>NC_060122.1:305807738-306444613 GCF_021461395.2 Schistocerca americana | reverse complement strand
TCTGCTTCATTATTAAACGAGTGAGTTAAATTTCAGGTTAGCTGTCGTTTATTTAGTCCTAAGATCTAACGCAATTGGCAAACCACGTGGTTAAATTTGTCCAACTTTCTGCTGAGCCTATCCGGAGATAAAAGGAACGAGCAGCCCGCGACAGCGTCTGTGGCGCGGCGCATTTGCCACGTAATCACACTGCTGTTTACGCTACGCGTCCTCGCTGTGACGTCAGGGGGCTAACGCAAATAGCAAGCACCTCTGTCAGAGTGCCCCTCCCCACTTCCCCGTGTCACAGGGTCTTATTCCTCACAAGCACCCCGTCAGGCAGGCGCTGTGTGACAGTAAAGTACCGAACCTCAGCGGTGCAGAGCCGGGTGAAGCTTTCATTATTAAATCTGGCGTTGAGCTCGGATTAGCGGGGAGAAGCAGGCTGCGCTGTCAGGCTGCAGAGCCGTGCGTCACGCGCGGCCGCTGCTGCTGCTGTTGCGGCCCGTGACGTGTGACGTCACGCGGCGGCGGCGCCTCGCGAGCGAGTGCCGGGACGGGCCCGGCGGTGTTTAAAGCTCGGGCGCTGGGGACCGTGTCTGCGCCGCCAACTTGATTGCCGACATAGCAAACACCGGGATCAAAAGGCCGCTGTGGCTGCCGCTGCCGGCGAACATCCCCTCCGCTAACTCTGAGCAGGCCTCGGCGGCGAAATTGCTCGCGGAAAAGTCGCAGCCTCAACTCTGTCTACATGTAATGCTTCCAGTGCCCGTGAAAATCGTTTGTCAACGGACGCTGACCACTAGATGATTTCAGAGAGATCACTAACGAAACGCATATTTTTAACTTTGCAAAATACGGTTCCTCAGGCCGTTCAGCTTTGCAAACAACAACAAAAAATTGGATATGCGGTACGTGTATGCTAGTAACTGAAAGGTTCGAAGGAATTACTGACACGGGCTGCAAGTGGACGTTGACTGATATCAATGAAACGTTGAAAATTTTAGCCGGACCGACATTCGAACCCGGGTCTCCTGCTTATTAGGCTGATGCGCTGACTAATTTGTTCGTTGTTGATCGTCGTGTTTGGCCGATGCGGACGTCACATGACATCCGTCAAGTTCGTTTCTTGATGCTTCCACTCAGTTTTTTTTTATTGCAGAGGCCAACCAGCTCTCTAACTGAACACGCTGAGCTATCATGCCGGCTGTCAACTGAGCCATCTGGACGCAGTGGACATCGCAGCTACCTCGACTACCCTAGCATACTGCTAATGTAGTGCTCCGTGCCCATTATCCTCATGACTCGTAGCATTTCGCTCATTCCCGCAAACGTTTGGAGCCGGGTGTGTATCTGCACTGAAGAGGTCACTGGCCGTCTCGCCTTAATTACTAATACTGATCAGCCAGATCATTAAGACCACCCAACTAATGCCCAGTTAGTACATCTTTGGCACGGATAACGAGTCGCGGCATGGAAGTAGTGAGGTCTAGGTAGGTCGTTGGAGGGAGTTCGCACCACATCTGCACACCCAAGTCACTCAGTTTCCATAAATTCCAGGGAGGGGGCCACGTTCATGTGTGTTAGATCGGGTTCAGATATGGGGAGTCGGTGGGCCAGCACATCATTTGGAACTCGCCGCTGTGTTCCTATAATCACTCCATCAGGCTCCTGGCCTTGTGACATGGCGCATTATCTTGTTCCAAAATGCCACTGCTGTCGGGAAACTTGATCGTCATGAAGGGGTTTATGCGATATGCAACTAGTGAGCGACAGTCAGGGTGCCGTGCATGAGCTCTGCTGGACCCATGGATGCCCTGAATGTTCCACACAGCAAAATGGAGCAGCCGCCAGCTTGTTTCCATTCCTCAGTACAGGTACAAGTAGCTGTTCCCCTAGAAGACGACGAATTCGCGCCCTCCAGTCGGCACAATGAATATAGCGTCGGGATTCATGCGACAGTCTGCCGCTGCGCTAACGTCCAATGACCACTTCAGTCATAGTTGCCGTTGTCGTGGTGTTAACATCGGAACATGCGTGGCTCGTCGGCTGCAGAGGCCCATTCTTCGGAGTGTCCGGTGCACTGGTGTTCAGACGCACGTGTATTCTGCCCAGCATTAAAGTCTGATGTAAGTTCTACCACATTTCGCCACCCGACCTGTTTTACCAGTTTGCCTTGTCTGACATCAGACACCTGTACTCAGGAGAGGTCATCCATCCCTACGACGTCTCGACGTGCTTTCGCCACGTGTTGAAGAAAATCGCCACAGCAGTCCTAGAACACCCCAGAAGTCCTGCAGTTTCTCAAATGCTCTTGCCGAGGCTCCGGGCCATCTGGCAAACTCAGATGATCTCGCGTCTTACTAAAAGCTGTGCTTCAGAACAGTGCAGGAATCACTAGTTATCCAAATCGCTTAATACGGAATATAAAGCATCTTCTAAAAGATTCAGATTGTAAGGGGACGGACACACAAGACACACAATTTACACATGACACTCGTTCATTAATCTGCATTGTCTACGTTGTGTGCCACACTACACTTTTACCTTTTTTGGTTTGGGAGACTTCTTTCTAGTGGCAGCTGATCAATCCTGTTATGTTTGGGATGATTCTTTGTTTTGGCGACAACTTCTTTATTCGGTACTCTAATAAGAAACAGCTCAGTTCGATAGCGTAAATTTGTCGAATTACTGGTTATACAGAAATACCTGTTAACAAGATCGTTTGAAGACTCTGTATACAAAAGTGTAGCTACCCAGCGAGGCCCATTGTGGGCTATAATTAATGAATGGCAGCGAAACTTGGTAGATATTCTAATGTTATGTAGAGCCGATTAAGTGGATGTCCGGAAGGGACATGAGCTGGCATATAGAATATCAGTGCGGAGTGTATTAGCCTTCTGTGGCAAAAGAAGATTAGGCAACGGATCCTTCTAAGATCCAGCATTGATTCCCGAGAAAACTCCCTCTAAAGGGCAACCGTAGCCAATGGTTGTGGTTTTTGGACAATCTAGTTTCCTTTTGTCAGTCTTCCGACTGCTTTGATACGGCCTTCTACGTTTTTCCTGTCTTATTGCTACCTCACTATCTCGGAGGAGCTTCTGCACAAAACTACTTAAATTACTTGTTGTGTGTACTCTAACCTGTTTATTCCACTACAATGTTTGCCATCATAGCTTCCTCTGGTTCCATGGGAGTTCTCCTCTCACGTCTAAATCAAATGCTGTAATACCTTTAATCCAACCAAGGGCTATTCTTTCTTTGCTAGTCCTTTTTTTCTCTCTGCTCGTTGCATCCTCATACAGCCTCTGTGCCAGGCTTTTTGAGATAAAACACAGGTCCATCAGATCGACGGAAAAGACATAGTTACAGTCGCAGATTATCATTCCTAAAAGTAGCAGCCGTTACATCATAGCTGCGAAATACATGTAGTGTTGGAGCTGCTGAAACGACTCATTCATAAGTGACTCAATGTCATCTAATCAACCTCCACGAGAGACACCTTATTCGCCAAACAGTAGAGCCCTGGTGAGCTTTTGGTTCAATGGAATGTATTTTACTTTCTGAAATGCAGAGAAGCCTCTGAAAGTAGAGAAATGTGCATACAAAGACTGAGATGCGGTTAATGGCTGTGGCGGATATTCTGACATTTTAATGTCTTCCGGGACATTAAAGGCAGGCCGTGACGGTGCACCTGTTACACCTTACCCGTACTGCGATTTATTATTCGCCTCTCACAGCCCCACTCCCCCAAGGAATCGTACTAACAGTCGTTCAAACCCTCACCTCATAGTGACTGTGGCCAGCTGCTACTCAAACAACGATTTGGCCACAATGTAGTCGAGCATAGGACCTACAGTTTGGGGCAGGAAATAACGAACAAAATGGAATACTGAAAGCAGAAATATAAAGGACGTGCTACAGGAAAATTACGGTGAAACGTCCCTGCCACGATGAATTCATTAGATTATCGGCACAAGCCTGGCTGGGGAGGTATGGAGACATGTCCAGTAGTGTATCTTTTCAAAGGTTCTGAGAAGAATGGGAGAGCAGAGACAAGTAATGGACAGGAGGATCCGAAATTGAATACCAAAGTAAACATATGAGGTTTATAATAGTTCGATATCAGGAGGAGCAGAGGGGATGATGGAGGAAAAGATTGCAGATCATGGATAATGTGGTGGGCGACAGTACATATAGAACTCATAAGAAAGCGATCGACCACCGGAAATTGTGACGCGCAGTTCCTACCGACGTAGAGCAACAATAATCATTTCAACGGAATCGTCGTTGTTTTCTGGGAGACAACGGAAAACTTGAAACTGGACGTCCGGAAGGGCACATGAGCTGCGTGAAAATTTTCCGCATCGTGCATGGCATTTATTACTTCTGTGCTATTAGCTCCATTTGCAACGCATTTTGCAGACAGTATCCCCATTTGCAGCTGAATGTACCTATACAAATACATCATTGCACGATGATTAGATCAAGAGATATTACGTCATAAACTGAGATGCGTAAAACCGTCGAATCTTGCATCAAGTTTTAAACCTTTATTCTTTTCTACTGAGGCATTTCTGCAGTTGAGTGAACTTACGAACGAATCTGACACCTGGCAGCGCTGTTGACAGCTGTCAACTGCGAAGCCAAACGGCTGTAGGTGAAAACAACAGCTGTGTGTGTGGGTTGGGGGGGAGGGGGGGGGGGGAGGCGGCTATGAAGAGGAGTTGACATACGTTTACAAAATCGCGTTGTAGACACCCGAAGGAGCTGCGACCAGCATACAGGTACAGTCCGGGATATTACACTATCAACACAGTCCATTTTGTGTTTTCGCTCCTATATGCAGTTCTCTCAGAGCCCACCAAGATTATGGTGGTTGAAATTACCAGAACGTATTATTGTGCTGCACCTGAGCGTGACGTTTATACATTAAATAAAAAAAGTCACAATGTTTTAAACTGTACTTGGGTAGCTAGTGCTAATTATGTAAAAGGACTGGGAATGGCAGCCGCTAGAATGGGTACACGGTTATTCAAATACAAATGAAAGATTATGTTTACTAGCTAAAAGGATATACCCAATGCGATCTAAAGTATCAGGACACCTATCTGAAAATTACTTAAAAGTTCGTGGTGCCCTCAACGGTAACGCTGGAATTCAGTATAGTGTTGGCCCACCCTTAGCCTTGATGACAGCTTCCACTCTCGCAGGCATACATTCAATCAGGTGCTTGAAGGTTTCTTGGGGAATGGCAGCCATTTCTTCACGGAGTGCTACACTCACAAGAGGTATCAATGTCGGTCGGTGAGGCCTGGCATGAAGTCGGATTTCCAAAACATCCCAAACGTGTTCTATAGGATTCAGGTAAGGACTCAGCGCAGGCAGTCAATTACAGGGATTTGGTTGTCGTGTAACCACTACGCCACAGGCCGTGCATTATGAACAGATGATCGATCGTATTGAAAGATGTAATCGCCATTCCCAAATTGCTCTTCAAAAGTGGGAAGAAAGAAGGTACTTAAAACATCAATATAGGCATGTGCTGTGATAGTGCCACACATAACAACAAGGGGTTCAAGCCCTCTCCGTCAAAAACACGACCACACCGTAACACCACCACCTGTCTCTGTCAGTCAAGAGACGAGGTCGGTTTGTACGCTTTTGCGTTGTACTTGTCCCTTCACGTTTCTACTTCACTGTGATATCGGAAACAGTGGACCTACGGATGTTCAGGAGTGTGGAAATCTCGCATACAGTCGTATGACAAGTGACACCCAATCACCTGGCCACCTCTGAAGTCCATGGGTTCCACGGAGCGTCCCATTCTGCTCTCTCACGATGTTTAATGACTACTGAGGTCGCTGATGTAGAGTACTTGGCAGTAGGTGGCAGCACAAAACACCTAATACGAAAAAAGTATGTTTTTGTTGGTGTCCGGATACTTTTGATCACATAGTGTAATGATTTGCACATTATGACTCACATGGTTCTCAGGGTCGTTACCGTGATGTTTGAATTATGGTTTCCATGTTGCAAACAGAACTGACAGGCAGACTTGGATGTGAGTTGAACTGCATTTACCTGCTTGTTATCAGACATGTTAACGAAAGACGCGCCACACCCGGTTGGCAACGTCTTGTGGCTCCGCAAAAGGACGGGCAGTCCTGCTGCAGACGGCTATCCATATCTCCCGGCGGCGCGGCGGATAAGGCACGCAGTGACATTTCGATCACAAGTGTCTTGTTTTCCTTTTTACAACAAGTGTCTCTCCAATGCAGTCTCTTTACGGCGTTCAGATCGCTGTCTCTGGACGTAACATACAGTTGACAGGCTGGATCATATTCATCTCCAATCAATCAAATTATTGTTCACCTCCTTGTCAAACGTTCTGTGCCAACCATATTTCCCTCGGCTAGACGGCCACACGCAGGCTTCGTTATGGGTAGACTGCCTTCTCTGGCCAGGCAAATTGTCGCCAGTTAAGAACACATACATTGTGTCCTGTCCATTCGTAATCTCCTCCACCTCTCCTAAAATCTACTTCCACTTCAGAGCGACCTTCGCCACGTATCTCGGCAGCAGAACACATGGAAATTCTAAATGGTACTCACAGGAAGCATTCTTTTCCTTTGCAAACCTCACGTCGTCCATTTCACATTGTTATCCTTTATCCCACAGATATATCCAATTGTCCTCTACTCCTTCATCCGATAACAATTTCTATTCTTCTCTAGCTGCTCAAGGGGGGTTGGGGGCTCTGGTCAGCACCCATATAGGCTTACAGTGATCGAGGTCAGGGGTGGCAAGGCCCCTAGCCTCTTGTCCATTCAATCTTTACAGATATTGATACAGAACATCGGAAGAAGTTCCAGAAAGACTACGTTTGAAGCGTAGTATAGTATGCAAGTTACACATGCGCCTTCGGAAGCACGGAAGGAGGCAGAAACCGGAAGCATCTGAAGTGTGGTGCTATCGAAGAATGCTGAAGATAGGTGGCTGTGGAAGACCCCCCAACTAGGAGGGGGTACTGGAAATTTAGGGATCTGGAAACGGCATCCACAAATAGTGCACTTGGCGATGAAACAAGCAGCAGAGAGGAAAAATAAGGTGAACGAAATGTGTAACACACACAACTCATTATAGTCGACTTTGGGTGTAACAGCTATGTTTGAGGGTTTTGAATATTCCCGTTCTTTGTCTAGAGGGTGGGACAAATAAGTGGTTTAGAGAAAGAGTTCCATAGTACCAGGTAACACAGCAGAGGAAAGGAAATACAGTACTAAACTGACTATAGCAGATGCTGAAAGTGACCACCATTCACGTGTTGGTACTACAGGGCCCTGATCAGCAGAAGGCACATCAAAGCTAGACCGCTGGAATTGCTGCAGTTTCATCCGAAATGCTCTGCTGCAGTTCTTGAAGACTATGAGCGTTGTCGCGATAAACCTTAGACTTGAGGGCTCCCCACACAAAGCAATCGCACACTGACAGATCACGTAATCTGGGTGGCGAGAAAGGTTCGACCGGCTTTATGGGCAGTGCCTCCATCCTGTTAGAAGTAACTGAGGTCTTCCTCGCCTCCGTTAACGCTGCCACAAATTCACGTCCAACAGTATCCACTCCTCCGGCCCATTTTCATTTGTCCCACCCTGCACTTTGTAGGCATAGCAAACCGACTCCATAACGTAATGGTAAGCTTTTCTGACTTCATTGCGCTAAGACCATTGTTGGATTCCCCGTAAATCCTCAGATTCTCTCTGGGCAGAGAGATGTATATCAAATGAGGAGCTCCTTGAACAAAGAGGCAGTTGCATCGTCAGGACGTCCGTCCCCGGTAGCTGAATGGTCAGCGTGACGGATTGTCAAACCTCTGGGCCCGAGTTCGATTCCCAGCTGGGTCGGGGAATTTTTTCTGCCCAGGGACTGGGTGTTGTGCTGTCATCATCATCATCATCATCATCATCATCATCCTTTCATCCTCATCGACTGCATTTCGCTGAAGTGGCGACAAATTTAAAGACCGGCACCCGGCGAACGTTCTGCCCGACGGGGGCCCTAGCCATACAATAGCATAACATAACATCGTCAGGACTCGTCTGCTGGCTTAAGCCATCGGCAACATGGTGGTCACATGCCCCACTACCACAGATAGTCCCTCGTACTACCTTGTGGGCAGCAGTTGGTTATGTTTACTAGCTTTTTGGCTGAAGATTCGCACGTGTACGCACATGACACGTATTTCACACACATATGTTGAACATATCTCCCACATACTTGTACACACATTTCATCCGCATCTAGCGAAGTTTCCTCTGCAGTTTCATCTGAAACCTGAGGAAACGTGTACTTCCGGCAGTAACAAATTGTCATTTAGATGAAAACAACAGTCATTGGCACCCGTCTGTGTGTCCGCTGTCTTACAACATAAGACGGTGTTATTAAACCATAGTTGCAATGTTCACCCTGAGAATGTAGTTGACTCACTGAATAACGTAAATAAGAGACTCGTTTCCACATGTTTCTACAAGTTGGTTGGTTGGTTGGTTGTTTTGGGGAAGGAGACCAGACAGCGTGGTCATCGGTCTCATCGGATTAGGGAAGGATGGCGAAGGAAGTCGGCCGTGCCCTTTCAGAGGAACCATCCCGGCATTTGCCTGGAGTGATTTAGGGAAATCACGGAAAACCTAAATCAGGATGGCCGGACGCGGGATTGAACCGTCGTCCTCCCGAATGCGAGTCCAGTGTCTAACCACTGCGCCACCTCGCTCGGTGTTTCTACAAGTCAGTCCTTCTCATAGTCACCCCTACTGCTAACGGTTGTAGGGTATCTCACTCATTGAGTATTTTTATACAAATAATAAGTCATTTGAATGCAGAATTTGACTGAAATAGCTACAGGCTTTCTTGAGTTACGCTTTTATGTCACACCTTTTCATCCCAAGCCCTCAGCCGTAGGGGTGATAGTGGCCTTTTACTGTCAGAAAATTTCTCCAAATGTCAAGTGATAGCAATGCCAGTTTTCGTAACAATTCCTTCAGGCATTAGAGACAGATGCTGCCACTCTTTCTCCATTGCCCTTCTTTCAACAACCCCATGGACGAAATGTCATCGTGATTGTTGTCACCAATGAGTCTAGCAATCCATGAAACTTTATATGTGATAGAAGTATTGGTCGTCATCAAAAACTTTTACATATCACATATCTTTACCGCCATTTTCATCGGTGGTTGAGGATTATTACCCACCCACGATCTTTTGTATAGGTTGTTACGCAGTTAACGAGTCAAGTATATAAAAAGATCCGTTGAAATACCTCTAGTCATTCCCGAGTTAAGCTTCTAGGTCACGTCCTTTTCTTCCACACATCTCTACTTACGCGGCCACGTACACAAGTACTCGCTAAAGCTTCATAGTAATCCGATGAATGATATAGGAACGCATAGAACAACAAGCGGACAAAAAATATTCTTCTTTAAGTATTAGATTTAATTTCACCAATTATAGAAGTGCTTAAACTGCATTAAAAATGTTCAAACTAGTGTTCAATTGTATACATTGTTCTGTAGCTACGCGGGAGTACACCGCGCATTAGTGTCCAGGTAACGAGTGGCTAGATTGTATGCAGAAATAAAAAGGTAAGTAGAGAAAGAAAGATTGAGCACAAGATAGAATAAGACGGAAGGCACCGCCATCCCAGTAGAAAAACGGACGAAATAAGTAAAAGGAAAGAAAGTGAAAAGGAGACCTATAGCTATTCCATTATTCCAGCCGATATTCAGGGCTGCTTCTCTAATGATATCGCTACCTGCGAAAGATGAGACAGTGAGATATAAGGAAACGACTGTACAGTATAACGATTCGATTAGTGCAGACGATTTCTTCGCTGTATTAATGATAGCCATGGGACTGTTTCATAAAGTTCCCAGTTATGAAGCTCGTTACTGGCGGACACTTTCTTCATCCCCGAGGATTTTCTGTCGCAGCAGTTGGCTGAATTCCAGTTGGAAAGAGTTCGGTAGTCCGTTGGGCGCGTCCGGGATATAAGTACAAAATTTTAAACCACAAGATCGTCATCATAACTAGAACTTAGATATTTCTAATAAAAAATCTGACAATCACCGTATTTTCTCAATTAGCTTATCTGCCTTCGTTAATACAGTCGTTACGTCCTTTTCAATAAGAACTAAATTGCCAAGCGAATTTTTTGTCGCATTCTAAAATTGTGGTTTTAATTTTCTAGCTCCTTATCCTTCTGCTCTTACGACACACTGTCTTCAGTGTTCTACTCGTTGATTTGCTCACACCACTGAACTGTCCCTGAGTGGACAGTACCTGCGCGTTATAAAGAAATAAAATTAGGTGGACCTCAATATTTAATTTGATTTGACATTGAAAAAAGCAGTCATGAACAGAATTGCTTCCTCCTTCTTCTCCCAAAAGCTTTTGCACGTTGGCATTTATTGATATTGTTCGTGTGGTGGTATCTCGCCGCTAAGCACTGCAATGATTCGAAATAGCAGTTACCAAGTACTATTGTCTCTTTGTAGCATATAGGTTTTAATGTATTTGACAGTAACTTTGTTGTTTAGAATTAAGGTTACTGAAAATTCCTGACTGAATGTTTATGCGAACGTGCTAGATAGTTGAAGTACTAATCTCAAATTCCTTTTTTATTGCATTTCTCGCATTCACATGATTTCCTGTAATTCTTCATTACTTTCATAAGACTGTTTACTTCCAGTATGTTACGGGCAATCTTTCACATTAGTATGCATCTCCATTATACACATCGACGACTTTTACGCGATCAAGATTATTTCTAAAGTGAAGCTCTCGGGAAAGTCTTATCTGTGAGCAATTCTTTTGGCACTCTGGTATGAACGGTTCCAAATATTGTTCTTGATACGGTGCCACTATTTTAGTAAAAGGATGAAGAATATTAGAAAAGCTGCATTATTTTAGCTCTATTAATACAATGGAATTCTAAATACTGCGCTGCTCTTTGTCAAAATCATTCAACTTTTATCTGGACCTCAGTTGTGGAAATTATCCTGGTTAGAAATAAATTTTTATTTGTTTATTAAAGATTTCGTTTTCAAACACATTTGTTGACCGTTGAGACCGCAAATTAAATTTAGGAAAAAGTTAGACGAAGACGTACGCAAATGAGCAAACCACTGTCACCTTTATTCTACATGTCCGCCCCAGTAGCTGCATGATCAGCGCGACGGAATGGCGTGCAAAGAAAGGGCCCCGGGTTCGATTCCCAGCTGGGTCGTAGATTTTCTCCGCTCAGGGATTGGCTGTCGTATTATCATCTCATCCTCATCGACGAGCAATTCGCCGAAATGGCGTCAATTCAAAGTACTTGCAGCAGGTGACTGGTCGATCCGATGAGAGGCCCTAGCCACACGATATTTCATATACATCATCTTTATTACCAAACGGCTGAAACTAAACCATAGTAGCATGTTGTCTACCTAACGGTTTCCAATAGGAACAAAAACTTGATTCTCAGTGGTTTTTATATTTACTGATCGAAAACAAAAATTTAAAATGCTATCAATCTACAAATTAAGAAGTATGGTTTAACAAATAAGTGAATGTTAAAATTAGAACCTGTTCACGTGCCTTCAAGCAGCATCTCCTGCGGCTCGCCAATTACACGGAAAACATTCGTCCAATATTTGAGAACGACAGAAGTTACCTACTTTCAACAAACTTAACAGGTAATTTCAAACCTCTTAGAACCTTTTCCTTGCTGATGCCTTTCAGGAAATAATAAATGGAAAACATTATCGCTTACTATAGTTTCCCTATACACACAGTAAAATTTCAACATCAGACGTGATGTTTTATTTGATTACTTATGTACTACCAATTCTATTCGCGACACATTTTAGATACAGTGTACACACACATCACTGAATGTACTTGCATAATTGTATTATTGTACGACACGTAGGTTAAAAGATGCGTCATAAACGGTGAGATGCATAACTAACTTTACTTAAAAAGGAACTGCAATTACCCAGATTACACTCACCTACCGTCTGTTTATATAAAAGGAAATTTGATTCTTTAAATAATCACAGGTGCGGGGACTACTGCTGTTGATATATTTCGCTACTGTAACTTTGCAACTTTAAACCCAGGCAGTGGTAATGTTCAATATTTTTCGGCAGCATAGCCCGAACATGCGAGGTTGCTAACGCACACTCTTATAGTAGTATCTGATTGAAGGTGTCCTAATCGAACCTGGTGCAATAATTTTACCTCTTTCGTATCAGGCCAACAAGATGAAGAGATGACAGCTTGTGGTTTCTTAGCACTCATCGTAGTGTACGTGAAAATCAGCACTCACGCTTTGGGATGTAAAATTCACGATGTGGGTGAGGAAAACAAACGGTTTCCGGTTCCAGCAACTCGAGGTTTGACATGCAATAATTTCGTACGAATTTTTGTTGGAACTCAGATAATTTCCATCATGGCTGGGACCGCAACGTCCATACCGGAAAATTAAGGCAGATAATTATTTTTATCTCCGGTTTCCTCTTTCCTTCTCCCGGATACTTCTCGCGACACCTGTTATAAATCTTTTGATACGATTCACGGTCTACCGTATTGCGTTACAAGCAACTTTTTTGTAATTATGCTAAATGGTAACTAAAAAGTCAGCGAAATACAATACGTGCAGTAGCAGTAAACTGGTTTTAAAGAGGAGAGAAATACTGGTGCATCACACGCCCAGTAATTATCATGGTTGCAGAAGATAGTATTTTGTTTCAGCAAGCAACAAGCAGATAAATTAGATTTCGCGCATTAACGGTTCTCGTGTAAATCCAATACAGGCCAGCCACCTCATTACTGTTGCCTCACCAATAGCTGCTCGTGGCGTATTGAAAAATATACTCAACTGCACCGACGATGCTCTGACTGGAACTGTTCCAAAAATTGCTGAATAATAATTGCAGTATTTAATAACACACTTCCTTCAGATAAGCAAACAACGCGCGTTATTGATCCAGTGTCTAGTTAGTGCGTTTTATATGTTTAACACAAACGCTGAATGTATCTAATGTTCTAGTTATAGTTGTTGTTGTTGGGCGGTGGTGGTGGTGGTGGTGGTGGTGCTGCTGCTGGTAGTTTTCTTTGGACAGAAGATCGTTCTGACGCAGATCTGTACGCTAGCGTGCAAGACTCTTCGTTTTGCCTAACTACCGCAATTTACATCCACTTCATCCTGTAGTTGTGCCTTGATTTCCCTGTACGACTTTTATCCCCAGTACTTCACTTTATGACAAAATTCTATATTCAGTGTTGTCTCGGGATGTGTCCAATGAACCCATAGCTTCATCTATTCAAGTTGTGACTAAATTTCTGCTTTCCCCAATTTTGTTCGCTACATTTTCATTAGTTACTGGATCTAACCATTTAATCATCTGTATTATTTTGTAATACGCATTTCAAAAGCATTTATTCTCTTTTGTCTATACTATCGTTCCCATTTCACATCCTTACAAGGTTTCAATCCTGATCAGTACTTGCAGAACTGAGTTCCTAGCACTGAAATTTACGCTGTATGTTAAAATAATTATCTTTCTCTTGAAAGTTTCATGCTTTATTGACAGACGATATCTTATATCCTCTCCGTTTAGGACGTCGAAAACTCTTTTATACCCCAAATAGCAAAACTCATCTACGACCTCAGTACCTCGTTACATAATGTAATTCTCTCATTATTGTGTGTTTCAATTCGATTTTACTGATCTATCCTTGTTGTACTGTAGTTAGTGCTCAGCCCACCTCTTCAAGACTATCTGCAGGGGAGTTGAGGGCAGAACAGGAGAGCGGATCGTAACGAGGTTTTCCCGTTCCCTAAATTGGAGAATGTTGCAGTCTATTTTAGTCACATGTAACTATGTGTCTGAATGGAAGGGAAGGTGCAACTGATATTTTGGCTTGTTTTTGACTGCGACTTGTAAAAACTCAACTAGAAACGCCAAGACAACCGTTCACTTACAACTTTTGGTGAAATTGAACGCAAGGTGACCCGTAATTCATAACTGTACGCCCTTAAATGATATATTATCTTAAAGTGCACGGCGTTCGCTATAATTAAGTTACATAATACAGTTATATCCGTCTGTTAATACGCTCCACAAAAGTTGTTAACCTGAAATGTGCTCTTGAGGTAGAATGGGACCGGGCAAAATGGGATAGTGTGCCATTCTGCCCCTTCATTTTTTGATTCACTTAGATTTCAGACTATGTATTTCCATTTTTCTTTGCTTTTTCATATAGTGTTAACTTTCATTAGGAAGAGTGTTAGACAGCAATAGGATAATAAATCAATGGAAACAGCAGTTTCAGCCGTTTTATCTTCCAAATTAGGGGTTTTAAAAGCATTTAAGTAGCTTAACGTACCAAAATCAGTGTTACAAAGATACGTCGTTAGAGTTGATGAAAATACCAACTATAGAATTAACAAATCAGATGCAAGACTTAAAAATGTGTTCACAGCGAAACAAAACAGATGAGGTAGTAACAATGGAGAACAGACGTTTTAGTCCAAAGATGAAACAGAAAGACATGGCATACTACACAGATTTGACAAAGAAGTCGCCAGAGAGATAATGATCCTGTATCCAGTGAGTGGTCCCACAGTCGTGCTGTTGACGTACGAGATAAGTAGGTAACTTCACCTCGATTGTATTCCTCTACTTTGGTGTTCCGCTACCCAAGACATGTTTCGGATATCACGCACATTTTTAAATCACACTGCCGGAAAAGGGCAGACTATATTGAACAGTGGTCAAGTATCCGACAACCGTGGTGACAACTGATTGATGTAAAATTGTTGAGTATTCACGGCCTAAGCCGGCCGCTCTGGTTCAAATGGTTCAAAAAGGCTCTGAGCACTATGGGACTTAACATCTGTGGTCATCAGTCTCCTAGAACTTAGAACTACTTAAACCTAACTAACCTAAGGACATCACACACATCCATGCCCGAGGCAGGATTCGAACCTGCGACCGTAGCGGTCGTGCGGTTCCAGACTGTAGCGCCTTTAACCGCACGGCCACTCCGGCCGGCCCTAAGGACATCATACACATCCATGCCCGAGGCAAGATTCGAACCTGCGACCGTAGCGGTCACGCGGTTCCAGACTGAAGCGCCTAGAACAGCACGGCCACACCGGCCGGCGGGCCGTTGTGGCCTTGCGGTTGTAGGTGCTTCAATCCGGAAACATGCTGCTGCTACGGTCGCAGGTTCGAATCCTGCCTCGGGCATGGATGTGTGTGATGCCCTTAGGTTAGTTAGGTTTAAGTAGTTCTAAGTTCTAGGAGACTAATGACCACACATGTTAAGTCCCATAGTGCTCAGAGCCATTTTGAACCATTTTGAACCACTGTCAAGCGGTAGCTGACTACCTGTGAAATCGGCTGTGTCGTCACTGGAGCTGAGGACATAGCTATAGAAGACAAAACTTCCGATTCCATACAATTTGTGAATGGCAGTTTCCAGACTGTACTGAGCTGCAAGCGCGGCGTATATTCAAGGTGGTATTCATTATGAGATGTGATGAGGGCAGCATGACTGCTCATGTGATGCCGAATGCATGATTATCTCCGATTGGTGACATCATTCTGTATTAAAAGTAATCGATCGTTACTCTATGGGTGCAATATTAGCATCAGCATTTGGTTAAATGTTTAAGCAGACCGAAAACAACTCCTCCTTGTTGTTGCTATTCCTCTTCCGCCTGTATATTTTCCAGAATGGCTTAAAATGGTTTGTTCGCGTTGATTAATCAAAACTACTCCAAAATGGTGAGTTGCCTTGTTAATAAAAGGGAGAAACACTTACTTCGTAGGCGGTTGTTGCTCCTCACCAGCCCTGGAATTACGGCATTTTGGACGTTGTTCCACTACTGTCTGGGACAATACTGTACGTTCTTTGGCCATGTCACAGCTCCTAACACAATCTGTTCTCAGAGACGTTTTGGCCTTCCATGCCGCATAATGCAACTTGAAAAGGTTCCTTCTTTCTTGGAAGGGAAGTCTGCTAGAGGCAGTCTGTCAGAGGAGTGGCTACATGTAGGAAGAAATTATAAAATGCTTTCACCACTTTCAGTGACTCCTGGATAACCATTGACGCGGACGCAAGCGAATATCGCTGGAAAGGGCAAAGGTAGAGGCAAAATCAAACAGTAGAAAAAAAAAGCTGTGAGGCCGCGGAACACGAGCTGACGCGGGAAGACTTGCAAGTTGGATTTCGCAGTGGTCGTTAGGAGGCAATGTGAGGCAGAAGGGGCAGGGCGATGGGCGGATTCGTTGATGGGTTCTCCGGCGGCTCATTCGATCACTGCCCTCAATCCCGAACAGCCAGAGCGCAATCTGTGTGATTGCGGCGCAGGTGGGGCAGGGCACAAGGGCAGGTCGAGCCCCAGCCGGCCGTGCAGCCCACCTGCACGCGCTGATGCCGCTATTTATCCGGGCCGGCGCTCGCGCCCGCCTCTCGTTACCGCGTCGATGGACCGAAATAGCTGCGCGCCGGGCGTCCGTAACGAGACGCTGACGGCCGACTTGTTACGTCGTTGCGAGCTCTGCGCGTGAGCGTAATAGCGACGTCCGAGGGCTTCTCATTGTGCTGCGGTTGAGTCGAAAACTTTCGCCTGATGCCTATCTTACGAAGCGCTGTCAATAAATAATGCAATCCTTTTTTCTAAAAGCAGGATGCTTTTATGGAGGGTTCCAATACACTGTATTATATGCCACTATTTTGGCGATAAAACGACAGTTCGACAAAATTTCGGGCGAACTGCCGGATGTTTGCAACTTCCTGCCACAGTATTTCGGCGCAGAGTCTTCTGCCAATCTTCAGGTGACACTGGCGAAAACTCATCGAGCTCTGGTATCTATGCCAGAGCTCAGATACCAGAGCTCGAGGAGTTTTCGCCAGTATCACCTGAAGATGGCCACAAGACTCTGCGCCGAAATATTGTGGTAGGAAGTTGCAAACATCCGGCAGTTCGCACGAAATTTTGTGGAAGAATATGTACTCCCGGAAAGTTTTAAATCTCACACAAACGATAGTTTTTAACTTAATCATCGTTCAATTGCGACACCCTTTCGCCACCTTGCTGGGAGAACATGTACTCCCGCATGGTACCACACAACTAGTTGACGTCGGAGACAACGTCAGTACCTCCCTATCATCCATGTACAGCTTGCCTGAGTGCGTCCCTCATTGGGCCAAAAAGATGGAAATTGGAAGGTGTGATACCCCGGGCTGTAGAGTCGATAAAAAATGGTTCAAATGGCTCTAAGCACTATGTGACTTTTCATCTGAGGTCATCAGTTCCCTAGATTTAGAACTACTTAAACCTGACTAGCCTAAGTACAGCACACACATGCATGCCAGAGGCAGGATTCGAACCTGCGACCGTATCAGCAGCGCGGTTCCGGAGTAAAGCGCTTAGAACTGCTCGGTCACAGCGGCCGGCGTAGAGTGGACAAGGAGTGACAGGCCAACGAAAAGTTTGCAAGCTCATTTCGGGTGCGCAGACTTCAGTGAGGTATTGCATTGGGTTGGAGAAGTTCGTTTGAAGTTTTGCGAAGTCACTTCTTTGATTTCCGGACGGACTGCACGCGGGGGTAGGACATTGCTTACATACTGCGATATAATCTGTTTTGTCTCGTGTGTGGCCGAGTCCATATCATTTTGATAAATTTCCTGAGATATACCACTATTGGTTATTGAATTTTAGATAAAAAGAATTGTGCAGCTACTAGTGATCGACAAGTGAGTTACAAAGTAATTTTTGTGGTCTGTTACCATAGGCGCCATTCTGCGTCTAAATCACTTGAGGAAAGGAATACAGGAATTAAAACAGAAACGTCTGTCATGTCTGTAGAGAAAATAGTTCAATCGACGTATAGAACACTGTGTTACCTACTTTATTTGCTGTGTTCTCTCTTCACCCTCAGGCTTTAACTGCATTTTGCTCAGTCATAACACAGTGCTTCCGGCAGTCTCAGTTTGACTTAAGTGGTCTACGGTATGGCCGGGTTAACAGACCTGCTGGTATTTTAATTTTCATTGGCCTCTGGATATAAATTCAGTCCTAATACACAGAGCCGCCAATATTTCGAATGATTTTTTTGTCTTTTCTAAAATTTCTAAGAAATCTAAAATATAATGTTCATTGACATGTTTAACAGCATGTAATTAAGTACATGCCCTTCATACTCAGTTTTTCTTTCTCCTTTGAGTCATCATATGCCTTGTTCAATGTGTCACAACAAGAATTCCTCTCTAGCATTTGCACCCTACGTCGTCGGTTATTTGCTGGCTGTATTCCAATCTCTGTCTTCCTCTACAGGTTTGAACCTCTACATTTCCCTTTAGTAAAATGGTAGTTATTTCCAATGTCTTAACACATATCCTACTGTCCTGTCCCTTCTTCTTATCAGTTTTTTCTATATAATCCCTTGCTCCTTTCCTCGCAGATTCTGCGGAGAAACTCCTTACTCCATCTTAACACACTACCTAATTTTCAACATTCTTCTGTAGCACCAGAGCTGAAACGCTTCGATTATCCTCTGTTCCGGTTTCCCCAGTGTACTGTACAATGCTGTGCTCCAAATGTACATTCTTAGAAATTTCTTCTTCAAATTAAGGTGTATGATTGATAACAACAGACCTCTCTTGGCCAGGAATGCCCTCTTTGAACTTTGTAATCTGTGTCTTCTGTTCTTGCTTCGTTCGTTACGGATTCATAGGTCTACCTCGTGTCCACTAATTTGATGTTACTCGCTATTCTCATTGCTGCTCCTACTACTCATAACTTTTGACTTTCTCTGGTTTACTGTAAATCCATATTCCGTACTCATTAGGCTATTAATTACATTTAAAAGTGTCTGTAATTGTTCTTCACTTTAATTGAGGACACAATGTCATCAGCGAGTCGTATCGATTACATCATTTCATCCAGAATTTTGTTATCAGTCTTGATCTTTTCTTTTATCTCCACTATTGCTTGTTCGATGTATAGACTGAGCAGTAGGAGTGGAAGACTGCCTCAGTGTCTTAAGCTGTTTTTAATGCGAGCACTTGTTTCTTGGTCTTTCCAGTCTTAACGCTCTCTGCTGATATTTGGACATGTTGTATATCACCCGTCTTTCCCTATACTTTACTCCTATTCTTCTCAGAATGTCGAATGTCTTGCACTATTTCACTTGTTGAACACTTCTTTCTAGATTGACGAATCTGATGAGTTTATTTAGATTTTACTTCAGCGTTGCTTCCATTACTAACCGCAACATCAGAACTGCCTCCCTGGTTCCTTAAGTTTCAAAAGTCAAACTATTTGTCATCTAATTGATCCTAAATTTTTTTCCATTCTTCTGTATATTATCCTCGTCAGTATCTTGGATGCAGGAGATTTTAAGATGATTATGCCATAGCATTCATAACTATCTGCCCTTCAAAGTTGTCTGTAGTATTAACACAGGCGAGGGAACTTCTAGAGTCATTTGAACCAGATCCGTAAGCAGCCAGACTAAATGTGGTTTGTAATGAGGGCAACCACTCAAAATAGATACGGTTGAGTTCTGGAGCGGGCCGCGGTGGTCTCGGGGTTCTAGGCACGCAGTCTGGAACCGTGCGACTGCTACGGTCGCAGGTTCGAATCCTGCCTCGGGCAGGGATGTGTGTGATGTCCTTAGGTTAGTTAGGTTTAAGTAGTTCTAAGTTCTAGGGGACTGATGACCACAGCTGTTAAGTCCCATAGTGCTCAGAGCCATTTTTTGAGTTCTGGATCTCCCAAGTTGCAGCACAGTGACTGTGTGACTTGGATTCTATGCCGCGCGGTTAGAGGCGCCATGTCACTGACTGCGCGGCCCTCCTGACGGAGGTTCGAGTCCTATCTCGGGTATGGGTGTGTGTGTGTGTTTGTGTGGGTGTGTGTGGGGGTGTGTTTGTGTGTGGGGTGTGTGTGTGGGGGGGGGGTGTGTGTGTGGGGTGTGTGTGTGGGGGGTGTGTGTGTGTGTGGGGGGGGGGGGGTGTGTGGGGTGTGTGAGGGTGTTCTTAGCATAAGTTAGTTTGAGTTTGTTTAAGTAGTGTGTAAATCTAGGGACCGATGACCTCAGCAGTTTGGTCCCTTAGAAAGAAATTCACACACATTTGGATTCTTTCGAGGAATTGTATGTACAGCAGGGGTTGAATTTCAAGCTGACAATGCTTCTTAGAAACGGCCATGTGTCCCATATGCCAGTTAAGTTAAATTTCATATTCCACTTTTCAGTGCGAATTTCACGAAATTTTGTGACAGTCTGGATATTTAAATAGCGACCTAAAGTGCACGAAGTATGGTTGCAAAGACTGCCTTTTCCTTCAGGTTGGAACAATATTGTAACTATCGGAATCGTATTAGTTACAGTATTGAATGACACTCAATACTTTAATATCCGCAGGGTCAAAGCAATACTTACGGTATAAAAACACCTTCTATGCAGCAAGCCGGCAAAATCCGTTGCAGCTACGCCCGGATCTTATAAGTTGTATAGAAAAATATTGTGCCTGGCAAAAGGCCGGAACCCAATCGGCTCGACTTTCACTCTTTTTCTCAGCCTCCTTCAGCCATCGTAGCATTTTGACCTCCCGATTGTGACTGAGTCGTCGCAAAGTATAGCTTGCTTTGCTACTATTCCCTTCTTCCCCACTCTCAGCATCTCCTATCTCAGCATAAAGAGACGCGAATATGTTCGGCTGACAAAGTTTTTGGGAATTTTTTTAAACGTTCTGAGGAACGTGGGTGAGGTATCTGGTTCCCCTGTTTTGTTTCTTTGAACGGGAACATATTCGCCTTTTTTGTGCTCCGAGCGTTTCTCCACTGGTTCCATTCTGTTCTCTGAAACAACAAGGAAAGTAGCTCATATGGAAAGAACTTCATCGCTCAGTTACATTTGGATACTTCACTGGTGAGAACCCTTTCTGCGTCTGCGATTCCAAATGGCATAATTAAGTATTCCCGGCTTTTTTGAGTTTCCCAATGCTTCAATGACACCGTTTGGCATCGCTTCTCGTAGTTCCAAGTTTGGCCAACAGGTCACAGTGGCGTTTGCTTTCGTGATTCGCCGTTTGTTTGAAGTGCAGAACAGAGAAGTGTCGTGACGTGTGCTACTGCATTTGTGAGTGAACAATAACAGTTGTTTAGTTTTATTCTGTGTATACTGAAATTCTTGGTTATGGAACCAACTTTACGTAGTTCCTCAAGGGCAAGGGAAAGAAATACGGTAAGTTTACAATACAGTTATGTATGCATTTTTTGAGTAATTATTACATAATTTCTAATGATGCCATTTGGAATCATTCCTTTACTAACCAATAGCTTCAAAAGAACTTTTGCAATGGATATGGCATATGCGCAACATATACAGTAAATATTCATCACAAAAAATTTTCCCCAATTTTTTTCTAAATATGATGCACAAAGGGTTAAAATAACTAGAATGTAATTTTACACTCCGACCGGTTTTTATGTGCACAAAAATTTCACATGTACTTTATTATTACAACATGGAGTTCCCCGAACACTTCTGATGATAATGGAGACACATTTCTCCGTGTTACGTCTCTTTGTACACTACACTTTTGCTTCACGCCTGATTTTATGCGCGTGTAAAAAAGGGCAAGTTTGATCTTTTGTGTGTCGGAAACGTATAGGAGTCTTGAAAATTGTAAATATTGTTAGAGATCGGGACCTTAGTAATACCTGTATATCGAAAAAAATACGTCCATTTGCGTTCTTACCCACCTTGAGACGCGACTAGGTTTTGGTATCAAAAACAACGTTTTTTGGGAGTTCCTCGATAACAGAAAAAGATATTTAAGAACAGGAAGATGGTGCTTCTCGAGAAATGTCTCGAGAATATATCACTAAAAGATGAGCGATATTCTGCTGTTCATTATTTACGTACCCTCCTCTGACGGCGAAAAAAGGGTGAAATAAGCTTTCTCTGGTTGCCTCAGGAACGATCCATGAACTTGGTGGTGTCTCTACAAACCCCTTACGGCGCCCCGTAGACCACGTTTCAGGAAAAAATGTACCTAGTGATTCGCTCCATTTCCCTAAGCTCGAGGAAGTGTATAATATTCAAACTATTAACCAATGTCGTAGAATAATTACTCTAAGACAGTCGTTCTGTTAGGTGTATAATGGACTCCAGCTTAGCGGCTATCCGAAGTACTTTATCCTACCTTTGTATCACTAATATAACCAGAGGTATAAACTACGGAAAAATCTCGCTTTTGTGCGCCGCGTTTTGAGACATATTTCTAGAGCACAAATCACATGCGTAACAAGTCATCAGAAATTCTCAAACATCTCTTAGCTGCTTCTGTAATCATTATTATCGCATATGGCAGTTGTTTGTTTCTAGTTTTTGTGATTGAGCTAATTACCAATAAATGTATAAACACTAATTTAGTGTAACAAACGCAGGCATACTTTTTTACTGTGCAGTATGTCAAGAATGTGGGCAGGGGTGGAAAGCGCATTAGCCACCAATGTATACTCGAATAATTTTAATCAATGTTCATTACGTGAGTCTCAGTCTTTCGCTGAACATCGTAGTGCTTAAACATCTCTGATCAAACAAATCGTTCTGAAATGCGCGACACTTCTTTAACCATATTTTTAAATTCCTTCCCTCAATCTCAGTTTCACTAGCTTGCTCTTATTACTCAAGGATCAGTTCACTGAGAGGTTTTGACAAGACTTCCTTCCCAGATGAATTACAACAACTCATTACGTCAACTACGTCCCAAGAAATTGTCTTTAAGGTCTCATTTCTTGTTAAATCGTCTCTCCGTAAGTCACTGTTTCCTTCAGTAGCTCTTAGATGGCCAAACAATACGTAGATATTCCGTCAGTTTATCGGCATTGGATTTTACTTTTTCTTCTTGAGTAGTGGGTATTAAATTTTATAGCAAGCGTTGAGTATCTCCAACGCTTCCTGTATTTAACAACAATTTAAAGCCACGATAAGTCCTTGATTACACATGTCATAATGTGTCGACAGCCTCTGAGATCTATCGGCATTACTGACCATTTGATCCCGGCGGAGGTTCGATTCCTCTCCCGGGCATGTGTGTGTGTGTGTGTGTGTGTGTGTGTGTGTGTGTGTGTGTGTGTGTGTGTTTGTCCTTCGGACAGTTTAGGTTAAGTAGTGTGTAAGCTTAGGGACTGATGACCTTAGCTGCTAAGTCCCATAAGATTTGACACACACTTTTTTTATTACTGACCATTTCGTATGTAAATAGTGCTTAACAAGAGAACATACCGATAAGCTTCAAAGAGTATTGAAAGCTATTTTGAACAAATTAAGTACTGAATTACATCTTGAAGACTACGTCACAGTCTCTTTCTCCGCGAGATGGTACCATCTAAGTGGTAGTGTCTACACTCTACAGCTAGCGGCATCTACCCGGCCTCGGCTCAGGGACTGGGTGTTGTGTCGTCCTAATCATCATCATTTCATCCCCATCGATGCGCAAGTCGCCAAAGTGGCGTCAAATCGAAAGACTTGCACCAGGGGAACGGTCTACCCGACGGCAGGCCGTCGTCACACGGCATTATTATACCTGTCCGGCATTGGGAAGAGCGGCCGAGGTGTGTGTGAGAGCAACGGCTACGCACCGCTACTGCTACCCGCGCAGCCGTGATGTTAGCATGGTAGCGGTACATCAGGGGACACGCGGTAGCACGGTGGCCAGATACGTCTGCTGTGTGGAACCTACATTGATGAGCCAAAACGTTATGACCACCGGCTTGATGGCTTGTCAGTCAGTCTTTGGAACAAACTACGTCATTGATTCTGCGTATCAGGGATCCGAGTTTGTTTTTAGGTTTGTGGAGGTGTGTGACATTAGATGTCTACGGATGTCACGTAATTCGTGTAAATAATGGGCCGCTGATCTTCATAGACTGTGATGACGCCCAATAGCGATCTAGATGGTTACCGTATGATTTATATCAGGCGAATTTGGTCACCAAGACATCAACATGAGTTCACTATAATGCTCCTCAAACCACTGCAGCACGGTTATGGCTGCGAGAGAAGAACTATACTGCTGACAGATAACATTACTGTCGGAGAAAACATCAAGGTAGAAGGGATGCAGAGGGTTCGCAGCGGTCAGTGCGTTCGATTATTACCACAGGTCCCATGCAAGTGCAGGAGAACACCTCCCATAGCATAATACTGCTCCCAACAGCCTGCGTCAGTAGAACGCTGCACGTTTCGAGCTACCCTTCACCTCTATAACGGCTTTTATAAAGAAGACTATCGACCCAGTAGAGCAAAACAATGTTTCTCCCGAAGAGCCGAGACGTTTCCGCTAATCTACGGTGGAACCCGATGGTCCCGTGTCAACTGCAATCGTAACTGACGATGTCTCTGGGTCAACTGGTGAACATTTACGGGTGGTCTGCTGCAGATCTCTATGCTCAACAATGTACCAAGAACGGTGTGCTCCAAAACACTTGTGCGTGCACTAGCATTGTGATCTTTCGGCGGAGATGCCACAGATCACCACCTATCCTACTTCACAGAGCAGACAAGCCTCCGAAACCCCCCTTTCCGTGAAGAGTCGTGGAGGTCCAGCCATTTAGCGCCTGTCGTAGTCTCTCCATCGATCCTCACGGCACTAGCATCTGAACTTCCGACCAGCTTCGCCGTTTTCTACATATATATTCACAGGCTCTGCGTAATAATAATCGGCCCATAGTCTCTTAACGTCAATGGATTTCCCCATTTGCAGCGCACATCTTTGCTAGGGTGATTTCCCCCTCCCCCCCCCCCCCCCCCCCCCCCCCCCCCCCGGCGGCATCGAACTTCGCGGCGGGCAGTGTTCGTTATGTTTTGGCTCACTAGTCTATAAGGTGGCCTACGATAAACGGGTGAGAAAACACCGAAGTGTGACCACACACTGTAGCCGAGTCGCTAACGCACACCCTTGCGTTGGCGCTCGACTCGGAAGGTAAGTCGGTTCGATCCCTGGTGGTGCCTGAAATTTTCGCTAGAAGTGTTTGGGTGGCAAGAGAGGGAAAGGAGCTTGAACAAAGCCTCTGATCAATATTATTGTGCCAATATCTTCGATGAAATTCCAGATCCTTCTGCAGTGTTTCATGATGTGAAAGCAGTTAACACTGTTGACAGTGATATGTCCCTCGGATGGTTACGTTAAGCTCTCTTGCCTCTTTGGTACTACTCGAGATGAGTAAGCTATTTGCAGGCACTGGGTTTCATCATAAAATGCGAATATAACGCTACGTTATATACGCATCCTTTACACAAATCTACACTCTACAAATACACATAGTAGACAACTCTCACATATTTGTAAGGAAAGGTATCATTGTACATCTAGTAAGAACTCTTCCCAACAGGCTGCTGAAACAAACCCGTGGGATATTCCAGCCAACAATATAATACGAGACTTAACGTTTTTAGTATTTAAAAGGAAAACACTTCCTAATGTTCTGTTGCTCACAGGGCTTCTCAGGCCGTCTCCGGGTAGCAACTAAATGTCGCAAACATAGGCAAACACGATGCGCGATTTACACATTCATTATTTGCACAGAAGATACAAAAATGACAGGGTTAACCGCAGGAAAAAAATTACATCCTTTGTCACATAAAAATACTTACATTAAGCTCAAAGAAATGGTAAAAAAGTTAGACACATTCTACAGTTGACGAGGCATAAGATGAATTTACAGTTTCAATATAGTAATTGTAGCGAAAACTTAGTTTAACAAAGGGGAAACTGGAAATCGAGTCCGATCATTTAATACACTACTGGCCATTAAAATTGCTACACCACGAACATGACGTGCTACAAACGTGAAATTTAACCTACTGGAAGAAGATACTGTGATATGTAAATAATTAACTTTTCAGAGCATTCACACAAGGTTGGCGCCGGTGGCGACACCTACAACGTGCTGACATGAGGAAAGTTTCAAACCGATTTCTCATACACAAACAGCAGTTGAGCGGCGTTTCCTGGTGAAACGTTGTTGTGATGCCTAGTGTAAGAAGGAGAAATGCGTACCACCACGTTTCCGACTTTGATAAAGGTCGGATTTTAGCCTATCGCAATTGCGGTTTATCATATCGCGACAATGGTGCTCGCGTTGGTCGAGATCCAATGACTGTTAGCAGAATATGGAATCGGTGGGTTCAGAAGGGTAATACGGAACGCCGTGCTGGATCCCAACGGCCTCGTATCACTAGCAGTCGAGATGACAGGCATCTTATCGGCATGGCTGTAACGGATCGTGCAGCCACGTCTCGATCACTGAGTCAACATTTGCAAAACAACAACCATCTGCACGAACAGTTCGACGACGTTTGCAGCAGCAAGGACTGCCAACTCGGAGACCATGGCTGCGGTTACCCCTGACGCTGAGCTGAGCTACTGCGATGGTGTCCTCAGCGACGAATCTGGGTGCACGAATGGCAAAGCGTCATTTTTTCGGATGAATCCAGGTTCTGTTTACAGCATCACGATGGTCGCATCCGTGTTTGGCGACATCGCGGTGAACGCACATTGGAAGCGTGTATTCGTCATCGCCTTACTGGCGTATCACCCAGAGTGATGGTATGGGGTGCCATTGGTTACACGTCGCGGTCGCCTCTTGTTCGCATTGACGACACTTTGAACACTGGACATTTCATTTCAGATGTGTTAAGACGCGTGGCTCTACCCTTTATTCGATCCCTGCGAAACCCTACATTTCAGAAGGATAATGCACGACCTTATGTTGCAGGTCCTGTACGGGCCTTTCTGAATACAGAAAATGTTCGACTGCTGCCCTGGCCAGCACATTCTCCAGATATCTCACCAACTGAAAACGTCTGGTCAACGGTGGCCGAGCAACTGGCTCGTCACAATACGCCAGTCACTACTCTTGATGAACTGTGGTATCGTGTTGAAGCTGCATGGGCAGCTGTACCTGTGCACGCCATCCTAGCTCTGTTTGACTCAATGCCCAGGCGTTTCAAAGCCGTTATTACGGCCAGAGGTGGTTGTTCTGGGTACTGATTTCTCAGGATCTATGTAACCAAATTGCGTGAAAATGTAATCACTTGTCAGTTCTTGTGTAATATATTTCTCCAATGAATACCAGTTTATCATCTGCATTTCGTCATCGTGTAGCAATTTTGATGGCCAGTAGTGTACTAGGCTGGCGTTCTGTGTCATATGTGTGTTGGTTTCCAGTAGTTCTAACAGTCATCTTTCTGCTTTTCTTGACAGAATGTAAAACTTAACGTTCCAAATCACATGAATGGTTTCCTGAAGAAAGATGATGAGCAAAAGTTTAATTTTTCTTCCTTAACCTCCAGCTTCTCTCAACTTCACGGAGCCTAACTGCCACAGCCCGTGACTGAGTGACCAGTACATACTTTCTCACACTGTTTTCAAGTGATTTTATGTACACCACTCTGCCAAGGGTTGCAAACTGTCTTTACTATGAAGTGAAACCTCTGTTTACCCCCCATTTTTAGTTCATACGACAAAAAATTTAATGTTTTACTACGTAAACACACAATTATGTTTGTATCTTTTGAATAAATATCTCTGTAAGTAGCACACCACGTACCTGTGTATATTTGGCGTCCAGTTGTCACCTTAAGGTGGCCTGAGAGGCCGAAAGCGTGCTTGTGATCAAATAAATGTAATTTTGCAGATTATTAGGAAGAGTTTTTCCATGTTGTTATCACGCTCTGCCAATCACCGGCAGAAATGTAACTTACAGTTTTACCGTAGTATAACATCGCAAAAGACGGCGACGCCCTGGAATCTCTAACATGAAGCTGTATGCATGCTGTCTCCTGTTAGTGAGTGTGCTGGTTGTTAGTTCCGCCTCTGCTCAGACTGGATACTGGAGAGGATATCGACTGAACTTATAACTGATACATTAGTGTTCCAAACTAAATAGGGTTTATGGTATAATTTTGTACTGACTTCTTTAATTACTTAACTTCTGTATAATTTATTAATTAGTCTGTAATCTAACTGGTTGCTGCTCAGTTTGATAAAAGTAAAAGAAAGTATTTTCCTTTTATTATAAAGATTGGTTCCAATTCCTTCAATTCAGAAGTGAAAACTGTGGGTCGTAGAATGATTAACCATAATTTCTGTGCTATTGAAGTAGGGCCATTTTTAATAAATGCAACTTCCTTTGCTTTATTATAATCTACTCCAGGCTTTTGATTCCACTGTGAGACTAAAATCCTGCCACTACAGTGTACCTTTCATTGAAACGTCGGGAGTTCAGGCTGGAGGAAACAATATGTGGCCGGCAGCTGTGGACGAGCGGTTCTAGGCGCTTCAGTCCGGAACCGCGCTGCTGCTGCGATCGCAGGTTCGAATCCTGCCTATGTCATGGATGTGTGTGATGTCCTTAGGTTAGTTAGGTTTAAGGTAGTTGTCAGCCTAGGGGACTGATGACCTCAGATGTTAAGTCCCATAGTGCCTAGACCCATTTGAACCATTTTTGAACCAACGTGTAGCACTGCGCAAGCCCTTCCGCGGCAACCTCTAGACGGTACACACCTAAGGTCTTGAATGCCGTCAGGCTACAGTGTCCACGTATAGCATTTTGCGGAGCCGCAGATTTAGCTCCGTTTCAATCTCAGATCGTGACTAGTTGCTGTTCGAGAGGAGACGTTGGAGGTTCAACTAGCTTGATGGAGCTGACTGCCTTCGGTGCATGTTAGATGCGTGACACATTTGGACAAAAATCTTAAGAAATTGGAGTGTTTGTGTGCAGTTTAGGTGAATCAGTAATGCAGAAAAGTAAACTGTCTAGATCTTAGGCCATCTGTTGAATGCCTGGCAGTAAACAGTCTTAATTCATAATAGCGATTGATGTGTAAGGCTATTCTTAAGTTTAGTAGCACATAAGCACATTTTGTTGTGTAAAAAGATGAAATGTTAGAATAGTACGGAAAGGTTTTAAGACTCGAATTTCATTTCAAAATAAAAGGAATATCGCTAGTTTTTGCGTGTGAAGCAGGGAAAACAAATTACAAACAAATACATATTATTTTGTGTAGGAAGAAAAAACTATTAGCTCTGGCCAATTAAACGGAAACATTTTACTGATACTAATCTCGCTGCAATTCGAATAATAGTCCTATCGCTTTCCCTCTTTTTAAAAACCACTATTACGCTCGCTCTCTTTCATTTTTTCTTCAAATGGGAGCATTTACTTTTCTCTTCTTTATTGATACTCGTTCGGAGTCCAGTAAGCGTCTGTTAGCGTGCTATGCTTTGGACTGCCTGCTCCATTTGTTCAAGCCAGCCTCCGTCTTCGTAGGTTCATGCCGCAGAAAACGTCACGATGCGCACTATTCGAATCTCCGATTGACTCGCCGCCAAGCCGGATCTATGAGGAAAAAAAAATGGCTCTGAGTACTATGGGACTTAACATCTATGGTCATCAGTCCCCTAGAACTTAGAACTACTTAAACCTAACTAACCTAAGGACATCACACACATCCATGCCCGAGGCAGGATTCGAACCTGCGAACGTAGCAGTCGCGGGGCTCCGGACTGAGCGCCTAGAACCGCTAGACCACCGCGGCCGGCGATCTACGAGAAAACCTAACTTCATTTCAGACATTAGCAGAGAAAGCTAAAAAGACCGCAGTGGTCTGAGGAACGCAAGAAATAACCCAGCGAATTCGTGAAGAAGCCATAAGAACAAGAAAAGATAGAGGTCAGACCACACTAACAAGTTCAAACGGGCTCTTCAACTGGACGTAACGAAGACTGTATTGTTATGTGACCAACGGACTGCCTATACTGTCAGTATGAAAGAACAGCTCTGCAACTAATGAGTTTTTTTTGTGTGTAACCTACGAATTAACATAACACTGAGAAAAAATGTAACATTTGCTCTTGGAACTTAGTGAAAAGAAAGTTGTCCTGTAACACATAAGTGACATTTGATTCCCTTAACTGAAAAGCTTTTTCCAGAAGTTTTTACAAAAGTATTACTTGCATATGTCCCGGGTCCCACATCTACACAGCTTCCGATTTGCATATAGCGTTAGGGACACACCGATGAAATCCGTAATATCTGGCTTTTTGTGTTTTATATGAGAAAAGAAAATATTTTATTAGATAATGACACTCTGATTCATGCTTTTTGGCTGTCAAATGGAAATAGTTGTATGGACGGTCATAATTTGGATTAAATTTGCCTATGTTGGACCACCACGCCATATTCAATACTTTTTTCGCACATAATTTTTGCTCTTTTGCAGGAATCTTTTTACGGGATACCCTTCACTTCCATATACTTACCAGACTGGAGTTAGACTTACATGATTTCGTAAAAAAAAAAAAAAATACACCTTATTTCACTTGAGCCTTTAGGAGCAGCAGGTAATTCTTGGAGAGGTAAACAACACTGCTGATCAGTAAAGAAACCAAGGAGGGTAGGTGCTGTAAAATTACTGAAACTTTGAAGAAAACTGTAATGAGCAGAACTTCTGTACAAAATTAATAAGGGAACAGCTTGGCAGATCATTATAGCAAACATATCTCGACACGAAGGAGCCAACAGATTTAAACACATTATTTGATTATTTGATACAACTGCATGGATGGCTTCCAGGTAGCAGTGAAGTTCAGAGGATCCATGTCCCCCACCTTTCCAATTAAAACAGGCTTACGACAGAGAGGCGCTCTTTCATGTGTCCTCTTCAACCTTGCATTAGAGAAAGTGGTTCGGGTGAGTAATTCACATCTATACAATGGTTTCCAACTCGAACACAGTGAATTAAAACTTCTGGTTTATGCAGATGATATAGTGTTGCTGAGTGAAAGTGAAGAAGAACTGAAAGACATACACAGATCTTTCAGGCACAGTGCCTGCAAAATGGGGATTTTGGTTAACCAAGAGTAAACCGAATATATGGAAATAGGTCGAGTCATAAACCCAAATTCTTACTTTGAAATTGACCAGAATTCTAAATTCAGAAAAGTTCTCCAGTTTAAATACCTTGGATCACGTTTCAACAGTAACAATGGATATAAATGAAAGAATAGCCTCGGGGTCAAGAGGTTTCTACTAAGAAACCCACTCAAAAGTAAAGCTTTGTCAATCAGCACAAGGATGAAGATATGCAACACTATCATCTTCCCCATAGCACAGTACGGTTCAGAAAGCTGGACACTTACAAAGAATGAAAGAGAAAACACGTTTCCGAAAGAAAAGTAATGAGAAAAATCTTGGGACCTTTGTTGGAGAATAAGGTATAGAGGAGTCGAAAGAACAACGAAATTTATCAATTAATGAAGCAACCCACTATCATCAAGAAATTAAAAAGCAGGAGAATGCAGGTGGCTAGAATGGAAATCAACAGAATCATGAAGAAAGCATTTGAAGGACCTCTTCAGGCAACAAGACCATTGGGCCGACCACATACAAAGTGGAAAGATGACATAGGGGAGGACATCGCAGCATTAGGTATTTCCACAGGGTGGAGAGAGGCTGCCCAAGAGATAGAGGGCGATGGAAGCAGATCGTTGATGCAGCGAATGGTCCACAGAGCCTGTGATCGCTGAGAAGAAAGAGAGAGAGAGAGAGAGAGAGAGAGAGAGAGAGAGAGAGAGAGAGATATTTCATACCTAAATATAGTGCGTCCTGCGCAAACCCGCGATAGTTTTATAACTGAATGCCATTTACTCGCAATGTACAGCCACGTTTTTGGTGATTATCGATTTCAGTGTTTCATAAAACTATACAGGAATCTACTTGGAAAAGTAAAAAATAAATTATGATCACAATCAGAGTTAAAATTCAGGGTCACACAGTAGAAACACTATCAAAGTGAAACGTACCGGATAGCTCCTTCACCTAATGCGGTAGCGAATCTATTCATTGTATGTTCCGCCATTACAAAAGTGATATTGGCAGTGGAGCCTACTTATATCCTGCAAAGGCGCCGTCTCCTTCGTTATGACTGTATCAGAAGCCCCAGAGCAATGAATATCATTTTATATTTTTAATACTTTTACTCTATTTATCTAACGCTGATTGTAAATGCTACTTTTTTTGCTAAAGAAAACCAAAATGAGTGGTAGCTAAGGTCTTGCGCGATGAATCTGACGACGCATAAATGCTGGGTGAAAGCTGTAATCTAGTAATACCCTGTGACCAACACGACTAACCAACGGCTAGTACAATGCTTCTTTCAGCACTGTGTATATTTCTTGCGGGCTTTCGAAATTAATAATGTGATGAGATGGCCTTCAGCTACGTACCCTCTGACTGGTTTCGCTGTCTAGGGACTGGGATAGGTAGTTGCCGCACTACAAGCCAAATACTGCCGACTCTACAGTATACAATATGAATATACACATGAATCGAATGGTCGAAGAGTCCTATCACAGAAATTTATAAATGAAAGATTGCAATTACATAAAATCTGCAGGTACCATCTTAACGACTTTAAATGATGAGTACGATAGTAGAAGTGCTTTAGAGAATGTGGTATATTTCTGCAAAACACTTATTCCGGTCAATAGTCCAGCAGTTAAGTAAAATATAAGTTGAATAACAGGGAAACAATAGATTCCCACTTCACGTAATGAGTTACGAACAACAACATAGCTCTCGAGATATTCACTTCCAAACGCGCACCACGTATTCACTTCAGAAGCCACGGAAATCTCCGAAGTACACAATTCGGCACTTCAAAATATTTCTCTCTCTCGCGGTAATACGCAAACTGCTCCACTCCAAGTGTTTCCGCGACTGTCCGTCCGTCGCGCCGTCACATCCAGCACTCTCCGGTGTCCTATGCGACTGTCCCTCGCTCTGCACTGCTCAGAACTTCTCATATCCTGTCCCGTACTGCCCGTGTCCTGTGCCGTATTGCCCAGAACTGTTCTCCCGCTTCCATCCAGTCTCCCCATTCACGAGCGCTGTGATTGGCATGTCTTCAAGCCAACGCACCCACACTAACATAATGAAACACATTCAAAATACTAGATTTACATTTAAATACTTGAAATTAAAGAAATACTCCTACGGCTGGACCATAAACACGCTCTAACACACATTGCTAAATACATAAACAAATTAAATAAACATATATCAAAGGAATAGCAACAAAAGGGTAGGCCAGTAGCCTAATGTCGCTGTGCTTTCTAAAACACAGTAAATATTTAACCAATTTCTTCATGAATAGTATATATGGGATACAAACAAAGACATAGATGAATAAATATATTTATAAGCACGCTGCTATCATTTTTTCGTGCAACTGTGGAGTACTTATAGCCTGATACGATCGATAGTAATCAACCACTTGGACCTTCAATGACTCATGTACTATTCATATTACATGCCTGTAATTTATACCAATTTAGGTTTACACTAATAGCTTTCTAAAGATATGTCGATTGGCGAAATCTGATGAAGTTTTCAGATTTTGTAAATTCGTTGCTGGGTATTACTTGTATAATTCATCATCAGATACTAAACTTCAAACTAATAAAGATATTTAAAATCTGATTACACCATCAGAATGGTGGTGCAAATAATGGTAATGCACTTATTTCTTTTTGAGATATCATGAATCATCTGGCTGCTATTAACTTCTATACGAACTGTGAAGTGTCTGCCATTAAGGTTTCACAAAGTCCGCCATCTTTGGCACTCTTGGCATACAAGTATCTTCATTGACCCAGCGTCACCAAGGAATTCCCAGCCGCGTGGGGCTACCCTACCCCACATGCTCAGCTAACATTTGGCACCACGTGGTTGCTGCCGGGCCGTGACCCGCCGAGAGGCCGCAGCTCGGCCACGCCAACTCCGAACTTAAAATATTTTCAGGGCGCCACGACTTGTCCATTACCTCACAGTCCCAACCCAATATTTTACTGAAGACGAAGGATAGTCTAAGTAAATGGAAGCTGCGGCTTGGAAGGCATCAAATGAAGGTACCAAAATCTACAATGGGCATTAGTATATAAACTGATAAAGTCACATATTTCGTAAGTAAAGTATTTGAGTATTGTTGATCCATTCATTAGTTGCTCTTGTTCGTCCGGTACGCACACATTCTCTTCGTACTGAATAACGATTTTTTTACTATTGCAGCAAATTAAGCTTGTAATTTCGAACGTCTCACTTTGTCGTTAATAACTTTTTTGAACGAAAAGCTTACGAGGACACAACTACTACGTTTAACTCTCTCGGAAAGAACAAAAGGAAAGTTAGGTTTTGGATTTATATGTGCAACAGAAATAAAATATTGACACGTAAGCTGTTGTTCTTTGCCAACATGTTTCTGCGGGCGACTCCCTGCTATTTCTCAAGTTTTCGCGTGCAGAGAAAGTTTGCAGGCTGAGTAAATGTCAGAATCGACCCGATGGTGGGCAGCGCAGCAACTGGGAATTCGGCCGCTTTCTATTTTCCTATTTGCTTACTTGTGAAGAATAAACAAAACTAAAGCGAAACTAAGCTAGTAGGTTCATAACGCATTACGTCGTTTCCAAAGCAAGGAACGTAATTTCCAGTTCATGTTTTTTTTCACCTCTTTGTGCTCTCATCTACCAAAGCGCTGAAAACGAACAAGATAGCGATACAGGTGATGTACAGTTATAATTATGCAGCATAGAATTTTGTTAAAACATAATTTGTAACTTAGCTGCATAGCGAGATTGAAAATGTTCGCTTCTGTTTTCGGCGTTTATAATAGAACAGTCACAACTGAAGTGGATATTTGCAATATCACAATAATAATACAGGATGCTCCACATTCATACAGGAGATCGTACGGGTCAAAATTAAGCAAATAATCCTATAAACCTATATGCCGAACAAATACTTCTTAACATGTGGACCACTCTGTCCTGTCATAGTCATCTAATCGGCAATCCTATCCCGTTATGGATTTTAAAGGAAACCTGATGACTGACTTACCTGATCATCACTAGAAGATTTAAATCCGTCCACACATGACAGTTACCGTAATTTATTATCACACTCTGTATGAATCACAACGCATGCAAAAATGATGAGAGATTCTTCATACGATATTTGCGGAATGGTTTATTTACGAGACAATTAAGCCAATAGTTAAACCTTAAATGATATTAACTAAATATGAATGTCCTGGAATACTAATTGACAGAATGGACGTTTGCTATGAAAACAAAATAAGCTTGTAGCCAGCTGCTAAATACTTTCAGTGAAGCCAGGTCTGTAGGGAAGGCAGAGAATGGAGGCTTCTGGAATATTATGCTACAAGAGAATTCTGATGATTAGGCGGGTAGATCGGATAGGAACACTCTAGAATTGGAGATGAAATAAATTCAGTGTAACATCTTGATTAAAAGTAAGGGATGATTGACAGGACTCATCGTGAGACATAAATGAATCATCAGTTTGTTAATGAGGGAAGTTAGGATGGCAAAAGTTTTGATGGGAGACCACAGCCTGACTAAAGTAAACAGGCTTCAATGGATGCAGTCATTATGAATAAATGAAGAAACATGCAGAGTACAGTGGAGAGCTGCATCGATACAGTCTTTGAGCCCACGGCAACAACGGCAGAAACAATAACCTCCAACCCAATTTTTTCCCTAGAATGATAATGGCATTTCTTAACATGTTTAGGTAACAAATTATTGTACTGAAATTAACAGTGGCTGACAGTTATGACTGATCTGGCATGTGAAGAGGATATGATATATCGCTTAAAGTCAACGATAGTGCAGAATTTATGTGATTGGTCACTCTGAGTCAAGAGTTAGTTAATTGAAACATAAGTGGATCATAATTACAGCCTTTCGCTATGACGGAAACGCAAAATTAAATGCAATAAATTTCAAGTTGATGTATGAGGCGTTATACACACCCCTTGGTGCTTTGGAACTTCTTGCTATCTGTTCATAAATTGTTCTATCTTTCAAGATATCACCTCATTGTAATCTAATACATTATGTAGTATGGTTGGTTGGGCATCATGGTCTCCGGCCGCGGTGGTCTCGCGGTTCTAGGCGCGCAGTCCGGAACCGTGCGACTGCTACGGTCGCAGGTTCAAATCCTGCCTCGGGCATGGATGTGTGTGATGTCCTTAGGTTAGTTAGGTTCAAGTAGTTCTAAGTTCTAGGGGACTGATGACCACAGCTATTAAGTCCCATAGTGCTGAGAGCCAGCCAACATGGTCGGAGAACACTTGTAAGCGTAAACAGGAAACGAAAATACCTTTTTAAATCGTTGCTTTTATCTGAATATTTCAGTAATCAAAATTATAATATGCATATTATATCTGTGAGATTATTTCAAAGTTTCCCATTTCGTGTCCATTTACTGTAAGAATTGCAGACGACTTTTCCAGTGGAAGTGATTGACAAGTAAAGGCTTCACAATTGTTTCTCTGAGCAGATATTTTGTTAGTCATCAGTGTTTCGACTGGTTTGATGTGGCCTGCCACAAAGTACTCTCATATGCCTACCTATTCATCACAGAGTAGCACTTGCAACCTACGTCCTCAATTATTTGCCCGATTTATTACAATCTCTAGCTCTACAGTTTATACACTATATAGCTTCTTATAGTACCATGGAAATTATTCCCTCATGTCTTACGTCCTACCATTGTGTCCCGTCTTCTTGTTAATATCATCCATACATTCCTATCCTCGCCGATTCTGTGGAGAAGCTCTTCATTCCTTTCCTTATCAGTCCATCTAATTTTCGTCTGTAATACCAAATTCAAATGCTTCGATTCTCTTCTTTTCTTGGTTTTCCACAGCCCACGTTTCACCACTATAGAATGCTGTGCTCCAAATTTACTTTCTCAGAACTTCTTCCTCAAGGCCTATGTTCCATACTAGTAGAATTCTCTTGGCCAGTAATGCCCTTTTTGCTTTATATGTCATCCTTGCTCCGACCGTGGTGGCTTATGTTGCTGCCTAAGTGACAGACTTTCTTACCGTGATCCACTTCGTACTCACCAATCCTGATTCTAAATTTCTCGCTGTCCTTGTTTCTGTTACTTTTCATTACTTTCGACTTCCTTCGAATTACTCTCAATCCGTATTCTGTACTCATTCCATTCAGCAGATCCAGCAGTCATTCATATCCATTACCTTGAATTTGGATTCCAATCTATAATTTTTCCTTTATTTCCGTCATTGCTTCTTCCATGTATGGATTGAACAATAGGAGAGAAAGGTTACATCCCTGTCTTACACTCTTTCTAATCCGAGCACTTCGTTCTTCGCCTGCCACTCTTACTGCCCTCTTGATTCTTGTACATATTGTTTATTACTCGACTTTATCCCTGTTTTTTCTCAGAATTTCGAAAATCTTGGATTCTTTTACATTGCCGGAAGACTTTTCGAGGTCGACAAATCCTTCCAACGTGCCGTGATTTTTGTTCAGTATTGCTTCTATTACCAACCGCAACATCGTAATTGCCTCTCTGGTGCCTTTAATTTCCTATTTCCAAACTGATGGTCATGTAACAGATGTTAGCAAAAATGACTGGTGTCAGGAGATCTTAACATCATACTTTTTCCCCCACATACATAACAACTCCAATTTTCTCCACGCAGCTCTACACAAATTGGTTGCTAATTTATTGTCTTCTGTGTTAAAGTGTGTATTCCTGAATATACGTGGTATGTAGAAAGACGTAATACATTAACTTGCTTGGCGTTCTCGATCGTGCAAACAGACAAGCAGATTGTGAACACCGCTTTAAGCCGTGTCATATTCTGATGCATAACGGTAAGGTTATTTCAATAAGTTTCTTTTGTGGGTCACTTCATTTACAAGGACGTCTTTCTAAGCAGTCCCTCTGAATGAGGCGTTCACCTCGTTTGGAAAAAGGACTTCTAGGCATCACAACGGTTCCCTCAATTTACGTCTTCAGCTGTCTTTCCCTTTTCCGTTAGGATTCAAAAATGGTTCAAATGGCTCTGGGCGCTGTGGGACCTAACTTCTGAGGTCATCAGTCCCCTAGAACTTAGAACTACTTAAACCTAACTAACCTAAGGACATCACACACATCCATGACCGAGGCAGGATTCGAACCTGCTACCGTAGCGGTCGTGCGGTGCCAGACTGAAGCGCCTAGAACCGCTCGGCCACTCCGGCCGGCTTTTCCGTTAGGGAGTTGGCCATGTCCTGCACCCCCATCTCTCAATAACAGGAACTGGCACAGTATCAATCTAATCTCCTCCCAAAGTGTGCAAGAGCTCGAAAACTCTCGCTTCGTGGTTGACACACTTGACTGTTTTACTCATCCAGGACCCATCGTGTCACTTCAGAACTTCAACTGTGTGTGTGTGTGTGTGTGTGTGTGTGTGTGTGTATGTGTGTGTTTTGCTCCAAGCTTTTGTCACTTTCGTTATTCTCCATTTTCGTCCAGGCTATTGTAGGTTCCCCAACTGTCAGTATCTCATTATCATCTTTTACTTGGCCAAAGGTAGATTTTGCAATTCGTGTCACGTGGCACCCTAACCCAAATTTTCTATGCAGACGTTGGACTACACCTCTCCCATGGCAGTTACCTAGCAGTGTTGCCGTTCTTTTCCTTCTCAGTTTGGTTTCCAAGTTGTCTCAAGTTTTTATTAACAGTCCACTGCTCCCAGCTTTCGTTTATACATTAGTCTGCTGCAGCATTCAGGTATTTGCCTATGATAATCAAGTCATGAACATGAGAAACATTTCTGCCTCTTTGTAAATTCTCTGTTCATCCTGAGACTAATATAAAATTTTTTTGAACGATTCGAATTAGAGTATGCTCGACGAACGCTTCGCGTACCATATTTAATGCTAGCGGGACGGTCCCCTGCCATAACGGTGTTAGGGACGGTGACGTGCACCACTTTATATTCGTATTAAAACGTCAACGCTTGTCCATTTGCTGTATTTTCGGAGTTAGTGTGATCTATAGCCTCGGAATGGTGGGATTAAATCAGTATATCACGTCGCCTAGAGTATACGACAACGTATTGCAAGATTAAAACGTGTCATATTCTAACTTAATGGTGATAAATTCATGACGTGCTTATATTAAATTCATCGTCGGCTCTATGAATAATGCTGTGGGTAACGTTTGTTGAATACGCTGTGACAAATGGCTGTATTGGCTACATTCCATCACGTCGTTCTACACATCATATATCCAACACAATTAAAGATAGTGTAATTCAATTGTGGACTGTCAGAGAGCGTAATTTGTATTATTTTTTCAGTTAACGCACCTAAAATTCTGTTAATAAAAAGGCAAAAATGAATCAGCGAAGTTCTTAGAATATCATAGTCACGGAAAGTACCACAGTCACACTTCCACCAGTTACAGGGATATTCCAGAGTGAATTTTACGCTCTGCAGCGGAACGTGGGCTGATATGAAATTTTCCATTATAATGGAACTGTATGCTAGAAATGGACTCGAACGTGGAAACTTTACACTCACATGCAAATGGTCTATATTTAGGTATCCAATCTTGACGCATGAGGCACCTCAGACACCTACTTCCACCTCTACCCATCTCTCACCTTCCAAAGACGCGCATACATGGAGGCTCAAACAGCCACTTCAGTAGAACAGTACATTATAATAGCACATAGTATTCTTCTCGTGTGCACTGTTTCACACTGAAGTATGATTTTCAGTGAGAGGCAATAAATCAGACTAAAGTCTCCTATTTTGATTGAAATCGGCCAATCATGGTATGCAGAAACATGACTCTCTTAATGAACATTTTTGTCAAGAGAATGAAATTAAATGAGGAATGATATTCTCGTCGTCTCTGAGAAAAGAAACTTAATTGGAAGGTATTTAACTGAATTTCGTTATCTTAGAATACCACCAAAGTTGACTGATATGTAAACAACTCCGCAGTCCGTAAATACTACAGGCAAGAATGGGGAAGTTAAGACATCAGTGTCCTTAAACAAATGGCCTATGGAGATGCAGTTGTTCCGAAATGGGGACGCAAATTCGTCGTAATATACTGGTGTCAAAAGTTGCCATTCCTGCATCCTTAAAAAGACGTCATTTAACTGCATAGGCTAGATCTTTAATTGGAAATAAACATTTTGTTATTAGCGATTAGTTAACTTCTCTACATTGAGCACTAACGAGCCAGAGCACACCAAAATCTATGTTATGCTTACAGCATGATATGGTCCGCTAGCATTGTGGGAAGGCGCATTTGAAGACGTTACTAAAAGCACTCAACACAAGTGGGATGGGTACGTGTTAGATTATCACGCCTGGAAGTTAATACGTCTATGGACCCATGCATACAAAAAGCTTTCACAGTTTTCACCGTAACTGAATTAAGGAAATTTAATCATGATAGGCTCACAGTCGTTTCCATCTCACTTCGTCTTCTACATGTACTAGCTTGTGTCCTTACTACCGTTCGGGTACCGGCCTCACTATCAACAGAAATAACTCTTTTGCGTTGTGATAATCACATACGGAATATGCGTAGCATCAGCTAAAATCCTGTGTAATGTAAATGGATATAATGCGTAAACATCCTGGGATTCTGCTAAGCTCCAGGAATGTATCAAGTAGACAACATTACCACCAGACAAATATTTATAAACGGAATTTTGGCCATAAAAGTTCACATCGGTGTGGTTCTAAGTGTAGATAATCATGTGATTCCTATGCAGTATTTGCTGGTACTCAGACGAGACAAAAATGAACATTCTAAGTATGGGTTAAATACAAATTAACTCATGAAACCAGAGACATCATATAACGGACGAACGAGGATATGTCCTATCTACGAGATCATTTAGTCTGCTCTCACTTCGGGGCTCCGTCATACGGCAGACTACTGAATTTCTGACGACAGTGAGACGCGGATTACTTGAAGGACAACTGAAAGCGTTGATTTTCAGCTGGCCTCATCAAATAATACACCCGTAAAACCACGCTGTCACTATATGACTCCTCATGGACACCAATAAAAGTGGATGTTAACTATTACGAAAATGTGCCTTCACTACGGGGTCCTTCAGGTGATGAACTGATGTAGCGTCCTAACTGCGAAGTCCTCCGTAACAGACAGAGAAATGGACATGAGCCCTCATAAGCGGACCTATCAAAGTGTACCTGTGTACCTCATTATATGAAAGACCAATGGAAGTATACCCTCATTACAAGACTCATCATATATTAATGTAAGTGTGCCATCATTACCAGTTCCATGTATGATAGATCAATGAAAGCATGCTCTGCATATGAGGCCCATCCTACGACGCAGCAATGAGTAGGGGCTCTCACTAAGAGGTCCATGACAAGCCACACCAATAAAAGCAAACTCATACTAAGGTCCGTCGTACGGTGAACCAGTTGAAACTTGCATATCTAATCCCAGCTATTCCAATCAAATTAAAACGTAACCAGGTTTTAGGGCTACGGATCTGTTTATTTAACTTCTTGATTTCCGATTATGATGAAATGGGTTGAGCATCTCCTCACAACACTGGTCTACACCTGCAATTAAGTCTGTCCTCTTCGTATGTTGTACGTCAGGAACAATTTGTCAAGTTAATCAGATCAAAATGATGTATTTGAAAAAGTTAGATGCTTTTAGAAAACATTTATTGCACAACAAAAATCTCGCAACATCGACCTTTAAAAAATCTGAGACAATACAAGACATTTACTGCTACTGCTGCTTGTCCTTATGTGTATTTTGACAGTAGAAATGTCAGGATGTGTGTTCTTTTACACACATTCTTCAAAAATTACCATTAAAATTTGTTTGCTCTTCGAAAATAAGTTACAGGATTTAGTTCTGCTATTTATTGCAAGGTTAACATGCTGAAATATCACAATTACTGCCGCCAAATTACATGAAACACCTTCCCACAACAGCGTCTGAATTGTGCTGTATATCTTAATAACTTCAGAAATACAGGTTTCATTTTGATCTTCAAGTGAATCCTGCCTCTTTATGATTAGCTGAATAAAAATTACCATGAATTTTGTATGAGCGAGTTTTCTAAGTACTTCTTTCGACATTTTGTTTACAACATTTTTGTTACTTGCTCTTCTATTTTTCCAATTAACCAATGAAAGTGTGCCCTCACTTGGGGCTCTTCATGTAATGGACAAATAAAATATTTGTTCAGAATTATCAGCGTAGTGTTACGAAATGTAACTCGTCTAAACAAAGTTTGTTATTTTCTGATTTTATTTCTTAATTTCAGACAATATTTTTCTCTTCCGATCATCTTCCTGTTAATTTTTCTTCAGTTTCTAGAATGACTATTGATTTTGAATATATAAGGAGAAAAGGAACCTGAATGACAAATGAACGGATAGAATAGTCACTGAACCAACCAACATAAAATTTGCTAATGCATATTTGCTGTGAAGCATACCTGGATGTTCGTAACTTATTGCATATTAACACCCAGACAGTAGAATAAAGGCTCAAGAAATGAGATTTCCGAGAAGAGTTGAAGGACATGTAAGGGAAGATAGTAAAAGAAATGAGGATACAAGGAAACGTTAAGGAATGTTTAACCTAATCGAAAAAAATGAAGGAAAATAGGAGAAAATGAAAGGAAAATGTAAGCAGTATGGGTGTATAAAGTTCTCCGGTAACAGCTCTCAATTACAAATGCACTGGAAGACTGTACAAGAGATGGAGTACCGCAATAAACAGTTTGCCAAAGTTTGGACAATAGATGAAGTAAATAATAATAATAACAAAAACCATAATAATAATAATTTTTATCTGAATACATACTTCCAGTATACGCGGTACAAGTTCACAAACCAGATCCGAAAGGAATGACGCTAAATGTGTTTCGAGGTATCTGGTCTCATGTCACTGACACATTATTTCCGTGTTCGGCGATGCTCTCTCATGCATACGGTTTCGTACCACGTAAGATGACAAAGTATGGCTACTGCTAAGGTTAAAGAGTTAATCGAAGACGGAGACAAAATGCAAATAGTCTCGTGAACATGAAACACTGCAGCAGTTCCTTGTGACAAATATGTTTCGGCCAAGAACGATTTATGAAAAAATAAAAAAATCTAAATAGCAACTCTTCTAAAAGCAAAATTCATTTCTGGTTAATTAAATTTACTTCAGGTACCACCATCCGCTAACCTCTAATTATCCTGAGGGATCCAACCCCATGACAAGTACCAGTTGTGAAACACTAGTGCTGCAAAGTGGGACGTTAAATACCTACGAAAATAAATAAAGTAGGAAACGTTGACGAATAATGACGAAGACTGGACTTCTTTTTACTAAAATGATTTCATTAAAAACAATCGCGATATGATGCAGAAGACAATACATCCGAAATTATTTAAATAATTATTTATAGGTGTCGTGCCTAAAATTATCGTGAATCGTTGAGCATAGGTAATTAGGCTTTTCGTCTTCAGTCAATTTCCACTGGTATACAAGTAGACGTCCTTAGGTGCTTCAGTGTCTTTCACTAATGCGAAATACTTTCACATAATGGATAAAATGTTGTATGAACAGTCTATACTTCTCGCTGCATGAATAAGCGTGACGATCAGCGTCTCCTGTAGTGTACTGAAAATATCATGTATAACGTGCGATTTGGGAAGATCGACGGTATGAGAGACAGGGATATTAGAAATATCCGGACAGAATCTGCTGCTGTAATGATCAATGGTTAGATACTCCAACCAGCAAAGGCATAGGTTAAAAGTAATTTCATACAGTCCGTTAAGAACTTTCGTAGCAGCTTGTACTCTGGTGCTAAGAGCAATCTTCAATTTGGTTTATCCCACTTCAAACCAAATTTTAGTAATAACATATTACGACCTATTTTATTTTAAAACATGTACAACTTTAACTGTGGATTCGATAGGGTACCTTCACAATATCCACCATTAAATGCGAAGAACATTAAACTAAATTAATTTCTATAGATTGACGCTGAATTCCGAGGCTCCGGAATATAATCGCAACAATAGTGTGCTTATGTCAGTGTTCATTTGAAACCTAGATATCTGCCAGAACTAATCGTCAGGGATCTGTATTATTAGTCATTTTTTCAGTAGGCGTTGTCGATGTTTTTTTGTTGACAGCTGTGGAGTTAGATATATATACACGTGGTTAGTGCATTCACATGGTTTTGCGGACAATGTGTTTTCTTCTGCAGCTTGCAAAATAATAAGACACTATTTATTTAGGTAAGCAAGGGTAAGAAAAGTCATTTCTTCTGAGAATTATGAACGCAGTTTGTTTAGTAATTCATGGAACTGAATTACAATTTCTTAAATGAATCATTATATGTTTTGGATTATGTCGCTCACGTATTTAAACCGTCTGTGCACAAATGAGTTTAAATCAAATTTGTATCAATTTCAATTATGGAGCAGGAAATATTAAAAGTTTTAAAGGTGGATCCAACACACTGTAAGATATTGAGTTTGTTTAGATGGATGATGTAGTTGACGGATGTTAAGTAAGATGCTCACACGGGTACTCATTTTCCGCAGACGGCATCCCAAACTAATTTCATTAAAATTGTTTCACTGAGGGACTAAATGGAGAGGCTATCACTCTCGCCATTCAGAAGCTACTTGCGTAAGATAGATGGTACTCTAAAAGTGTGCAGATCCAGTCAGAGGAGTCAAATTGTAGAATGAGGAAGTTACCACAAACACAGAAGGCAAAAAAGCGAAGACAGAATCTAAAATCTGGAAGAACAGAGAGATGAAAGTGCGGTATTAGCACGGGAGAGTAGTCATTGGTCCCAAACCTGGAAAACACGGAGAGGCCCCAACCAAAACCGCCCTGTACCTAAGCCAGGAGTAAAGCAAAACTTTGTAAGTGAAACTAAAAACTGCTTCCACGTAGCAAACCGAGGACCAGTTCAATGATCGGTGAATCGTCTGCTGATATCAAAGATAAGGAATCTGGAAGGCTATACTTAGTACGAATGGCCAGTCCACCGCTGTATGGGATACCGTGAGTGTGTTTCCACAGCCACGCTGTGAGGGTGGTTCGTTACGCAAGAGGAAACAATGGGTGAAGCTAATATGTCCGACGCGTAGACGGCGTAAGACAATGGACTCCTTTTGATATCAGCGGAAGGAAGACCACCAAACTGCAGTAGTCCCCTTGATTGTGCAGAGTTTATTACTGTGAGCAGCAGCACACCGGGTGTCATTCCATTGTTGGGTAAAGAGAGATTTGATTTGTATCCGCATATCTTCATCTTAAATCAAGAAAGGGAATTGGAGATAATTGTGTGCCAGACGGTCAGCCAGTTCATTTCCTGGGATGCCCACATGACTTGGGACTCAGAGGAAGACACGGGTGAGGCGGTATGGCCAAAGGAAGAGAGGTGGTCATGGATAGCAGTGAACACACTAGATGACCCCGCCAGGAAATGGTGTTCCATGCCAGTAGGAGACATAAGAGTATCAAGCCTTATCTGTCGTTTTAGATACATCATTGTAGAAGACGGTGGCACCATAGAACTCTCGAAGAATGGAAAGTGCAAGATGCCAGAATATCATAGAGGCTACAGAGACCTTAGGTTCCTCAAATAGATCGGTGATAATTCGCAGTCGAGGCACCATCCAGGAAGAGGGGGGGGGGGGAAGAGGAAACTAGTGAGGGGGTACTTTCCAGTGAGTGGAGACTGGACATTCTGACGGGGCACATATTCCAACTGCAAATCCCACCCGAGGGCGGGTATCAGGAGAGAGAGAGTCCTCGTTTGCCAGGAAGACAGGGTGTATGGTGTGGTCAGGGAATCGTTGAATGGTGATTGCGTAAGGAACCGGGAGTTGGCTCCGTCGTATTTATAGAGGGAGAATCCCCGCTTCTGCGATGACAGTGTAGGCAGAACTCGTATGAAAGTCAACGATAGCCCAACGAACCCCTGAATGGTGGACAGAATCAAGTAGCTTAAGAGTGGAAGGAGTCGTCGAGCTATAAACTTGACAACCGTAATCTAGTCTGGATAAAACAGGAGTAAAGGAGAGTAAGATGTGTGGTTCAGGCGGCAGACAGCATTAAACTTTAGCAGGCAGTTCAAGTGGCGAGTATGGGCTAGCCACGTCATCTTTTTATCAAAAATAAGGCCAGGAAACAGGATTGTGCTACAAGTAGGCTCTGGTCACCTTAATCGGTAGGTCGACAGCAAATATGCATAACCTGCGTTTTAGAGGGAGAAACTGGAATCCCACGCATAGGCCCGTCGAATGGCGCTTTGGAGCGGGCTTTCAGCAGATGCTACCGAGTGGGAGCTGCACCAGATGCCAAATTGTCGACATACAACGCCGGGGTAATCAGAGGTCCAACAGAGGTGACAAGTCTATTGATGGCTATGAAGACACAGTACCCTGTGGGATGTCGTTCTCCTGGATCCGACGGGTGCTGAGTGAAGTGCCATTTCAAACCTGGATGAGCCGGTGAGATAAAAACTCGCGTACAAAAATCGGACGGGGGCCGCTAAAGCCCCTGTCGCGGATGGCAATAACTAAAATATGACGGCACCAAGCCACGGCGTATGACTTAGATAGGTCAAAGAAGATGATGTTGCCGGTTAGTAAGACTCTGTCGCATTGATGTTTCCAATTGGAGTAAACGGCCAGTTGTAGATCGTCCTTCCTCGAAGCTGCACTGATAGACAAAAGGCCCTGAGGTTCGAGTACCCAACATAATCGGAAGCTAACCACCTTCTCGAGAAGTTTACGAAGTACGTTGGTCAGGCTAATCAGGCAGTAGCTGTCGAGAGAAGTTAGGTTCTTGCCGGGTTTAAGGACACGGGTAAATACGGTATCTCGCCATTGCGAGGATAAGGCACCGATGAGCCAAACACAGTTGAAAACCATGATGAGATGTTGCCTCTGGGTAACGTCCATGTGTTGGATCATCTGGTTGCCGATGGAATCTTGGCCAATGTCCGTTTCTTATAAGGGGTAAGAGTCTGTAGGTTTTCCCATTCATGAAGGGTTCGTTATAGGATTCAGCTTGGTGAGGCTGAAACTGAAGATTTCAGTGTCTCGCCAGAGAGAAGTAGCATCATAGGAAAAGGACGCCGAGGCTGTCGCAGAGTGTGTCGTGAGGTGCTCTGCAAGGACTGATGGATCAGTAAAGAGACATGTAGATTACGATCCTCGACGCTGGCGGTCAAGAGGGTTACAGAGCTTGGACCAGACATGCGATGGAGAGTCATACATCCCCAGGGAGGAAACATAGCGCTTCCGGCACTCTTTTCTACTCTGCTTGATAAGGTAGATAGCCTTAACACAGAGATGCTTAAAAGCGATGAGCCTGATCTGTAAAGGGGTCGTATAAATTGTTGCAGCAGCCGTCGGCGTTCGTGGATAACAACTGCTACGCCCGTGGTCCACAAATATACCGGTCGACGACCAGGGGGACCGGTGTATAAGGAAATTGCAGTGCCAGCAGCATGAAGAATAGTAGCAGAGACGCCTTACAAGACTGCATCAATGCAATTCGAAATAGTCGTCAAAGTGCGCAGCGGACATATGTAAAGGCCAATTGGCTCTGCAGAATGCCCAACGTGGGGCCTGTCTGTCTGGCGGTCGAGGCAGAACGATAAAATCACCGGAAAGCTATCCCTGTCGTAAAGATCATCATGGGGTCACCAATGTAGGGAAGCCATGAGAACAGAGGAGGAGATCGTGAGATCGATAGCAGGAAAAGTACCATTAGTGGCACTCAACTGGATAGAGGAACAATCATTGAGGAGACACAAAAAAATCTGTAATAATTTTGATCAATTAGAAGACCCCTATCTATTGTGTCTCTAAATATCCATCTTTTCAGAAATGTTTGCGGGACTCGGCTGTTCGATACGGGACGTTCAATCAAACACCTACTTTCTGGAGATAAACAGTTACCTTCTGTAAATGAATCATATCCATAAACAAACCGCAACATAAAAAACTATTCCCTAAGAAGAAGAACTGCACAAAACTATAAGCTATTCCTTCTGTACGAAACTTGATATTAATAATAATTTTATTATTTAATTTGTAGTTGCGTGTTAGCAAGATTCTCGAAAACTAGACTGTGATGTTTCAGTTTAAGCAGTAATTAACTCTTCACACATAAAACTTCGTTTCATTCAACCTAATGTAATGGGACTAGACCACTTTCAGCCCCACGCAAAGCCTTTGCTACGCTGTACATGTTAATCCGGTCTGCTTGCAACTACAAAGTGAATTCATAATCAAGGACTTGCGTTCCATCAGTGGAATAAACTTTACGGCAAATCATATTTCAATGTAGGGATGCTAGTGAAGGCATCGAATTTCGTGATTCCAGACATTGTGCGTCAATAATTTAGCTGTCGGTTACATGTTTTTGATTTTATTTATCAGGTTCTGTGGAATCGTGCGAGCCGAAGCTAATTCGTCATCAAACCAGGCAGTACTTAATGAGTAGAATGCTGAGTAGAAAATGTACAACCAAAAGTATTAAACTATTAATAAATCACTCAAAATAATGGGAGTGTATATGAGTAAACAGCAGACTTCAGAATGAGTTTTCATCGTGTAGAGAAGCTTGCGCTGAATGAAACTTCCTGGCAGATTAAAATTATATGCCAGACCGGAACTCGAACTTAATAACTTCACCTTTCGCGGGCGGAGGGCGAGCTGTAAGAGAGGTTTGCGAATAGCGCTTGGATAGCTCAGCTGATAGGGAAGTTGGGCCGCCGGAAGGCAAACGACCAATTTCGAATGCGTGTCTGACCCATAGTTTTAATGAGGTAGAAGTTTCAAACAGCATCTTGCATAAAAAGTTTTCATCTACTGGAAGAGACTGCTGTAAAGAATATGGGTGTCCACAAGGAAATCTTTCAACTTGGATTTGAACGCTTGGGATCTTTTTTTTCTGTTTCGCTGGAAGTCTATTAAAAGTGAAACTTGCTGAGTACTATGATACACCGTTCTGTAACATAGTATTATGCTAATGTGTATGGTTCTTCCGGCTAGTATTCACTGAATGAATGTTGCAGTTTCCTCTGACTTCTGAATGAGTCAATATCGTCAACAAAAATGCACAACGGATTATACACTGTCCAGTCACATTTAACGCGACCACCTGTCAAAAGCTTGAATAATTATATTTTGCTAAGTGGACTGCTGCGAGACTGCAGGAAGAGTGTTATGTTCTGGATGGAGGAATGAGGAGCGATGCAGACTCCAGCTGAGCTAGGCTTCTCGGTTGAGGATCCTTGATGGGTACAGCCCGAACAAGATAGTCGTACAGATTCACGATCTGGTTCAGATATGGGGAGTCCGGTGGCCGGGTGAGTAGCGTAATCTCATCCTAGTGCTTTTCGAACTAGGCATGAACCCTGCGAACTGTTTGGCAGCTTTCATTGTTCCGCTGGTAGATACCATCTTATCTGGCGGAACTGGTCTCAAAGGATAGAGCCATACTTAAGTTTATCCATTGTGCATTCCAGAATAATGGCATAACCCAGGGAATTCCATGAAAACATTCCCCAGACCATAACGCTCCCTCCACTGGCCTGGACACTTCTCACACTCCACCAGTGTGATGGAGCATAAAATCGGTACATCTAAAAAGGCCACCTGTCGCCACTCCGTGGGCGTCCAGTTAGCACATGTAGCTGGTCCATGTGGTGTGGCTGTTATGTACCTATGTGGCTGAGCCCCTGACAACACAGGGATCACACTACTGATACCTGAGCTGTTTCCTCCCCATGGATGCCTAGGAGTGGCTGCTTATCTTCTTGGAGCATCGGAACTCCCAGCAATAGCCACTGTACACGACGGCCCTTCCTATGGCTGGGTGGTGCCAATGGAGTGAGGCCCTGGTTGGAGTGGGTGGTTCCAGGGAGGATGCTTGGCGCACGATGTTACATGCTACATGCAACGTGCGTATGTCTCACTGGCAGTCATTCCTCGCCTTGACGAGTAAATATCGAAATAGGTGGGTGGCCATAATGTTATGGATGTTCAGTGTATATCAGTTAATTAAATTTATGGGAAGCGTGCATTTGAAGTAAGGATATGGGATTTGCATGACATCATTATTGTTTCAAAACTACAAAGGGCTTACGTAGCTTAGGTCGATTAACGTCACTCAAACATCTATTACTGTCACCGCTGTCACACTGAGGCCAGTCCGTTAACATACGTTTAAAAAGGCGTCGAAAATATAAAAACTATTTGATTGAAATCTGGTTTCGCGGGACTGAGCGGATCAAGTTTTGGAAAGGGGCCAAGATCAACTACTGTTAGTTATACAAGAACGCACACAAATTTATTGCTCAAACCAATGCACAGTTCTCAATTTAAAATAACAAAGACAAACTTCTCCATAATAAGTTTGAATGATTGCTTTTAAATCACCAGTATTTAGAGAAACAGCTGAAGGCCTTATTAAAGCAAAATTACAGTATCTTCTCGGCTAAAAGCCGAAATAATATTTCAGATCAGCTAAGGAAATTCTTTAAAAGTCATGCATTTACAAATTCCGGCTAAAGGACACATTAAGGAAAATTCAAGTTAATTCTTCGGTTGAAAGCCCAACAAAAAAAAAAATTTCCTTCACATAATAAAATGGCTCTGAACACTATGGAACTTAACTGCTGTCATTAGTCCCCTAGAACTTAGAACTACTTAAACCTAACTAACCTAAGGACATCACACACATCCATGCCCGAGGCAGGATTCGAACCTGAGAGGTCGCGCGGTTCCAGACTGTAGCGCCTAGAACCGCTCGGCCACTCTGGCCGGCTTTACATAATAAAGCAAAGGCTTTAAAGATAAGCTTTTACACTGTATAACAGAAAAACATCTTAAGAAAAGTTGGATTATCTTCTGGGCTTAAGGCCCAAACAATCACTTAAGAATAATTACATACATCCTTAATATAAACATTTACAGAATATGGCTGAGGGCCATTTCAAGAAATCAAGATAATTAAAGAGAAACCTTACAGACAAGGATTTACATATTAAACCCACAGATTCTGAAACCAACGCGGCTGAAGGCCTAATCTTAAAGTTGTTATGAAGTTTGGCTAAAGGCCATATACTAAACATAAAACAGACAATATTAATACACGGCTGAAGGCGTGGCACAGTATCTGCGACCAAATAAAATGACAGTCAAAAACAACAAACAGTGGTACTCAGAAGCGTTCCAAGAGTCGGCCTGGGGAGGAAACTCTAATCACAGTTTAGATGAGACAGACAGCCAAGCGTAACACTAAATAATCGGGTTCCAGCACTACCTACGGACAGTTGACGAACCAACCAACCGCCTAATCAATTGCCTTCCACCCGACCAACAGCACGAGAACCAAAGGTATCAGCGAATACGAGGATCGCAGCAGAATTATGTCTTAATAATTGGCGTATAAACACACTCAAAAAGAAAAAGAGAACACCACCAAGCTGTCGAACTTCAAGCCGTGCCGGACAGCATCAACAGGGCGAGGAAAACACCCTGCCACAAAACTACCCTAACGACCAGGGCAGGTAACCGAAATGTTAACGGCCACAAGGCAGAAGATACTGCCGGTGCACTTCACTAGTAAATTATAATCATTTCAAAGATTAAACACCATACAGGGAGACGGCTGCCAAATTTTGCCGACTCCAACACAACATCACGTAGTTGCTTATGGGGACAGCCCAGGATACAACAACCAGCACTCAACGAAGAGATGTCACAACGGATGAACTTTCATGACGGGTTCACAGTATGTAGGTCTGTTGGGGGACGAACTTAGCAGTTCCCGCAGCTTGTGTCACACAACTCCAACCGCCTGTGCACATCGCCAGCAGCCCCGGCATGATCACACGCCGCAGAGACTTCCTGGCTGCTCCGCCACAACCGACCAACTGCCCACACACACCATGACACGGAAATATAACTGCCACACCAAAGAAGTAGCGGCAATACTAGTATCGATAAACGCTGCTGCTGGTGAGTAACTCTTTCAAATAGTAACTGAGGGAGGAATAAGACGCCACTCGATGCTGACAAAATGCCCAAAAGGAAAAATGGCATTAGCGCGAGCCGACCACGGCTCAGATAAATGAGGTGTCGCCTTGATAAACCCTATCAAAAATCAGAAAAATCGCATATTCAAAACGGGATCTTCCTCACGTTGATCTTAACTGGGAGGCCCACTCTGCTACTCACTGTTATAATGTAGCTCGCTAGATTATAAAGCAAAGAAATATGTTGCAAAAAAATGCATATAGAGGAGATCTATTTGCTTGTCATAATCACTTCGTTAATACAAGGTTTCAGGTATGGCTGCCTCTTGCCGGCCGTGGTGGCCGAGCGGTACTAGGCGCTTCAGTCTGGAACCGCGTGACCGCTACGATCGCAGGTTCGAATCCTGCCTCGGGAATGGATGTGTGTGATGTCCTTAGGTTAGCTAGGTTTAAGTAGTTCTAAGTTCTAGGGGACTGATGACCTCAGAAGATAAGTCCCATAGTGCTCAAAGCCATTTGAACCACTTATGGCCGCCTCACATTCTCACAGTATACAACTATATTACTTCAGCCACATTCGTCGCCACACCACATTACTCACGAGCAACTCTCACTTCCCCTCCACAACAGCCAAAACGGAATAGATTGAAACAAAACTTCTTCTTTTCCTTCAAAAAAGCAAGTCACGTGTGGCGACCAGACTATCGCTAGTCATTAGCTGAAGCCACGTACACCTCTAAGTCCTCAAACAAATAGTTACAGGGAGTAGCTGAAGCAGCCGTGAACATACAGAAATCGATCAATGTCCCACAGACAAAATAACAAAGATATCTCGCGAGACGAATCTGCATAAAAGCATAATACTACAGGTAAGGTGGCCGTTAGGAAAGGGCACCTTTTAACCGTTTCTAAGAGACTTTTATTGAGCGTCGTTGTAAAAAGAAGTTCTTGTTGTTTTTAAGCAGACGTAATAACATGTACATTTATTCGCATGTAAGATAGCGACGCCTGTTACCACTCTTACTGATTTGCTGCCGCAGTTTTCCGTTACTGAGGCAGCATTGCTTTACATACAGTGGCAGTGGTATCAAGATGAAAACCGTGTCGTCGTAGAACGGAGGCAAAAAGTTTTCAGTACTGTGTAGTTTTTTGATGCATAAAGCGAGATTCGTTTACTAAACGGAGTGATGCTATAAGGTGCCAAAGAAGAGTGCATTCTTATTGTTCTTAACAGGCATATGAACGTCGAAATCATCACTAACTTGCAGACAGACCATCAGAACATGTACAGATTTTGTACAACTTCAGTGTTATGTTGTTTGTCTTTCGATCAGTAAATCTTACATGCATTGATCCCAATTAATTCTTAAAATTCCCCCCTCCTAAGACCTTCCCTACGGTATATACGTCTCGTTGCTGTTTTCTGATCACTGGCTCAGCTATGAGGACATTACCTACGTCCTCCTTGCCAGATGTAGTGGATCTTATTTCTAATTAATATTTGATACGAAATTGATTTCATAAAGAAATTCTTTGAGCAATATGCTACGAACAAAATTTCTGTAATTCATTTTCTTTTACCAAATTAATAGCTAAAAATTGAAGCATTTTCATAGAGAGCACCTTCGCTTCTTACCCTTCTTCTTGTCAGCGTTTTCCATATATCCCTCTCCTTCTCGATTCTGCGGAGAATCTCTACATTTCCTACTTTGTCAGACCACCAACTTTCCAACATTCTTTTATACCATACATCTCAAATGCATCGATTCTCTTCTGTTCAGGTTTTCCCACAGTCCATGTTGCACTGCCATTGATGCTGTACCTCCAAACATACATTTTCAGAAATTTGTTCCTCAAATTGAGTCCTATATTTAATATTAGTAGACTTGTCTTGCCTCAGAAAACTCCTAATGTTCTTTTAATGCACCTAATTTGTACTTAAACTATAAGTAAAAAATTAGTCTAAGTTACAATAAACATGTTTTTACTTGCACTGGGAAATGTAGTGCAGCAAAGAGAAGCATACACAAACTATTTTCCGAGCATTACATTAAAATGCACTCTTTTTCACCTACGACCTGTATGGTGCACATAGCAATATCATAAAGGACGACAAACCCGCAAAGCACAGCCCCAAATATTTTGGGAAACATTTTCCTACGGACTGAATTAAAGTTCACCGAGTAATGGCATAGCGGTGTTATCAGTCTGTTAGAGTAATGAAAAGAGTTTCTAAGCAAATACGGTTTATATCGTTACAATATGCAGTGTAACGGTAGCGGTGCTCTGTCTGCATTTGAGAACACAAATATTATTCCACGTCAATAGCTACTCAGGAAACAAAACAAATGGCAGATAAAATCACCAGGGCTATTGACGTGGCCGTGCTTTAACGAAAACATTGTAAATTAGTCCCGTCCGACTAACAGGGGGACATTTAGCTGTGAGTTACTGTGTTTCACTTCTCGGTACACTGAAACAGGTATACACAAATCTTTAAAAAGAAGCTATACAGTGTACTACACTCAAATCTGTTAAGGAAGAAATAAATCAATTTAGCTGTGAACCATTTCAAAATAAGTATTGCTTAATAAAACTTTTTAAACTTTTTAAATTATTAACGCTACTGCTACTTATCCTACAATTTCTCATCATATTACAATAATGCGTTTCTTTTAGCTTCTTCAACAAGTTTTCTCCACTTCCTCTCGTAAAAAATGCTCCGTTGTATAACAGCGTAAGCCCCAGAAGAGAAAGTTAATCTGAACGAAATCCCATACAACACTGCATTGAGTCATGCTACAAAAACACATACGAAGTACAAAGCGAAATTCTTTCATTGTTGTTCTGTGTTTGTCTTTCGGTTATATGTTCCCATCTGAAAGAAAAGTAATTAATTTGTCTCCATTCCATGACTGCGTTTCATTGCCAGACTCTGTATGGCGCTGTCTGAGAGGTGAGTTTGGAAAATTCATTCCCAGATTCCATCTGGCCGATTTGATTCCAGACGCAGTGGTTTCAGTAAAAACCGCACTGTTGAAACCCAGCTTATTTTTTTTCTGATAAAGGTTCTCCTGCCCCTCTTCGATGACCCATCGTGCTACCACCTTCCCAGTCCTAACATTACGAGGGGAATACTCTCCCTACTGTGAAAGCGGCGTCGGCGAACGTTAGCCTTTAAACTTTCTACATAAGGTGTCTAACATAAATGTGTACTAACACATGAAGATAAGGCTTCAATAAGAAATTGTTTCGAAAAATGTCGTAAAGCTTTTGCCCATTTTACTTCAACGTTTGACACAACTGTTTTAAACAAACCTGTAAAAGCTTTCGGATAAAACAGACTGAGACAAAAAAATTACTGTGTATTCTGTCAAATGTGCGGTTTCGTTATCTTTCTGACAGTCAGTATTAACTTCGATAGCCGGTAACTTAAACCGTTAGGCAAACTGTTTCTCCTTCTAGCAGCTATTTTTGACAGAAAAAAGAAATTTTATTTATGGCTTATCGGTTTATGATTAGAATCCTACGACTACTACTACTACTACTACTACTACGGAATTTGAGTCATCAAAAGCTTTGTAGTCCTTAAAAACTATGTAAATTACCGTCTATGGAACCTACTATCGTGATAGATTCAGCAGCTGGGAAGGTCTCTCTCATAACCCGTATACCAATGATCCCAACCGATTTACCCAATCATTTTAATCCGCTTCAATTTACAATCAAGATTTCGGTCTCAGTAACAATAAACAAATACAAAATTTTATCGGAATTCCTGCTGCGTCAAATTTTGATGATAACCTCCGTCATCGTCCTCAGGAACAGTTGTGTGTTCTGTAATAGCTGCCGGCCGAAGTGGCCGTGCGGTTAAAGGCGCTGCAGTCTGGAACCGCAAGACCGCTACGGTCGCAGGTTCGAATCCTGCCTCGGGCATGGATGTTTGTGATGTCCTTAGGTTAGTTAGGTTTAACTAGTTCTAAGTTCTAGGGGACTAATGACCTCAGCAGTTGAGTCCCATAGTGCTCAGAGCCATTTTTTTTCTGTAATAGCTGCTGACGTAGACATATAACCGACGCAACTAACTGATCAGTGACAGTACATGGCCATAGTTCGCGTCGATGTCTGTGGTGTTTTGGGGACCGCTGCAAATTACAGAATTCGGCGAAGTTGTATATATCAAGCCTCCATGCACCGTTATCCTGGTTATGGTTCGTGCTGCACATAGTGATCTCTGCAACCCCTTTGATGGAAATGTCATCCTAGATTCTTGCGTTGGACGTGACTGTAATTTCATCAAACATAGATTTACGTGTTTTCTTCACGATATTCTCAGAAACTGCAATTTTCTGTTACTTACTGTTTTTTATGTACCACTCTACATCCAGTAGCTATGGATTCATGTTCCGAAGTAGTTGCTTCTACATTGACAGTCTATGTTGCAACCTATAATAATAGCTGATAATAGTAATAATAATCACAATAATAATAAAAATAATAATAATAATTACAACAATAATTTGCAAGGTGTACCAGAAATGTTGAGACAAACTTTCAGGAGTTGTGTAGGTTGTCTTGAACAAATCGAGTACAGGAACGCTTGTCTAGAAACATCCTCTAGCGCAGTTTATTTTTCTCTTGAAAGCCTCTCAAATTCACAACGTTTTTCGGTATACAGAAGAAAACTAAACTGCTGACTGAAACCCGTGTCCGTAACCGTCGTACACCAAGTCAAAATAGCATCACGTTCAAATGCGAAAAGATCTAACTACGCAGCAGCTACCACCATGTTCTCCATTGGCGTCCGTGGCCGTCAGTCGCGATCTCTGAATAACAAATAACATTGCGAGACTTTCCGCCTACGGTCCGTCAGCGTACAGAGTCACTTCTGCTGCCGTAAGGGTAGCCTCGTAGCAGGAGCCACAGCGTCGCTGTGTCTATGCTCGGTTTGTTTCGCAAGACACTCTCTCTACAGCCTCTCGATGTTTGTCGCAATATTTCTGGCACTCCCTGTAAATAACTGGATGATCCGGAGATCAAGTCCTCCACATTGTCTGCTGAGGACATTACCTATTTCTACAACTGTTCCTAAATCCAGCGGACGCAATTAATACTGTCGAGGACTTACTTTGCGGCTCACTGTCACTCCTTCCCCTTTCCTCTTCTATTCGCATGTAGTCCGCGGTAAGAATGATCTTTGGCAAGCATGCGTTTAACTCGAATCTCTCATGGTGTTTCGGTGAGATGTACTTCGGAGGATGGAATTTGTCGATCGACTATTACAGGAACGTTTGTTCCAGAAATTTTAACAGAAAACCACGCGGTGATGTGGAAAGCCTCTCTTCGAGCTTCTGCTACAATCTGAGCACCTATTTAATGAACATTTAACGAAAGTCACTGCTCTTCTCTACTTCATCTATCAATTCTACCTCGTATACTAATGATCGAATGACGGTTCGTATGGTGCTCTATGCTTTCCAGGGATTCTTCCATTGAATTTTAGTTCGGCAACTGTCGTACCGCTATAAATTCCTGGATGGACATAATCTTAGTCTGTTAATGTATATAAAAAAAAACTTTGTTCTGCCTTACAGCAGGTCATGGGGGAAGGCTCGTCAGAGAGTTCCACCGCATCAGCGTTTAGGGAAGTGATTCCAGTTGTGGCTTCCCGTTGCCTTACACTGATGATGATGATGAAATGATAATGAGGACAACACTACACCCAGTCCCTGAGCGGAGAAAATCTCCGACCCAGCCGGGAATAGAACCCGGGCCCCTTGGCGTGACAGGCGATAAGAAAAGTATCGACACAGCGAAAACAAACCAAAAACTATTTGGAAACCGTAAAATCAACGTGAAGGCCGCCCTCTTTTTTTTCTTTTTTTTTTTTTTTGTAACATGAATAAAGTAAATGACAATCCTAGTCACGGGCGGGAGTGAAAATAAAGTTATCATCTGCATCACAATCCCTGCAGCACACGGTGTTTACCATCGTTGTGTGTGTGTGTTTTTGTTCACGTTAACATAACCCAGTCATAACTGGTGCCAACAGGTAGGGGCCAGTTTTGAACCGCGCAGTACTTTCTCTGGTCGTTCTGCTGCAGGAGTTTTCGCAGTTCTGGGACACCCCAGCTGTCGGGCCGATTCTGAAAAACACTTCCTAAAAATTGGAAAAATGAGTCCTGTATTTCGTATGACTAAGTATGAGCTCGTGTTGTTCTGTAAATACATCCAATAATCCATCACGGACTTAATATCGTACGAATACAAATATTTCGTCTCATGTCCAGCGATCCAATTGACCGCATACGTCTTTTGCTTGGGAAAAAAGGTCTTGTCCGGTAGAAAAAGTACATCTGATGTGATTTGTGTGTAGTTAGTGCGCCGAAGAAAGGCCAGTATTAGACGCATCAGCATCCAGACGTCCCTCGCTGCGCCACACACTAAACCATGTTCTTCCGTTGATAACAGACCACAGTTTGTGCAAAGAGGAGAATCGACCATATGAATTGAATGTAATCGACTCCTGGCAACGGTTTATAAGAATATACCACATCGATCTCGTTGCTGTTGACAGTAATGGAGTATGTACTGCACACCAAATGTGGTTCCACGTTCTCGACGGGTACTTGAATTCCATTATGTTGCGGCCATGGTGATCCATCAAGCACCTATAGATCTCCCGAGTCGTGGGTATTCTCGTCGAATGTACTTTCAGACGAACATAACTGTGATCACGAAGAAATGAGGCAATGCGTGAAAGAGAAGGCGAAATATTGCCCACCGCAATACGGGATTCGTACCCCCCATGAACCATGGACCTTGCCGTTGGTGGGGAGGCTTGCGTGCCTCAGCGACACAGATCGCCGTACCGTAGGTGCAACCACAACGGAGGGGTATCTGTTGAGAGGCCAGACAAACGTGTGGTTCCTGAAGAGGGGCAGCAGCCTTTTCAGTAGTTGCAGCGGCAACAGTCTGGATGATTGACTGATCTGGTCTTGTAACACTAACCAAAACGGCCTTGCGGTGCTGGTACTGCGAACAGCTGAAAGCAAGGGGAAACTACGGCCGTAATTTTTCCCGAGGGCATGCAGCTTTTCTGTATGGATAAATGATGTTGGCGTCCTCTTGGTAAAATATTCCGGAGGTAAAATAGTCCCCCATTCTGATCTCCGGGTGGGGACTACTCAGGAGGACGTCGTTATCAGGAGAAAGAAAACTGGCGTTCTATGGATCGGAGCGTGGAATGTCAGACCCTTAATCGGGCAGGAAGGTTAGAAAATTTAAAAAGGGAAATGGATAGGTTAAAGTTAGATAAAGTGGGAATTAGTGAAGTTCGGTGGCAGGAGGAACAAGATTTTTGGTCAGGCGAATACAGGATCATAAATACAAAATCAAATAGGGGTAATGCAGGAGTAGGTTTCGTAATGAATAAAAAAATAGGAGTTCGGGTAAGCTACTACAAACAACATAGTGAACGCCTTATTGTGGCCAAGATAGACACGAAGCCCACGCCTACAACAGTAGTACAAGTTTATATGCCAACTAACTCTGCAGATGACGAAGAAATTGATGAAATGTATGATGAGATAAAAGAAATTATTCAGGTAGTGAAGAGAGACGAAAATTTAATAGTCATGGGTGATTGGAATTCGAGAGTAGAAAAGGGAGAGGAGGAAACATGGTGAATATGGATTGGGGCTAAGAAATGAAAGAGGAAGCCGCCTGGTAGAATTTTGCGCAGAGCATAACTTAATCATAGCTAACACTTGGTTCAAGAATCATAAAAGAAGGCTCTATACATGGAAGAACCCTGGAGATACTAGAAGATATCAGACAAATTATATAATGGTAAGACAGAGATTTAGGAACCAGGTTTTAAATTGTAAGACATTTCCAGGGGCAGATGTGGACTCTGACCACAATCTATTGGTTATGACCTGTAGATTAAAACTGCAGAAACCGCAAAACGGTGGGAATTTGAGGAGATGGGACCTGGATAAACTGAAGGAACTAGAGGTTGTAGAGAGTTTCAGGAAGAGCATAAAGGAACAATTGACAAGAATGGGGGAAAGAAGTACAGTAGAAGAAGAATGGATAGCCAGAAGGGGCATAAACATTGAGAATGCGAATTCCATTAACAGTTATCGCCAGTCCTCGTGCCGAAGGTAGATAAGCCAGGTCGCGAACCGGAATCCCGTCCCGGACCAATATCGCCGTTCCACTGTCGTTGTTCGAGTGCGGCGAGGTGTAGGAGATGTATCCATGTACTTCCTGGAACTCAGGAATGTAAATTTCCCGCACCATCAGTATATACACATCCGACGCGTATATCATGTCCCTGCTGATTCACGGGCGATCAAATGGTATTTACATTCACTGTCCCTATTCTGTGTGCCTGGGGTCGAGTATCTGTCATCTCCACATGATGTTAAAATGACAAAGTTTCACCGTATCGATAGTCTCTTTGCACATCCGCAGAGAGTCGCCCGAGGAACGTGTCCCTGCGGCATTAGGTTTCTTGAGATGCGGACGGATGCAAGTCCCCACCAATAGAATGGTCCGCATCGGTGAGTTCGTCGTCTTGCTCATACCAGCTGATATTATTGGGGTGCTCCCAATTTTCCTGTGCGGCATTGATGTGTGACATCTGTTGTTCTTTCACAGTTTTAGACTCCACCGCAGAAGGAGTAGCAGGCCCCTAAGCGGATGCGTCGTCTGAACGACATGACATCTTTTCACTGTCTGAATTCATATGGTCTGCGACATCCGAAGCTTGTGGTTCCAAGTCAGACTGGCCCATAGTGTTAGACTCATCTGGGCTCCCAAGAAGAGAAGGGAGCGTCTCCGCAGAGTTTAGTCGGCGTTTCTTGCGGCGCTTTGGCGAGCGTTGTTTGCGGGTACTAACCTCGGCCTCTTTGTGTTGGCGAATCTTGCATCTCCTGCGTTCCCACCGCCGCCACAATGACCTGGGGCCGTTCCACTTCAGCTTCCAGGCCTATTGTGATGCTGTCATCCTCTTTCTGCACCACCTGTAGTGTCTGAGATTGGAGGTTGGTCGGAGCCATTCCTTCTTCAGTGGGGTCCGAAGGCGCCTCAATCAACTGCGGCGTCGGTTCGATAGAGCGCTCCGACCTCGGCGTCACCTCCCCGCGAAGCGCCGTCACGTAAGTCATCGGCAGTGACGTTGGTGTAGACGGATTCTGGAAGTCTCCGCTGGGGAGTTGCACGAGTCTCCTCTGCATACAGGCAGATCGAAGATGTCCTTCACCACCACACCCGGAGCATGTCCGGGGCTGTCCATCATAGATGACAATAGCTCTATAGCCGCCGATGTTTATTCGCACTTGTCGGACACCATTGAGCACTGGATACGTGCTAAAACTTGCCCAGCGTTCGGCCGTATGACTAATAACTCTGCCATATGGCTGGAGTGATTCAGTGACCAACAATTCGGGTACCTCGAAAGGCAGCTCGAATATTCGAATCGTACGCATGCCCAGGCGCGAATGAGCGGCTAAAACTTCGCCAATATGACCACCGGAGTGTCGGAACTGGAATCCTCGTTTGGCGGCTTCAATGATCCTATCACATGTTGCGTCGTCAATCATATTTACGTAACGAGTGCTGCTCATGATTGATAAATGAATTCCAAAAATCTCCGTGTAATTAAGATGCACTTCTTTCCTGAAGAAACGTTCGATTTCGAAAGTCTTCGGTCTTGCACACTCGTTACAGAACGTGAACTGTTTCGTGGTTTTTCGGAAATTGTGTGCCATTGCGTTCGATTCAAACAGTAACACACGCGAGTGACGACGGTGTGAACACCGCTTCTTCCGCGAACGTTCGCAGCCCGGACGTAAACAAGTCCGAGCTGCTCCGCCTTTAGCCACTCAGCTATCGGGGCAGACTTAACGGATATAACTGGTTCCAAAGATTGTTCTGTAAAGGTGCATAATGCAATATTGGAACTTTCTGTGAATTTATACTAAATCAGTTACATTTGTATATAATGAGGGTTTACTGTGATTTCCTACACTGAGCGTTGGCCCTCTGTAGATCTTCCTGCATTTCACTGCAACTTTCCGACTTCCCTATATACAAATGCATCACACACGTAAAAACTCGTGTAACATCTAACATTATCTGCCTGCCAATTCGCTCAAACATTTGCTATTCCGACTCCAGTATTTTTTCGTTAGAGGGCAGTGCAGAATGGTCTCGAATGCCTTCTGGAAGTCAAGGAACACATCATTAACGTGGGTACGAGTATATACTCACATCCAGCGGTTCGCGGACGAACAGTTGGAGCTGGAGTTCACACAATCATTGCTGTCGGAATCCACGTAGATTCCTGCAGCGATTTTTTTTTGTGTCTCCAGAACTGTCATTATACGAGAGAACAAAATTTTACACCAGACAGACATTAGCGATACGAGTCTACAGTTTTCTGTGTTCGATGACTCCTCTTGGAAACGAGAATGTTCTGCATTTTTCCAATCACTAGGAACGCCTCGCTCGTTCAGCAACAGTCGCTACACTGCCGCTAGAAGGCGAGAAACGTCTTTCGCATGGTCTACATAGAATCGTAACTTTGTTGTCAGAGGTAGACCACAGAAAGGATGAGCGCAATAGATGAGTTGTATTGTGATAAACCAACATATTCTTGCTTCCATGTCTTGGAGACCGGGACTTAATATCTCGCTACACATAGCCAGTCTTCCGCAACACGTAATTCATTTGTTTTAATTGGGAATTCAGGTGGTCCCTATCAGATACAGATGTACGTGTGTGGGAAAAAAAAGTATGTAAGGCCACTCTCCTCGCCCTGAGTTTTGGAAATACTGCGCGCTAAGATACATTCAGAGTTTACATTTCACTGAAGTATCTGAAAACTGATACTTTAATCATTGTTCTATGTCGACAGTGAACGGGACGTTTGGCGAAATGGTACGGGAAATCCCATTTCATAGGAACTGTTACCTAAAATTTCCAAACGAGTTCTCAACACTGATATCACAGCCAATATTACTCTTTTGCTTTTGTTACGACACTCTGGAGGAAAAGTAAGAGTGAACGTTTATTTATTTATAATTCAACTGGACCGATTTAATCGTCATCCTCGCCCCTTTCCACTTCCGAGCGACTGGGTAAATAAAGTTTTGTCTGGAGGTTCGTCAGGAAGCCTGGTAGATAACCACTGCACCTCTCAGATTTGCCGACCTGACGCTAACTCAGGGCCGGACGGAGATCTGCCGTTTCCGTTAAAGTACCTCTTAACCAGCCTTGGGAGTAGATAGTATTTACACTGCTCCTTCACTTTGCAAGAGGACGCGACCGACGAAAATCAGCAGCGATCCGGAAAACCCTGTTCCTAGGCTGATGACAGTTAGGTGGTGGCTCCTCGGACCCACTGCAGCTTGAGTAAAAATGCTGTGATACAACGCGGCCATCTGGATGCACTTTTGATAACTTTACGTATGTCTGAATCACACTTTTATTTTTCATCAACTTACGCGTTTCGACTTTCCGTCATTTTCAAAGGGATAGCTATGTCAGTTATATAAAAACATTATATACATTGTATCACGTCAACGTTCTCGAGCACGAGACAAGTGCACTGCCTTTGAAAGTCGAACAGCATAAGTTGAAGCAAAATAAGTGTGATCAAGACATAAGTAAAGTTATTAAGTCCTCGGATCCAGATGATATACTTGCGAATTGGGTAACGATTTGTTTCGTTTCACATGAAGTGTTTTTTTTTTAAGTTTGCATCAACAGAAGTGTCGATCGATAGTGTGCTTTGGGGTTATATTTTCTGGTTTGTATTGTATTGTATGGAACTGAGGACCTAGAAACGACGGAGAGGCTTCATCCCCGCCGTAGCCCTCAGTGAATCACAACTCGACAACAGGCTACAACGGTCGACTCACCCCACCGCCGTCCACACCGAACCCGGGGTTATTGGTTATTGTGCGGTTCGTCCCCAGTTTGGGCACCGTGTGTTCGGATTATAAACGTGTCGACGACACTACGTGTGGAGAGGTGCGAATATTTGTGGAGCATTGCTCCATAGGGAAATTTGCCTGTAGCGAAGAGCCATGGCAATTCCACTAGTCTTTTCATAACATTTTCCGCCACACAAAAATTAAGTGGTCGTCAATGCGCGACCAGCCAGGAACACCGAGAATGTGTTACACGAGGAAGTCGTCGTGAGAAGCTGCATTCCCAGAAATATGTGTCGTAAACCCTGCGAAGAGTACTCGGGGATTTTGACGCGTAAGGAAATTCTGAACCTCTTCATGCACTGAGGGAGAACGTGACTCGACTGCCGAAAGACAAGCAAAGTCGTTCGTGTACTAAACATTACACCAGAGAATACCACATCTTTTCACTTGAGGGAGGATATATATATACACAGGGTGTTACAAAAAAGGTAGCCGGCCGGTGTGGCCGTGCGGTTAAAGGCGCTTCAGCCTGGAACCGCGTGACCACTACGGTCGCAGGTTCGAATCCTGCCTCGGGCATGGATGTGTGTGATGTCCTTAGGTTAGTTAGGTTTAATTAGTTCTAAGTTCTAGGCGACTGATGACCTCAGAAGTTGAGTCGCATAGTGCTCAGAGCCATTTGAACCATTTTTTGAACAAAAAGGTACGGCCAAACTTTCAGGAAACATTCCTCACACAAAAAGAACGAAAATATGTGGCCATGTGTCCGGAAACGCTTACTTTCCATGTAAGAGCTAATTTTATTACTTCTCTTCAAATCACATTAATCATGGAGTGGAAACACACAGAAACAGACTGTACCAACGTAACTTCAAACACTTTGTTACAGGAAATGTTCAAAATGTCCTCCGTTAGCGAGGATACATGTATCCACCCTCCGTCACATGGAATCCCTGATGCGCTGCCGGGGTTGCGTAGAGAAGAGCTTTCAAATGCCACCATAAATGAAAGTCAAGAGGGTTGAGGTCAGGAGAGCGTGGAGGCCATGGAATTGGTCCGCCTCTACCAATCCATCGGTCACCGAATCTGCTGTTGAGAAGCGTACGAACACTTCGACTGAAATGTGCAGGAGCTCCATCGTGCATGAACCACATGTTGTGTCGTACTTGTAAAGGCACATGTTCTAGCAGCACAGGTAGAGTATCCCGTATGAAATCATGATAACGTGTTCCACTGAGCGTAGGTGGAAGAAAGTGGGGCCCAATCAAGACATCACCAACAATGCCTGCCCAAACGTTCACAGAAAATCTGTGTTGATGACGTGTTGCACAATTGCGTGCGGATTCTCGTCAGCCCGCACATGTTGATTGTGAAAATTTACAATTTGATCACGTTGGAATGAAGCCTCATCCGTAAAGAGAACATTTGCACTGAAATGAGGATTGACACATTGTTGGATGAACCATTCACAGAAGTGTACCCGTGGACGCCAATCAGCTGCTGATAGTGCCTACACACGCTGTACATGGTACGGAAACAACTGGTTCTCCCGTAGCACTCTCCATACAGTGACGGGGTCAACGTTACCTTGTACAGCAGCAACTTCTCTGACGCTGACATTAGGGTTATCGCCAACTGCAAGAAGAATTGCCTCGTCCATTGCAGGTGTCCTCGTCGTTCTAGGTCTTCCCCAGTCGCGAGTCATAGGCTGGAATGTTCCGTGCTCCCTAAGACGCCGATCAATTGCTTCGAACGTCTTCCTGTCGGGACACCTTCGTTCAGGAAATGTCTCGATACAAACTTACCGCACCACGGCTATTTCCCCGTGCTAATCCATACATCAAATGGGCATCTGACAACTCCGCATTTGTAAACATTGCACTGACTGCAAAACCACGTTCGTGATGAACACTAACCTGTTGATGCTACGTACTGATGTACTTGATGCTAGTACTGTAGAGTAATGAGTCGCATGTCAACACAAGCACCGAAGTCAGCATTACCTTCCTTCAATTGGGCCAACTGGCGGTGAATCGAGGAAGTACAGCACATACTGACGACACTAAAATGAGCTCTAAGATGGAAATTAAGGGTTTCCGGACACATGTCCACATAACATCTTTTCTTTATTTGTGTGTGAGGAATGTTTCCTGAAAGTTTGGCCGTACCTTTTTGTAACACTATATATACACTCCTGGAAATTGAAATAAGAACACCGTGAATTCATTGTCCCAGGAAGGGAAAATTTTATTGACACATTCCTGGGGTCAGATACATCACACTGACAGAACAACAGGCACATAGACACAGGCAACAGAGTATGCACAATGTCGGCACTAGTACAGTGTATATCCACCTTTCGCAGCAATGCAGGCTGCTATTCTCCCATGGAGACGATCGTAGAGATGCTGGATGCAGTCCTGTGGAACGGCTTGCCATGCCATTTCCACCTGGCGCCTCAGTTGGACCAGCGTTCGTGCTGGGCGTGCAGACCGCGTGAGACGACGCTTCATCCAGTCCCAAACATGCTCAATGGGGGACAGATCCGGAGATCTTTCTGGCCAGGGTAGTTGACTTACACCTTCTAGAGCACGTTGGGTGGCACGGCATACATGCGGACGTGCATTGTCCTGTTGGAACAGCAAGTTCCCTTGCCGGTCTAGGAATGGTAGAACGATGGGTTCGATGACGGTTTGGATGTACCGTGCACTATTCAGTGTCCCCTCGACGATCACCAGTGGTGTACGGCCAGTGTAGGTGATCGCTCCCCACACCATGATGCCGGGTGTTGGCCCTGTGTGCCTCGGTCGTATGCAGTCCTGATTGTGGCGCTCACCTGCACGGCTCCAAACACGCATACGACCATCATTGGCACCAAGGCAGAAGCGACTCTCATCGCTGAAGACGACACGTCTCCATTCGTCCCTCCATTCACGCCTGTCGCGACACACTGGAGGCGGGCTGCACGATGTTGGGGCGTGAGCGGAAGACGGCCTAACAGTGTGCGGGACCGTAGCCCAGCTTCATGGAGACGGTTGCGAATGGTCCTCGCCGATACCCCAGGAGCAACAGTGTCCCTAATTTGCTGGGAAGTGGCGGTGCGGTCCCCTACGGCACTGCGTAGGATCCTACGGTCTTGGCGTGCATCCGTGCGTCGCTGCGGTCCGGTCCCAGGTCGACGGGCACGTGCACCTTCCGCCGACCACTGGCGACAACATCGATGTACTGTGGAGACCTCACGCCCCACGTGTTGAGCAATTCGGCGGTACGTCCACCCGGCCTCCCGCATGCCCACTATACGCCCTCGCTCAAAGTCCGTCAACTGCACATACGGTTGACGTCCACGCTGTCGCGTGTTAAAGACTGCGATGGAGCTCCGTATGCCACGGCAAACTGGCTGACACTGACGGCGGCGGTGCACAAATGCTAGCGCCATTCGACGGCCAACACCGCGGTTTCTGGTGTGTCCGCTGTGCCGTGCGTGTGATCATTGCTTGTACAGCCCCCTCGCAGTGTCCGGAGCAAGTATGGTGGGTCTGACACACCGGTGTCAATGTGTTCTTTTTTCCATTTCCAGGAGTAATATATATATATATATATATATATATATATATATATATAAAGAGAGAGAGGTATTGGGTGGGGGGACAGGGAGAGAGAGAGAGAGAAACAGATGTCGAAAGTATGCGTTGTAGGCTTAAGCATTACTTATCTTTCAACTGGAGGAACGTACTGAATTAAAGTTGAACGATTTCAATGATAAATGAGATATGGATTTGTTCAGTGTCCTCTGGTTGAATAATGTCTATTATTATCCAGCCAGATTTTTACAATCCCTCCTGTGGAATAGGGATGATTTCTAAATTATTTATGTCGTAGCAGGAGGTAGTTAATGAACAGAATTGAGCTCATTTAATTCTCATGATCTAATTGAGACAGTATTGCAACATATAAGACGTACTGTCAGCACAGAAATAATATCTAATAAGAACCATATATGCATGGAATTAGTAGAGGAAGACGTTATATAAGTTTTAGCACTCCTTCAGAGGACAGTTACAGTTATAACATTCTCTTTCCTGCAGGAAACAGACGGCTATGTGCACATATTGTTTTGGGAGGTATATTCACGACGGAAACAAGGCAACGCAGAAGAGACTCGTCGATAATGTGTCGTGCTGATCGCTAACACATTGACTTTTCTAATGACTCAAGGTAAACTCTCAACGTCCATCATGGCGTGAGCGCTTACGGAGGCGAACCACGGTTTACAGGGCTCACTTTTTCAGCGTCATAATAGAGCCTGAGACATTCTCAAAAGATTTATTTTTGTTCAGAATACCGGGTGCTTTGAACAGCGATCACATTAACGATTTGTGTTCCTTTTCTCTCAACGTAGCACCATAGCTGCCATAAAACACCACAGTACTGCTTCATTAGTATTTTGTTAATATCTTTCTCTCGACATAGCAGATGCCATTATTCTTTTATATGGCCACTCATATTAAATGTTGTGTATAGAAAAGGTTTGAAAGTTTGGAACTCAACAGTTTGATCTTGATTTTTCGCCCAACAGTCATAAGTTTCAGGATAGCATTTGCACAGGTACTATCTGAAATGGTATAGATCAGGGACATAATATTTTAATTAGAAGCCCATTCTCGGAATGAACTCCCTTTATACGTGTAAAAAAATGGTTCAAATGGTTCTGAGCGCTATGGGACTTAACTTCTGAGGTCATCAGTCCCCTAGAACTTAGAACTACTGAAACCTAACTAACCTAAGGACATCACACACATCCATGCCCGAGGCAGGATTCGAACCTGCGACCGTAGCGGTCGCGCGGTTCCAGACTGTAGCGCCTAGAACCGCTCGGCCACTCCGGCCGGCTTTATACGTGTAATCCTTGTTTACTAGCGAGTGTATTAATTTCTTTCGTCACTATGGAACGTAAGTATTTCTCAAAAATAGTTACTTTCAAACTTGTATTATGAAGTGCCAAATTCGAGGTGAAGTATCGATCTGGCAGTATACTTACAGTAAGTGCTTTTAATGTTCCGTTCGCGAGTGTGTAACGTTCAACAAGACGGAAACGAAGGACGGAAGACTGGGGATTTACGTCCGGTCGAGGACAACTTCAACAGAGACGAAGTTAAAGCTCTGCTTGCGGAATGTAAACGAAGGAAATCATACGTGTTCTTCTCAAAGTGACAATCCCTGGATTTGCCTGTACGCTTTGAGTACCAGTGGTTTATGCCTGAAACCAGCATTATTTTTTGTTTGTTTTTGAAATACCAGTATCTTCACCCTTGTTGTTGTAAGACCGACACATCTAGAGGTGTACACACGTACTTCCGTGAATGTAGTGAATTGTTGCAGTCACAGCGTTCAAGGCAACAATCGCCGCCGAGGTTAAGTGATTGTAGGACACTGGGAGACTAAAATGCATTCCTTTTTATAGTACTATATTGAGATCAAGGACAGTGAACGTGGGTATGTCCAAAGGCATAGTAACATAAATTTGAATCTGTAGGCCTGCTTTTATGAGTGGTTGTGAAAAGAAACCACTGGGGCAATATGTAGTTTTGATACAAGATTTATTAAATTTCAGCATGATTTTTGTTTCTTGTTGAGGACTATAACTTTTTGTATGCATATTGAGTTCATGGAAGAGCCGGCCGCGGTGGTCTAGCGGTTCTGGCGCTGCAGTCCGGAACCGCGGGACTGCTACGGTCGCAGGTTCGAATCCTGTCTCGGGCATGGGTGTGTGTGATGTCCTTAGGTTAGTTAGGTTTAAGTATTTCTAAGTTCTAGGGGACTTATGACCTAAGATGTTGAGTCCCATAGTGCTCAGAGCCATTTGAACCATTTTTTTTAGTTCATGGAAGATTCGATATGTGGGATTTCATCTAGGAAAAATGTGAATTGGCTTTCAGAAATGTTACGTGAAACAATAGATTGTTGAGGACTATATATTCTAGTGCTTCACGTGAACCAACCTTCTCAAAAGAGTTCCATGTTTAGTTTTGCCATGCCATATTCTACTTGTTTTCGTTGCTTTCTATGAAAATAAAGGCTAAATTTGGGACAATTATGTTCCACTGTTAAATTACCTTCTTCAAACCACTGGATGTTTACTGTTCGCCAGTTTCTTGTAGTGTTCCTTGCATTGCTACAGGTTTTCAACCATTCACTAACGGCACATGAGAAGAAAGATAGTAAAGCTCCGAACGAAATCTAATTTCCCTGGTTTTCTGTTCGTGATAATTTCGTGTAATGGATACGAGAGGAAGTAATGTGGTCTAGAAATATGCTCTATAAAGTTCAAAATGGACCTGTTCATGATGAACAATGCCTCTCTTCTAGCGTCTGACACTGCAGTTAACGGTGCATCGCTTCAAAACTCTCGCGCCGTGCATATGATCCCGTGACGAAGTCCACCTTATTTTGTTGGATCGTATCTTTGCTATTAAATCGGTCAAACTGGTGTTTTCCAAGTCACTTCCTCTACTGAAGTAAGTTTACTTAAGATTCTTCCAATGAATATCGGTCTAGAATATGTTTCCTTAACACTAGCCTTTTCCAATCATTACTCTTTACATCTGTCAGTTGCTGCTACAGATGCGGAGAGCACACACTGTTCGAAAGACTTCTATGGAATCGTGCTACTACAGTGGTTCTTGTATTATGTGCATATACTTTTGAAATACTTCAGACGTTTCATATATGGTATGAACAGACGTTGCTGAGGCGTTGAAACTATTAATCTAAGTAATCTTTTAAAAAATAACGTCTGAAGGTACATGCACAGACAGAAAAAGTCGTAATACCAAAAATATTAATGAGATTATGGGAGTACATTCTTCTAGTTTACATATTTAAGTGATTAACATTGTAAGATCATAGGATAATATCGGTGCGAGATAAGCCACTGCAAATGCGAAATGCTGGTACATCAGTAACCGGTATAACAGCCAGACTGTTGAATGCAAGCATTCAACGTGCATCCAGCATTCACTGTGTTGTACAGGTGCCGGCTTTCAGGTTGGGGGATGGAGTCGCACGCCTGTGCCGCTTGGTCTATGAATACACAGACGGATGGTGCTGTTTCTAGGTGACGCTGTAGTTGTCGTCCGATGATGTCTCATATGTGTTCGATTAGAGGCAGATCTGGTGATGGAACAGGCCAAGAAAACATGTCGACACTTTGTAGAGAATGTTGCAACAGCGGTATGTTGGCGAGCGTTATCCTGTTGCGCAACACCCCCTTGGAATGCTAGTCACGGATGGCAGCACAAGAAGTTGCATCACTAGACTGACTTACAATCTTGCAGTCAGGATTCGTTGAATACCCACGAGAGTGTTCGTGCTGTTATACGAAACCGCACTCGAGACTCCAATTGTAGGTCCATGTGTCTAGCGCACGACAGGTTGGGTATAGGTCCCTAAATGGCCTCCATCTAACCAACACACAGCCATCACTGGCACCGAGGCCGAATTAGCTTCCATTAGAAAAGTTACCTCCACCCTGGCCTCCAATGAGCTCTCTGCCGACACAACTGAAGTCGGGGATGCCGATGGTTTGGGGACAGCGGAACGCGCGCTGCAGGGCATCTGGCTCGAGGTGTCCTTGAAGTAACAGGTTTGTAACAGTTTTTTGTGTCATTGTCGTGTCGACTGCTGCTAAAATTGCTGCTGCAGATGCAGTAAGATGGGACAGAGCCGTACCCCAAACGTGATTGTCTTCCCTCTCGTTAGTGCCACGTGACCGTCCGTAGCTTGTTCTTCTTCCGATACTACATTCTCGTGACCACCGCCGCCAGAAGTCATGTGAAGCGGCTACATTGCTACCAAGTCTTTATTCAGTACAGCAGAAGAAACATTCAGCTTCTCGTAGCTCTGTTACACTACTACATTCAAACTCACTGAGATCTTGATAATGGCGTCTTGGTCCCCTTAAATGCTTTCTCGACTAACATCAACTCACCATGTCCAATCTCAAAGGTAACTAACGCTCACGACCGTTACAGTGTGTAATTAAAGCAAACCTGATTTGCATCCTCATAGTGGCGCTACAACCGCCACTCTCATGCGATTGACACAGAATTTGAAAGTCATAATCTTTCAGATGTAGCGACACTACTACTAACTTCCGTTATGTCGCTCAACTCCTATTTGCTACTGCGACTTCTTTGTGTCACTGCTGTTCTACAATAGTTCGACCAGCCGCTGTAACTCGCTCCACATTTTCGAGATAGATTTACAACGAATCGAATGCTTTTCAGAATTCAAGTAATACGTCATCAATCTGGACGCCTTAGCCTTCGGCGGTCTGGATCTTATGGACGACCGGAGTGAAGTGGCTTTCGTGAGATACATTTTTATCCTTGTTGAGTGTCATACAGGAGATTTTCGTTTTAAAAAAGGTCATCACGTCTGAGTGTTCCAGGTGCACAATAGTTCTAAAACAGATTGACATCAGTTACGCAATTCAGTTATTTCTGCACCACGAGGTGCAACATAGACAACTGCAGCAGAAATATATTGGTCCTAGCGACTCATAAGATAATGTTCGCTGATAATTTACAATGTGAGTGGTGATCCTACAGATCAACGGGAAGAGTATTCTGATGAATTCGAAAGTAAACTTCTATGCACTGATTTCGGAGAAAATCCTAAGAAATTTTCGTCATGTCAAAGGGGTAGGTGGATGAAAATAAAATGTCCAGACACTCTGTGACAGAGATGGTACTGAAATAGAGCATGACAGACTAAAGGACGAAATACTAAATGTCTTTTCACAAAGTTGTTTCACAGAGGAAGACTGCACTGTAGTTCCTTCTCTGGGTTATCGCACAGATGACAAAATGGTAGATACCGAAATAGACGACAGAGGGATAGAGAGACAATAAAAATCGCTCTAAAGAGGAAAGGCCTGATGGGGTATCAGTTCGATTTTACACAGAGTACGCGAGGGAACTTGCCACCCTTCTTGCAGCCCTGTACTGTAAGTTACTAGAAGAGCGCAGCGTTCCAAAGGATTGGAAAAGGGCACAGGTCATCCCAGTTTTCAAGAAGGGATGTCGAACAGATGTGCAGAACTATAGACCTATATCTCTAACGTCGATCAGTTGTCGAATTTTGGAACACGTTTTATGTTCGAGTATAATGACTTTTCTGGAAACTAGAAATCTACTCTGTAGGAATCAGCATGGGTTTCGAAAAAGACAATCGTGTGAAACCCAGCTCGCGCTATTCGTCCACGAGACTCAGAGGGCCATATACACGGTTTCCCAGGTAGATGCCGTGTTTCTTGACTTCAGCAAGGCGTTCGATACAGTTCCCCACAGTCGTTTAATGAACAAAGTAAGAGCATATGGACTATCAGACCAATTGTCTGATTGGATTGAAGAGTTGCTAGATAACAGAACGCAGCATGTCATTCTCAATAGAGAGAAGTCTTCCGATGTAAGAGTGATTTCAGGTGTGCCGCAGGGGAGTGTCGTAGGATCGTTGCTATTCACAATATACACAAATGACCTCGTAAATAACATCGGAAGTTCGCTGAGGCTTTTTGCGGATGATGCTGTAGTACATCGAGAGGTTATTACAATGGAACAATGGAAAAGTGTACTGAAATGCAGGAGGTTCAGCAACGAATTGACGCATGGTACAGGGAATGTCATTTGAATCTCAGTATAGACAAGTGTAATGTGCTGCGAATACATAGATATAAGAGCCTTTATCATTTAGCTACAATATAGCAGGTCAGCAACTGGAAGCAGTTAATTCCATAAATTATCTGGGAGTAGGGATTAGGAGTGATTATGGAATGATCATATAATGTTGATAGTCGGTAAAGCAGATACCAGACTGAGATTCATTGGAAGAATCCTGAGGAAATGCAATCCGAAGACAGAGGTTGCAGTACACTTGTTCGCCCAATGCTTGAATATTTCTCACTACTGCTCACCACTGTGGGATCCGTACCAGATAGGGTTGATAGAAGAGATAAAGAAGATCCATCGGAAAGCAGCGCGTTTCGTTACAGGATCATTTAGTAATCGCGATAGCGTTACGGAGATGATTAACTCCAGTGGAAGACTCTGCAGGAGAGACACTCAGTAGATCGGTACGGGCCTTTGTTGAAATTTCGAGAACGTACCTTCACCGAGGAGTCAAGCAGTATATTGCTCCCTCCTACGTATATCTTGGGAAGAGACCATGATGATACAATCAGAGAGATTGGAGCCCACACAGAGGCATACCGACAGTCCTTTCCACGAACAATACGAGACTGGAATAGAAGGGAGAACCGACAGAGGTACTTAAAGTACCCTCCGCCACACTCCGTGAGGTGGCTTGTGGAGTATGGTTGTGGTTTTAGATGCTTTACATGTAATGACAACCAATGACGAAAGTAAATAGTGATGAAAGCAACGAGTAGCAAATAAAATGGTTCTAAGCACAATGGGACTTAACATCTGAGGTCATCAGTCCCCTAGACCTAGAACTACTTAAACCTAACTAACCTAAGGACATCACACACATCCATGCCCAAGGCAGGATCCGAACCTGCGACCGTAGCAGCAGCGTGTTTCCAGACTGAAGCGCCTAGAACCGCTCGGCCACAACGGCCGGCTAGAGTAGCAAATACTTTCTAGTAAGTAACAGGATATACATCACCGAAAACACACTGTTAATTGTTACTCTGTAAGTGCTAAGTAACCGTGTATAAAATTATGTATATCATGTCTTTAATGTTTCATCTGTGATTCACAGGAAACAAGAGGCCTACACTCCATTCGTGAAGCTCAGATGGAGAGTTAGATAGAACGATTCCTCAAAAGGCACACAGGTCTTTCATTGGCAGTGATACCAACCACATTCGCTTTCAGAACGCTGCCGAACAGCGCCATTTGGACGTTATTATTACCTGCTAGTATGCATAATCAACGAGTTTCCGCATGAATAATGTAATGACCCTTGCGGCCGGATGACACAGTAACCACAAATTACCACTGATTGAAGGCGCGATGAAGCCTGCGGTGCCCGTTTGAACTTCCACACTCATAGAGGTCGCTTTGGAACTCAGTCTATCACTGTAATTTGCTGCGTATGTGTTTCTTTCTGATAGAAACAACCTCTTTGTACGTTTTTAGGTTTCCATAGAACTGAGCCGGGTACGAAATTTTTAAATTGTCACACAGGTTTTATAGTAGCAATAATAACATCGAACTAATGTGTCAGTTTGATGTCAGTCATCTAGACTGTAGTAGACACACATAGTAAATGTCATTTTGATGTATATGATTAAGATATTTTCCAATGTTATTTACAAATATTTTAACTTTTTTCACGACAGCAATCAGTCTCGTGAAGGCTTTGTAAGTCAAAGTTGATTAACTAAATAAAATGACCATGTAAAATATACACAATATCGTGCTATGACGTTGTTATGCTAAGAAGCGACGGCATAATTAGTTAACCTAAACTGAGAAAGATACGCATTCTCTCTCCACCATACATTACTTCCCAAATCGTAATATAGACTTCAGCGAGTGTAATAAGACATTAAAATAACTGCAGTGGAGCAAGAAATAGAGCTTGTAATACAACGGCTAATACCCTCGGAAACTGCTGTCACGCAGAATAATGTAACAAATTTTTCTCATAGCGATTTATCCACTTGGAGCTGCTGTGACTAGTACTCAGAGAGCCATTCGTTTCTGTCCAAAATACATTCCTAATATCGTACAATATGCAAAATACTTATATTATTTACTACTTGTATGCTGTCTCAGTGGATGATATCCAGTCAATCAACATTCACGTATAGAACAAAGTGCAATTGTACACACAATTTAAAAATAGCTATAGTAATCGAAAGATAACAAAGGAAAGTATACATCTGGACGTGTAAAGCGCTGGGTGATAGTTATTGTGACGTGATGTGGCGGTGTTTATGGTGGCCACAACGCTCTGAACACAGTTATGGACACTACTTTGAAAAGGATCTGACTATAAAAATCACCGCCTATTTCGCTATGCAGTTGTTTAAGAGTTCCACACACAGACAGTCTTACTGCTAAAAAACGGTTCAAATGGCTCTGAGCACTATGCGACTTAATTTCTGAGGTCATCAGTCGCCTAGAACTTACAACTAATTAAACCTAACTAACTTAAGGACATCACACTCATCCATGCCCGAGGCAGGATTCGAACCTGCAACCGTAGTGGTCGCTCGGTTCCAGACTGTAGCGCCTAGAACCGCACGGCCACTCCGGCCGGCCAGTCTTACTGCTGTAGAAGTTCTTTTTGCTTTCCAACAACTTAGTCTTGGCAGTGTATTTCAGATGTGTTCCTCAAGGTACATGGAGCAGCGAGAACGCTTGTCGTCCGACGTGAAAAATTCGTAATTTTTCGAGGTAAATCCTTCATCCGTTGATGTACTGTTTGTACTGTGCGGGGCATCATGTGTCAAGAATGATGACACTACAGAGAAAATGACTTGCGTATGGCACCCACATTATTTACGCTACCTTTGTTCAAATGGTTCAAATGGCTCTGAGCACTGTGGGACTCAACTGCTGAGGTCATTAGTCCCCTAGAACTTAGAACTAGTTAAACCTAACTAACCTAAGGACATCACAAACATCCATGCCCGAGGCAGGATTCGAACCTGCGACCGTAGCGGTCTTGCGGTTCCAGACTGCAGCGCCTTTAACCGCACGGCCACTTCGGCCGGCTACGCTACCTTTGTGAAGTGAGTGGTTTCCTCAGAATGTGTTCATCTTACACTTACATACGCTTCATACAAGCCTTACGTTGATGGACACTGTCACTTCTAAAACCGTTGCAGTTGCAGGAAGACGCCAGATATTGTGGAATGAGGAGTCAAAGATCTTTCTATATTTAAGGGAGCTCTGACATCGTAATCAGTCCTGGCGTTTTTTTGTCTGAGTTCCAAGACAGAGATACCCACAGAACCTTACGGTTATAGTATAGCTGCAGTCCTGTGCAAATCTGTGAGGGAGTTGGGAAAGTGATGCGTACACTTCGAAGGTAATTTAGGAGATTATTAGACGACAGAGGAACATATCCGTGCAGTTGAGTGGGCAATAACTTTTGATAATATTGTTATAACAGTCTATCTACTGTTTCAATTGACCTTTATTCCGTACGTTATCTGACAAGCTTGAAACACCTATTAGGACGATTGGAAAAACGCACACTAAATCGTCAGTATTATGTCTCGTGTAGCGGAGTCCACTGGAAGAACATTACACGCTTGTGCTATTCCAGTCCTTGCTGCACTGACGAACATAACGAATTAAAGAGAAATTCGAGCAATACTGAAGTCAACAGTGACCCAGAGAAGGAAAAAGTGATATAGGAGAATGAAAATTGCTATACGAAACACTGGAATTATGACACAATGGGCTAGTAGTGTGTATTTATCTTTCAAGGAGTGCCACGCCGAATTTACATGATGCTCTAAGATCACGTTACCTGGGACTTCCACAGATCCTTGAAAAGATTTTTGCAAATGCCAGGGAGAGAAGCATTTATATAATTTACTGCCAAACATCTTACACTTTCATATATCCCTACAATTTCATTTGACTGAAATTGATCGCCGGCCGCAGTGGCCGAGCCCTTCTAGGTGCTTCAGTTTGGAATCGCGCGGCCGCTACGATCGCAGGTACGAATCCTGCCTCGGTCATCAATGTGTGTGATGTCCTTAGGTTGGTTGGGTTTAAGTAGTTCTAAGTTCTAGGGGACTGATGACCTCAGATGTTAAGTCCCATAGTGCTCAGAGCCATTTGAACCATTTGAAATTGACCTCTTGGGTATAAATAGGTAACAACTACGTAACGAACACATTTATTGTCCTTGTGTCATGTATTATTGTTATGCAACCCCAATAGCCATCATTGTAAGAGTCTGAAGCAGGCACACCAACATCCAGTCTCATCACTTAGGCCGGCCATTGTGGCCGAGCGGTTCTAGGCGCTTCAGTCCGGAACCGCGCTGCTGCTACGGTCGCAGGTTCGAATCCTGCCTCGGGCATGGATGTGAGTGACGTCTTTAGGTTAGTTAGGTTTAAGTAGTTCTAAGTCTAGGGGACTGATGACCTCAGATGTTAAGTCCCATAGTGCTTGGAGCCATTTTCTCATCACTTAACCAAAACACACTGCATTGGGAGAATAATTCCAACACTGACGAAGTTCAGCTCGCCCTGTTAGCCATGAGGTCTAAGGCACTGTTTCTGGGCGGGAGGGCGTGCCGGATCCTGGCACGAATCCGCCCAGCGGATTAGTGTCAAGGTCCGATGTGCCAGCCATTCTGTGAATGGGTTTTAAGGCCGTTTTCCAACTGCCTCGGCGAATGCGGTCTGGTTCCCCTTATTACGCCTCAGTTACACTATGTCAGCGATTGCTACAAAAACACTTCCTCCACGTACTCGTACACCATAATTACTCTACCATGCAAACATTGGGGTTCCACTTGTCCCGTGTGAGACGTTTCTGGGGAGTCCACTGGGGGCCGAACCGCACAATAACCCTGGGTTCCGTGTGGGGCGGCGGTGGGATGAGTGGACTGCTGTAGCCTGATGTGGGGTTGTGTACCACTGCGGGCTATGGCGGAGACGAAGCCTCTCCGTCGTTGTCGTTTCTCGGTTCCCAGGTCCGTACAGTACAGTACAGTATAATACAATAAAGTAAAGTTCAGAAATCACAGGTCTGTTTACAAAAACAAGATAATTTATCAAATATGTAATCCAGTCTCGCTGTGGGCGCTTCTTTGTCCACAGAGACATGATTGGGGTTGGCTTGTTTGGGGGAAGAGACCAAACAGTGAGGTCATCGGATCAGGGAAGGACGAGGAAGGAAGTCGGCCGTGCCCTTTCAAGGGAACCATCCCGGCATTTGCCTGGAGCAATTTAGGGAAATCACGGAAAACCTAAATCAGGGTGGCCGGACGCGGGATTGAACCGCCGTCCTCCCGAATGCGAGTCCAGTGTAGAAATGGTTGGTATGATGCAGAAATGTAGCGCGAGGTTCTCGCTTGCAACACCAACTGCAAGATCTTTACTGTATCTTCCTCTGGTAGGCTCTCCACGGTCATACTGTCCTCAGACAGAGATATGTGGAGTCGGGTATTTAATAAGGCAATGAGCCAACATTCGTTAAGTTCCATTCAGAGTAAACTGTCTGTATCTAACATTCACATCCAGTGTTTCACCGGACCTAAGCATTGCTTATTGAACAACTCAGGGTTACAAATTTCTGTTAGTTTCTGTCTATTCCTTCAAACTCCCCCTCCCCCCCCCCCCCCCCCACACACACACACAAATGTATACACGTCTAGGGGAACAACTTTCGTTAGAGAAAAATGTTTGTTTACACTTCCCAAGAATATCATGTGTCCTTTAGTATTGTCCTGAGCCTGGGATGACAAGATGTCACTGAACTAGCGGGCTTCATAACCAGGTGTGCAGTATAATACCATGATAATTAGGAGAAAGTTCACTTCAGTGCTGCCTACTTCATTTCACGCATTACAGAAGACTGGATGGAAGGCAACACGTATTGCATCCAAATGCCATTTTTACTATTCGAACGTTATCTGAATTAAGTGATCGTTCGAGGCGAAAGTTAGTCTGCTTTGCATATTTTCATTCGCTTGTGTCATATGGTATTATGTTTTGGGGCAACTCTTCATATTCTAAAACAATATCAGCTTGTTCCCAAGAATTAGCAGCTTTCACTCCGTTAATACTAGGCAGAAATCCAGTCTACATTTGGATCGCATTTCCTCAACTCCTGTGCAGTGAGCTGTGCAGTATACTGATGCATCCATTTTGAGTAAGCTACCACAAGAATTCAAAAATCGTAGCGGTAATCCACGGTCTGTGAAATCGAAACTGGAGAGTGTCCTCATGGCTGACTCTTTCTATTCTGTCGAGGAGTTCCTGGAAAAATGAAGCTGATTCTTACTTAAACGTATGGCTTCCCTTCTTTTGAGTTCATAAACATTTTATTTATTTATTTATGCATTTATTTTACCTGGCAAGATTAGGGTCTTCAGACCCTCTCTTACACTTAACCAGGCATACTCAAATTGAACGAATTTCAGTTTGCACAGAACATTAAGGATATATAACGTGTTATACAGTATTAATGTTAAAGAAGAAGAAATAGAGATTGTGACAGTAGTACAACTATAATTATAACAATAAAAAAAAATTTTATTTTATCTGTTGTTACTTTTGCGTTGTAATTTCATGTACTGATTCGTTCCATGGGACTGATGATGACCTTAGCAGTTAAGTCCCATAAGATTTCACACACATTTGAACATTTGAACTCGGTCCAGGACCTGGGAAATTTGTTCCTTAATTTGATCCGATGGAGCTCGACGTGTAAAAATCATTAATAAAAGTAGTACCTACACTGTGCTGTCTCTCAGTCCATAACCAAGCTTGAGCGGCGCCTAGCGTTGCCAAGAATCTCAGCGAACATTTTTAACTCTAACACGAGTAGTTCTCCTTCAATAAAATTCTTCAGGGTATCAGACCGCATCGTCATAATTTAAAATGCGCCAACGTTTCGGCCAGCGTTGCAGCTAGCCTTCATCAGGGCGTTACGTTAACGTAAGGCCCTGATGAAGGCTAGCTGCAACGCTGGCCGAAACGTTGGCGCATTTTAAATTATGACGATGCGGTCTGATACCCTGAAGAATTTTATTGAAGAAGACAACGGCCGCGGAAGCCTACGCTTACGAGTTGTTCATCAAGACGTCATCTATGTCTCCTACACGTTCGTTGAAAGACTTTGACACACTTCGTACATGTACGGAAGCTACCTATGAAACACAAACGACATATTTCTGCAGTGCACGACTTCCTTCTATGCTCCTTTTGTGTGGTTACGTGAAATAACAGAACTGAAATTGTACACTGTGTTGCAAATACATGGTCTCTTCACTAAAAATCTCATAATTTTACACTCGAATGCCGTGCATATTTCATTGACGAACAATAATTGTAGCGTTACTGCGCACATGTTAATATTGAGCCTTGTGTTCTGTTAGCGAATCTAGGAGCGTTTCAGGCATCATCTCGTTGCACTGAAGTACTGGTAAGACCATGTCTTTCTCTTCCCAACGAATTTTAGTTTCGGGTGTGAGAGCTCATGAAATCTCGTTTCAATCCGCAAGCCATTTTTTCTTTGCGGACGTCTTTTTGTTCTCTCACAAAAGCTCGTCCTACCGCAAGACCGCTAGTCGGCAGAGTGTGTCCGCCTGCCAGGTCTCCTTTCCCATAGTCGATCTCGAGCCAGCGGCTGAGCCGTAACGAGTAAAAGGGGAGGGGGGAGACGTAGGGGGAGGGGGGGCAGAGGGGGAGGATCCTCCTCGAGTCAACCGCGGCGCAATATCGCGTCCACGGACAGCGCACACAATAAATGCGCCCGCTAGATAGCTCCTTATCACAGCGGCGGAGACCGCGGCAGCGACCATCGAGCGAGGAAGGCTGCAAGATATTGCGGAAGAGGGTGGCCACCGACGGCCTCACAGATGCGCCATTCACAAAGGGCCGCCGCCATTGCACACGGCTCTGGGAAGCCTACCTCATTCGTCTGTCCTGCGTTCTCCACAACTCTTCCTCATATTGTGGCGAGGATCCCTTACGTTGCAGCCTACGCAAGTGTCGTTATCAAACGATGAACAAGTTTTCCACGCAGTAAATTAACATTGGAAGAAAACAAGGCTTTCTAGTACTACGAAACATCACCAGAGAAGGTATACACCACCAGGAAGCGGTATAATCGTAGTGGGATTCGTTATGAACAGAACAGCAGGGCAGTGAGTGAGTACTGTGGACAGTTCAGTAACTGTTATCAGATTCGGCAGCAAAATAACGCCGACAACAATAGTTCATGTGTACGTACCGACATCTCAAGCAGAAGTTGAAGAGATGAAGGAAGACTATGTGGATACTGAACGAGGAATTCAGTATGTAAAAGGAAATGAAAGTTTAATAGAGGATTGGAATGCAGTTTGTGGGGTAAGGAGATAAGAAAGGGTTACGGGGGAATATGGGAAATATAAATTACAAAAGGAGAAACACAGATGACCTGAGCAACAAATTTCAGCTAGTTATAGTGAATAATCTGTTAAAGAATCAGAAGAGGAGGTGGTGTACTTCGAAAAGGCCAGGAGACACAGCAAGATTCCAATTGGATTCTATCATGGGCAGAGATTCCAAGATATTGAATTGTAAGCTGTAGTTACGATCAGGTACAGATTGAGATCATAGTTTGGAAATAATGAAGAGTAGACTGAAGTTTAAAAGAATCGTACGTAAGAATTAGTGTAAAAGCAAGTGGGATAATAAATTATTGGGGGATAATGAGACGCATTTCAATATCGCTAAAGATATGGATACTGCAATAAGTTCAGTTGAAGAGAAATAGTCATGTTCGAAAGATAAACGTAGGTAGTAAAAAGATGACTTCGAAGATATCTTGTGCAACAGAAGAAAATGAAGTGGTAGGGAGCTGGGTGGCGAAGTGATATGAAAAGCATAGTAATTTAAACAAATCATTAGCTACAAAAATAATTCAAAACCGATCTTCTGGGTGCATTCTCTCCAAAACATAACTACCCACCTCAACTTCCGTCCGCTATAGACACAGGGCAGAAACTATTGCTCTGACATCCTCAGTGTAGTGCACGCGCATCTCATTCTTATCTTATACTCGGTATTAATGCCTGTTAGCCAAATCATTCCTCACACTACTAAGCAAGCTGTACAGCAAGAATTAACCCGACTCCTGTTGGCCCAAGGTCTTCCTAATTACCCTTCGTAACCTTCCTTGGGCTACAGGTTAGGTAACCTGAATGCCCGTATAATCAGCAGTACTTAAGGCCCTAGCCTACTCTTCCAACTGAAAGGACAACTACAGTACCTGCACTAGCTGTTCATTAGTATCTTTAACCATCTTCCACATTTTACCACCGTATATCCCCAAGTGATCCTGCCTTTTCTCTTGACCAACTTGTGCAGGAACTCAACCGACAAAATAGCAACTGTTACTTTCTCGGTTCTTAATACGAGGATTCTGTTTTGACTCTGTATTAACCAACCTTATACCAGTCCCGAATTTTCATAACCAAATAAGGCACTTCTGCCCTCTAAAAGCCTCGATACGAGATCGAACACTCTCTTGTAGCAAATCTACTTTCGTAAGCACACCGGAGAGCAAACTATCATACGAAGAGCAGGCGCCGCTTATCTCCCCAATCGTTGAAGTTGCTATTAACAGGCGGTTCTCCATTGCCTCACATAAACATCGGGCAAATTCCACCACGTTCCCTTCCGCTGCCATAGTTCAAAGTGCTAACTCGTATTGTGACTGTGGCTTCTTTAAAAACGAAATACTTAATACCCTTCACTGATCCAGGACTTCCTCCATTACAAATCTAGTAAAATAAAAGCAGACCAGCATTCAGAAAATATAACGTACTTCCTACCTATACATCAGAGCCCAACCACTCTCATGCTGGCAACCACTCACTGCTACCTATGAAGTTGTCGGGAGCTAAGCGGTGGTGTGGTAAGGCATTGGGCTCCAACGAAAAACAACATACATTGAACAAATTTATTCAGAATATTTAAAAACCCAGAGTTTGGAAACAGAATCGACCTTTTCATTCATAATAACACGTCTGCAATGGGCAACAGGAAATAATAATCTTGACAATAACGAATTCAATTAAAATGAATCTAACCAAAAGCAATTATTAAACCAAAAGTTTAAACCTTACAGTATTTAAATAAATTGGGCAGCATATGTTAGGGCATGAACATCAACAAAATAAAAAATAAAATTTTAAAAAATGTTCTTTAAGAAACTACTACAGCTGTACAACTGTTACTTCCGGAACATGTGGTCATGCAAGCTCTCACATACAAGGTGAAGGCCACTACAAACCACCACTGTTTACTGTAGCGTACATCACGGTAACCGCGTAACCACATAAGGCTTTTACAATACAATAAATAAGCTACCTCTAACATACCAAATATATAAAAGCACAAATTCGGTTAACATACATTTAATAAAATAACGCTTCCTAACTTGAGAAAACTAAAGTAATTAAAACTAGGGGATAATCTCTAAATTAATATACAATAGCCACAGTTAAACGAGCCATTAACACTAAAGTACTTTGCTTGAAATAATTTTCCAACGGCTTCAGAAAGTTACGAGTCGGAAACAAGAAGTAATGATTAACGATTGAAGTACATAACAAAAAATTACAGTGGAACTCCCTTATCGCAAGTTTTGTGCACACCAGTTATTCTCGCGCCACAACTTAAAATTTGCTCTTTTGCTGTACGGGAGTATCGAACTATTTCAAAAAAAGTTTAGGTGCAAAACTCCTTCAGATAAACGCCCAATTAAGAGACGTGAACTGTTCAATTACAAAAGGTAACTACTTAACTCAAGAACAAATCCGCAGCATTAGAATTTATCCGCTGCTACCTCGGTTGCGCCGTTATCTTGCAGTCTTATTTTGTTTCATACGTCAGTTCTTCCACGCAATACGTTACACGCATCATTAAATTGGAGTGGTAAGACCTGAAACATAGATCAGTTGCCACTGGTCCCACGCAGTCATACAAAATAAATACCTCCCCTCTCACCCCCCCCTCCCCCACCCAAGGGTAAATTGAGTGACAACCTTGTTTTTTCTTGTTTTCTATGTCGGTAGGTTTCTGAATGGTTTGATGCGGCCCGCCACGAATTCCTCTCTTGCGCCAACCTCTTCAGAGTAGCATTTGAAATCTACGTCCTCAGTTATTTGCTGGATATATTCCAATTTCTGTCTTCCTCCACAGTTTTTACACTCTCCAGCCCCCTCTAGAACCATGGAAGTCATTCCCTGATGTCTTAACAGATGCCATATCATTCTGTCCCTTCCCCTTGTCAGTGTTTTCCACATATTCAATTTCTGATCTTCTGGAATTTTGTAGACAATACATTCGTCAAAATATCAGCGATGACATTTTGTCATACTAGTATTTTGTGTGTGGTTTATTTGTATTTGTGAATATGTCGACGTGACACAGGCGTAAAGTTGCGCGCATTACAAAACATCACCACACTCAACATAAACGTAACGGTATAATATTAACTACATTGTAATAAACGTAACTGTACATTTCTGACTTTCTCTCATATTTAAGGTGCCAGCCATCAACCTTTTATTACAGCTATGACATTTAGGCTCATAGCTGCAATGGCTATGACCACTATTCAAACAGAGAGTGATGCTAATAGAAAGAACAGATTTCAATTGTTTATTACAGGTAAACTGTGAGGAAACTCACTACACATGTCAGTGGATAGAGGAAAGTTCAAAGTCCTATATTCACACAGACATTATACAGTACGGTATATGTTTCTTCTATGTACAGACTGAACATTATGGGCTACATCCCTGTCTTAGGTCCTTTCTAATCTGAGCATTTCGTACTTGGTCGTCCACTCTTATTATCCCCACTTCCCACTTGCACGTACTGTATATTACCCTTATTTTTCCCAGAATTTCGAATATCTTCCACCATTTTGCACTGTCTAACGCTTTTTCCCGGTCGACAAATCCCGTTAACGTGTATTTAGTTTTCTTTAGTCTTGCCTCCGTTATCAACCGCAACGTCAGAATTGCCTCTCCGTTGCCTTTATCTTTCCTAAATTCAAACTGATCATCATTTAACACTTCCTCAATTTTCTTTCCCATTCTTCTGTGTAGTATTATGGCCAGCAGCTGGCATGCATGAGCTGTTAATCTGATGTGCGATAATTCTCGAAATTGTCAGCTCTTGCAGTATTCATAATAATGTGGATGATGCTTTTCCGAGAGTCAGATGGTATGCCGCCAAACTCACACATTCTACAAACAAAAGTCAATAGTTATTTTGTTGCCGCTTGTCCCAGTGATTTTAGAAATTCTGATGGAATGTTATCTATCCCGTAGACCTGATTTGATGCTAAATCCTCCAAAGCTCTAATAAATTCTGAATGTAATACAGGATCTCCTACCTTTTCTAAATAGAGCCCTGTTTCTACTTCTATCACATCAGACAAACCTTCCCTCCCCCTTCCCCACCCTTTTCCCCATTAGAGGCCTTCAACATATTCTTTCCACCTACCCGCTCTCTCCTCTGCATTTAATAGTGGAATTCCCGTTGCACTCTTAATGTTACCAACTTTGCTTTTAGTTTCACGGAAGGTTATTTTGACTTTTCTATATGCTGGGTCAGTCCTTCCGACAATCATTTCTTTGTTGGTTTCTTCACATTTTTTATCTTGCCTTTTCCAGCAGCCTTGGTGCAGGTCTTATTATATTCGACGCCACACTGGGGGACCTGCGCGCAGCATGGGGACGAAATGATGTTGAATACAACACAACACCCAGTCCCTGAGCAGAGAAAATGTCCGACCCAGCCGGGAATCAAACCCGGGCCGTAGGACGGCAATCCGTCACGCTGACCACTCAGCTATCGGGGCGGACACCCTACTGTTCATATGCCACAATAGGAACTATAGCTATACCAAGTGCAACTTCGGATATACGGCCTGTACTCACAACGGCTTCTCCCCGGACACGCCACTGTGGAGGTAAAGCCGTCCTCTCTGTTTCTGGCTAGCGAATTCTTTCGAAGAATTGAGTCTCTCGACGGGAGACTTGACCTTCTTGCTTACAGCACGCTATCACATGCACTCCACGCAGCATGGGGCAAACCCGAGAACACACATGACCGTTCTTGCCGAACGTATCGCGCTCACTGCTTGCGAACTAAAGCACTGCCACTTGTTAGCGCTCTGTCAGCACTGTTGACAGAGAGCGACACCAGCCATGTGCACCCCAGTTTCCCTTAACTTCCGCCTGCCCCCTGGCGACAACCACCGAAGATCCACCTATCGTCAAGAGCAAATATCTCCTCCTCGCACAAGCTTAATCAAAACATAGCAGTCCACGGCTCGGTTGCATTTAAATTCGACGAAAGAACGAAGTACAAAAATGTTCGGGGAAACACACGAATAAAGCAATCTAAATCACTTAGGAATCAAATAAGTAAGAAGTGCAGGGAATCCAAGGCGAACGTCAGCCGCACAGTTCCGAAGAGAGCAAAGCCACATAAATATCGCACGATTAACCTCTCATATCTCTCATACATCCAAGACAAGAATAGAATACAGAGGAGTGGAAAGGGATATTGAGGATCTTTTACATGATAATCAGTTTGGCATCAGAAGAGATGAAGGCAGTCCTGACGTTCCATTTGATAATGGCAGCAGGACTGAAAATAAATCAAGGCAAATGAAATAGCGCAATTTCAGAAATTTTACTGCTCTTAAACAGATATGATTTTTACGCATACAGATGGAAACGGCGAGCGAACATTTTTACCAAGCCCGGCAATCGAATCCGGGTCTCCTGCTCACTAGTTAGGTCGCTAGCCAGTAAGCCACATTGATATAACGGTTCTGAGAACTGCACAGATTACGCTGCACGTCTCCCGCCTCGACCAAAATTTTCACTCCCGCCCCAGTCAGCTTTAAATTCCCCCTTACTCACCAACAGAATTGCCACAGCTCACCATGTTATCGAACAATAAGCAGGAGACCCGCGTTCCATTCCCGACCTTGATACAAGTTTTCACTCGCCGCTTCAGTTAACGTATATATAAATCTACACATGTCCGTAAGGTATATCGACCTGGAAAATAAGTTCAACATTGTCAAATGGTGGTAGATGTTCGAAATTCTGAGAAAACTGGAATAAGCTATAGGGAAAATAAATAATATACATTACATACAAGAAGCAAGAAGAACATCAAGGAAAAAACGAGGACAAAGTGCTCGTATTAAAGAGAGTAGGACAGCGAGGCAGCCTTTGGCATTTACCGGCGTGGTGTATGGCTTATGAGCAGCCGCTCGACCCTGAAATCCTAGTTTTCTCACCTCCCTCATAACTGTCATAGGTCATAGTGCTTACAGTGGATCCTGATGCAGTCTGGAATTCCTGTGTGATGGTCTAGACAGATGTCTGCCTATTACACATTACGAACCTCTTCAAATGTCGGCGGTCTCTGTCAGTTCAGATGGCTCTGAGCACTATGGGACTTAACATTTATGGTCATCAGTCCCCTAGAACTTAGAACTACTTAAACCTAACTAACCTAAGGACATCACACAACACCCAGTCATCACGAGGCAGAGTCTCTGTCAGCTAACAGACGAGTCGGCCTGTACGCTTTTGTGCTGTACGTGTCCCTTCACGTTTCCACTTCACTATAAAATCGAAAACAGTGGGCCTAGAGATGTGTGAGTGTGGAAACGTCGCGTACAGACGTATGAGACGAGTGACATCCAATCACCTCACCACGTCCGAAGTCTCTGAGTCCCGCGGAGCGTTGCTTTTTTTTTTTGGTCATCAATCTACTGACTGGTTTGATGCGGCCCGCCACGAATTCCTTTCCTGTGCTAACCTCTTCATCTCAGAGTAACACTTGCAACCTACATCCTCAATTATTTGCTTGACGTATTCCAATCTCTGTCTTCCTCTACAGTTTTTGCCCTCTACAGCTCCCTCTAGTACCATGGAAGTCATTCCCTCATGTCTTAGCAGATGTCCTATCATACTGTCCCTCCTCCTTATCAGTGTTTTCCACATATTCCTTTCCTCTACGATTCTGCGTAGAACCTCCTCATTCCTTACCTTATCAGTCCACCTAATTTTCAACATTCGTCTATAGCTTCGATTCTCTTCTGTTCCGGTTTTCCCACAGTCCATGTTTCATTACCATACAATGCTGTACTCCAGACGTACATCCTCAGAAATTTCTTCCTCAAATTAAGGCCGATATTTGATATTAGTAGACTTCTCTCGGCCAGAAATGCCTTTTTTGCCATAGCGAGTCTGCTTTTGGTGTCCTCCTTGCTCCGTCCGTCATTGGTTATTATACTGCCTAGGTAGCAGAATTCCTTAACTTCAGTGACTTCATGACCATCAATCCTGATGTTAAGTTTCTCGCTGTTCTCATTTCTACTACTTCTCATTACCTAAGTCTTTCGCCGATTTACTCTCAAACCATACTGTGTACTCATTAGACTGTTCATTCCGTTCAGCAGATCATTTAATTCTTCTTTACTTTCACTCAGGATAGCAATGTCATCAGCGAATCGTATCTTTGATATCCTTTCACCTTGTATTTTAATTCCACTCCTGAACCTTTCTTTTATTTCCATCATTGCTTCCTCGATATACAGATTGAAGAGTAGGGGCGAAAGGCTACAGCCTTGACTTACACCCTTCTTAATACGAGCACTTCGTTCTTGATCGTCCACTCTTATTATTCCCTCTTGGTTGTTGTACATATTGTATATGACCCGTCTCTCCCTATAGCTTACCCCGACTTTTTTCAGAATCTCGAACAGCTTGCACCATTTTATTTTGTCGAACGCTTTTTCCGGGTCCACAAATCCTATGAAAGTGTCTTGATTTTTCTTTAGCCTTGCTTCCATTATTAGCCGTAACGTCAGAATTGCCTCTCTTGTCCCTTTACTTTTCCTAAAGCCAAATTGATCGTCACCTAGCGCATTCTCAATTTTCTTTTCCATTCTTCTGTATATTATTCTTGTAGGCAGCTTCGATGCATGGGCTGTTAAGCTGATTGTGCGATAATTCTCGCACATGTCAGCTCTTGCCGTCTTCGGAATTGTGTGGATGATGCTTTTCCGAAAGTCAAATGATATGTCGCCAGACTCATATATTGTACACACCAACGTGAATAGTCGTTTCGTTGCCACTTCCCCCAATGATTTTAGAAATTCTGATGGAATGTTATCTATCCCTTCTGCCTTATTTGACCGTAAGTCCTCCAAAGCTCTTTTAAATTCCGATTCTAATACTGCATCCCCTATCTCTTCTACATCGACTCCTGTTTCTTCTTCCATCACATCAGACAAATCTTCACCCTCATAGAGACTTTCAATGTATTCTTTCCACCTATCTGCTCTCTCCTCTGCATTTAACAGTGGAATTCCCGCTGCACTCTTAATGTTACCACCGTTGCTTTTAATGTCACCAAAGGTTGTTTTGACTTTCCTGTATGCTGAGTCTGTCCTTCCGACAATCATATCTTTTTCGATGTCTTCACATTTTTCCTGCAGCCATTTCGTCTTAGCTTCCCTGCACTTCCTATTTATTTCATTCCTCAGCGGCTTGTATTTCTGTATTCCTGATTTTCCCGGAACATGTTTGTACTTCCTCCTTTCATCAATCAACTGAAGTATTTCTTCTGTTACCCATGGTTTCATCGCAGCTACCTTCATTGTACCTATGTTTTCCTTCTCAACTTCTGTGATGGCCCTTTTTACAGATGTCCATTCCTCTTCAACTGTACTGCCTACTGCGCTGTTCCTTATTGCTGTATCTATAGCGTTAGAGAACTTCAAACGTATCTCGTGATTCCTTAGTACTTCCGCATCCCACTTCTTTGCGTATTGATTCTTCCTGACTAATGTCTTGAACTTAAGCCTACTCTTCATCACTACTATATTGTGATCTGAGTCTATATCTGCTCCTGGGTAAGCCTTACAATCCAGTATCTGATTTCGGAATCTCTGTCTGACCATGATGTAATCTAATTGAAATCTTCCCGTATCTCCCGGCCTTTTCCAAGTATACCTCCTCCTCTTGTGATTCTTGAACAGGGTATTCGCTATTACTAGCTGAAACTTGTTTCAGAACTCAATTAGTCTTTCCCCTCTTTCATTCCTTGTCCCAATCCCATATTCTCCTGTAACCTTTTCTTCTACTCCTTCCCCTACAACTGCATTCCATTCGCCCATGACTATTAGAATTTCGTCCCCCTTTGCATACTGCTTTACCCTTTCAATATCCTCATACACTTTCTCTATCTGGCCATCTTCAGCTTGCGACTTCGGCATTTATACCTGAACTATCGTTGTCGGTGTTGGTCTGCTGTCGATTTGATTAGAACAACCCGGTCATTGAACTGTTCAGAGTAACACGCCCTCTGCCCTACCTTCCTATTCATAACGAATCCTACACCTGTTATACCATTTTCTGCTGCTGTTGATATTACCCGATACTCATCTGACCAGAAATCCTTGTCTTCCTTCCACTTCACTTCACTGACCCCTACTATATCTAGATTGAGCCTTTGCATTTCCCTTTTCAGATTTTCTAGTTTCCCTACCACGTTCAAGCTTCTGACATTCCACGCTCCGACTCTTAGAACGTAATCCTTTCTTTGATTATTCAATCCTTTTCTCATGGTAACCTCCCCCTTGGCAGTCCCCTCCCGCAGATCCGAATGGGGGACTATTCCGGAATATTTTGCCAATGGGGAGATCTTCATGACATTTCTTCAATTACAGGCCACATGTGCTGTGGATACACGTTACGTGTCTTTAATGCAGTGGTTTCCATTGCCTTCTGCATCCTCATGTCGTTGATCATTGCTGATTCTTCCGCCTTTAGGGGCAATTTCCCACCCGTAGGGGAAGAGAGTGCCCTGAACCTCTACCCGCGCCTCCGCCTTCTTTGACAGGGCCGTTGGCAGAATGGGGCTGACTTCTTATGCCGGAAGTCTTCGGCCGCCACTGCTGATTATTTATCAATAATTTAGGCAGTGGCGGGGATCGAACCCCGGACCGAAGATGTTTTGATTATGAATCAAAGACGCTACCCCTAGACTACTGATTTCGCTGAGATGGAGTACCTGGCAGAAGGCGGCAGCACAATGCACCTAATATGAAAAACGTATGTTTTTTTGCGTGTCCGGTTACTTTTGATCACATAGTGTACTTCCCTCTTTCTTCAGTTTACACTTAACCCGCGTTCTTTACTCAGAAGACAACTCTTCCGTTCAACATATCCTGTAGTTCTTTGTCTATCATCACTGATATCCTTCCACCGTGAATTTTTCTTCCACTCTAGAATCTCTTTTATTTCCGTCATTGCTTTTTCGATGTATAATAAATTGAACAGCAAGGGTCTGGGAACTGCGAAGGGGGAGGTGACCATGAGAAAAGGCCTAAATAACCAACGAAAGGATAACGTTTACGAGTCGGGGTGTGGATTGTCAAAAATTCGAATATGGTAGGAGAACTAGAAATCTGAAAATGGAAATATAAAAGTTTTGTCAAGATGTAGTGGGGATCACTTTTCTGGTTAGATGAGTATTGGGTAATATTAACAGTAGTAGAAAGCGGTATAACGGGAATAAGATTGGTTACGAACAGGAAGGTAGGTCAGAGGGAGCTACTGTAGCAGTTCAGAAATAGTTGTTCTGATCAGAATAGATAACAAACCAACACCGAAAACTACAGTTCAGGCATACATACCGACGTCACATGCTGGAGACAGAGACAGAAGTAGTATCTACATCTACATCAATACTCCGCAAACCACCTGACGGTGTGTGGCGGAGGGTACCTTGAGTACCTCTATCGGTTCTCCCTTCTATTCCAGTCTCGTATTGTTCGTGGAAAGAAGGATTGTCGGTATGCTTCTGTGTGGGCTCTGATCTCTCTGATTTCATCCTCGTGGTCTCTTCGCGACATATACGTAGGAGGGAGCAATATACTGCTTGCTGATATTGAATGGGTAATTCAGCATGTAAAGGGAGATGAAAATCTATTAGTCATATGGGACTGGAATGCGATAGGGGAAGGATTAGGAGAAAGGGTTACTGGAATGAGAGGGAAAAGCCTAATTGTGTTCTGCAATAGATTTCAGCCAGTAGCAGCAAATCTGCTCAAGAATCACAAGAGGATGTGAGACACTTAAATAAGGCCAAGAGATACGGGAGAGTTTCATTTAGGTTACACCATGGTCAGACAGTGATTTCGAGATCAGATACTAGATTTTGAGGCTCAAGTTTAAGAGATTGATCAGGAACAATCAATGCACAGAAGAGTGGGTTACGGAAGTAATAATGGCTGAAGAGGTACTCTTCAAGTGGTCTAAGGCTATAAACACTGCGATAAGCAATAGCTCAGTAGGCAGTTCAGTTGGGCAGGAATGGACACTTCTAACAAGGGCAATCACAGATGCTGGAAAGTAAACTGAAGTATTTCTTCTGTTATTCGTGGTTTCTTCGCTGTTACCTTCTTTCTACCCGCACTTGATTAACGAAAGAAGGAATTATAAAAGCGTGAAGGGTAATTCAGGATTACAGGAATAAAAGACCGTTAGGGGAGGATCAAATAGGAATTTTAGGAATAAAAGGTGAAATTTTTGCCTGAAATACGGGAAAAAATCCAAAAATAAATGGTAGAAAGTCTGGCGAAGCATACTAAAAAAAACAAAACAACCTTCGGTGAAATTAAAAGCAAGGCAATTCCGAAAATTGCAAGAGTTGACCGTTGCGAGAACAATCCCATAATCAGCTTAACAGCTCATGCATCCGAGCTACTGACAAAAATAGCGTTCAGATGAATTCAAAAATAATTGAGGATGTGTTTGATGACTATCAGTTCGGCATTAGGAAAGTAAAGTCACAAGACCAGCGGTTCTGACGTTGCGGTTGATAATGGAAGTTAAAGTGAAGAAAACCAAGACACATTCATGGTATTTTTCGGCCTGAAAAAAGCGTTCCACAATGTAATTTCATCCAAGAGGTTTGAGATTCTAAGAAAAATAGTGGTATGCTATAGGAAAATAGGAGTATTATGCAATATGCACAAGAGCCAAATGGAACAATAAGAGCGACAGGCAAAGAACTAAGTGGCAGGATCAAAAAGGGTACGAGGCAGGAATGTTGTCTTTCGTCGGTACTGTTCACTCTATACATCGAAGAAGCAATTGCGGGAATAAAAGGAAGGTGAATTGATTTAAATAACATTCACTGATTACATTGTTACCCACAGCGAAAATGAAGAATTATAGGATCTGTTGAATGGAATGAACAATCAAATGACTACAGAACACGAACTGAAGTTACAGCGAATAAAGAAGAAAGTAAGGGGAAGCAGCAGAAATAAGTCCAGCGAGAGACTTCACATCAGAACTGGTGATCCAGGAGTAGATGAAGTTCAAGAATTCTTTTAACTAGGTAGCAAAATATCTCACGACGGACGGAGCAAGGACGACATCAAAAGCAGACTAGTACTGGCAAAAAGGCCATTTATGGCAAAGAGAAATCTGCTAGTATCAAACATCGGCCTTAATCTGAGGAAGAAATTTCTGAGAATATGCTTTTCGAGCACAGAATTCTATGGTAGTGAAACATGGACTGTGAGAAAACAGAACAGAAGAGAATCGAAGTATTTGAGATTTTTTGCTACACATGAAAGTGGAAAATTTGGTGGTCTGATAACCTAAGGATTGAGGTGGATCTTCGCTAAACCGGCGAGGAAAGGAATGTATGGTAAGCACTGACGAGGGGAAGGAACAGGGTGGTAGAACATCAGTTAAGAAACCAGGGAATACTTTCCATCGTACTAGATAAAGTCGTAGAAGGTGAGAACTGTGGAGGAAGACAGAGATTGGAATACAACCAACAAATAATTGAGCGTATAGGTTACAAGTGATACTCCGAGACGAAGAGGTAGGAACAGGAGAGCAATTTGTCACGGACCATATCAAGCGAGTCACAAGAATGATGACTCAAAAAGTCGGTATACGAGACTAAAAATGAAGTATCTTACATCGAAGTCACATTGTTTGCGCGGATGTCATTGAACTTGGGTCCGAATCTGTGACATACTGTTCAGGTGGTTTCATACCGACTGCAAGTGTCAGCTGTACATTATTTGTTGTGCTATTCCTTAATTTCGGTCTTAAGTCATTTCAAGTAGCTAGACATTTGTAGATAATAAATGTGTCAAAAATATGCGATGGCACATACTACCATACCAGTCTTTTGCACTTACTGTAGAGAGTGATTCAAAAGAAAGAATAGCTTCGGTACTTTATTACCCAAAAACTAAAAAAGATAAAAGCACATTGCGTATATCTCTAGATACAGGGAGGTTCAAAGTTTTGACACAGAGGCACTGTTGTTGGTTTGTAGCGACACGGCGACTACATCACCAGAGAAATCATTTTGTTTGATGGAATTTACTGAAATTCAATCCATTGTGCACGTGCAGCGTGCATTCCGCCGTCGATTCAGTAAGAGGCTGCCACTGCAAAAGCATAAAAAATGGTTCAAATGGCTCTGAGCACTATGGGACTTAACTTCTGAGGTCATCAGTCCCCTAGAACGTAGAAATACTTAAACCTAACTAACCTAAGGACATCACAAACATCCATTCCCGAGGCAGGATTCGAACCTGCGACCGGAGCGGGCACGCGGATCCAGACTGTAGCGCCTAGAACCGCACGGCCACACTGGCCGGCCGCACAAGCATATTTATGACATGTAATAGAAAAGTCTTGGTAGTTGGTAGCATGTGCAAAGGGAAGAGCACTGGTCGTCCTCACACGTTTGATGAAAATGTCGAACGTATCCAAGAGGAGTTCACACGGAGCTCTCGGCAGTCTACAGGACGGGCAAGCCAGGAACTTTAACTTCTTCAAACAACGGTGTGGCGTGTTCTGAAACGACGGCTGCATATTAAGCCTTACAAGTTGCAGTTACTGCAATGACTTCGTCCCGGCGACCGTAACAGAAGGTACAAATTTTACATTTCAGTTCTCCAGGATATACCAGAGAACACTTTTCGTGAACGACTCGTAGTTTTGGACGAATCGACGTTTTATCTATCGGGTTAAGTACACCGCCATTATCTAAGAACCTAGGGATCACAAAATCCTGGCGTTGTCATCGAACATGAAAGAGACTCACGGAAATTTTATGTATTGTGCGTCTTTCCTGTTCACAAAGTGTATGGAGCTTTTTTTTTTTTTAAATTGTTTGTTCCCTCAACTTCACGGAAATCCCGATGATTTTAGTTTTAAGCATGACGGGGCCTCGGATCACTTGCACATTGAGATACGGCGTTATCATGACAATACCACCCCACAGCTTTGGATTGAAAGAGGTGGACAACAAGATCTTATTCATTGTGTTTGGCTTTCCAGGTTACCATACTTCATACTTCACGATTTTTTTCCCCAGAGTCTTTGTCCCAACTATGGCATCTACTCTTCAAGAACTGACAAACAGAGTTTTTGAAGTTGTCGGTTCAATAAACAGGGGAATGTTGATTCGTATACGGAGTGAAATGGACTATCCCTTCGATGTTTTTCGAGCGACACGTAGTGCTCATGTTGAGTGTATGTAATAGTCTCTGTGTAAACATCTAACTTTGAGCTTTCTTCTCTCCAGTGACATGTGCAATGAGTTTTTATCTTTCACAGTTTGTCTGTAATAAAAAAAACTAATACCTCTTGTTTCTTTTTGAGTCAGCCCTATTTGAATAGTGCCCATAACCAATGCAGTTGTGAGGTAAATGTCACCGAGTGAGGTGGAGCAGTGGTTAGCACTCTGGACTAGCATTTGGGTGGACAACGGTTCAAACCCGCGTCCCGCCATAGTGATAGAGGTTTTCCGTGATTTCCCTAAATCGCTTCAGGCAAATGGTTCCTTTGAAAGGGCACGGCCGACTTCCTTCCCCATCTGGGAGGACCGATGACCTCACAGGTTGGTCCCCTCCTCGAATCAACCAACCTAAATGCCGTAGTTGTGATACAAGCTTTGTCACTAGCACCTTAAATATGAGGGAAAATAACGTTTATGTCGAGTGGGCTGTTGTTTCGTAATGAAGTAATTTTGCATTTGTGTCATGTCCACATATTAATGGTTCTAGCGGTATGGACTTTTATTACAACTATGAGATTTGCATTCGCAAATATAATTACTATAGACACTCTCAAATAGAACATCTGCAAGAGACTCGTGTCACAGTGTCGTCGCCGAGATTTTGACAAATGTAGTGTCTCCAAATTCTCATATAATTGAAAATGGCCTAACGCCGAAGTTGTGCAATAGCAAAAGGAACGAACTATAACTGACAATTGCAGGCGGGTTACATTCATTAAAATATTTTTAATAACGTACTACCAACTGAAAGTATGCGACTTGTTTGTACGGCAGTTTATTTATTAGCTATGTTATATGGCTGCTGAGAAAACACTTGTTTCATATATCAGTAGACACGGTCCGTATAGAGGTGATCAATGCAAAATTTGTAATATCTAATACTATAGCTAGTTAACTAATCAGACGAAGTATGTAAATCTGAGGGCAGTTTTGAGCCATTATGCTTTTTTTAGGACATGCTAATAACCCCTCCCCCAGCCCCCGTAATATCTAAAGAAGCTCAACCATTTCTGTCGTACGGGCAATTTATAGTACATCTGAAACACGTAATCGGATTGTTAAAAAAAGTTAAATAAAACAGCAATGATTTGCTTTACAGTCTAAGGATTTAGACTTTATGTACTGAATCAAGGCAGGCCCGAAACGAAGAAAACAAAACTTGCTACAGCTAACATGAAATTCCTTTCAGCTGTAATGTCTTTCAGCCTCACCTTCAGCAATTTATTTATTTATAGACTTAATTTACAATAAATATTCGAAGAATGTAAAGTTTATTCGTTGAACGAAAAGATAAGTGTATAATTTTCCATAAAATTAGTGTCAGTATTACAAAAGAGTCCTTAGAGTAATGGGACACGAATGCAGAGGGAAATCTCATGCCGGGGGAACCACTTTAACTGACCGGTTGTGATGTAGGGAAGTCGTGGGAAAACTCAACAAGGATGACTGGAAGGGACACTGAAACTTATGCCTCCTAAACTAAGCCCAGCTGTATCCCGCTTCTCGAGACAGCTAAATGCTCAAACAATAAAAGCAGTTACGTGATATAAAAACAGCGAAATGTCGTACAGATCACTAGATGAACATAAGGATAACAGATAACCAAGTAGCAGTATTTTTCAACTGACGCTGGCATTGTCTATTAAAGATTTGTGTGGTCTATTGGTGTGCTGTTACAAAGTATTAATTCTGGAACGCCAGTGCATTTCTCACAAATGGTTAAAGAAAGTCATCTAGAGCCGAGACTTCAAGTTTCCTGTTTGATGCAAACGGGGGTATGTGAAAATGGACCAATGAGTATGTTTCCAGTCTTCCCGCAATTGCTATTTATAAATAAGAAAAACGAAGATATTTGACTTACAGCTGAGCACTCAGTTTTGTATCAGCTATCGGTAACTTCGTATAAGCAGTAACTAACACGTAAAATTCTTCCTGATTTTCTATTGTGTTCTGCTGCTAAATATACAATTAAAATCAACCAAAACGACTAAAATGTACATCACATTCAGAAGTTAATATTTCTGTAAACAAATACTAATAGCACTAGTTGTTAGGAATTAGATGCTAGACCAGTCGACCATTTTGGTTACACTGTTCAGGTATAATTTTGAAGTACAATATGATTTATGTCGTCTAGATATTTATGGAACTTCCAGTTTACGTTTTAATGATTATTTTTTCTGGAAGTTAGTTTTTGATGGTACCTGAGCGACTGCACAGCATGGAAGTTCTGTAGATAAATGCTAATAATGACTTGATTGGAAACATAAAGTTTGAAACTACTGAAAAGACGCTCCGGAAGAGTCCGTTACTTCCTGCTCCAGTGTCGCTAATGGTTTGTCTACGTACTTTCATCATTCGGCCTGCTTTATATGTTTTTCTTTCTATTTTTTGAAAAAAGAAAAAAACCTTTCCTCTTTAATGTTCCACGAAGTATGTTATTCGAGAACACTGTGCACTTTTTAACTTTAATGGTCACACGATAGGTCGTGTCTTCCTTTACCTTCCATTACATGAAATTTGTCATTTGCTTTCCGGCGGTAGCTCCGATTCCAGTAGTATCATTTCCGGCTTGTTTTTAGGATAATTTGTTGCCTTCATACGATTCTTAAGCTTTGTAATACTATTGACGAATCTCTAGAATCACGCACGCATGCGCGCGCATGCTCTCGCGCACACACTTCCAGTATCAAAGACTACAATCTTCAGTCTAATAAACCAAGAGCACTCACAAAACCCACAGAAAAGTCAAGCAAAACTTCTGTAGCAGAAAGAAAAGATGGAAACAAAAAGATTACTGCACCATCAAGCAATTGCACTTGATCATGATCATGATACAATACTGCAGACGTGTGATGCCAGTGCAAACAACATTTACTTTTTAAACATTGCGAGTTTTAAAATAATTCTTAGTCTCAAAAAATGCAAGACAAAAAATGCGACCTTGGCATAAAACATTGAGTCACATCCATAGCCAAAAGACAATTGCGCACAAGAATCGCAATGAATTCATGATTTATAATCTCTAATCGGCTATTGAAATACCGTGATTATGTTATCCTAATGGGGTCAAAAAACTAAAGCAATTGTTTCCGAAATAGTGATTAGCGGAAAACGGGTACAAAGAATTTACTTTACAAATAATTGGCTCCACCTCCTTCTTACATAAATGTTAACTTACCATTACACAATATCGCAAATCTAACACAACTCAAAGTACAGCAGAAGTTGTGGTAAAGTTTGTACATGGAGACAGATGTCGCGGTATCGAATTTTCTATCTTAAATTTTCAGATTTTGGAAGTTTGTGGTAAAGTCTTATGGGACCAAACTGCTGAGGCCATCGGTCCCTAAGCTTACACACTACTTAACCTAACTTAAACTAACTTACGCAAACCATGACACACACATCCATGGCCGAGGGAGGACTCGAACCTACGACGGAGAGAGCCGCGCGGACCGTGACAAGACGCCTAGACCGCGCGGCTGCCCCGCGTGGCTTCGGATTTAGCAGCGTTGGTGGTCGGGGGTAGCGCACGCGCGTTTGTGTGTGTGTGTGTGTGTGTGTGTGTGTGTGTGTGTGTGTGTGTAAACTAATGCCATTATTACCTGTTCACATACATCCCACACCCATTATCATGATCTATCCGTATACGAAATTATTACAATTCTTTTTCCTTTTCGTGGCCTTAAACAGTGACGTCACGAAGTCGGCATGTAATTTTTGGATTTGTCAAGGTTAGTGATACACCAGATCAGCATGTCCTTTCTGCGCCGCGAATCCTCCCTCAAAGGACGAATCTCTGTACTCCAACTTTCTGCGTTTAGTGGTTCGGATGGAAAACTACTTAAAAACCGCGTCCATTCTGACCGGCCTTCGTCGTCAATCCTCTGGTAGGACTCAGTCCGGAGGCTGCGCGTCGCCAAAACCCGAGTGGCTACTCGGGCGATTCTATACAAAATATACTTAAGAAAATATGTAAAATACATATAAAATTTCTGTTGCAGCGTTAAATGTTCGCAGACGATTATTTATAACTCGTTTAATCTGCCTGCCAGTAAAGATGTGATTTACAGTCATTATTGAGTGAAAAAATTTGTGTAGAGTTTCCCTCGATAGGGAATCTGGAAATTGGGTAGATTACCCCCCTGCAAAGGCATGTCTAATATTTCTAAGTTTGCTTAAGTTAGGTTTAATTAGTTCTATGTTCTAGGCGACTGATGACCTCAGAAGTTAAGTCTAATAGTGCTCAGAGCCATTTGGACCACTTTTTTCAACGATTCGTTCAAATTCTTTATTGCCAGTTACACCCTACCGGTTATTGTTGCGTGCCTGGCGCGATAATGGCAGACGGAGGGTTTATCAGAATACTGAACGGTAGATTGTTAGTAGTGGTACGAAACACTGTCACGTTAAGAGTGCTAATTTGTGTGACAGCGTACTCGTGGTCAAGGCAGTGGATGTCACTGTCTTGATATCTGAAATAGCTAGAAACATGGAGTACCTGGATGAAAGTAAAAAGTATTATTCGAGCAATAGTCAGACTAGGTTATGCTTGCAAGTAGGAACATGGAAGTTCCTATTGTGAAAAAAAGAGTAGTAGGTTATTCGTAACACACAGCTAACTCCAGAGGGGTGAAACTAACTAAAATCAAACATTTCGTGCGCCGACACTTAACAACTTGCAAGCAATATGGAACCATGATTCTGAACAGGTCGCAGCGACCGTGTAGCCCTACGTCTTACGTATGCGAAACGACACTTGTTTCCTATTTGACTTCTCTTCGTAACTGCTCTCACCATTTTGGATGAGACGACTCAGCAGAGAGATGTATCTATCGTGTTTCCACACTGTCACAATATTGGAACACACCGATTTCACTATGCATCCTTTAGGTTGTATTGTTGAGCAACTATGGCGTTTCAACCCTTTCGCATACATATAGTTACGTGACTCTACTAAAATTTAGGCATACTTTGATAAGCCCAGCTAAAGGACAATTATGGAGAATAATATCAACTATAAAACACAGTGGTTAGCGCGTCTGACTGCCGTGTGGAGGACACTGATTCGATTCCCTGTAATGTCAGGGAACGTGGAAGGACTGGTAAGCGGTGCACTCAGTCCCCTGGGGTCGCCGGCCGGTGTAGCCCTGCGGTTCTAGGTGCTTCATTCTGGAACCGCGTGACCGCTGCGGTCACAGGTTCGAGTCCTACCTCGGGCATGGATGTATGTGCTGTACTTAGGTTAGTTAGGGGACTGATGACCTCCGAAGTTGAGTCCCACAGTGCTCAGAGCTATTTTGAGTCCCCTGGGGTCAACAGAAGAGCTACTCTACCGAACTCCATAACGCATCCAGAGCCGTCATAGGCAAATGGTGACAAAGTGGTTGACGTGCCCGACTAGCCCGTCTAGGGCGAATACGCGAAACTTCATCTATTTTATAACCCGACACACATGTACAAACACTTCCATAAATATACGAGTTCGCAATACACACATTGATGAACTGTTTCGGAGCACTTGGCACGGTAATTATAGCGCTATATTTTGCAGAGCACGACGTTCACAGACACAGCCTTACTGCCTGCGATAGTAATTATCAGAAATTTTACTTTTCCTCCCTGTAACGTCCATACCACTAGTGTTCGAAAAGCGCCAGTTACGGTCCATGATGGCCTCCTGCAACAATTCCCTCATGTTCGTCTGTTTACAATACTATACTTTTGCTGTGGAACGTAAATTTATTTCTTGGAAACCCCCGCACAAAGAGCTTCAGTTAAAAATTAAAGTCCTGTTAAAAGATCTTGTTGCGGGAACCATGGAAAGTGTCTCCTCAACTCCGAAGAGGAAAAATCGTGAATAAAAATTTCCTGGTGTCAACTAACCGCAAAGAAAGTAAGTGGATCAGCGACTGGCGGTCTGTGAGGCCAGGTTTCCAGCCGTGGGGAATTCTTGTCATGGCGCTGATTGCCGGCTCCTGTCGCCACTAAATCATGCACGCCAATCCGCAATTAGCGGCCCGTCCGACAGCGTCTGTGCTGACAGCTGCGCAGAGATCAGCGGAGTCCGCAGGAATTACCCAGCGAGGAGTCGGCAGCAGTGTAAGTAACACGCGAGGCTCCACATCATCGAAATACACTGACGGAAACAAACATTGCAATACCAAAACATATTTCATGTAGAGTCATGAAATTTTGGGAATAAATTTGCCTAGGTATCATATTAAAGTGATTAACATAGAGAGATCACGGGTTAATATGAGGCGCGAGACAAGCCACTGGAAATGTGAAATGTTAGTCCATTAATAACCAGTGTAACGGCCAGAGTGTTGAATGCAAGCACGCCAACCCATATGCATCGTGTTGTACAAGTGTCGCATATCAATTTGTGTGGTAGATTTACATGCTTGTTGCACTTGATTGGTAGAAAAACGGACGGTCAATCTTGCTTGAGAGTGACGCATGAGTTGTCATCCGATGATGTCTCATGTGTGTTCGACTGAAGACAGATCTGTTGATCGACCAGGACAAGGCAACGTGTCAACACTCCTTAGAGGTTGTTGGGTTGCAACACCAGTGTGTGGGAAACACCCCCTGACAGGCTATTCATGAGTGTTAGCACAATAGGTCGAATCACCAGATCGACGTACTCATTTGCTGAATGTAACTCCGTCTTCTGATGGAGTATGGGACTACGGCTGTTCAATGTTCTACATCTACAGCCATACTTAGCAAGCCACCCGACAGTGTGTGGCGGAGAGTACTTTCAGTACCTCTATCGGTTCTCCCTTCTGTTCCAGGGAAAGAAAGATTGTGGGTATGCCTCTGTGTGGGCTCTAATCTTTCTGATTTTATCCTCATGGGCTCTTCGCGAGATATACGTGGGAGGGAGCGTGACTCCCCGGTGAAGGTATGTTCTCGAAACTTCAACAAAAGCCCGTACGGAGCTACTGAGCGTCTCTCCTGCAGAGTATTCCACTGGAGTTTATCTATCATCTCCGTAACGCTTTCGCAATTACTAAATGATCCTGTAACGGAGCGCGCTGCTCTCCGTTGGATCTTCTCTATCTCTTCTATAAACCCTGTCTGGTACGGACCCCACACTGGTGAGCATCATTCAAGCAGTTGACGTACAAGTGTACTGTAACCTACTTCCTTTGTTTTCGTACTGGATTTCCTTAGGATTCTTCCAATGAATCTGTCTGGCATCTGCTTCACCGACGATTAGCTTTATATGGTCATTCCATTTTAAATAACTCCTAATGCCTACTCCCAGATAATTTATGGAATTAACCGATTCCAATTGCTGACCTGCCGTATTGTAGCTAAATGATAAAGGATCATTCTTTCTGTGTATTCGCAGCACATTACATTTGTCTACATTGAGATTCAGTTGCCATTCCCTGCACCATACGTCAATTCGTTGCAGACCTTACTGCATTTCAGTACAATTTTCCATTTTTATAACCTCTCGATATACTACAGCATCATCCTCGAAAAACTTCAGTGAACTTCCGATGTCACCCACAAAGTCATTTATATATATTGTGAATAGCAACGGTCCTACGACACTCCCCTGCGGTACACCTGAAATCACTCTTACTTTGGAAGAATTCTCTCCATTGAGAATGACATGCTGCGTTCTGTTACCTAGGATCTCTTCAATATAATCATACAATTGTTCTGATAGCCCACATGCTCGTTCATTAAACGACTGTGGGGAACTGTATCGAACGCCTTGCGGAAGTCATGAAACACGGCATCTACCTGGGAACCTGTGTCTATGGCCCTCTGAGTCTCGTGGACGAATAGTGCAAGGTAGGTTTCACACGATCGTCTTTTTCGAAACCCATGCTGATTCCTACTGATTTCTAGTCTCCAGAAAAGTCATTATACTCGAACATATACGTGTTCGAACGTTCAACAACTGATCGACGTTAGAGATATAGGTCTATAGTTCTGCACATCTGTTAGACCTCCCTACTTGAAAATGAGGATGACCTGTGTCCTTTTCCAAGCTTTCGGAACGCTAAGCTCTTCTAGAGACCTACAGTACACCGCTGCAAGAAGGGGAACAAGTTCCTTCGCGTACTCTGTGTAAAATCGAAATGGTATCCCATCAGGTCCAGCGGCCTTTCCTCTTTTGAGCGATTTTAATTGTTTTTTCTATCCCTCTGTCATCTATTTCGATATCTACGATTTTGTCACTTGTGCGACAATCTAGCGAAGGAACTACAGTGCAGTCTTCCTCTGTGAAACAGCTTTGGAAAAAGACATTTAGTATTTCGGCCTTTAGTCTGTCATCCTCAGTTTCAGTACCATTTTGGTCAGAAAGTGTCTCGACATTTTGTTTTGATCCACCTACCGCTTTGACATTAGACCAAAATTTCTTAGGATTTTCTGCCAAGTCAGTATATAGAACATTACTTTCAAATTCATTGAACGCCTCTCGCATAGCGCTTCTCACACTACATTTCGCTTCGCGTAATTTTTGTTTGTCTGCAAAGCTTTGGCCCTTTGCTGTGAAGTTCCCTTTGCTTTCGCAGTAGTTTTCTAACTCGGTTGTTGTACCACGGTGGCTCTTTTCCATCTTTTTACGATCTTGCTTGGCACATACTCATCTAATGCATATTGTACGATGGTTAATGTTCAATAAAAACATTACAAATCGCCGTTATATATATATATATTTTTTTTTTTAGGCAACCAGTTTCGACGTTACACTACGTCACCTTCAGGCCCAAACTGCTCCAATCCAGTAACCTTCGAGTTACGAAGCTGCTAACTTTTGTTCAACGAACACTTACGCCCGCAATAGCTATTACGAAACCAGTTAAAGGCACTGCTATATTTGTAACACGAAGGTTACTGGATTGGAGCAGTTTTGGCCTGAAGATCACGTAGTGTAACGTCAAAACTGGGTGCCTACAAATAAACCTACATGACGGCGATTGGTATTGTTTTTATTGTACTCATTTGGAGTCAGGCTGCATAGGATAACCATAAGAGTGCCCCTCCTGCCATATGAAATTTTACCCCAGACCCAAACAACAGCTGTATGTCCAGTGTGTTTAGCACGCAGATTGGTTGCAGGCCGTCAACTAGCCTCCTTATAACCAATACACACAAGTCACTGGCACCGAGACGGAACCAGCTTTCATCAGAAAAACACAACAGACCACCACCCTGCCCTCCAGTGAGCTCTCGTTTGCCACCACTGAAGTAGCAAAAGGACGATGTTTGGGTTCACTGGAATGTGCGCTACAGGGCTTCTTGCTATGGGCTTTGCTTGAAGTAACCGATTTGTAAAAGTTTGTTGCGCCACTGTTGTGCATACTACTGTCTAAATTGCTGCTGCAGATGCAGTACGATGCGGCAGGGCTAAACGCCTAATACGATGGTCTTCCCTCTCTTTAGTGCCTCGTCGCCATCGGGAACCCGTTCGTCGGATCGTATATTCTCGTGACCACCGCTGTCAACAAAAACCGCATTCCTTTCAAGTCTCTCTGCAGTGTTGCAGAAGGAACATCCAGCATCTCGTAGCCCATTTATCCGACCTAGTCCAAACTCAGTGATGTTTTAATAATGACGTCTTTGTCACCTTGAAGGCATTCGAAACAAACTTAACGCGTCCAACCTCAGAAGTAGCTAACACTCAGAATTGTTACAGCGTGTATTTAAAGCAAACCTGATTTGCGTCTTCATAGTGGCGCTAGTAGCGCCACTGTTATGGGAGTGGCGAGAAACCGTAACAGACATTATCTTTCAAATTTAAAAATACGCCTACCAACTTCCGTCTTTAGCACAACTGTTTATTGGAGATGTTTCTTTTCCGTCAGTGTATGAGAGCACAGTAAAGAGTTTCCTCTTTATCACTACAAATTCTTCCACAACGGAGTCCTTGGATAAAAAACTCTATTATATTTCCCACAGGGTAAAATCCCAAGCTTTCGATGACTGCCTCCGTCACCGTCAAGTGGGGTAAAACTTTATCATAAGACTGGTCAAGCTCTCACTTTTATGCTCAGTGGGTTGTATCTGGGTAGATAAAGTCCGGAAGATAGGGCTTGCGGAGGTGATGACCTCAGTGTCCATAGATTAAGTTTGCAACGCGGGATGCTATCCGGAACATTGACAGGAGAGTCCTTCTTTATACTGTACTCCACAAATTTATGAAGACGTTTTTATGTGTAGCATGAATGTCATGGGGGATTGGAAGGCGGGTATAGGAGAAGGAGTAGAAGAGCGTTTCGTGGTAATACGAGCTTGACAGTAGGAATCAGAGTTCAAAAGAACAGGAGGTATACTTGGAAAAGGTCTGGATGCAATGGAAAGTTGCAGCTGAATTACGTCGTAGTCAGATGAAGATTCTGAGATGAGATATTGCGTTGTAAGGCACAGCCAGTAGCAGATACTAAGATCGCAATTCAATAATGATGAAGTGAGCCGACTGGAGGATTCACTGTGAAAGGTAGTGGGGTACTGAAGTACTGAGGAGTAATGAGACTCGTCTGAAGTTCGCAAAAGACGTGAATACTGTGACAAGGATACCTGAGTTAGCAGTTCAGTTGAAGAGGAATGGACATCGCTAGAAAGAGCAATCACATACGTTGGCCAGAGACACAATGGGTACTAGGAAGGTGACTGCGAGAAAACCTTGGGCAAAAGGAGATATACTTCAACTGAACGACGAGACAGAAAAGCACAAAAGTGTTCAAGGCAGGAGTACAGTAAGACAAGTCACATAGAGATGAACTTAATAGAAAGTGCAAGAAAGGTAAGGCAAATTGACTCCACGAATCTGGAACGAAAATATAACCGGAAGGACTTTTATAGCACATAGGGAATTCAAAACAACTTACGGTGAAATGAAAAGCAAGGGTGGAAATATTAAGCCTGAAATGGGAATCCCACAGTTAAAAACAGAGCAGATAAGTGGAAAGAGTAAAATGAATGTCTCTATGAGGAGGAGGGATTGTTGGATGACGTGAATGAGGAAGAAACTGGAGTTGAAATAGAACAGATAGGCGATCCTAAGAGTTCTAGAACAGGTCAAATTTAATAAGGGAAAGGGACAGTTACATTCCGATTGAATTTTTAAAATCACCGGGGAAGTGGCACCCAAACGACTATTCCAGATGGGTTGTATAATCAATGATACAGGCGACATACCATGAAATTTTGGGAACATTGTGATCTTTACAGTTCCAAACATACCAATCTCAGACAAGTGCGGGAACTATCGCACAATCAGCTCATGTATTTAAATTAGTGTGTAGTATAATGTATAGAAGACCGCAAAAGAAAATTTTGGATCTGCTAAATGACGATCAGTTTGGTGTAAGAAAGGTAAAGGTAACCAAGAGGTACTCATGGAGTGGCACCTGATATTGGAAGCAGGACTGAAAAAAATAAGGACACGTTCATGAAATTTGTTGAGCTGGAAAAACCGTTCGTCGGTGTAACATGATGCAACATGTTCGAAATCCTTACAAAAATAACTGGAAGCTATATGGAACGACGAATTATCCACAATATGTACAAGAACCAAGAAGGGACTATAAGATTGGAAGATCGAGAGGGAAGTGCCTGAATTAAAAAGGGTATACGACACACATGCAGTCTGTCGCGCATACTGTTCAGTCTATACACAGAAGAAGGTTTAAAGAGCAGGATTAAAATTCAACGTTGAGGAATAAATGGGAAGTTTGACCGATGACGTTGGACTCCTCATTGAAGGAGAAGATAAATTACAGAATCTACTGAACGGATTGAAGAGTTTAATGAGAACAGAGTATGTAGTGAGAGTAAAACAGAGAGAGACGAACGTAATGAGAAGCAGCAGAAATGGAATAGCGAGACGCTTATCAGAATAGGTGACAACGAAGATGACGAATTTGAGCAATTCCGTTACCACGGAATAGCCTCTGACGGACAAAGAAAGGTGGACATAAGAAGCTGAGTAGCACAGGCAGAAAGTGCATTATCAGCCAAAGCAAATCTATGTTTAAAGTATACGCATTAATTTGAGAAAACAATTTTGAGAGTATACGTTTGGTGTTCAGTATTTATGGTAATAAGTCATGGTATGTAGCAAAACAGAAGAGAATCGAAGGGTTAGAGATGTGTTGCTATAGCAGAATGTTGAAAATTCTGTTCTCTGATAAGGACTGACGAAGTTTTCTGCACAACCGGCGAAAAAAGGAACGTACTGGAAACACCGACAAGAAGAAAGGACAAGAAAATAGGACTTTATGGAGTAATCTCCGTGGTACGAGACGGAGCCTTTGAAGGTAAAAATTATTTCCTTTTCCGAAGAATGGAAATTTCTGTAATGTGAGCACAGCATACCGCGCATGTCGCCAACATGAAACCAAACAGTCTCGTGGCATTAGTATGACCCTGCAATTCACGTTTTGTGCATAGACCAAACTTTAATATTCCATGTGTTTTCCCTGTTTTCACACACTTAGTGCAATCAGTAATGCCACTGAATTATTACTGCTCAAGCTTCAAATCAAAATCATTAAAGGATGAAAAGTTACTACTCATAGGCGTGTGCTAAGTACGAGGTCAGTTTGATAACACTAATAAGAGACGCTTTAATTATGGTTTACCACTGCGACAGAATGATGGAGGCAGAAAATCATAGAGCTCATTATACAACTTTACAGCAATGCATTTACAACACAAATGCCGGATAAACTCCGTGCTTCCAGCAATCCTACTTGTAAACTATGTCCCCAATTATTTGCTGGACGTTATCCACTCTCTGTCTCCCTCTACAGTTTTCACCCTCTAAACTTCCTCTGGTACCATGGAAGTTATTCCCTGATATCGTAACAGATGTCTTGCCATCCTGTCTCTTCTTCTTGTCAATGTTTCCCTTATATTCTTGTCTTTGCCGATTTTGTGGAAAACGTCCTCATTCCTTAACAGACCGCCTTATTTTCAACATTTTTCTTTAGCATCACATCTCAAATGCTTCGCAGTTTCGGTTTTCCCACTGTCCACTGTCACTACCATAGTATGGCGGACTCCAAACACCTACTCCGGAATTGCTTCTTCGAATTAAGGCCTATGTCTGATACAAGTAGACTTCTCTTGGCCAGAAATACCCACTTTTCCAGCGCCAGTCTGCTTTTCATGTCGTTCTTGTTCCGTCCGTCATGGTTTATTTTGCTGACTACCTAGCAGAATTCCTAAACTTCGTCTACTTCGCGATCACCATTTCTGATCAGTTTCTTTCTGGTTTAATTTCTTCTACTTCACATTATTTCTGTCCATATTCTGTACTCAGACTGTTCATTCCATTCAACGCACCCCGTAATTCTTCTTAACTTTCATTGAGGATAGTAATGTCATCGAATGTTATCATTGATATCCTTTCACCTTGAATTTTAAGCCCACCCTTGATTTGTTCTTTCATTTCCCTCATAGCGCCTTCCAGATTTAGATTGGACGACAGGGGTGAAATACTACACCCCTGTTTTAAACTCTTCGTAATCGGAGAACTTCCTTCTTGATCTTCCACTCTTATTATTCGCTCTTGGCTCTAGTAGTATTACCAGTCTTTACCTCATGTGTATACCTAAGTTTCTCCGAATTTCGAATATCTATCTTCATTTTACATTGTCGAACGCTTTTCCCAGTTTAGCAAGCTCTATGAACGTTTCTCGATTATTCCTGAGTATTGCTTCCAATATCGACCGCAATGTCAGAACTGCCTCTCTGGTGCCTTTACCTTCCCTGATCGTCATATAACAATACTCCGTATGTTTTCCGTTCTTCTGATACCATTCTTGTCAGCAACTTGGATGCGTGATCTGTTAAACTGATTGTGCGATAATTCTCACACTTGTCGGCTCTTGCTATCTTAGGAATTATGTGAATTACGTTTTTCCTAAGATCTTATGGTATATCGCCAGTCTCATACATTCTACATATCAACTTGAATAACCGTTTTGTTGCTAGGTGGCCCAATGTTCATCAGGCCTAAGGACATCCTCAGGAGTGCCCCAGGGAAGTCTGAAAGGGCCGCGTTATTTTGTATCTGACAGACATGGTAAGCAGAAGCCTGAGGCAGTTCGCTGATGATACAGTGTTGTACGGGAAAGTGTCGCCGTTGAGTGACTGTAGAAAGATACAGGATCACGTAGACAAAATTACTAGTTGGTATGATCAATAGCAGTTAGCACTAAATTGGAAAAATGTAAGTTAAGACAGTTGTGCAGAAAAAGCAAACCCATAATTTTAGAGTACGGCATCAGTAATGTGCTTCTTGACACAGTCATGTCGATTAAATATCTAAGCGTTAGGTTGCAAAGTAATATGAAATGGAATCAGCATGTAAGGATTGTAGAAGGGAAGGCGAATTTCAGAGATTTCGAGGGAAATATGGTTCTTCCGTAAAGGAGACCGCATATGGAACACCAGTGCGACCCATTGTTGAGTACTATTCGAGTGTTTGGGATCCGCACCAGATCAAACTAAAGGATGACATGGAAGCAAATCGTGGTGGGCTGCTCGATTTGTTACCGATAGGTAACACCCAAGTATTATGGAAATTCTTCAGGAACTCAGATAGGAACCACTGAAGGAAGCGATGTTCTTTTGGGGGAGCAGTATTGCAAAAAAATTAGAGAACCGACGTTTGAGGCTGACTGCAGAAAGATTCTACTGCTTTCAACACACATTTCGCAAAAGGACCACGAAAAGATTACAGAGATTAGGGGTCGTACGGAGGCATATAGACAGTTTCTCACTAGCTCTGTGTGGGAACGGGACAGGAAAGAAAATGACTGGTATTGGCATGGGACACCCTCCGCAAGTCACCATACGGTGGCTTTCGAAGTGTATGCATGCTGGTCTATCCGTTCTGCGTAGTTTTAGCTTAATTTTTCCAAAGGTCTTTGAAATTCCCATTTTAAAACTGGATGCCTTGTCTCGTCGTTATCGACTCCTCCGTCTCGTACAGGCCTTAAGTGCACTCTTGGTCCATTCTCTTTTCTGCAATTAACAGTGGAATTCCAATTGCGATCTTTATGTTACCGCCCTTCTTTTGATTATACCCGGTGTTGACCTGACTTTTCTATAACCTAAGACAGTGCCTCCGACAATAATTTCTTTTTCTTGACACTTTTCTTGCAGTCATTTTGCCTTAGCTTCCCTACACTCCCTATTTATTTTAATCGTAGATGAATTGTATTTCTGTGCTCCTGAATTCCCCTGCAAATGTTGTACTTCCTTCCTTCATCGAAGAACTGAAGTATTTTTTTCTGTTACCTTCCGTTTTTTCTCATTGCCTGTGTTTTACTTCTCAACTGTAAACTCATTTTATGTGTGGATAAGGTTTATATGTTAATCATAACGTTTGGATTATGTAGGTCTCCAAACCATTATCTTATTGTCTATTACTAGCGCTTAAGAGCTGAAGAGTGAGGGTGTGCGATTAATATTTGTTTCCCTAAAAATGAACTTCATCCACGGGGTGCTAAAAAAGCGGTCGTCAAACTGTAAATCGTTGGCCATTGCGGACCAATTAAACTATTCTTGCGGCCCGTGGTTCTCTGCAATGTTTTATAGTAAATTTGTCTGTCAATTAACAGCCGAATTCCTAAACGTCAACCAACTTTAAGAGTGTCTTAGGAACGTATTTTTTTCACGCTGTGTAGAAAACAGCATTATAGAGACAGTTTTGAGATGTGTTTACTTAGCTCACGCCGAAAATCACCGAAGTCCATTGAAATTAATGAGACCACTGTAGGGTGACGGGCGAGCTGTGGTGCCCTGGAAGTATTCTATGTTCGAAGTTGGGGCGGCCGCACAGAACGCTCGTCAAAGCCGCGGCTCGTTAGCAACCGCGCGATGTCGCACAATAGCTGGACCTCGTGGTTGTTAGCTGACCGCGTGGCTGGAAATTCCTTGGCGAAGCTGTGTCGATGAAAGAGGCTTGTATGCCGAGAGTGCCAAAGGTGGCGGACTTTGTGAAACCTTAATGGCAGACATTTCACAGTTCATATAGAAATTAATAGTAGCCAGATGAATCATGATCCCTCGAAAAGAAACATGTACATTACCATTGTTTGCACGACGATTCTGATGGTATAATCAGATTTTCAATACTTGTATTAATTAAAAATTTAGTATCTGATGATAAATTATAGAAGTAACACTCGGCAGCGAATTTCCAAAACCTAATTCATCCGATTTTGTCGATCGACGTGTCTTTAGAAAGCTATTAGTGTAAACCTAAATTGGTATAAATTACAGGCATGTAACTTGAATAGTACATGAGTTATTGGAGGTCAAAGTGGCCGATTACTATCGATCCCGTCAGGCCATAAGTACTCCATAGTTACACGAAAAAACGATAGCGGCAGGCTTATAAATATATTAAGTCGTCTATGTCTTTGTTTATATCCGATATATACTATTCATGAAGAGATTGGTTAAATATTTACTGTCTTAGAAAGCACAGTCACATTAAGCTACTGGCCTACATTTTGTTGCTATTCGTTTGATATATGTTTAATTTGTTTATGTATTTGATAACGTGTGTTAGAAAGAGTTTATGGTCCTGCTGTAGGAATACTTATTTAATTTAAAGTTATTTAAATGTAAATCCAGTATTTCGAACTAGTTTCATTATGTTTGTGAGTGTGCGTTGGCATGAAGAAATGGCGGGAGCGCTCTAGCCAATCACAGCGCTCATGAATAGGGAGTTGCACAGGGCATGGGGAGAGTGCAGGACATTACGGCGCGATGGACGGACAGTCGCGGGAAAGACTTGGAGAATGGAGAAGTTCGCGTGTGGTCACGGGTTAGAAATATTTCGTAGTGCCAACTTGTGCATTTGAGATATTCCCGTGGCTTCTGCAGTGAAGACGTGGTACGCGTTTGGAAGTGAATATCTCGTGTGTTATATTGTTGTTGATAACTAATTACGTGAAGTAGGAATCTATTGTTTCCCTGTTATTCAACTTATATTTTATTTAACTGATGGACCATTGACACCAATAAGTGTTTGGCAGAAATATAACACACTCTCAAAAGTACTTCTGCTATTGTACTCATCATTAAAAGACGTTAAGATTGCACCTGCAGATTTTATTTAGTAGCAGTCTTTCATTTATAACTTTCTACGTTACATTCGCAATTGCCGAGTGATAGGAACCTTCGACCATTCGATTCATGTGTATATTCATGTTGTATACTGTAGACTCAGCAGTATTTGTCTTGTAATGCGGCAACTATATATCCTAACCCCTAGACAACGAAACCAGGCAAAACTTTTAATATTTCAACACTGAGTCGGAGGGTACGTAGTTAAGGGCCACCACAACATCAACACCATCACATCGTTCTATTTTTGAAAACCCGCAACACGTACCTCAGTAGCAAGTTCAGGATGTGAGACGGAATGTTTTATTATTTCTCTTCTAGTGTGGAAGATTCATGGGGGAGAGTGACTCACACCTATCGGAACCTATGGTGTAAGTTTTCATAATGAAGTGGTTCAGCTTCGTGAACGCGAATTACAAACATGGTCATTTTCAAATGTTGTAATTATATGACATTAAAGAGAAGCTGCAAACAGCAGAAGAAAAAGACATTTAAAACGTTTAGTAAACATTTGATACCGTATCTTGTACTGCGTAATGCATTTTAATGTATGTAAAGTTACTGTTGCTGAGCAAGAAATCATTTGCTCTCTCACATTTAGTCAGGCAGTTACATCATCACTGAGAGCGGCAGCAATTTAAAACTTAGAACAGTCTAGACGATGTGTCCAAATGGAACAGAATTTTAATGATCAATAAGTGTGAGACGGCGGCCAACTTTTAGTCCCTTACAATAGAAATTCTTTTGGAAGTTCATGATTTAATGATATATGTAGGGCAGCCAATTAATAATAATAATAATAATAAAACCCGTGGACGCCCGGGAAAAGAATAGGCCTTCGGTATATTCTGCCAGTCGTAAAAGGCGACGAAAAGAACAAACCACTAATAGGGCTAACCCCCCTTTTAGTGTGATTAGATGGTTCAGGACAGAACTAAAGAAGCCTCGGACAAGCGCCGTCATGGTCGGGGACGACGGTTGAACCTTATGCCCGCCCACGATGGTAATGACACTGCTAGTCACACGGAAAATGATTTATATCCAAATAGAGGTGTTTTGCAGGATATGTTTCCTGCAACCACTCTAGAAGGAGAACAAAGACAGACGATGAGACAGTCAGATGAAGTTAACTGACACCTCATGTTCTGTTATTACCAAGCAACAAACTTAGGAACCAACACAACTGGATACAGATCACAAGTATACACAACATTTATAACCAGACACCCAGAATTAAAATTTTTAACAGAATAACGACTAGCTGATCAGATCTGTGTAATAATCAAAAATAACATGATACCCCTGTCAGAATCAGAAAACATCAAACAACAAGTACAACAAATACTGGAACAAAATAATGTGCAATCAGAAGAAGAAGAAAATAAAGTAATAGACTCAAACATCCCAGAGCAAACAAACACCACGCATCAATTAAACAATCAGAGGAAAACGAAATCTTAAAACAGCCACCAGAACAAGCAAACATAGAACACGAAGTGACACACATGTTAGATATAGAAGAAAAATTTCAGCTGACACATATAGAATACAAAGACACGAATACAGACATTAGACCATTCTTGCATAGACCGCCAAATAACCCACAAGTCGAAACAACAATAACAACTATCAATACAATCATACACAACAAAATAAATGAAAATACAACTATGGAAGAGTTAAAACTACTGGATTATATACGAGCTCTCACTACACTAAATATACACACTAGGCAGAGATCAGAACCAAGCAACACACAGAAGAAACCCACAAAACCAGCATGGCAACACAGGCTACAGATCAGAATAGAAAAACTGAGAAAAGACATCAGACAGCTAATACAATTTATAAGAAATGAAATATCAGACAAAAAACGAAAAAGTTTAGGTAAAATCTCACAACAAGAAGCAACAGAGCAATTAGATGAAAAGAAGCAGAAATTACAAGCATTGGCCAAATGACTTAGAAGATACAATAAAAGTGAAAATAGAAGGAAACAAAACCAAACATTCAATACAAACAAAAGAAATTTTACCGGACAATAGATAACACACATTAAAATAGACAACCCACCAAACATAACAGACATGGAACACTTCTGGAGCAACATATGGTCAAACCCAGTACAGCATAACAGGCATGCACAGTGGATACAAGCAGAAACAGACGCATACAAGATGATACCACAAATGCCTGAAGTGATAATTTTGCAACATGAAGTCACCCGAGCAATTAATTCTACTCACAATTGGAAAGCCCCTGGAAAAGATAAAATAGCAAATTTCTGGCTAAAGAAGTTCACCTCAACACATTTGCATCCAATTAAATTATTTAACAGTTACATTGCAGACCCACACACAGTCCCTGATACACTTACACATGGAATAAGTTATCTGAAACCTAAAGATCAAGCAGACACAGCAAACCCAGCTAAATATCGCCCCATAACATGCCTCCCAAAAATATACAAAATATTAACTTCAGTCATTACACAGAAATTAATGACACATACAACACAGAACAAAATTATAAATGAAGAACAAAAAGGCTGATGCAAAGGAGCACGAGGGTGTAAAGAGCAACTGATAATAGATGCAGAGGTGACATATCAAGCTAAAACCAAACAAAGGTCGCTACACTACGCATACATTTATTACCAAAAAGCTTTTGATAGTGTACCCCACCCATGGTTACTACAAATATTGGAATTATACAAAGTAGATCCTAAATTGATACAGTTCCTAAACATAATAATGAATAATTGGAAAACCACACTTAATATCCAAACAAATTCAAATAATATCACATCACAGCCAATACAGATTAAGCGTGGAATATACCAAGAAGACTCATTAAGTCCTTTCTGGTTCTGCCTTGCTCTGAACCCACTATCGAACATGCTAAATAATACAAATTGTGGATACAATATTACTGGAACATACCCACACAAAATCACACATTTGCTATACATGGATGACCTAAAACTACTGGCAGCAACAAATCAAAAACTCAACCAATTACTAAAGATAACAGAAGTATACAGCAATGATATAAATATGGTTTTTGGAACAGACAAATGTAAGAAAAATAGCATAGTCAAGGGAAAACACACTAAACAAGAAGATTACATATTGGATAACCACAGCGACTGCATAGAAGCGATGGAAGAAACAGATGCCTATAAATATCTAGGATACAGACAAAAATAGGAATAGATAATACAAATATTAAAGAACAACTAAAAGAAAAATATAGACAAAGACTAACAAAAATACTGAAAACAGAATTGACAGCAAGAAACAAGGCAAAAGCTATAAATACGTATGCTATACCAATACCGACCTACTCATTTTGAATAGTGAAATGGAGTAACACAGACCTAGAAGCACTCATTACACTTACACGATCACAATGCCACAAATATAGAATATACCACATACATTCAGCAACTGAAAGATTCACATTAAGCAGAAAGGAAGGAGGAAGGGGATTTATCGACATAAAAAACCTAAATTATGGACAGGTAGACAATTTAGGAAAATTCTTTCTAGAACGAGCAGAAACTAGCAAAATACACAGAGCAATCACTCATATAAATACATCGGTTTCACCATTGCAATTTCATAACGACTTCTACAATCCTTTAGATCACGTAACATCTACAGAAACGAAGAAAGTAAATTGGAAGAAGAAAACACTACATGGCAAGCACCTGTATCATCTAACACAGCCACACATCGATCAAGACGCATCCAACACATGGCTAAGAAAAGGCACTATATACAGTGAGACGGAAGGATTCATGATTTCAATACAGGATCAAACAATAAACACCAGATATTACAGCAGGCATATTATTAAAGATCCCAATACCATAACAGATAAATGCAGACTTTGCAAACAACAAATAGAAACAGTAGATCACATCACAAGCGGATGTACAATACTAGCAAATACAGAATACCCCAGAAGACATGACAATGTAGCAAAAATAATACATCAACAGCTTGCCTTACAACATAAACTTATAAAACAACACGTTCCCACATACAAGTATGCTCAACAAAATGTACTGGAGAATGATGAATACAAATTATACTGGAACAGAAACATTATAACAGATAAAACACCACCACATAACAGACCTGACATCATACTGACCAATAAAAAGAAGAAATTAACACAACTAATCGAAATATCCATTCCCAATACAACAAATTTACAGAAGAAAACAGGATAAAAAATTGAAAAATACATCAAACTGGCTGAGGTTGTCAAGGGCATGTGGCATCAGGATAAAGTTGACATTATACCAATTATACTATCAACTACAGGAGCCATACCACACGATATCCACCAGTACATCAACGCAATACAGCTACATCCAAACGTATATATACAACTACAGAAATCTGTAATTATTGATACATGTTCAATTACCCGGAAGTTCCTAAATGCAATGCAACATATACCGTACAGTTAAAAGGAAGTCACGCTTGATCAAGGTCCGCGTCACTTTCCATTTTTGACCAGACATAACATCGGAGAAAAAAAAAGAATAATAATAATAATAATGTTATAATTATTAATATGCGGCCCGAGGTCCCGGCGAACAATATCAGCACTTGCTCTTGTGAAAATAAGTTTGGAGAGAACTGTACTAACATTTAAAAACATGATAATTTTCTCTGCCTCGTGATGGCTGGGTGTTGTGTGCTGTCCTTAGGTTAGTTAGGTTTAAGTAATTCTAAGTTCTAGGGGACTTATGACCACAGCAGTTGAGTCCCATAGTGCTCAGAGCCATTTAAACCATTTAAACCATGATAATTTTGCTGTGTATGGGCCCACACTGGACTCGAAATGGTTCAAATGGTTCAAATGGCCTTGAGCACTATGGGACTCAACTGCTGAGGTCATTAGTCCCCTAGAACTTAGAACTAGTTAAACCTAACTAATCTAAGGACATTCACAAACATCCATTCCCGAGGCAGGATTCGAACCTGCGACCGTAGCGGTCTTGCGGTTCCAGACTGCAGCGCCTTTAACCGCACGGCCACTTCGGCCGGCTGACTGGACTCGACAGTCTAGACTGACAACGGAAAATAATTTTAAATCGGAGCAGAATTACAGACCACAAGTAATACACTGAAGCGTCAAAGAAACAGGTATAGGAATGCGTACTCAAATACAGAGATGTGTAAACAGGCAGAGCACGCAGCAGCGGTCGGCAGCGCCTATATAAGCCAAGTATCTCCAGCATTTGTCAGATCGGTTGCTGCTGCTACAATGGCAGGTTATCAAGGTTAACGTGATATTACAGTCGACGCACTAGCGATGGGACATACCATTTCCGAAGTAGCGATGAAGTGGCGATTTTCCTGTGCGACCATTTCACGAGTGTACCATGAATATCAGGAATCCGGTAAAACATAAAATCTCAGACATCGCTGCGGCCGGAAAAAGATCCTGCAAGAGCAGGACCAACAACGACTAAAGAGAATCGTTCAACGTGACAGAAGTGCAACCCTTCCGCAAATTGCTACAGATTTCAATGCTGGACCAACAACAAAGGGCAGAGCTTTCGGAGCCGAAGGCTCACTCGTGTACACTTGATGAGTCCGCGACACAAAGCTTTACGGTTCGCCTCGTCCCGTCAACACCGACATTGGACGGTTGAGTACTGGAAACATGTTGACTGGTCGGACGTGTCCCGTTTCAAATTGTATCGAGCGAATGGACGTGTGCAGGTATGGAGACAACATCATGAAACCATGGACCCAGTATGCCAGGAGGTGACTGTTCACGCTGGTGGAGGGTCTGTAATGGTGTGGGGCGTGTGCATTTTGAGTGATATTGGGCCTCCGATACGTCTAGATACGATTCTGACATGTGACACGTACGAAAGATTCTTGTCTGATAACCTGTATCCATTCGTGTCCATTGTACATTCCGACTGACTTGGGAAAGTCCAGCAGTACAATGCGACAAGCTACAAGTCCGAAATTGCTACAGAGTGGCTCCACGAACAATGTTCTGGGTTTAAACGCTTCAGCTGGACACCAAACTCCCCAGACATGAACATTATTGAGCGTATTTGGGATACCTTGCAACATGCTGTTCAGAAGAGATCTGCACCCTCCACCCCTCGTACTCTGATTTATGGACAGCTCTGCAGGATTCCTGGTGTCATCACCCTCCAGGACTACTACTGGCATTATTCGTGTAGTGTGCTGCGGCACTCCTGCGTGCTCGCGGGGACCCTACACGATATTAGGCAGGTGTACCAGTTTCTTTGCCTCTTCATTGTAGTTTACAGTTAAATCTCTGCCTTCGACGTGGATGCATTACGGACGCCCAGTGGACTGTCAGGCACTGGAAACTAAATTACAATGCGAAATGATTGGTTCACGAGATAATTATCTCTAACCACACAAACATTGTATCGGGAGAAACTACCAAAGTCCTTTAGATCCACGCTCTGAAGTCTTGACGTAGCACGAGGACGTCTGCTGAAAGCTCCACGTGTTGTCAGAGGTATTACGCATATGCAGGTGTAATGGTGACTAAAGGTCACGGGAGGCTTCCAGGAGATCATTTGAATGAGAAACAGCGGCAGGAGTTGACGTAAAGCCCAGAGAACTAGCCGGCCTCGGTGGCCGTGCGGTTCTAGGCGCTACAATCTGGAACCGAGCGACCGCTACGGTCGCAAGTTCGAATCCTGCCTCCGGCATGGATGTGTGTGATGTCCTTAGTTACGTTTAAGTAGTTCTAAGTTCTAGGGGACTGATGACCTCAGATGTTAAGTCCCATAGTGCTCAGAGCCATTTGAACCATTTTTGAACCCAGAGAACTCGCCTGAGGAGAACTGACTGACCGTTGCCGCAAGCCGGTCTAAATACTGTTAATGAACCAGGATACGGTGAGACCCACATTCAAGTAAGCGATCTTCTGAAGGCGAATGGGTCCGCGCTAACTGCAACCTCGTGGAGCGATGCGAATTGCTGCCGTCAGTAAGGAGTGCGTCTGCAACTGTGGTGGCAGTGTTCGCAGTTTTAGCCCCTGTAACCTCTGGTGTAGGCCACACGCGGTTAGGTGCTGTTACGCAGATACTTTAAGTTTAGTCCTCAAAAGTATTTTACTACATGTCATAGCTTCAGATATTGGACACTTTCGCTTACAAGGAAGCCATTTCTCAATACCGCCGCAGCAATATTTATTAAAACATAGGCTTGGCAATATGCTAAAATGCAGTACAAAACCTAAAAATAACGTTGACTGTCCATTGTTTTTCTGCAGAGAGTAAATAGCGACACACCAGGCGTAAAACTTCTAGTAAAAACTGAGATGCTCTTTACTTTATCTGCTCAAACCCTTATGCCAAGCTCACTACAAATACGGAATGAAAATTATTTACACATCTATAAAACGTACGTACAAAATCCACGGGACTCATAAACGAGATATGTCTCTACTAACGACGAAGTAAAATTTTAAATTTGCGCTGCCGTTACGAACATACCGAACGGCACTAACCACGTGAGTTTCGGAGTCAGTGTATTCTGGCGGTAAAAATTTTGTTCTGCGTATGTGACTGCGTACTCTATAAGGCGGAGAGATCATCAGAGAACTAAATACAATTGCAGAAAGACCTGCAGAGTATTGATGGTTGGTGTAGTGACGGGCAGTTGACCCTGACGGTAAGTACATGTAACGTACTGCACGTCAATAGGTGAAGAAATCCATTACTGTAGGATTATTTTGTCGGTGAAAAATATCACTACAAACAGTAATTGCCGTAAAATACCGTCTGGAAAGACTTAAAGTGAAATGACCTCTGTAACTCTTATTTTCGTGAACTGAACTGGACTAAACTGTACTGCTCTTCTTTCTAGTAGTAGTAGTAGTAGTATTAGTGTGTGTGTATGTGTGTGTGTGTGTGTGTGTGTGTGTGTGTGTGTGTGTGTGTGTGTGTGTGTGTCGTAATGCTGAACAGTGCAATTGACGTAATTACAGCAACACTGTCTGATTAAAGATGAGTCGCCAAAACTAAAATTGTATAACTGTATTTTTAACTAACAAAGTAATTAGAAAACAAAGACTGTAAACTAAAAAAGCTATTCCGTGAAAGTGTATTGTGCAATACAATGAAGAGCTACAGTGAGTGACGTCACAATTCGTGAGCTGCAATTCCAATACAGGAAGCTAACAGAACGAAAAATCTACATAAAATAAATAATTGACTTTCGAAGAGATGAAGCTAAGAATTATTTCTCTAAAAATTCTCTTTAAATATACGTACGCCATTCGACCGACAAATTTCTAAACATAGAATAATGCACACACGATTGTAACATTGCAGTGTGGAAATGAAACTGTCTGCGTATGCAGAAACCGGCCTGATAATGTGTTTTTAAAACATGGCTACCTGAATGACGTAACTGAAACCCAACTATACTGCCGATACAGAGGAACATAGAATTGTATGTGCATCGGTATCTACAAAGACGTACAAGTATTCGAAACAGATTATGCCCTGTTCTTTGTGCAGCTGTGTTCCTCTCCGTGCAATGTGGCGACAGACATAATTCTTTCGTGAGCAGACATACGGCTGTGGAATTTAAACTTGCTGAACTACTCAAGCAAAACTGACCTTTAAAGACTGTATTTAAAAAACTGAATGTCATTGTCTGGCTATTACAGTTGTCTTTACGAAATATCCTTTATGATAAATATTTCTCTACCGAGTAATACTTCGTGAAAATGTTAAATGATCGGTAAAAATCTGTAACTTCTTTGTGTAAGCAGTGTGAATAGAATAGTTTACTTACTCTCGTCCGAGCAATAAACCAACTAATCAAAAATAATAGAGAGAGATTCCACTAAAATCATCCCTTATTCGCACACATCATCATAACGGGCAAGCAAGCAGTGCAGCAACACCTTACTTCAAAAATCTTCACTTGTTGAATTAATATTTACAGAATCATAATGCACAGTTCATTGTTCTCTTTATCTTCTTACTCTACAAGCTATTTCCATCCGCTCAGAAGCATAGCCAACACACGTTTCACTAGCTGGTCTAGAATGTTTACTGCAATGACAACCAAAGATGACAGTGCTTGTATCAGAATGTCTCTGGTGTAACATATGGACTAACGAAATATGTCCAGTATGCACATGTGAAATATGATTCACTGGATGAAAATAAAAGTTACTTTACTTTACTTTTCTTGAATATCGAAAATAAACTAAGAACCTTAAATAAATAAAACAAATTGTAGGGAGAGAAGATGCCATTGTGAGATTCCCTAAAACAATTTTGATAAAATGCAATTCATTCATGTAAGAAGTGGCTTCGAAAACGCTTGTTCGCCTGGTTCTCGGGTATTTTTCAACAAACTGGGACTCTTGCCGCGTTGGATTAATAAAAGAGGTGGGGTGATTCGTCACTGAATCGTTTAGTATTCATGAGGGCGTTACGGAGATCCTCAATGAAAGCCAGTGGCGGACGTTACGAGGGGGCGTTGTGCATCATCGGTAGCCATCTTTCCAGTGCGCAATTCGCCTACTGAGCGGGCACGAAGTGGAGGGAGAGCGGCAGTGGTAGACGTACGCTCACTCACATACCTTGAGGTAGCTTACTGCATATATATGGACTAAAAAGTAAAAATAGCAACTATGATATTGATAGGCGCACAAAATGGCCTAAACGTCCAGAGTATCATGATATCACGTCAGTCCAAAACATTTTAATACGGGTTTAGTAAAAATATAGGGAAAGATTTTAAAAAACGTTCAACAACCAAGATCGCATAAAACATTTATTTATTTAAAACAACCGGTTTAAACAGACTAGGCTGTCATCTTCAGGTCTTACCGTGTTCGTATGCTGCAACAGCAACTGTGAGCAATACGTTTATAAACATAGCCTGTTGCACAAGATAGTTTACGTTCTGCAATATTTTATCACTGACAGACCTTTTATAATGTGCTGTTCTTATCCACTTGACATATTGTGCGTGAGGTCGTCGTAAAACGACCATTTTTACACCAGAAGAAGATTTTGTGATCTGAACATGGGACCACTGTTGAAACCGGTTGTCTTAAGTAAAAAAAATATATATATATTTTACGTGACCTTGGCTGTTGAACGGTTTTTAACACTCACAGATCACCCTTTAGTTCTCTCACAATGAAAAAATTCAATAGGAAAGGTGTTCTTCATTCTCTTGCACATAACGCACACAAAATTCGCACAGCCATGTCAAACTGTCAGAAAAGTCCTTCTCTGCCATGTTGTTCAACACGCTCGTCTCATTGCTTGATTGTCGGTTATGTCGTTAGAGCTTTCATCCTTCCTTGGTTTGTGTTAATAACACAATTTCTGGTCAGCAGTGATGATTTTTTTTTTCAGAAAAGAATTGTCCGCGTTTCAATCAAGCCGCGGTTGGCGTCCACGAGTCCTTTATTTTTGTTCAGGAGTGAAGGTGTACACGATACACTTTGCACACAAACTTTCCTTTTCTTCAAAACATTCTGCAGATTTTTTTTGAACACTTAGAGACGATCCTCCGTTTTGATTTGTGACCCAACCACAACGCTGACACATTATAACCCCACATCCACTACTAAACACTGACTATTCACAACTGATAGTAGAATGCACGTCTATTGTTTACACTTGATAGTTCAAGCTGCCACCACAGTTACCGTGCCGATGTCATACTCCAGCAGTAAAATCAGTCTCAGAACTTTCTGGATGCGTGGTGTATAAACTAAGTCTGAGGCATACCGATATTAAAACCATCTTTTAAAAGTAGTAGATGTAGTGAAGCTAAGAAAAAACTACCTTCATATCTCATGAGCAAGGATTTCACTATGAAACCATCAAAATAATTCGCTATTTGCGTAATAACAGAGAACTGCTCTGCGGTAGAAAAGAAAATACTTGAACTGGTAAATCCAAACTACATTCCCACATTCGGCTATATGATGGCGTAGACCGTTATGTTTACTTCGTTGCTATATTTGCAGTTTTCTTTAGATAAGAAATGGTAATCAATATACGGTTTAATCCTTTTGAGGCATTATGGCGTAGCCTATATTAATCGTTAAATTATCACCATTCGATCACAAACACAAATCATTTAAAATGATTCGTTTGACTTCTCGAGAGGAATACTGTACATAATTTGTCAAACAGGAGATAAACTAATTAAATAACTAAGCAATGTTTCTGTATGAGAGTATAACGTAATACCGCAGACTCACTCTGTGTGTATACCTCTGAGCGTTGACTTAGCTGGTGGGTTAGCACAGTACTGCGTATTTGCTTTCCTAACAGCGAGAATATCAGTTGACCAATGGCCAAGCTGAGAGAAGGTCAACTCTGAGCTGTTTACTCCTATTATGGCTGACGAGGGCTGGGTCACTGCGCACGGGTCAGAACTACTGTGAACGCTTTTGTGATCGTCTGCGTTAGGAGCCGAAATTGGCTGACTTGCCAATAGCCTACAACTGCCAATCCATCCCACATCTGTATCTCCTACACCTTCTCGGCGGCCATTTGTCTCCAACAAAATACACGTAACTTGTTGCTAACTGACGCGTAAACGAGGATTATAGGTAATAATACGAAAATGAAACAAATTTACAGTACAATAGAGTTAGTTTACTAATAGTCAGATGTGTTTCTTGCAGTTTTCCCGAAGAGCCTAACACAATCTTCTTTCGGGTCTACATTCAGCTGACAACACCAGTGAGTCGATGACAATACGAAAATCACGTGACGTAAGTAGGTCAAATTCAGTCACCGATTCACCTTGAACATCGGAAGAGGAACAATGAGCCAGAGTCAAATGATCTCACAGTATTCCATAATTATTTACGCTTGTCAAAATAATTCATACCTCCGTATTTATCAACTGATAAAGTCACTAACTGAAGATGTGCTAGATGACGATCAGTTTGGTTGTAGAAAAGGTACAGGCACGAGAGGGGAAATACTGACGTTGCGGTTGTTAATGGAAGCAAGACTAAAGAAAAAGCAAGACACGCTCATAGGATCTGTCGACCTGGAAAAAACCTTCGACAATGTATAAGGTTTCCAAGATGTTCGAAATTCTGAGAAAAATTGGGTAAGCTGTAGGGAGAGACGGGTAATATACAATATATATAAGAGCCAATTGGCAAGAATAAGAGCAGACGACCAAGAACGAAGTGCTAGGATTAAAAAGGGTTTAAGACAGGAATGTATTCTTCTACCCGATCTGTTCAATCTGTGCATCGCAGAAGCAATGATTGAAATAAAAGAAAGGTTTAGGACTGCAATTTAAATTCAAGTTCAAAGGATAGCAATGATGCGATTCGCTAATGACGTTGCTATCATCAGTGAAAGTGAAGAAGAATGACATGATATGCCGATTGGAATGAACAATCTAGTGCGTGCAGGATATGGACTGAGAGTAAATCGAAGAAAGACGAAATTAACGAGAAGTAGCAGAACTGAGAACGCAAGAAACTTAACATCAGAGTCGATGGTCAGGAAGTAGATGAAATTAAGGAGTTCTGCTACCTAGGCAGTAAAATAAAAAAAATGACGAACGGAGCAAGGAAGATATCAGAAGCAGACTAGCACTGGCAAAAAGGCATTCCTGGCCAAAAGGAGTCTACTAGTATCAAACATAGGCCTTAATTGAATAAATTTCTGAGAATGTACGTTTAGAACACAGCTTTGTATGGTATAGAAACATGGACTGTGGAAAAACTGAAACAAAACAGAATTGAAGCGTTTGAGATGTAGTGCTACAAGCGAATGTTGAAAATTAGCTAAACTGATAAGGTAATGAATGAGGAAGTTCTATGCGGAATCGGAGAGGAAAGGAGTATGTGGAAAACAGTAATGAGGAGAAGGGACAGGATCATAGGACATCTGTTAAGACATGAGGGAATGACTTCAATGGTACTAGAGGGAGATGCAGAGGATAAAACTATAGAGGAAGACAGAGACTAGAATACACCCAGCATATAATTAAGGTCGTAGGTTGCAAGTGCTACTCTGAGATGAAGAGGCTGGCACGTAGGAGGTATTCGTGGCGGGCCGCATCAAACCAGTTAGAAGACTGATGACCCAAAAGAAAGGAAAAGAAGTCACTAAGCGAAGTCTGCGCAACATGGCTTGCCATGTTACGAGCCTATGCGAATAAACACCTTTTTCACTTTAACGAACAAAAATCTCAAAATAAAAGTCAACCTATACAGCTGGTACATGCATAGCGCGGGAAACAAGTCGCTTAGGAAGGTTCCCATACAGAATCTACAGAAGCTCCCAATACCATATCTTAAACAGCAATTATATATCGCTAGGCAGTGGAGAACACTCGTTGAGAATGTTTTAGCACCTTCTACACTCGTTGAGAATGTTTTAGCACCTTCTACACTCGTTATGCGGACGCTGTCTTACTTGTGACTCTTTTCCAGACATTCCTGTTTCATTCGCGAAAGATACCTAGAAAGAAGTCAGTAAGCCTACGTATTAAATTCTATATCATACAGAGCCTCCCCCCCCCATGAACCATGGACCTTGCCGTTGGTGGGGAGGCTTGCGTGCCTCAACGATACAGATAGCCGTACCGTAGGTGCAACCACAACGGAGGGGTATCTGTTGAGAGGCCAGACAAACGTGTGGTTCCAGAAGAGGGGCAGCAGCCTTTTCAGTAGTTTCAGGGGCAACAGTCTGGATGACTGACTGATCTGGCTTTGTAACATTAACCAAAACGGCCTTGCTGTTGTGGCATTGCGAACGGCTGAAAGCAAGGGGAAACTACAGCTGTAATTTTTCCCGACGGCATGTAGCTTTAATGTATGGTTAAATGATGATGGCGTCCTCTTGGGTACAATATTCCGGAGGTAAAATAGTCCCCCATTCGGATCTCCGAGCGGGGACTACTCAAGAGGATGTCGTTATCAGGAGAAAGAAAACTGGCGCTCAACGAATCGGAGCGTGGAATGTCAGATCCCTTAATCGGGCAGATAGGTTAGAAAATTTAAAAAGGGAAATGGGTAGGTTAAAGTTAGATATAGTGGGAATTAGTGGAGTTTGGTGGCAGGAGGAACAAGACTTCTGGTCAGGTGAATACAGGGTTATAAATACAAAATCAAATAGGGGTAATGCAGAAGTGGTTTAATAATGAATAAGAAAAATAGGAGTGCGGGTAAGCTACTACAAACAGCATAGTGAACGTATTATAGCGGCCAAGATAGACACGAAGCCCATGCCTACTACAGTAGTACAAGTTTATATGCCGACTAGCTCTGCAGATGACGAAGAAATTGAACAAATGTATGATGATATAAAAGAAATTATTCAGGTAGTGAAGGGAGACGAAAATTTAATTGTCATGGGTGACTGGAATTCAACAGTAGGAAAAGGGAGAGAAGGAAACATAGTAGGTGAATATGGATTGGGGCTAAAAAATGAAAGAGGAAGCCGTCTGGTAGAATTTTGCGCAGAGCATAACTTAATCATAGCTAACACCTGGTTCAAGAATCATAAAAGAAGTTGTATACATGGAAGAATCCTGGAGATACTAAAAGGTATCAGATAGATTATATAATGGTAAGACAGAGATTTAGGAACCAGGTTTTAAATTGTAGGACATTTCCAGGGGCAGATGTGGACTCTGACCACAATCTATTGGTTATGAACTGTAGATTCAAACTGAAGAAATTGCAAAAAGGTGTGAATTTAAGGAGATGGGACCTGGATAAACTGACTAAACCAGAGGTTGTACAGAGTTTCAGGGACAGCATAAGGGAACAATTGACAGGAATGGGGGAAAGAAATACAGTAGAAGACGAATGGGTAGCTCTGAGGGATGAAGTAGTGAAGGCAGCAGAGGGCTATTAGAAATCCTTGGGTAACAGAAGAGATATTGAATTTAATTGATGAAAGGAGAAAATATAAAAATGCAGTAAATGAAGCAGACAAAAAGGAACACAAACGTCTCAATAATGAGATCGACAGCAAGTGCAAAATGGCTAAGCAGGGATGGCTAGAGGACAAATTTAAGGATGTAGAGGCTTATCTCACTAGGGGTAAGATAGATACTGCCTACAGGAAAATTAAAGAGACCTTTGGAGAAAAGAGAACCACTTGTATGAATATCAAGGGCTCAAATGGAAACCCAGTTCTAAGCAAAGGGGGGAAAGCAGATAGGTGGAAGGAGAATATAGAGCAGGGCTTCACAACATACGTGCTCGCGGAGCAAGCTGAGCAGCAAGGTGCGAGCACGGAGCAGCGCGAGCACGCTACCCCCACCACCGGATCTGAGCGGAGAGTGGGGAAAGTCACGTGGGGCACACAACAGTTGCCGCCAATCCGCGGCCACCTGCAGGGATATCACTCACGAATTATTACTGCGACAAATGAAACAAATAAAGGAGAACGTACATGTGCCACATAATTTTACTAGCTTAGTGTATGCCTCTACCATCCGTAGACACTGAAACTAAAGAATTCCACGACAATCCTATATTTTCAACACTTTCTTCAACACTACTTAAAATATCACCTCCGGTTGTAGTGTTCTTCATGGCTACTACATCGAGGAGCTCCTCCCTCACCTGAAGATCTCTATTAACACCTCTAATAAATATGGCAAGCTGCGCTGTTCCAGTGATATCAACACTTTCGTCCAGAGCCAGAGAATACGCCATAAAATCTTTACAGATATTTGCAAGCTGGCTCTGGACGTCGTCTGCCATGTCCTGTATGCGACGCATAATGGTCATGTTAGATAATGGCACAATCCGAAACTGTTCAACTTGAGATGGAAACAAATGTTCCGCTGCAACTACCAAACATTCTTTTATTAAATCGCCATCAGTTAAGGGGCGCAGGGATTTTGCTAAAAGCAAAGCAATTTTGTAACCCACTCAGAGCTGCCTCAGCTGATTTTTCTTCGTCGTCCAGATCTTCTTCGGATAGCTTCCTTTTAAGTTTAATAACTTCCTGTGCACGATCTGGTCAATCACATTTTCCACGTCCGTAGTCTTTCGCGTGGTACGACATATAATGTCGCTGCAAATTAAATTTCGTAAAAGAATTCGGGGTTTTGTGACATATTAAACATCTTGCAACACCATCTTTTTCAGTAAACAGATACAATTCCTCCCAATGGGGGTTGAACTGCGAAAACATGGTTGGGGTTACACAACGGCGACTTCACATGATTCTTAACCAGCGAAGTGACTTAAGAGCTGATCGTAGTACTTTAAACATTACACAGTCGGCGCGAATTCAATGGGCAAGCTGCGGCCCTATTCAAACGTGTGCGCGCATTTCCCCTCCCGCCCCTCCCACGCTACTCAGCGACCTTGCAGCTGCTCGCGAGCTCGTGCCTGAGCAGACGCGAGTACTCGCGCTCAAAACCGGTCAATTGTTAAGCCCTGAAATAGAGGGTCTATACAAGGGCGATGTACTTGAGGACAATATTATGGAAATGGAAGAGGATGTAGATGAAGATGAAATGGGAGATACGATACTGCGTGAAGAGTATGCAGAGCACTGAAAGACCTGAGTCGAAACAATGCCCCGGGAGTAGACAACATTCCATTAGAACTACTGACGGCCTTGGGACAGCCAGTCCTGACAAAACTCTACCATCTGGCGAGCAAGATGTACGAGACAGGCGAAATACCCTCAGACTTCAAGAAGAATATAATAATTCCAATCTCTAAGAAGGGTTTGGATTCCGTAGAAATATTGGAACACGGGAGACAATACTGACCTTACGACTTATCTTAAAAGAAAGATTAAAGAAAGGTAAACCTACGTTTCTAGCATTTGTAGACTTAGAGAAAGCTTTTGACAATGTTGACTGGAATACTCTTTCAAATTCTAAAGGTGGCAGGGGTAAAATACAGGGAGCGAAAGGCTATTTACAATTTGCACAGGAAGCAGATGGCAGTTATAAGAGTCAAGGGGTATGAAAGGGAAGCAGTGGTTGGGAATGCATGCTTTTTCGCTGCTTCTGCAAGAGCGATCTCACCAGTTGTGTGTACCATGGGGAATCAGTACCATCACTTATTAATTTATGTGGTACCGGTATATATCTACCAATTGGCGTCGATACTGTCTCTTTGAAATTATTCCACAACTTTTCTACTCATACATGATCAGATCGGAAGGAGTATAGACTGTCTCTTAAAAAGGCGTTAAGAGCATTTTTATCAGCTTTTTTAAATAGATATATTTTGCGTTTCGTTTTGATGGTTGTAGGTGTTACGGTATTCAGCCTATTAGTTACTGCCTTATGGTCGCTAACCCTATAATCTTCAAGATACTCACTATTTATCCAGGATTATTTGTTACTAAGAGGTCAACTATACTTTCGCAAACATTCACGCTTCGAGTGGGCTCATGAACTAATTCTTCAAAATAATTTTCTGGGAAAGCATTCAGTACAATTTCGGATGACGTTTTATGCCTGCCGCCGGATTTAAACGTATAATTTTTCCAGCATATTGAGGGTAGATTGAAGTCACCACCGACTATAACTGTATGAGCAGGGTACTTATTTGAAATGAGACTCAAGTTTTCTTTGAACTGTTCAGCAACTATATCTTCTGAGTCGGGGAGTCTGTAAAACTATCCAATTAATAGTTTAGTCCGGTTTTCTACCCATGCCATTTCTCAGAACTACCTACTTCAATTTCACTACAAGGCGCACTACTTCTGACTGCAATAAATACTCCACCACCAATTGTATTGAATCTATTCTTTATGAACACTGTTATATCGTTAGAAAAAAATTCAGCTGAACTTATCTCCGGCGGTAGCCAGCTTTCCGTACCTATAAATATTTGAGCTTCAGTGATTTCTATTAGGGCTTGGAGCTCTGGTTCTTTCCCAACACAGCTACAAAAAATTTACAACTACAATACCGATGGTTTCTACAACTAACTTGCTGTGTTTCACCTCCCCCTTTTAGACGGACGCCCTTTCTGTGGTTCCCTGACGCCCTCTAACCTAAAAAAACCGCTCACTCCTTTCCACACAACTGCTACCCGTGTAGCCGCTTCCAGTGTGTACTGGACTCCTGACCTATTAAACGGAACCCGGAAACCTACCACCTTATGGTGATGTTTTAACGAAACGTATTGGACTGAACGTGGCAAGAATAATAGTTGGTAATAATCAATTAGGCCATTGGGGGAGGATACACAGACAACAGGTTTGGAACCTAATAGACGCAGGCATGCGAAGCAATTTGCGCCCATGACGTGCCAAAGGCCTCTTTACAAGCTGACCAATGAAAGCGATTGTACTTTCCTATTTCCGTGTTCGTAGTACGTAAGTGCAAATGTTTTGTAGAAGACCCACTGTATGACGATAAAGACTCCAGATACCGTACCACGCAGACTAACAAATAAAACAAATACTCTTCGACCGAGAAACGAACCTTTGAACACCTGCATGCTAACCCAAAACGCTATCCATTGCATTAACTGCACAGCACTGCTTCGTGCTGACAAAGGTAGTTACTGTACATGTTATTACAGTGCTAACAGACTGCCGGTCTTTGACATCCATTTGCCGCCGGATATAAGAGCCGGATGAAATTGTAATCGCGCTGTGAAATCAGGCTGCGCGAAATATTCTTATATATATTCTCGCAATACACGGCGCAAACGTAACTGTTTCCAGTGTATCTAGCTCAAGAGATGTCGAGAGGTGTAGGGGAAGTCGAGTCAAGCAATCTGACGTAAGACTCTTGTGGTCTGAAAAACCTGTAAACAACTTGAAATTGGGATACAAAATCCTCGTAGACTACCGAGCATGTGCACCGCACGATTTTTGGAATATCCTCTCGACTTTTACGCCGGCAGTTAACTCATTCACTTACAAATTTTAAAATACATATGTGTAAATTGTACTTCGCAATTTTGTAAATTATAACAGCACAAAATTAACAATAGAATCGCTTTGCTTTTCTGAGCACCTTACTACGAGACTACTGTGTTTGTAACGGTTTGTATCTAATTAGACACATAATTTGTTTCTGCATAAAGTGTTCAAATGTCGTTTGCTTTATTACTCTCACAGAAAAAATTAGGCTACTAATGTTAACGAAAGCGGGTGACATAACAGAGCTAGAGGATATTATAAATCTCGCGCAGCTTGCTCTAAAAGTAAATTAATACGCTTCAATAGGATAAACAACGATATGATGCTGCAATAGAGTATTAGTGGTGTGCCTGCATTAGACAGTCTCATCCATTAACTATCCAGGAGTAACGTTTCTAACCGATATGAAATGGAACGAGCACGGAAGGAAACTAGTAGGGAAGGCAAATGGTTGACTGCGATTTACTGCGAGAGCCTTAGGAAAGTGTAGTGGGCGTATAGAACACTTGGGTGACCCGCTCTACTGTTAGAATATTTTGTATCCTGAACATATCGGATTAATTGAAGGCATCAAAACTATTGAGAAGCGAGCTGGTGTATTTGTTACCGGTAGGTTAGATCGACACACCTTTTGGAAATGTTTCTTGAACTCAAATTGTAGCTCTTGGAGGGAAACACTGTTGGGAAAGCTTAGAGAAGAGGCATTTGTAGCTGACAGCTGAAAGTTTATCTAGCCACCAACGTATAATTCGCGAAGATACGTGGAGAGAAATTAGGGCTCCAATAGAGGCACGTGGACAGCCGTTCTTCCCTCGCTACATTGGTGGGTGAGTTGCAGAGTGTGTATGTAGATGCAAAAGGGGCAGCTGATCAGAAAAGAGCTGTTGTGGCTAGAGCAGAGGCAGGCAGCCTGAAGTATGCTTGCCCACGGGTGAGCGGCTGCACGGCCCTGGACGACAACCAGAGACCTCCAGGGTGGTAGGTCGGCAGCGGGTCAAATATCCCCTTGGGCTCGCTGCTTGGAGGGCGCTACGTCCATAGCATCGGACTTGGCAATTACAGCAGTGCTGCAGCCAGCCGCAGCAGTCCAGAGAGGTTGACCAGTGGAGCAATGTGGATTCATAGACTAATATAGACGACAGTACTCTCTGCCCGGGATTGGTGGCCGGCAGACAGCGATACGTTTGACCAAACATAAATATTTATACGGTCTCGACACGCCCTTACTTTGCTAAGGTATCTCTTTTTATGATGTAAGCCGCAACGCGTCCGCGACTCCGATGTGAAATAACTGCGCTACCGACACTGCTATAGCTCTGCCATCCTTCTGCGTTGTTGATATTTCCTCTCTGGCTGCGCCCTGCAATACAGTGAGCGTCTGGCGTGGTAGAACACTTCTTGTTATATCGGTACAGTCCCTCGTCCAATAACGTTCGGTCAGATCTGAGCTGACTTGGTTATGCAGCCCGCCGTTTTAGCTGTGGCAGGACCTTGAGGTTTGCTCAGCTGCATCCAGTTCTCATTTGCGATGCAACGGAATGAAGTTTTGAAAATACATGTCAAAAGTGCTTCGTGATGAAATGTAATTCATGTAATAATTTGACATCAGTTTGGAACATTGCCCAACATATAATATTGCTAAACATATTTTGCGCAGATAGTACCCCACAGCTTGAAAGTAAAGAAGTGATACCAGGTATAGAAAAGTTGTTTTGCAAAATACGAAATGACGGTGCCTATGTTATTAAGAAGTACGACGCAATATTTCTTCGGATGTCCGTGCTTGTCCGAAGAAACGTTGTGTCATACTTCCTAATAACACAAGCACTGCTATTTCGTATTTATTTGCCAATGCCAGGCACTCGTCTCTCAGTACATATGTTCTCTCTGGACTGCAATACACGTAAAGTACGAGTGCAGGTTGCGACACATGGCCGTGATTCGTGCCCGGATAGCCGGAGCGGTTAAGGCGACCGGTAGCGTAAAGTGGAAAATCTACAGGCTGAAAAATATTGAAACCGAAAAACTCTCGGAGGTTGTAGGGGACATCAAAGCAGATATTTTTCGCTAATGTCATTTTTTCCTATCAGGTGTATTTAAACCGGTAGAGGAAGGTTCCTCTGGTGGCAAATTAATTAAACCAACAACTTTTCCATTTTTTTATGACCAAGAGACAACACATTAACACAACCCAATTTCAATTACAGTAGATTTTCAAAAATGCCTCCATTGACACGTAAACAAAGGTTACACCGACGGATCATGTTCTGTTTAACACCGGCAAAAACCCCCAGAGTATCCTGAATTGTTCCTGCTGCTGCTGCTGCTGCTACTATCCGGGCAACCAGATCCTCTTCTGATGCGACAGGAGTTGCGTAAACAAGGTCGCGCATCTCTCCCCACACAAAAAAGTCCAGAAGGGACATATCTGGGGATCGAGCAGGCCACGGTACAGGACCACCTCCGCCAATCCACGTTTCTGGGAACCGGCGGTCCAGGAATCGACGCACACGACGACTGAAATGCGTCGGCGCCCCGTCATGTTGGAACCACATGCGTTGCCTTGTAGGGAGCGGGACGTCTTCCAGCAATTCTGGCAATGCTCTGACGAGAAAATTGTAATAGTGCCTGCCATTTAATGGCTGACCCACACATTAACGAGGAACCGCACTTGATGAGCGCTAGTAACTGTGGCCTGTCGGTTATTCTCACGCCAAACATGCGAATCGTGCATGTTGAAGACTCCATCACGCACGAACGTTGCTTCATCAGTAAACAACACAGAGGATGGAAATGTAGGATGCATTTTACACTGTTCCAGGCACGACTGCGAAAACTGTACTCTGGGTGGATAATCAACTAGTTCCAGGTTGTGGACACACTGTAAGTGAAATGGACGCAACAGTTGCTCTCGAAGGACTGTTCTTACATTCGTCTGATTCGTCCCCATGTTACGTGCAGTTGCACGAGTGCTGATTGAAGGATCCCGCTCCACATGCTGCAAGACATCTTCCTCAAATTGCAGCGTCCAGGTAATCTGCTAAATGACCCGGTCTCACGCAGACGTTGGTACACAGCAGCAAAGATCGTATGACGCGGGATACGGCGATTAGGATGTTGTTGTTGATAAACCCGCTGTGCAACTCGTCCGTTGTGGTGCGCTACGTAGTACGCACCAACCATATCAGTGTACTCACTCCAGGTGTATCGCTCCATTAGTAAACAAAGACAATGTACTAGTACACTGGTGGACAGCAGTTGCCTACAATTGAAGAGCGTAATACGGCCTCCACCGGTTTAAATAATTCTCATAGGAAAAAATGACATTAGGGAAAAATATTTGTTTTGATGTCACCTACAACCTCCCAGAGTTCGTCGGTTTAAATACTTGTCACCCTGTATGTTCGAGTTCCGGCAGGCGCAAATATTCAGTGTCGTCATTCGAATACATAGCAGATAGTGGTTCATTTTGCAATTTCGAGCCGGCCAGTGCGGCCGAGCGGTTCTAGGGGCTTCAGTCTGGAATCGCTACGGTCACAGGTTCGAATCCTGCCTCAGGCATGGATGTGTGTGATGTCCTTTGGTTAGTTAGGTTTAAGTAGTTCTAAGTTCTAGGGGATTGATGACCTCAGATGTTAAGTCCCATAGTGCTCACAGCCATTTTTTGCAATTTCGAATATATTTCCTGCGTTTTGCAAAAGATTACATGGCTATGTTCGTACTGTGGCTTTTAATTTATTACACACCAGAATAAGAATCTTGCTGTTACAAGCTTATTTCATGATATTCTTCCAATACATCTGTGGCATGAATCAGCAAACCAGTATTTAATAGTATTCGTTGAAAACAGTCTTGGTTGCAGTTTTAGTTTTTTTTATTTTGTCAACTACGCGTTTCACCTTATTTAGGCATCTTCAGGCTGATCGTAATTTTTTATTTCTTAGGACCATTCCTTTAGACCATCTAGCTAAAGGGCATCATCGAGTAATCAAGCCAATATTGCCTTCGTCAATCTCAGTAAATACTTTCTAAATGGACGTGACTCTTAAAACAAAACAAAAAAAAGAAAAGTTATTTCATGATCCTTGAAATGAACGCATGATCGAAAGGCTAGTAATTGTTTTATCTATGGATTTTGGTGGTTTTTCGAAAACTTGCTTTTTCAAGTATAGCATCCAATCTGCAGTTCTAGAAATCGAATAATTTGTCTAAAATTCGATGCGAATGACTGACGGGTCTGTGAATTCTATTCAGTCTTCCCTGCGCTCTCAGAACTAGTTCCAGTGCCAGGGAGTTGAATGGGAGCGTGTTTGAGCAGGGCCCGCGGTTAATGCCACGCGGAGGGGATTCCGCCGGGCGGGACGTCGGACAAACACGGCGCGAAGCGAGGCGGGCGCGCTGTTTACACGGGCCGCGGGCTCGCGGCTTCCGATTGGAGCCAGTCGAGCGGAAGATGCGATTCTCGAGGGTCGATCTGTGCGCGCCGCGCTCAGGCCCTCGGCGGTATCGACGCGGCGGACACCGCAGTCGGCTGCAATCCTTTCTACAGTCGGCGCTGTCGTTCCGCCTTTCACCCACTCTGGGGAGCCGAAGGCGTAGCGTCCCTCGGGAGTACCAGATTGTGAGTCCTTGTACAGTTGCGGTGGACGAGAATCTAGCTCGTCTGTCGCATTTCGAAACAGGTACAATACTTGATTATTGGAAACGAGGGACTTACTCTTACGAAAGTGAATAAAAAAAAGAGGTCTGTGGAAATTCTTCTTCTGCTAATCGAGTTTTGGTCTTATGGTCTCTGGCCTCATCTTCTCTTCCTCAGCCTTTCCACACCCCTCCTTTCACTAGGATTTTATTCAGTTACTTGTCAACGGGTTCTCAGAGGTCACATTCACGGTACATTCTCTCTCTGATCCTGCATTCACTAGATTACTTTTTCAGTTCATATCTGTACCCGCAGTTCTTTTCGTATTTTTTCATTTCCTTTTCTGTCTCCTCTTGTGCAGCCTTTCACTGATCTAAACAACTTCATTTCTGATGTTTAAAGTTGTCTTAGTGCTTTTGATCTTAGTGTCCACCTCTCTGCTCCATATTGTTCTGTGGGTAGGGCCACGACTTAATGAAATTTAATTTGGGTTTCTCTTCTAATTTTATCCTTCAATGTTCTTACCACGTCACGTAAGTGTTGATAGGAGCTAAATCTCTTATTTATGTCCTTTTCTTCAAAAGTTACGAGATGTCCTAGGTACTGGAAACAGGACATGTGTTCTATTATTATGTTACTGATGGTTTGTTCCTAATAGGGTCCTTTAATATAAGGGGGATGGTTTTAGTACTTATCCTTGATATCTTTAGATTGTAATTTACGCTTATATTGTTTAATCAGTCTACCACGATTTGTAACGTGTCTTAAGTATCCTGTATGATTACATGTTACTCTGCAAAACCCTTTGTATTCTGAAATTTGACTGGCACAGTTCTTCTACCTTGAGGTGTTCTATCCATAATCCCGACCAAGTAATAGATGTGTATATTGACAGATTCGATGACATACTACAGCCTTCTTACTCCCTGGTTTATATCGATTTCTGGTGTCAGCTCTGTGCCAATATCTGTTCTTATTTCGGTGTTCTTGTGTAATACTTGGCATACACTCTTACTATGTTTCTGAGAAACCTCTTTCTCGTCATATTGACCAGAGCTTTCTTCTGTGGATGTAGTCAAATGCCATCTGAAAGTCTATAGTGCTAGGTGCGTCTCCAAATTGAATTCTTGTCTTTCGCGAAAATTAAATCCCCAATGAGTGGTATATACCATCCGCCAGCTACAATAACGTATACCAAGCCAATTCCAGAACGGTATTGCACATCGCTTGGTGGATGGGTTGTAATAAGCTCACTGGACAAAATAAATATTTCATACTCTCACTATGTCACTATGGAGCATTATGATTGGTGTAACCGGTAGCAGGGTGGGATTCAAGAGAAGCTTAAAGGCTGCACAGTGAAATAAGTCGACACAGCGACGTGTCAGAATGGTTGTATTTTTCTTTGGACGTTCCCATAACCACACAATGATTGAAGTGGCCGAGACGTTGGCTAATCAACGTGTCAAATGTGTCCACAAAGAATGGTTTGCCATTCACAATAGTCATAAAGTGGTAACGGACGGAGAGCAAAGATGAGTATCACTGCTTGTCACTGGCAATAAGTTGCAAACAAGTAAAGTATTGATGCAGTCGGTGAACTGACACCCAATATCTATCAGATTTTGAGCGAATTTTGTGTATGGAGGTGCAAGCAACAGTCATTTCGAATATTGTAAATCGCAGAAGGCACACAAATCTGCACGTCTTGACTGGGCCAAATAATATAAAAATCGAAATGTAGCTGATTCGAGTAATGTGGTGTGGCCCCCGCAGCTTGAGATTTCGTTTCCTCTTAAATGATGCAGAATGTAGAGTACGTCGCTCCCAGTGAAGCGTTTATCTCGGACAGTTTAGCTAAGCTCGGAAGCTATTTTTATTATTATTATTATTATTTTCTTTAGGGGATAGTTTCATGCCATGATCGGCGCCGATCCATTTAGGTATGGACACCCCTGTCTTCCAAGATCCCGACATCCAAGCACGTTTTTGGCATGACGAATACTCCATACCAAATTAAACGTGGCAGTGAAGATCATTGCAATTTTGTAGCTCTCGGGGATCTGATCATCAGTGGCTTCACCTGAATATGGTTCACATGAAGAAACTTGTAGACAACATGCACGTTTGGAGCACAATATTATATGGTGGTGAAACATGGATTTCGTGAAAACCGTAACAGAAGAGAATCGAAGCATCTGAGATGCGGTGGTACAGAAGAAAGTTGAAAATTAGGTAGACCGATAAGGTAAGGAAACAGGAGGTTCTCCGCAGACTCGGCGACTAATGGAATATATGGAAGAATCCGACTACAAGAAGGGGCAAGATTATAGGACATCTCTTAACACGTTAGGGAATGCCTTCTATGTTAATGCTGTATCCGGTAAAAACTATAGACGAAGTTAGAGATTGGAATACACTCAAGAAATAACTGAGGACGTGCGTTGCAAGTGCTACTGTGTGATGAAAAGGATGTCGCAGTAGAGGAATTCAAAAAAGTGATTAATTAAAAAAATTATAGCCGGTGATTAGAAGTACTGGCAGGACGACTCTTTGATATGGCCAACGTTTTGACGAGCGGGCTTTGAGGTTACAAAATGTAAAATACAAACAGCAGCGTTAGACCAAGATCACGCGACAGTTTCTGTTTGATTTTGGCACCATGAGCTGTACATTATGATCACACCATGGATACCCATACTGTTTTCTCTGCTTTGGACTGCATCAACAGATTTTATTTAGTCATGAGTCTTCTGAGTGGTTTCTTGCGACCCACCACGAATTCCTCTCCTGTGCCAACATTTCATCTAAGAGTAGTACTTGCAACCTATGTCCTCATTTATTTCATTGGTATGTTCCAATGTCTGTCTGCCTCTATAGTTTTTACCCTCTACCGATCCCTCTGGTACCATGGAAGCTATTTCCTGATGCCGTAACAGGTGTCCTACCATTCTGTCCCTTGTGGTTGTCGGAGTTTTCCACATACTCCATTCCTTTACGATTCTGCGAGGAACCTTCGCATTCCTTACCTTATCATTCCACCTAATTTTTAACATTCGTCTGTATCACCCTGTCTCAAATGTATATTCTCTTCTGTTCCAGATTTCCCACAGTCCGTGTTTCACTACCATACAATGCTGTGCTCCAAACGTACATTCTCAGTAATTTCTTCCTCAAATGAAGACCTACGTTTGATACTACTAGACTTCTCTTATCCAGCAATGCCTGTCTGGCCTATGCTTTTTTGCTTCTGATGTACTCTTAGCTCCGCCTATCGCTGGTTATTTTGCTGCCTAGATAGTAATACTCTTCAGCTTCATCTCCTTCATGACTATGGATCCTGATGTTAAGTTTCTCGCTGTTCTCATTTCTGCTACTTCTCATTACTTTCGTCTTCCTTCGATTTACTCTCAATCCATTTTCTATACTCATTAGACTATTCATTCCATATGCATATCATGTAGTTCTTCTTCTCTTTCATTCAGAACGGCAATGTCATCTGCAATTCGTTTCACTGATACCCTATCACCTTGAATTTTAATTCCTCTCCTGAACTTTTCTTTTATCTCTATCATTGCTTCTTCGATGCATAGAATGAACAGATATGACATAATATTGATCTAGCAGTTTTTTGCATAGTACTTGAGAACGGCATAAAAACCGAAATCTGGATAGTACAGGAGATAAATATAAGAATACAGTCAAATGGTGGTTTTCTCGAAATGCTTTTCCCTGCTACCTTTGTAGCACTGTGGGGCCACTTAACCCAAATTGGTCCAAAAATGACCTTGAACAACGGTTATTGATGATGTCTTTGCTTATTCGATGACACAATACGCCTTTACTGTGACGGATGCCACCATTTTCAATACTAATGCCAGCAGTGAGCAACAAAAATGGTTCAAAGTTAATCACTTACGGATTTAGACAGTAGGCTAATATGTTGAAATGCTGAAAATTAATAGTGTAATAACGCTAATATTGAGAACATTTAAACTGTAAAGCAAGAACCGTTACTTAAAATACATGCATCAGAGTTCAACGTCTTGTGCATGAAGCCACTTGATAGTAGAGGGAGCAGAGTTAATAAAGCCACTGAGTGTTCCTGTATACAACCTCAGAGGATTGTCTCTGAAAATATGCTGACTCCTTTATCTGTCCTGTTTATGCAACTACACTTCCTTTTCCCTTCCACGTTCCCCCCTGGAAGTTAGCCGTTTTCGATCTCCATGGGCCTCTTTCAGTCCAGTGATCCAGTCCTAAATGTCTGTCTTCCATAGATTCTTGTATGCAGTTTTTACATCTTAGCCCTGCTCTTCATCTTCTTCTCCTTGTGGGCAAGTCCAAGCTCTAAATATTCCTTGACGATTTCTCGTCAGGCATTTTCAGCACATGCCCATACCTATGGACCGCTCTTGTCTCCAAAGCTTTTGCTACGGAGCACGATACCTTATTCTCATTCATACCTCTTCATTTCATATACTACCTGGTCACGCTAATACAAACATCTTCTCATATAGTTTATTTCCAATATTCAAATACTCTCCCTAACTTTCATTATGTGAGGCCACATGTCAGCTGCATATACAACTATGTTGTCTACCACACTGAGAAACGATCTTTCTTTAGCGCAAGGCCAGATGATGTTATTCCATATTGTTCCATGTAAAGCTTTAGTAGCCCTGTTCTCCATTACTATTCTGGAACTAATAATCCTTGTCACAGGTACCAGAGTTATCTATTGTTGTTCCCCCAATGTTTGTAGCTTCTGTAGGGTTTTATTTGTCCTCTGTCTGTGTCAATTTCACTCGATCCTGTGCCATACACATACACTACGTCTCGTACAGGTTTATTCTCAACCATCATTCGTTATACTCGTCTTTACACTCTCTCAGTATGTATTTTATATCCTCCTCATCTTGAGAAAATGTTACGTGGTCGCCGCAAATAAAAGGGTGAAAGGTATCGTCACCAATCTTTACTCCCACTCGTGATCATTTCCAATACCAGCCATTCGGTGCCTGTTCCAAGTAAATGTTGAACAGAATAGGTGACGTTAGTTTGTCTGTGGTCAGCGGAATTACTTAGGGTAGCCTTGTTTCAAACTGTAATCGTTTCTTTTTTCTGCTTGTATAACTTTTCAATAAAGACAACTCGTTTTTCTTACATTAGCCCTTCTCATAGCTTCCCATGAGTTTACTTTGCAAACACTGTCGTATACTTTCTGTAGGTCCACGATGGTGATTATATATATATATATATATATATATATATATATATATATATATATATATAAATATTAGAGTTTATTTAATTTCTGCATTTTTCCAATAACTGTGTGCTATAGTGAATACTATAAACACATTTTCGTCCTTCTATACAGCCACTTCGCTATTCACTTGACACATAATTTTCTGTTTTCTTACAAAAATTCTGGAGAAAAGCCTAGCCGTTGCTGGGATAACAATTATTTCTCTGTAATTCATTCACGCGTTCCAGTCCCCTTATTTATATTTCGAGTAGATATAGACACACTGCTTTCACATTCTCCTCCATATTTTCTGTGTTGTTTTCTTCTAAATTCTTAACTTCTTCTTCTTCTCCTTTGTAATTCAACCTACTTTCCGGCAATAACATTGAATAATGTCCTTTCTATTTTTGAGGAGGAAATTTTGTTATAGTATTCCTACAATCATTGTCATTTCTTGTTGCTTTTACATAACTTTCCATGCTTCAGTAGACTTATTATATCCTATTGTCCCACCTACATTCCTGCACAGCCAGTCCCAGTGCTTCTTCCATTAGATTGGCCAAATCATGTAAAAAGGGATTCTTTCACATCATTAAACATGTTTTTATTTATTACAAATACTCGAATTATGAATGTCTATGATTACATACATACAATTCTACTTTTATTATCTCCTCATTTATTTGCCCTATATTAAACATGTATTTCATCCATTAGTTGTCAATACTCCTGCTCTCGCAGATTTTAGTAACTCACTGAGTACGTGGGAATACCTCCCTAGAACAACCTCCCTTAAGCCCTTCTTCATAGCTCAAGTTAGAATTATTACATGTGGTTCTAACTTATTTCAGTTAAGATTTCAATCTGTGTTGCTGTTAAACCTCGATTATTCCAAGTACCAATAGAAATTATCTTTTTGCGTAACTCCACTTAAAAACAAATTTTTAATGAAGAGTAGCTATAGGGAAATTTTCTTTTATTGACACATTCAAATGCAGGAGACTTAAATGAATGGGTCTGAGGAAGAGCGGGGAGGAGATCAGACAAAAATAAAGTGTTGGGTTGGGGAAAATTCGAAATTTGAACCTACAAGTTTTTTACGTTAGTTAACCAGTGGATGACACTATCCAAAGAACTATGTATTGATTAATTGCCGTGAAGCATCGCTGATGTAACTTCAAGGACTGATAACAAAATTTTCTTAGTCGTTAGGCACATAACACACCTTCTCAAGTTCTGGCATGATCGACATCTCAACCCCTTTCGTAGGATTTTTCTCAGGGTTCCACTGGTGTTTCAGGGTAATTGAACTGTCAGGATGTGAATGTTAGTGCATTCTCTCTCTCTCTCTCTCTCTCTCTCTCTCTCTCTCTCTCTCTCTCCCTCTCTCTCTCTCCCTCTCTCTCTCTCTCTTTATCTCTCTTTCTATCTCAGACCTCTCTCTTCTTCCCACCATCTGCGTCTCTCCCTCTTTCCCCTCTTCCTCCCTTCCTCGCTTCTATCTCCTTCTTTCTTCCTCCAACCCTGTCGCACCAATCCTACCTCTCTTCCTTTCTCTGTCCCTTCCTCCTTCAGTCCTTTTCCCTCCTATTCTCGACCTAGACGAGCTGAGTGGTCGCACGTTCGGGGGTACCATGTCAAGGATTGCCGGACCCTCCCGCTGGAGGTTCAAGCCCTCCCTCTGGCATGGGTGTGTGTGTGTTGTTCTTGGCATATGTAAGTTTAAGTAGTGTCTAAGTGTAGGGACCGATGACCTCAGCAGTTTGGTCGCTTAGGAAGTCACACGTTTTTCCTTTTCTGCCAGCCTCTATCACTCCGCTTTCTCCCTTTGACTTTCCTTCACCTTCTTCCTTCCTACCTTTTCCCGCTCCATCAACTCCTCCAGTATATCTCTTTCACCTTCTCTCTCTCTCTCTCTCTCTCTCTCTCTCTCTCTCTCTCTCTCTCCTGCGTGTGTGTTTGTGTGTGTGTGTGTGTGTGTGTGTGTGTGTGTGTGTGTGTGTGAGAGAGAGAGAGAGAGAGAGAGAGAGAGAGAGAGAAAGAGAGAGAGAGAGAGAGAGAGAGCGTGGGGGTGGGAAGGGGAGAGGGAGGAAGGGAGAGGCCTCTTTGTGTGTGGTGCGCGCGCCGGCCGTGGGGTCTGTCGGTGGTGCAGTTGCCGCTGCGGCAAACACATTGAAAGTACAATGAGGCGCATCGTGGCAGCTGAGCGTAGTAGGGGTCGGCCAACGGACAACCCGGCGCTCATCGCCTGTTCGCCCGGCTGCCCTGCTAGCCTCGTGATTAAAATTGCGATCGCCGCCCGAGCACTATCTCGCGTGATCCTGGCGCGGAATAAAGCATTTATGGGGGCCACAGTGCCGCCGCCATATATCTGGCACACATGTGGCCGATGGCGCTCTCCCGCCCACGGCCTTTGGCTCGGAGCCGACGCCCTGCTGCTTGTTGCAGCCGGATTTCAATACCGTGCAAATTCTTCAAGTTCTGCCAGAGTCCGTGTCTTACGCGTGGATCCGTACAACGGTTAAAAACCATAAAAAACCTACACTCCTTGAAATGGAAAAAAGAACACATTGACACCGGTGTGTCAGACCCACCATACTTGCTCCGGACACTGCGAGAGGGCTGTACAAGCAATGATCACACGCACGGCACAGCGGACACACCAGGAACCGCGGTGTTGGCCGTCGAATGGCGCTAGCTGCGCAGCATTTGTGCACCGCCGCCGTCAGTGTCAGCCAGTTTGCCGTGGCATACGGAGCTCCATCGCAGTCTTTAACACTGGTAGCATGCCGCGACAGCGTGGACGTGAACCGCATGTGCAGTTGACGGACTTTGAGCGAGGGCGTATAGTGAGCATGTGGGAGGCCGGGTGGACGTACCGCCGAATTGGTCAACACGTGGGGCGTGAGGTCTCCACAGTACATCGATGTTGTCGCCAGTGGTCGGCGGAAGGTGCACGTGCCCGTCGACCTGGGACCGGACCGCAGCGACGCACGGATGCACGCCAAGACCGTAGGATCCTACGCAGTGCCGTAGGGGACCGCACCGCCACTTCCCAGCAAATTAGGGACACTGTTGCTCCTGGGGTATCGGCGAGGACCATTCGCAACCGTCTCCATGAAGCTGGGCTACGGTCCCGCACACCGTTAGGCCGTCTTCCGCTCACGCCCCAACATCGTGCAGCCCGCCTCCAGTGGTGTCGCGACAGGCGTGAATGGAGGGACGAATGGAGACGTGTCGTCTTCAGCGATGAGAGTCGCTTCTGCCTTGGTGCCAATGATGGTCATATGCGTGTTTGGCGCCGTGCAGGTGAGCGCCACAATCAGGACTGCATACCACCGAGGCACACAGGGCCAACACCCGGCATCATGGTGTGGGGAGCGATCTCCTACACTGGCCGTACACCACTGGTGATCGTCGAGGGGACACTGAATAGTGCACGGTACATCCAAACCGTCATCGAACCCATCGTTCTACCATTCCTAGACCGGCAAGGGAACTTGCTGTTCCAACAGGACAATGCACGTCCGCATGTATCCCGTGCCACCCAACGTGCTCTAGAAGGTGTAAGTCAACTACCCTGGCCAGCAAGATCTCCGGATCTGTCCCCCATTGAGCATGTTTGGGACTGGATGAAGCGTCGTCTCACGTGGTCTGCACGTCCAGCACGAACGCTGGTGCAACTGAGGCGCCTGGTGGAATCGGCATGGCAAGCCGTTCCACAGGACTACATCCAGCATCTCTACGATCGTCTCCATGGGAGAATAGCAGCCTGCATTGCTGCGAAAGGTGGATATACACTGTACTAGTGCCGACATTGTGCATGCTCTGTTGCCTGTGTCTATGTGCCTGTGGTTCTGTCAGTGTGATCATGTGATGTATCTGACCCCAGGAATGTGTCAATAAAGTTTCCCCTTCCTGGGACAATGAATTCATGGTATTCTTATTTCAATTTCCAGGAGTGTATTTACAGTACAACAGCACTGTTACGAATACCATACAGAGTGAATCACCCGAAGCTTGCACGCCATTTCCTTTTGAATGTTTCGTATTATCGAAACGATGTTTCCGGCAAATGATACTAGTCGCAGGGCTAGTAATTTTGTTACGTAGTTAATACTCTTAAATCTTGTATCAACACTGGTATTCAAGCAACTATGTAACGTCTCTTGCAGCGGTCTCTCCGCGATATTTCCAGAAATTTTATAAATTATATAACTCAATACATATCTTGAAATACCTATTCTTATCTTACCGATTCCTAAATTTTAATATACGATGATTATCAATGCAAAGTAGTTTCAAGCCTATTATTCCTTGGAGCGTGCATTTACTCCATGGAATAGCTTCTCTTATGAAAAGGATTCAGATCTTGCCGATTAGCCGTGAAAGAACGAAGATGTATATGTATGTATTGTTGAGCTAGTCGTCATCTTGATCAGATTCTGTATGAGAAGGAATTTAATACATGAACTAAACTAAAGTAAGTGTGTTCGCGTATTAGGTAACTGATTATTATTGACAGTGTCTGCTTACTACGCTGTGTTGCACGGGATCAGTGGGGAACGTCTGATTTACACTAGACGAACCTGCCGTTTTGTGCGCTCAAGATATCCAATTTATTACTTTCAATAAATGGGCTAACACGGTCTTACCAGCAGATCTCCGGTCTTCCCCATGTGATCACCGAAAGTTAATAATTATTACAAATGTTTTCAGGAGATCCACTGACAATTTTCGTCGTACCGAGACTTAGAAATTGCTTCACTGCCTTATGGATTTTAAGTTAAGCTCAATTTAATCAGGATAGAACAGTATTGAACTGTGTGAATGTGATAAGCCTGCTTTGTGAATGAAAATTTCCTTAATATACGAATGTTTTTTACTATCCTGATCAGTGAAGCTAAATCAGGCCGGTGTGAGAGATGTTTTTAACATTTCAGATCCCACAGAAATATTAAAACTACCTTTTCTTATAATTAGTACGATATATTCGTTTCTACGAGAACTGTTACGTGAACACAGGGAGAAATCTAGAAGAAAATTGTCTGTTTTCTAAATGGAAAATGGAAATGAAGTCCCATGCTTCTTTACAGAGCGTAGGGGAACGATGCGGGAGACCCGCACCGCCTTACTAGGCAAGGTCCTAATGAAGGTGGTTTGCCATTGCCTTACTCCGACCGTAATGGGGATGAATGATGATGATGATGATGATGAAGACGACACAACACCCAGTCATCTCGAGGCAGGAAAAATCCCTGACCCCGCCGGGAATCGAACCCAGGACCCCGTGATTGGGAAGCGAGAACGCTACCGCGAGACCACGAGGGGCGGACGTTTTCTAAATACTGTAGCTCAAACAAGATGAGTTGTAAGTTCCTGTAGTGCACACCATTTTTAACAGGTCTCTGGGAAACATTTGGGTGTATGAACCAGAGCTTTCCGTTACATCCTTTTTCTAAACTGTATTTCGTGTTGAAACTCAAATAATGCATGCTAATTAAGTATGTACAGTATTTGTCCATGTACCTCGAAATAAAAAAACGTAGCTTGATTTTTTTTCTGGAAATTCTTAGTTCTATTACTTTAAGGAAAACAACTGAAAGGTGTTGCTTCAATAAATTAGATTTCAAAGAATGTTTGAATTAGATTTATCAAAAGTTTCATTAATTACCTCATAGTTTTCTGTAAAAAATCCTTGATTTTCATATATGTCATGAGAATTGTGCACGTTTTAGTTAAGTTTTGAAACAGTATACAAAGTATTAGGTGTCTATATTAAATAGTCTTTATCCAGTGTGTACAAGATCATTAAAAAGTGAACTGTCCAGAAATTAAGACTGAAGTTAAAACTGTTCTCTACCTAACTTGCAAAACTCTAATACACACCAGGTCCACATTCACTTTGTCTCTGATGTCGATCTTCCTCCAGTTTCTTTTTCCGAGTTCATCTTCTTATTCTCCCTCTTTGGTTGCTTTTAACACTGATTTCTCAGCTTCCAAGAGTCTCTTGCGGTAAACGTCTTGCGGTAAGCATAATCCATATTATGTCCAGCAGACTATACCATCAATTTCATTACCTTATACAGGGTAGCCAGTTCAAAGTAACCCCCCTCTCTTTTGAATGTGAGTGCAGTATTTCGACATCTGAAATAAACAGTTTAAACAGTTACAACAGTGGACAATTTCATGAAATAATCGATTGTTAACATTTTTCTGTCAGCATTTCTGTTTATTTCATCAGTGAAGCTGGGAGTTTCTCTTTGCGCTCTGCAAAATGACATTCTAGACAGAAGAAAAAAATTGAAGTTGTGGAGGCAGTACATGAAAACAGGTTCGATTAAGGAAACGCGTGAAATTTTTGAGGTCAAATATCCGGATACATGACTACCAGCAAAGAGAGCAATACAGAGTGTGTATAAAAATTGGCGCAACTAAAGACATGTGCAAAACTGAAAATGATAAAGGGTTCCTCCAATTCGCACACCAGAAATTACTGCAGACATTCGCCGAAGAGTTAGTCAGAGCCCAAAGAAGTTCTCAAGAAAACTGGCAAAATAGGTGCATGTAAGTAGGAGGAGATGCCAGTGGATATTGGATAGTCTTAATTTGAAGCCATTCATATTACGGTTGTGCAACAATTACGTGAGGATAAGTCAGAAACGTGTACTGCACATGGCTTCTGAATAACATTAAGATGGTTTGTTAGAACGTTTCTATTACTCCACAAGGAATGAAACATGGTTTCATCTTTCTGGTCGTGTGGTACTGACCAATGGAGGACCCTAACAGTGGGTGTCAGCAACTACTCTATAATGAGAAAACCGGCGTTTGTTGAGGTGTAACAGCAACCCACATCATAAGACCGATGTATTTTGACACTACCCTCTACACGGTTGTATGTACGAAAATTTTTGATTCATTCTGTGCTCAAATCACTGAATATGAAATTCAATACTGCCTCTTCCATCAAGATGGGGCAACACACCACACGTTTAAGACATCATCATCATCAGTTATCTGCTATATTAGCAGGTCCTTTGCCTCTCCATTTTCTGCGATCCATTGCTTCCTTCTTAAGGCTGCTGTATGTTGTACCGTCCATCATGTCATCCAGTATCTGGAATCTCTTCCTTCCTCGCTTCCTTTTCCCTTCTACATAACCTTCTAAAACTGTTTTTATCAGTCCGTCATTTTTTCTTAATATATGCCCAATCCAATTTCTTTTTCTTGTCTTTATTACATCTAGTAACTGCCTTTTCTCTCCCACTCTTCTCAGTACCTCTTCATTTTTTACTCTGTCCATCCAACTTATTCCTTCCATCTTCCGCCATGTCCAGATCTCAAAAGCCTCCAGCCTTTCTCTGTCTTTTTTCCTCATAGTCCATGTTTCAGCGCCATATAGAAGAACACTCCATACAAGACATTTTATGAGTCTCTTTCTGAGTTCTCTGTCCATACCGCTGCAGAAGATTCTCCTTTTCTTATAAAACGCCTCTTTTGCCATTGCTATCCTTGTTTTAATTTCTGTGGTGCACTTCCAGTCGGTGTCTATCCTGCTTCCAAGATACTTAAAATTTTGCACCTGTTCTAGTTTTTCTCCATTTAGCACAATTTTTAGTTCCTTATTTCCTCCTATTGCCAATACTTTTGTTTTATTTGTGTTAATTTTCATTCCATATTTTTTTCCGTTAGTTGCAATGGTGTCCACCAAATCCTGTAATTCTTTTTCCCCTGTGGCTAGAAGGACCATGTCATCAGCAAATCTCAAGCACCCTACTCTTCTTCCTCCAATTTCTACTCCTTTGTCATCTAATGAGCATTGGTCAATCATATTTTCCAAGTACAGGTTGAAAAGAGTAGGTGATAAACAGCATCCTTGTCTTACTCCTTTCCCTAGTCTGATCCAGTTTGTACTTTCTCCTCTCACTTTAACTGAAACTTTTTGATTAAGGTACAATGAGTTTATAAGTCTTCTGGTTTTCCAGTCCACTCTCTTTTCCCTCATAATAGTCGCCAGCTTGTCCCAAACCACATTGTCAAATGCCTTTTCTAAATCGATGAAGCACATATTTAGGTCTCTTCCTTTTTCAATAAACCTTTCTCCTAAGATTCGTAGGAGCCCTATTGCATCTCTGGTGCCCGTATTCCGTCTAAAGCCAAACTGCTCCTCGCCGAGATTCTCCTCTATTACTTTTTCAAGTCTTTTATTAATTATTCTTAACATCACTTTGGCTGCATGTGAAATGAGGCTGATTGTCCTGTGCTCGCTGCATTTCTTGGTTCCTTGTTTTTTCGGCAATGGAATCATTACTGTTGTCAAAAAGTCCTCAGGCCATTCACCACTGTCATATATTTTATTACATAACCTCAATATTTCTCTTATTCCATTGTGGTTCAAGCATTTTAGTATTTCTCCCGGTATTGTATCTGTACCTACTGCTTTGCCATTATTCATTGCAGCAATAGCAGACTTTACTTCTTCCATTATGATGGTCGGTCCTTTCTCTTCATCACTTACACTGTTGTGTGATTCAAGTTCCAGAGTTTCTGGTTTGCTATTTGTGTCATATAGCTCTTTTATATATTCTTCCCATCTCTGGAGGACATCGTCACGATCTTTATACACTACCTCTTCGTCTTTACTCAAAATTTCCATAGTAGCACTTCCTGCTCTGTTTTGTTCCCATGTCATAGTCTTTACTCTGTTGTATAGTAAGTCGTATCTTCCTTTCCTGTCCTGTTCTTCAATTTCATCACATTCCTCTTTTAGCCATTTTTTCCTAGCCTGCTCTGTTTCTCTTCGCAGTTCGTTATTTAACCTTCGGTATATCTTTCTTGCATCTTCAGTGTTCTTGTTTTTCAATTTTCTTCTCTCGTCCATCTTGGAAATCATTTCTTGTGTGACCCATGGTTTTTTTGACCTTTTCCCTTTTACATATCCTATATTTTGCTGTCCTGCTTTAATGATTCCTTCTTTCAGCATATTCCAGTACTCGTTGGCATTATCAGGTGCTTCTTTGTCTCGTAATGTGTTTAGAAAGTCCCGAGACAGCATTTCTGTAATTTGTTCTTTGTTGGACCTTATCTTCTCTAGATCCCATTTCTTCACCATTGTCGCCTTTTTCAGTTTTTTCATTCTTATTTCTATTTCTGCCATAAGTAAGTTGTGGTCACTATTAATATCTGCACCTGGTAATGTGTGTACCTTCTTGATTCCGTTCCTGTATCTTTCTTCTACCAGTATAAAATCGATTTGGTTTCTATATTTATCCCCCGGTGATTTCCAAGTGTAGAGCCTCCTCTTATGGTTCTTGAACCATGTGTTTGCCACTATCAGCTGCCTTTCCCTGCAGAAGTCAATTAACCATTCACCTCTGTCATTTCTCTTTCCAAGACCATGACTGCCTACTATGTTTCCCTCTTTCCCTTCTCCCACAATGGCGTTCCAGTCTCCCATTACTATTTTGCAGCATTTTTTATTTTCGTCCTTTATTCTCTCTATTACATTGTACATTTCCTCTACAATTTGGTCATCATGTTCTGAAGTTGGCATATACACCTGGACAATCTGTAAATCTTTTTGTGCTCCTTTCAGCCTTACACCAATAACTCGGTCATTTGCATACTCTACATATTCCACACATTTAGCCAATTCCTTTGTCATAATCATTCCTACTCCATTAATTCCTTTTACTTCTCCTCCTGAGTAGTAGAATACATATTCATCTGACTGCAACTCTCCATGTCCATTCCATCTTACTTCAGCAACTCCTACGAGGTCCATATGATTCTTTTCCATCTCTCTTTTAAGGTTTTCTAGTTTTCCTGCTTGTAGCAGAGTTCTGACATTCCAGGTACCAATTCTCGTTTTGATTTTTTGCCTCCTTTCAAGTTGTCCCCCCCAGAGATCCGAATGGGGGACTATTTTACCTCCGGACACTGATTTAACATGAGAGGAAGCCATTTTTTGTGCATAAAATGGAGACTGCATTATGCAGGGAAGATAATCTGCGGTGGTATTCCGTTGCCTTCCGCAGTTCTGGAGGCCGCCCCTAACATGGGATACAGACGCCTTTTGCAGCCGCCCGCTCCGGGTCAGACGCTGCATGAGAAGTATAGGTTGGAAAATGAAAGACCCCTAGCCCTCGAAACCTAATAGTGTCAGGGTCGGAAAAGAACAAGAGCTGGCCGAGGGTGGCCAGGTAGGAAAGATAAGAGTGAGGAGCCTGGCATAAGTAAGTGGAAGCAATGCCAGGACTCAGCTCGGGGCCCCGTGGTCGCCAGCCACGTATCACTAGGTGTGACTCCCTGAGGTTAAGACATACCTGGAACGAAACCATGATGTCTTCACTGAGGAACGAAATATCAGCAAATATTTATGGTCACCACGTTCGTCAGATCTAACAACATGTAATTTTTTTCTACGGGGGACACTTGAAGAGCAAGGTCTGTGAAACAGCTCCACACACAATACCGAAACTGGAAGACGATGTCAGCCGTGAAGTTGCCGCCCTCGATATCCCAACCTTAGGCTGGGTGTGTGTGAATACGCTTAGACTTGCAAAGCTGTCTATGTATGTCGCAAGAATTCATTCTCAACATTTTTTATAAACGCGTTTTTCACTATTTTTCTTACTGTAAATAAATAGTAATGAACGTCAGCTCTTCGTTCCTGTAAATTTACTGTATTTCCTTTATACTTGCACGGACTACTTTTATCTGTATCACCATGTACTTTAACTATACACCATCATACAATGCACCGTCACTGAAATGTAGCAGAGCATACAGCACACGTATTTTCAAGTACTTAGTATTTCCAGAACAGATTCTGGTAGTCGTTGCCATATACATTTGTTAACAAACTCATTTGCGTTTTGAGTCCTACCATGTAAACACTTCCCTAGTAATCTTGTTTAGTACGTTGCCTTTACATAGGGTTCACAAGTTCCATTATAGCAAAAAACAAAGAATGCTTATGTTTTAGGTGTTACCTTGAATAACAAGCCTCTAGTAGCCACACCAGACTCACTACCTGGTGGACAGAGCGCTTGACACACGTTGTCATCTGTGGCTCTTTTAAGATAGAAGATAGCTCATTCTGCGTTTCCCATGCCGTCAGGGCTTTTTTGCCTTATTATGTCTTGTGAATAACAGTACTGCAAAAATGTTTTACACAGAACATTTTAATTAACTTCGAAGTAGACGAAAATTTTCACTAGCACAGTTACTTCATTGTAAGCACAAATACAAGCCACAAAACAATGTCTGAAGTATGTATATAACATATTTTAAGCCAACACGTTTCTGGGTACCTAGCTTCCACTACAATCACAGTATACCCTGTAAAATTCCCGTAGGAAGCAGGGGATTGTCCCCTCGCCTCCAATTATGTTGCCCAGTGAAACCGACTGACAAAAAATGTTTGCTTTGAAGTCTTCCATACAAACGTGTACCTGCTTCAATATTCCATAAGTAGTATCATTACTTAACAAACAGTACGGATCTCTGCCAGAGGCAATGCTGATATCAGTAAAGAATCACGAAATAAATATGTGCTAACTACAGAGCATGATCCAGCAATCGCAAATATAGTCTTCTACTAAACAGTTAACTGTGTCAAATATATCGTTTAAATACCTTATGTGAAGAATATGACGAAGAATTTTTGAATGATAATTCAAATCTACTGCCGTTCTGTTGCAGAAGTCCAGCTGGCATAAAAATTGTTTCTTGCGACAGTCCTAGCTCAGGCGCCATCTTTCTGTTAACTGGCTTATGAAATTGGATGTGACACTCATAAAATATCTTCAGTGTTCGCCACATTTAAACATTCTGGGCGTGAGAAACAATCTGAAAAGATTATTGCGGCGTCGGTTGCGCTGAGAAATAATTGTTCAGAAAAAAAACTCGATACGTAGCAACGTTTCAGACTAATTTAACATTCAAGTTAGCCAGTCAGACTGACGCGCACAAATTTATGCAGTCTACCAGAGACGCTGTCGCCAAACGAGCAAGAGAGCGATACAAAAATTGGTCATAGGACTGCAGTAATGATCGAATTAGAGCCGAAGGCTGAGCAGGCTCGTGCGCTATCATCTGCACTGTGAGGACAGCTGACACTGATTGTATCTCAAAGGCTTCTTGAATTGGCGCGTGAAGCCACCTTATTGCCTAACTTCAGTGTTAAATAACTCAGTGCAAAGTATCGAATTTTTGCTTAAGTTATGTCTCAGCTTGACTTCTCTTGCAACACCCTTACAAGGTTTTCAGACTGTTTCAGATCATCCTCCACATTTGGCACTGACGACAGCACAACGGAGAACCAAACACGGCAAAATAGGGGATATGCAGGTGTACAACACAATTCTCCTTCTGGAAAGATATTAAATCGAAAACAGAGCTCCAAAATACGACTTCTAAGAAGAACAAAGTTAGTCACGAAACGAACGTATAAGATATGAGATGATATGGTGAGAAGTGGAGGCTGTGCGGCTGATAACTACCTTTGTTCAGTAATTGGCATAAAGTACGAGCCCCAATGAAGTTGTTTAAGTTCATGACTCCGGCGGATATACTTATCTTCCGTAATCGCTTTGTTAATCTCCCAGGTCCGAGTCTTCATACGATGTCTCAGGTGATCTGAAACGGTTGCATTTACAAAAAGTAAGCAAAATAAAAAATATCACCACAAAATAAAAAAAAATTGTTCGTAGTCATCATTGTTACCACGGTATCATTATTCAAAATGGAACACTTATAGTGTCATTCCAAACCATCAAACGGAAGCAACACGGGTTGTTTCTGTTATTATGACTGGGTGTTGTGTGATGTCCTTAGGTTAGTTAGGTTTAACCAGTTCTAAGTTCTAGGGGACTCATGACCATAGATGTTAAGTCCCATAGTGCTCAAAGCCATTTGAACCATTTTTGTTTCTGTTATTCTGTTTGCAGCTGCAGATACATACTGGCGAGACACAAGCCACAGCAGACGCAGCTTCTGTATGATGGCTTGTATCATCGTTCGTATGGTGTCAACAAAGTCTACAGCAAAATGTCAAGTGCCTTTCGAAACAAATTATTATTTGTATACTTTCAAAAGACACTGAATGTCATTTTTCAGCATGATTCAGTAGACGTAATTATAATTCGGGGATCCCCCAGATTGCTGAGAGCTTTGGCATAAAAAGAAAGTCTATAATTAATTGGGTGAACCTGGTCGACATGCGGCTATGAGGACTATGTTGCTAAAAATACAAAAAACCGAAATGTGAGTTTAAAAATGTTAAAATAAAAGCTGAGAAGTTCATAGCTGATACCCATATCAGATTAGTGCATTTTGTCTGTCGATTCCAAAAAAAAAAAAAGAAGAAAAAAAGAGGTTCAAATGGCTCTAAGCTCTATGGGACTTAACATCTGAGGTCATCAGTCCCCTAGACTTAAAACTACGTAAACATAACTAACCTAAGACAACACACATCTATATCCGAGGCAGGATTCGAACCTGGGACCATAGCATCCGCTCAGTGACGGACTGAAGCGCCTAGAACCGCTCGACCAATGCGGCCGGCTATCGATTACGAATTTGGAGCCGTATTTGGTCTAGACAAAGTATTTATAAAGACTGTGATTCATTTACATCAATGTTTTACTTGAGTCATAGTGGTTTAAACGTCGTCGGATGGAACAAATCATTCTATCGATGTATTTTGACGTCGCACTTCGACTGTGATGCCTTAATTGCTTCAGTAATTTTTAAAGGAAGTGTCAAAGTAAGTTGAACAGCATTCTCGTACGCAGCTTCATGGGACTCTCTCTTGAAAGTTATGCAATACAAATCCTGTTACGTCCATATGAATAACAGACTCCTGATTCCCAACAAATGTTCGTAATATTACGAAAAATTTCTCAACAGGAAACTAAAGGCAATATTTTGAATCACAGGATGTTAGCCGATACAACACACATAATAAAATGACTGGGAAGAAAAGAGACGGGTAACATCGAGCAATTTTGTGTTACAGACAGGAGTGTTTGTTATTTGTGAGAATTTAAGTTCTGATAAACAAAGAGTCTTCCTTTGGAAGCATTACATTAATTACCACTGGAGTGCTTGCAAACAACTTTACATTGACGAAAACAGCGGAAAATAAAACACAGTTACGTTACACAGAATGAAACAAAGAAGTTTTGCAACAAGTGGAAGTGCCGATACAATAGATGGACAGCAAAAAACTGTGCATGACTGGCCTTGTTAACGAATGTATTAAACTGAAAAACCACGATCATTTAGTGAGAACCATTATCCACTCTGTGCTGTCCACAATCTTCAGTCTAAACAGATACATGGAAGAATATATTCATTTCAGACTGTTATTGCAAACTTCGGGCCTGTATGATTTTTCATGACCTAGAAATCATATAAAGCAGTGCAAATGATTTTCATTCACAACCATGCCCAGTGCTGCACTACCCAGAATAGTAAAATAGCAGTTCTAACAGCGATAAAAACAAAGATAACAACTCATACGATTACTTTCATTATAAACTTTGAATTTACGGGACGATTGTATAACGGATGGGATAGTCTGGCTGTAGTTACACTTGGACTACATTAATTATGAGCCAGTAACAAAAAAGCGATAAATCACGCACGAAATAAACAAAATACATCATAAAGCAGTTCAATGGTGCACTCTCGTCAAGGTTATAACTCTATTGAATAAGTAGTAACCACAATAATTTTTCTTTTCCTTTTGGAAGTTGTACCGCTCCTAGAGACTAGGAACAGGTTTTGAATCTCTCGGCAATGTAAATCTCAACACAATAATATTTTTGAATGAATTACTGTTTACCAATAAAGACGAATTAAAATATGAGTGCATGATTCTTAGCCACCAGTTTAAAGCAGTTACTACCGCAGCAGATACGACATGATATGATTGCTGTATGACGTCGCGCCGCCTTCATCCCTCACAAAGTAGACCAGTCATTCTGTCTATAAATCATTATTCCCGATTTCTTTCTCTTTCATTGCTATCATACTTAACAGAAGGCGGTTCTGTCATCTCGGCGGCATTGGCTTCCTCACACCTACACTATGTGATCAAAAGTATTCGGACACCCCAAAAACATATGTTTTTCGTAACAGGTGTATTTGCTGCCACCTAATGCCAGGTACTCCATATCAGCGACATCAGTAGTCATTAGACATCCTGAGACAGCAGTATAGGGTGCTCCGCGGAACTCAGACTTCGAACGTAGTCAGGTGATTAGGTGTCACTTGCGTCATACCTCTTTACACGAGATTTCCACACTCCGAAACATCCCTAGGTCCACTGTTTCCGATGTGATAGTGAAGTGGAACACGTGAAGCGACACGTACAGCACAAAAGCGTACAGGCCGACATCGTCTGTTGACTGACAAAGACCGCCGACTGTTGAAGAGGGTCGTAATGTGTAATAGGCAGACATCTATCCAGAACATCACACAAGAATTCCAAAGTACAGCAGGATCCATGCTAGTACTATGACTGTTAGGCGGAAGGAGAGAGAACTGGGATTACATGGTCGAGCGGTTGCCCATATGCCACACACATGCCTGCAAATCCCAAACGACTCGTCGCTTGGTGTAAGGTGCGTAAACATTGGACGATTGCACAGTGGAAAGACGTTGTGTGGAGTGACGAATCACGGTACACAATGTGGCGATCCGATGGCAGGATGTGGGTATAGCGAATGCCGGTGGAACGTCATCTGCCAGAGTGTTGGCGGTGGTGTTGTGGTGTCATCGTGTTTTTCATGGAGGGGCCTTGCACCCCTTGTTGTTTTGCATGGCAGTATCACAGTACAGGTTTACATTGATGTTTGAAGCACCCTCGTGCTTCCCACTGTTGAAGAGCAATTCGGGGATGGCGACTGCATCTTTCAACACGATCGAGCATCTGTTCATAATGCACGGCCTTTGGCGGAATGGTTACACGACAATAACATCCCTGTAATGGACTGGCCTGCACATAGTCCTTACCTGAATCCTATAGAACTCCTTTGGGATGTTTTGGAACGCTGACTTCCTGCTAGGCCTCACGGACCGATATCGAAACCTCTCCTCAGTGCAGCACTCCTCCGGCCGGTGTGACCGAGCGGTTCTAGGCGCTTCAGTCTGGAAACGCGTGACCGACGGTCGCAGGTTCGAATCCAGCCTCGGGCATGGATGTGTGTGATGTCCTTAGGTTAGGTTTAAGAAGTTCTAGGGGACTGATGACCTCAGATGGTTCAAATGGTTCAAATGGCTCTGAGCACTATGGGACTTAACATCCGTGGTCATCAGTCCCCTAGAACTTAGAACTACTTAAACCTAACTAACCTAAGGACATCACACACATCCATGCCCGAGGCACGATTCGAACCTGCGACCGTAGCGGTCACGCGGTTCCAGACTGTAGCGCCTAGAACCGCACGGCCACACCGGCCGGCTACCTCAGATGTTAAGTCCTATAGTGTCCAGAGCCATTTTGCAGCACTCCGTGAAAAATGAGCTGCCATTCGCCAAGAAACCTTCCAGCACCTGATTGAACATGTATCTGCGAGAGTGGAAGTTACCATCAAGGCTAAGTGTGGGCCAACCCCGTACTGAATTTCAGCATTACCGATGGACTGCGCCACGAACTTGTAAGTCATTTCCAGCCACGTGTCCAAGTACCTTCGACCACGTAGTGTAGGTATTTGCGATATCTTCCTCACGCCACATACTACATGACTTTTCACCCCAATTTCCATGCGTAACAGCAGCTTCAGACTTCCTACAGTGCTTCTCACTGTTACTACTACCTCGTGTGAAACAGCATGCTTAAAAAGCGTAACGTCCAGTCTGCCTACTAGCGAGACAGGAAGATCTATCAGACTTGGGTAGAAAGCTTGCAACAAATTAAAGTCCGTGGCTGATGCATCTGGCAGCGATTGTGGTTTTGAAGCGGTTTCTCATGCTCATTTAGCCAAATGCACAACTGGTCGCCAGTTTCTGCCTAGGAAAATACTCTTCACAAACTGTTAAAATACAAGTATGCAACTAAAAAAGTTCACAAGATTCACAGACAGGTAGTGTACTCGGAACTCCTCTTTTTAGGTAACAGACTGCATCGAAGGGAAGGGCATCCGCCTGCAAAATTAAACATAAATTTGTCAAATCTTAAGTATGGTGCACTTAATTCGTAGATGGGATTAACGTTTGAAAGAAGAAAAGGGATGAACGTATTTAAAATTTAATAAATTTCTCTGCTTATTTAAATTACATAAGATATGCATAGCGAAGTTTCATTACATCCGTATTATCACTTATTATTTTTGTGGTCTTTAGTCCGAAGACTGGTCTCGTGCAGCTCTCTACGCTACTCTGTCCTGTGCAAGCCTCTTCTTCTCCGAATATCTACTGCAACTTACGTGCTTCTTAATCTGCTTACTGCATTCATCTCATGGCCTCCGTCTAAGATTTTTGCACTCCACACTTCCGTCCAGTATTAAATTGGTGATCGCTTGAGGTCTTAGAACGTGTGCTATAACCGATTCATTCTTCTAGTCAGGATGTGCCACAAATTTCTTTCCTGTCCAATTCTGTACAGTACCTTTTCGTTCGTTACATGACCTAACCATCTACTGTATAGCATTCTTTGTAGCACCTCGTTTCAAAAGCTTCCCTTCTCTAATTGTCTGAACTATTTATCGGCCACGTTTCACTTCCGTACTTGGCTACGCACCAGACAAGTGTTTTCAGAACAGATGTCCTAGCAGTTAGGTCTACATTCGATGTTAAGAATTTCTCTTCTTCAGAAATGCTTTTCTTGCCATTTTCAGTCTACATTTTACGTCTTCTGTACTTCCACAATCCTCAGTTGTTTTGGTGCCGAAATTGCAAAACTCATCTACTCTTAGTGTCACCCTTCCGAATTTAATTGGCTCAGCATCAAATTATTTGATTCGACTACATTCCATTATCCTTGTTTTGCTTTGTTGATGTTCATCTTACATCCTACTTACACATCACTATCCAATCCGTTCAGCTGCTCTTTCAATACTGTGCCGTCTCTAACAGAATTACAATGTCACTGGAAAACCTCAAATATGTTATTTCTTCTCCCTGGTATTTAATTCGTACTCCAGGTTTTTATGTGGTTTCCTTTACTTGTTCCTGAAAGTACAGACTGAATAACATCGTGGACAGGCTGCAAATCTGTCTCTCTCCCTTCTCAACCAATGCTTCACTTTCCTGCCTCTCGAGTCTTACAATTGCCGTCTGGTTTCTGTACAATTTGTAAATAACCTTTCGCACCATGTATTTTACACCTGCTACCTTCAGAATTTAAAGGAGAGTATTCCAGTCACCACTGTCAAAAGCTTTCTCTATGTGTACAAATGCTATAAACGTAGCTTTTCCTTTTCTTAACCTATTTTCTAAGTGGGTCATAAGGTCCGTATTGCCTCGACTGTTCTTACATTTTTCCGAAATCCAAACTGACCTTCACCGAAGTCGGATTCTACCAGTTTTTCCATCCTTCTGTAAATATTTCGTATTAATATTTTGCAACCATGTCTTCTTAAGCTAATAATACGGTAATTTTCACACATCTCAGCACTTGCTTTTTTTGGAATTGTGATTATTACATTCTTCATGATGTCTGATGTTATTACGTCTATCTTATACAGCTTTCACACCAGACGCAACAGTTTTCCCGTGGCTTGCTCTCCCAAGGCTATCAGCAGTTCTGACGGAATGTCTACTACTTGCGCAGCGTTGTGCAGATTCCGCAGTGCTCTGTCAAATTATTCTCCCAATCAACTATCAACTATCGGGTACAAAACTAAAGTTAACCACGCAGTTCATATTGTAATGTCCCTACGTAATGTGAACTGACCATTCTATGATTTATAGTGGTGTGCTCGTGTTGTTTGCGTCACGCCTGTTATGTGCGTTAATGGGGATGCTTTATTTGCTGAATTTGCGTGTACAACACAATTATGTTAATTTCAGTTGTGAATGAGAAAAATACGTAAATCTTAGTGATGCAGCGGAGTGTTTAACTAATATTATAGTAATACTCTGGCTGCGAGTGGCAGCAATGATGGTCTACCGTATTTTGCTGTGAAAAAGAGCATCTAATTTTGGAGATGGGGAATACCTGTTGGATATCGATTTTTTTATGGGATTCAGATACGTAGTTTGCATATTGACGTAATTTGAAGTGCAGAGGAGATACAACTTGTAATCGCAATTATCAAGAATAAATAATTTATTTTGTAAAAAAGAAGGTATATATCCTCTACGAACTTTTATTCGATGTTGGATCCCCGGTCCTTAACAAAACGATTAGTGTGTTTAGAAATCTAGTGCATAGTGATTTCTACGCAGATTAACAATACTGGCCGAATCTGCTACTATCACGATCCGAACGACGCGAAATACTTCCCCGTCACATTCGTGTTAAAGACGTCCGCAAAGCGACCAGTTTGTTAGTAATCAGATATCATACTGCCGCCATTGTTCAATCTTCTCGTTCTTTCGGCGACTGTGAGTATTTTAGCTGCCACGACAGACAGAGTTTTCATCGCTATTTGTAGCAGTTTCCTCCGATTTCTCCTGGCGTTCTCTGAGAACCGGAAAAACGGAAATCTTCGACCACCACCTCATCCTGTACGTAACATGTTCTCTCTTTACAACAGCCTCGAAGAAAGCATATTCATCTGTAGTCACATTTTTTCACACATTTTTATATTAGACAGGTCAAAATTTTAAAATCTATGCATCTAGGCAAAAAATGAAAGGAGAATTTAAACGCAGTTCCTGTCTTACCTGTGTCAGAGTCAAAAGTAATGTTAATTATTTTTTCTATATGACGTTGCAGTTCATTATAATACACTACTGGCCATTAAAGTTGCTACACCAAGAAGAAATGTATGTAATAAACGGGTATACATTGGAGAAATATATTATACCAGAACTGACATGTGATTACATTTTCACGCAATTTGGGTGCATAGATCCTGAGAAATCAGTACCCATAACAACTACCTCTGGTCATAATAAAGGCCTTGATACGCCTGCGCTTTGAGTCAAAAAATGGTTCAAATGGCTCTGAGCACTATGCTACTTAACGTCTGAGGTCATCAGTCGCCTAGAACTTAGAATTACTTAAACCTAACTAGCCTAAGGACATCACACACATCCATGCCCGAGGCAGGATTCGAACGTGCGACCGTAACGGTCGCTCAGTTCCAGACTGTAGCGCCTAGAACCGCACGGTCGCTTCGGCCAGCTTTTGAGACAAACAGAGATTGGATAGCGTGTACAGGTACAGCTGCCCATGCAGCTTCAACACAATACCAGAGTTCATCAAGAATAGGGACTGGTGTATTGTGACGAGCCAGTTGCTCGGCCACCATTGACCAGACATTTTCAGTTGGTAAGAGATCTGGAGAACGTGCTCGCCAGGGCAGCAGTCCAACATTTTCTGTATCCAGAAAGGCCGTACAGGACCTGCAACATGCGGTCGTGCATTATCCTGCTGAAATGTAGAGTTTCACAGGGATCGAATGAAGGGTGTAGCCACGGGAGGTAACACATCTGAAATTTATCGTCCACTGATCAAAGTGCCGTCATTGCGAACAAGAGGTGACCGAGACGTGTAACGGCCCAGCATACCATGACGCCGGATGATATGCCAGTATGGCGATGGCGAATACACGCTTCCAATGTGCGTTCACCGCGATGTCGCCAAACACGGATGCGACCATCATGATGCTGTAAACAGAACCTGGATTCATCCGAAAAAATGACGTTTTGCCATTCGTGCACCCAGGTTCGTCGTTGAGTGCACCATCGCAAGTGCTCCTGTCTGTGATGCAGCGTCAAGGGTAACCGCAGTCATGCTCTCCGAGCTGATAGTCGATGCTGCTGCAAACGTCATCGAAGTGTTCGTGCAGATGGCTGTTGTCTTGCAAACGTCCCCACCTGTTGACTCAGGGATCGAGACGTGGCTGCACGATCCGTTACAGCCATGCGGATAAGATGACTGTCATCTTGACTGCTAGTGATGCGAGGCCTTTGGGATCCAGCACGGCGTTCCGTATTACCCTCATGAATCCACCGATTCCATATTCTGCTAACAGTCATTGGATCTCGACCAACGCGAACAGCAATGTCGCGATACGATAAACCGCAATCGCGATAGGCTACAATCCGACCTTTATCAAAGTCGGAAACGTAATGGTACGCATTTCTCCTCCTTACACGAGGCATCACACCAACGTTTCACCAGGCAACGCCGGTCAACTGATGTTTGTGTAAGAGTAATCGGTTGTAAACTTTCCTCATGTCAGCACGTTGTAGGTGTCGTCACCGGCGCCAACCTTGTGTGAACGCTCTGAAAAGTATATCATTTGCATATCACAGCAACTTCTTCTTGTCGGTTAAATTTCGCGTCTGTCGCACGTCATCTTCGTGGTGTAGCAATTTTAATGGCCAGTAGTGTGCGTATTAGTACGAAGTTAAGTTTTACCTAAGCGAGCGCCACAGAGTAGACACTACTTGTTCGGGTTGCATACAGATTCTAAGGATTTCGCTGCTAGTATGAGATAGTACAGAGCATATAAAAACCATGTCTTTAAGACTGGGATGCTGTGTCAATATTAGAAGGGGAAAGATTCTAAGACCGAACCACTGGTGGAAGAAATTAATTAAAATGAAAGTGGCTTAAAAGCCTAATAATAGGAAAGAAATGTAAGATACTTCACTGTTAACATATATTGTTATTTAAGTACTCTTTTTCATTGACTGTATATCAAAACAGACGCTTTTGTGGAATCACAGGTGGGTAACGCAACGCTCTCATGTAAACTGGCTGTCGGTGTAGTCGATGCCTGGGAGTTAGGCAGCCCGGCGCACGTGCGTTCCGCGAGTTCTGGCCTCCTATGAGCGCGGCGCGGGTCGGCATCCCGGGCGGCAGCGGAGGCTGTGGCTGTGGCTATGGCTGTGGCGGCGAGGCCAGCCGTGGCCACACGAGGCCGGCTATTGATCAAAGCGCGCCCCGCACCTGATAGACGGCACGGACGCACAGCCCGTCTCACGTCCGGAGCGGCCCAGCTCAGACCAGGTCGCACAGACTGCGTGTCGCCTTCTTCCACTTACCTCCCCACACCTTCTCTCACCACTCGCGGCTCAGAGTAGTCTCCTGGCAACACGTAGTTTACAGAAGTGCTATCTTAAAAAGTAGACCACAATGAACCATACCCTTATATTCCGTTTCCAAAAAACTTTTTTTGTTGATGTTACGTTATGTGGAGCATATTAAAAAAAACTGGTTTCTTACTTTTCACCTTTCTTTCTTTGCAGTAGTTTCTCGTTTTTTCCCTATGTTCTTCTCTTCTTTCTTCTGTTCATATTTTACCCGTCCTTTCCGTTTCTTTTTTTCCTGGTTGCCCTTGAAACTTTTCACCTCTGCTCTGAATGTTTCTTTTTCTCCTATTTCTTTCTTCATTAATCACATTGCAGTCAGTCCTGAGTGAACTCCTTTGGTCCGCGCCATTGATATTTTTAGGTTTCTGTGAAAAAATTTTTTTATGTCTGGTGTTTTTAGGTGTCCAAAGAAGACGACACTTCTCTTCCTGATTGTGTCTTCTATTCGTCCTATTTTTGGTGAACTTTATTACGTATCAATGCCACTTCTCACTGTCGTTTTTTGCTACCACGGTTACTTTCCTTTCCTTGTTTCCTATATTTTGGCTGTATTCAACGAAAGCCACATGTATAAAATTATTTATATATTTGCTGGCAGAGTAAAATCGTACACAAATTTAGCGATCAGAAGGTAGAGTTCTGTTTACAAAAGATCGCTGCTACAAACAGAATGGGGAAAGAAGAGCATATATAATCTAAAACCACCTCAGTAATAAGAAAAACGTCTGCTTAACACTATGGAAGCTTAAGCGATAAGAAAAATAAGAAAGCAGCTATATACACACGCCTAAGCCCTGTGTCTTGCTGGTGTTAGGTAGCATAATTTTACATTAAAGGAATGTGACAATTTCTTATAGATGGCCACTAACAAATGCCACAATTGTAGATGCATACATTAAATATAAGATATGTAATATATTAATGTAGCACAGTGATGTTATGCGTAGCTCTAATGTTCAGAAGATAAGAGATAACAAAGTTTACTTCTGTTACCAAAAAGGTGGAGGACATGACAAATGGATGAAGTTGCTAAGTAACTTTCTTAGGCCGTATTATTTCACCTAGAGATATAAATTCCCAGTTATGATTTTTTAAATACCTACTTTTCCTGGTTTTTTTTTACAAATTTTCTTATTTTCCTCCATTCCCTGATTCTTTTCTTGCACACAGCTGAACGGAAGTCGGGACAATCCATGTCCTTTTCTTAACACCAGTTCTAATCTCTAGACATATGGAGGTTTCACCTCAAATTTAATTTTGCGTTTTTGTTCTTCGTACTTGTTTAATGATTTCCACTACCTTGTTGTGAACTTCTCACTCTTTTAAGCCATTGATTGTTTGGTTTGGATAAAAATGAAGCCACCGAACAACGTTTTCCAGTCAATTGAATAACATGTGTTCTTGAAGTCTGCAAAAGTTTGGCTCTCGTTTTTCTGTGTCTGATCATAAATTTCAGATTTAAGATTCACACAGCATCGTTCTTTATTAAACCCTTCTTAGTACTCCCCTAATTACTAATCCAGTTGGCCTTTAATCTGTTTTGTAATGCTTTTGAAAGAATTTTGTAGGTCACCAGAGGCATAGTTGTTGAGTTTATTATTAAATATTTATTGGATTAAACGAACTTGCAGCAATGAGCCACAACATCATAACAATAATTCATCGCGAGACTAAATTATGTCTTTTGATGTTGCCAGCACAAGACATGATAAGTAAAATCTGTCAGCGAAGCGGATGTATTTGAGGAAATCCATTAAGACTGTTAGGCGTCGGGATTTTGGACGCCTTACATGTCGAGTGACTCAGTTTTACGTGTAGCTTTTAGTATTGCAAGACACTGGTTTTGCAACATGGGACAGGTTTTTGCATGAATATTTCACTTGTTTGACATTTAATATACGTGGCATCAAGAGCGGCGAGAATAACTCCCTTTGCTTGTTTACATTAGGCAGAAACAGGGCTGGCTGATCACTCGAAAGCCAGCCAATTATACTACACTGTACTTATTAAGCCATTTGCTGATTGGGCAGCCATGGCTATTATAAATGGAAGAGCGACAGCCATTGGCAGTTCCAGCCAGTGTCCAACCCCACTGGAGAGGGTAGGGAAGCTAGGCTGAGGAGATACGCAACTGCCCAGCGCGACGGGCACTTTCTCTTGAGACACCGCCGTGTGTGGTCGGAGGGCATCCCTTTCTCACGTGGCAACAGGGAAAAGAGATACATTGGCGTAAACACGTTCTTCAACTGGCTCAAAAATTCAGTCGAGAGATGGTTGAATTTTTTTCTTAAATCTCTTGAACAAAGAGTCAAAAAGTCGGTATAAACTTTAAAACTGAATAAATCATGGAATAAGGTAGATAGAGAGGTACAAATTGACACACATGCTTGGAATGACATGGGGTGTTATTGGAATCAAAAAAATACAAAAATTCAAAAAATGTCTGACAGATAGCGCTTCACCTGATCAGAATAGCAATAATAAGCATAACAATATAAGACAAAGCAAAGATGATGTTGAGGAATGATGGTGGAAATATTGAGCATTTCCTGTAAAGAACAATAGCTGTAGTCGAGGAATAATGTTGTGAACAGCACTGTAATGCATGTCCGGAGTTATAGTGAGGCATTGGCGTCTTATGTTGTCTTTCAGCATCCCTAGAGATGTCAGTCGATCACGACACACTTTCACGACTTCAGATAACCCCAAAGTCAATAATCGCGTGGACTGAGGTCTGGGGACCTGGGAACCAAGCATGATGAAAGTGATGGCTGAGACCCGATCATCACCAAAAGACGCGCGCAAGAGATCATTCACGAGTCTAGCAATATGGGGTGGAGCGCCATCCTGCATAAACATCCGACGTTCCAGCGGGTGTTTATCAGCCAGGCTGGGGATGATGCGATTCTGTAACATGTCGGCGTACCTCTCACCCGTCACGGTAGCAGTTACAAAACCAGAATCACGTATTTCCTCGAAGAAAAAGGCCCGATAACGGTAGATGAGGTAAATCCAACCCATACCGTGACTTTCTCGTCGTGCAATGGAGTTTCCACGGCAGTTCTAGGATTTTCGGTAGCCCTAATTCTGCAGTTGTCGTTGACAGACCCTCGGAGCGTGAAATGAGCTTCGTCGGTCCACAACACGTTACTCAATCAATCATCATCTTCCACCATCTTTTGATACGCCCACACCGCAAATGACCTCCGCTTCACTGAATCGCTAGGTAACAGTTCATGATGCCATGGATTTTGTACGGATAGCATCGGAGGGTACGCCTCAGTGCCAACAGAACAGTAGTGTATGGAATGCCGGTGCGACGTGCAACTGCACGAGCGCTGACTTCCCCGTGCATAGACGAACCCGCTACAGTCTCCATTTCTTCCTTAACTGTCTCAGCAGCATTACTCCTTAGGCTCGGTCGGGCACTACGGGGTCTATCGTCTAAACAACCTGTGGCGGTCGCAGGTTCGAATCCTGCCTCGGGCATGGATGTTTGTGGTGTCCTTAGGTTGGTTGGGTTTGACTAGTTCTAAGTTCTAGGGGACTAATGACCTCAGCAGTTGAGTCCCATAGTGCTCAGAGCCATTTGAGCCAACCTGTGGCTTCGAACTTCGAAATCATTCTCGCCACAGCTGCATTTGTCAACGGACCTTTACCCGTTCGAATCCCCTTCCTATGGCGATAGGATCGTAACACTGAACTAGCACAGTCCCCATTCTGATAATACAGCTTCACTAAAAGCGCCTTTTCAGGTAACATCAACATGCTGCGACTGCTGGCGCATCTGATCCTCTCTCTCTCATTACAGCTCCTTTTATAAACAATTGTCATGGGCAGTCACTGACGTTCTGCTGTTCAGCGCCATCTGTCGGACATTTTGTGTACTTTTTTTTTGTTCTAGTAAAACCCCATGTAATTCGAAGCATGTGTGGTTATTCTTACCTCTCTATCTACATTATTCCGTGGTTTATTAAGTTTTCAAATTTATACTGACTTTTTGATCACCCGGTACTTACATGTGCGTGTGCAGACTAGGGTGAAGTTAAACGTTTTCGCTCCACAAAAACGTAGGCCATGTTTTCTGATATGGAATGAGACTAGCTCACTATAGGATTTTGATAGACTTGCAGATCCGACGACACACAGCAGCAGTCAAGCCGGTGACGCTGTGCAGCACTAGCTAAAAAATGCAGCACGCAATTAAATGTAAATGTCGTGTGACAAGCCAGTTTTTACTCCAGAAATACGATGCTCAACTTTGGAAGACCTGTCCCCCTTTAGTATTTCCTGAAATTAATGTATTTCCTTAAGAGCGCTCGTTGGCCATGTTTGGTTAACATTTGTGCGGAAAGATAAAATTTGTTTGAATCGGTAATACGGTTCAGTTCGACATTAGGATGGTCTTCAACCAGCTAGTCTCTCTGCCACTTAAAATAATTAACTATCCTGAATTTTGTGATTTTATTGATTCTTTATATTCTATGTAATTTGAGATATTTAATACCAGGGTCCCCTTGCCTCAACAGGCGATACCTGAGATTGATCTTGTGTTTGTAATGACAGTACATGTGTAAAAGTGATTAGTTACAAGGAATAGTTGTGACTATTCTAAAATTTAAGTCCCCTTCCTACCTCATTGGCATACTTTAGGAACACTGATGGCCGCTATTCTTCTGAAGTGTAGCACGTAATAGCACGTTTCCTTACAGGTCGGGTTCAATCTGCGTTATGCGCGCGAAGTGGAATCGTGCACACAATGCAAACATAGCATTCACTTATTAAAAACCAGAGGTGTGTTTAGAAGATCTGTGACGTCCATATAGGGCAGATGATTATGGACCAGCGTCTGGGAACGAGCATATTGGCAAAGGTGGTCGGCTGCGCACATGCTACTGTCATCGGAATCTGAGAAGTGGTTGAAAGATGGTGAAAGCACGTCAAGGCGACAAGCTGCTCGATGTCCACCCCTCAGTACAGGACGTGGAGGCTTGCCCTCTCTGTGATGCGGGAGAGGCGCGATCTGTGTGACACAGATACATAGAAACCTGCCGCAGGCGACCCCAATGTTCTCCCATGTCGGTGTAGCGATGTCGTCATTTCCGATTGCAGAGGTCACGGGATCATCGAGACTAAAACACAGCTCAATGCATACGTGTTGCCTTGTCGGATGACTTACGCTTCTTGTTGCACCAGGTCGATGTTAGTCTCCCGATACACCGCCATCTCGAAACATAGACAGCGATGTGGAAGCAGGGGACTGGATTATCTTACGGATGAAACTAACCTGTGGAAGGCACTTTGACAGCGGTATATTACGTGATTATGACTGTGGTCCACATGCATTCACGCTTAATGTCTTCCCCCATGGTAATTATATCTCCGAGCAGAAAATCTGTTCCTGTCAGAAGGCCAGAATCGAGTTACAACTGTCTGACGAGCATCGTAGTTAACTCTTGTCAATACCTGGGACACAAAACTGGCCCGGTCTGAACACAATAGAACACATCAGGACACTACGTGACATGTGCGTAAACATACGTTGCTACATAGGAAAATCTCTTATAAATTGTACCTCCTTTCTTAATTTTGCCATTAACACACTTAGTAGACTGCATGGAGATGCTACCTGTTGGACAGAAAGTGTATTAGGTTATATCTAGCCGTTATACGTGACAAGTTTGATAAAATGTTCAGTGCTTTCATTTGGAGTAATTAAAGTATATTTTGTTGTCTGAGGGAGTAAATATTTCTTTGAGAAGCTAGGCATCTGTTCTCTTGAAAGTAAGTAAGTCTATATACCATTCATGTAGTACACAATTATTCTTACTCGCTAATAATACAGCAGTAAAACATTTAAAGTCGCCCTGGTAAAGCGTCATCTTTTAAATTGTATGACCGAATTTCTTATAAACTGTACCGGTACATTTTAAAATAATATTGCCAATAATGAAAATACAAATACAGGAGGTCTACTTGCAGGTTACGTTTCGAAGATCGAAATTCGCTGGTTTTATTGATTAATTTTATTTAAACGTGAAACAAAAAGACTTTCTTAGCTCCATTACGAGTATTACAATTTTGAAAATGTATTGTCTTGCTTCACTTCAGGTGCTGCATCACTTCGCTGAAACACATAATCATACGACACGCTATTTGGCAGTAATGTGGTGAAAAAAAAGACTCCGTAGGATAATTATGATCTTTTTTTTTTTCAAGAATAAAATCAAGATATCTTCTTATTAGAGTCCCAATGACGACGTGGTGGGTCACATTCAACTACATGAATCCCACATGTCTGAATGATCTCTAGCCGACTTGCAAAGGCTAGTCCTTTTTTTCACACAAAAAATTAGATTTTAAAATGTAACGATAAGTAGACAATAGTTTATAGCTTGTAGTCTCGCCATCCTGGATTATCCTTACAACAACCAGAAGCTACATAGACAGCTAGACCAGCTTCGAACAAAGACGCTGTCATTACTTTACTTAAAGTTCTTGCTGATTTAAATGACGAACTCGGTTTTCTGGCTATGCAGATATTCAGTATTGACGTGACGGCCTATAGCACAGGAACCTCAAGAGGTCATCGAGGGAACACAACTAGTGCAGAAAGTGGGAGAGATATAACAAGCACTGGTCGTTTCAGCCACGCGGGATTAGCCGAGCGGTCTTAGGCGCTGCAGTCATGGACTGTGCGGCTGGTCCTCGCGGAGGTTCGAGTCCTTCCTCGGGCATGGGTGTGTGTGTTTGTCCTTAGGATAATGTAGGTTAAGTAGTGTGTAGGCTTAGGGACTGATGACCTTAGCAGTTAAGTCCCATAAGATTTCACACACATTCGAACATTGGTCGTTTCAGTGCTTCTGTCTTGTGTGTGCCTAAACGCAAGTGTTTAAGGAGAAACTATTTTCAGATTTTAAAATCTGGAGTTTCATCTGGTACCAAATTTGCCATTTCAAACGGTGGTTGGATGATTAGTGTATTATTCGTTCATTGGATGGAGCAGTTTATAGAGACGGTAGGATCCGATTGTAACAGAATAATGTTACTAACGTTAGAGGTGCATACAACATACACGAAAATCTGCTAACTATAACTTTAGCTAGTGATAATGGCTTATTCATTTTTTCCTGCCTCCAATGGTCTAATCGTGTTTCGCCTGTCTCAACACGCCACTCACTGGCTACAGTCAATTGATGTTGGCTTTCTTAAGCCATTTGCCGCTTAATCAAACCAAAAGGTTGACAAGCGCCTTTGTTCAAAACCTGACAATTCGGCCAAGAAATGATGCGAAGGAATGAGTGGGCAGACAAGAAATCGTATGCGCATCAAGAAGAAGTAAAGGAAATGATGCACTCCTGAATTATTCTACTACCACAAAACAGACCCATGGTGGGACACTGTCAATAGGCACACAATATACAACCCCTATCCTACCTCTACGAAAAAGAAGCAGATCATTTGTTGATAAGGCCACGAAATGTTCATAGAGTTAATATTTCAAAAAGTATTGTTGGTACAGTTTAATAGAAGATTCTCTTTTTATCTTGTGGTGCAACTTTTTATGTTGTGATGCAACTTTTAATGCTGTGATGCAAGTTTTAATGCTGTGATGCAACTTTTAATGCTGTGATGCAACTTTTAATGCTGTGATGCAACTTTTAATGCTGTGATGCAACTTTTAATGCTGTGATGCAACTTTTAATGCTGTGATGCAACTTTTAATGCTGTGATGCAACTTTTAATGCTGTGATGCAACTTTTAATGCTGTGATGCAACTTTTTATGCTGTGATGCAACTTTTTATGCTGTGATGCTACTGTATCTATTTATTATGTCCTCCACCTTTTTGGTAACAGAAGTAAGCTTTGTTATCTCTTATCTGCTGCACATTAAATCTATGCACAGCATCATTGTGCTACATAAATGTATTACATATCTTACGTTTAATGTATGCATCTAAAATTGTTGCGTTTGTTAGTGGCCATCGACAAGAAATTATCACATTCCTTTAATGTAAAATTATGCTACCAACACCTGCAAGATGCAGTGCTTATGCACATGTATGTAACTGCTTTCTTATTTTTCTTATCGCTTAAGGTTCCATAGTGTTAAGCAGAAGTTTTCTCTAATTACTGAGGTTGTTTTAGGTTACAATTGCTCTTCTTACCCCATTGCATTTGTAACAGCGATCTTTCTTAAACAGAACTCTACTTTCTGCACGCTGAATTTATGTACAATATTACTCTACCAGCAAATATATTAATAATTTTATTCGTAATGTACACCTGTAAATTTATTATATTTTTAACAACCTTGAAGAGGAAATTTCATATTTACTTTACAATAAAATGCTGTTGTTCACCACAGCCAAGGCAGTTGGCCTTAGTCTCTGGCATAAGGTACATGTAACTTACGCAAAAATTTTATTTTGTGACGCCCATTACTTTTATATGTTGATGAGAGCCTCTACCTGAGGGCATTTACTAATGAATAATACATACACAAAAAGTACGATGTATGTAATCTGGGGCTATCTAAAGCCATCGCTGCAATAACTGTTGTTTCATCAATTTCGTGCATGACAACAGCTGTTCGACTTCATCTAATTTATTGTGGCATAATGTAATGTAATAAGTGAGTACATTTACTTCACAAATACTTTTCTATTAATATTTTGTTATGTTTGTAAATATTATTTTGTAACTGGAGTATACATTTATAGGGCCAATACTTCTGAAGAAGATATTTTTACAGACATCGAAACTATGATCAAGGCATAATAAATCCTTATTTGCAACTGGTGGGCTGATTATTCAATCTATTCATGTTTGACTATTGTGTTTCCTAAGGTTGTGTTCGGGTACCAGCCCAGCATTCACCTAACGAGAATGAAAAATCCGTTAAACCCGACTCTGGATGCTCAATGTTTCTGACCATCATTTTCATGTACATTTCTACGTTAGAGAACATTGACGATTCTTTAACCAAGCAGTCTAAAGCTCATCGCACTCTATTTTTAGTGATAGTGCTATCCGTCTTCTGTTCTTTGTTCTGTGCTCCTACATTTTGCTTAGTATCCGGCTTTGATCCACATGTGACAGTTCCTTTCTCTATTGTTGGATCTTCTATACTGTTCCTATGTATCCCGTACCTCATTATTATTCATGTGATGTTACAACATTGTTTCTGCCAAAGGTCCTAGAAGTATCATTGCTGCCACTTCATTTCTGTTTGGCTGATAGAATTAAAACTTCGGATCCATGCAGCAGAAAATATACAGTCTTAGTGTTAAGGACTGTAAGTGCTCTCTCTTTCCTGATTTTGTTCACAAGCCTACTTCTATTCACGGCAGGTTCGAGATCATTTTGCACACATGTGACTTATCATATGATGCCCCCCCCCCCCTCCACAAAACCCCTTTTTTTCTCACACTCTTTCATCTATGTCTTTTTTAACTGGTAACTGTGATCAGCATATACAAAACTTGCGGTTCGGCGCATCTGGTGCCACTCTAAATTTGCCGCCCCTATCGGCTGCTACTAATTGTGAAACGTTCGGAAAAGGTATGTCATGTCTTTGGCGCCCGTATCAGTTGGCGTCCTAAGCGGCGGCTTTTAATCGTACTTAATATTTGCAAATATGTATGGTTATCTTTGCAGGATCATCATGATAGACATAAGAGATATCCCAACCCAGGTAGCTGAATATATGGACTTACCATTTATTATTCTCAGCTATTATTTTAGCTCTAGGATACTCATTCCTTCCCACAAAAGGGCCTAACTCCACGTATATAGAGTGAAACGTGGAATGAAAATTTGTACCTAGGTTGGGATTCGAACTTGTCTCTTCTGCTTACAAGGCAGGTGCGTTAGCCACTGAGTCACCTTAGCGGTTCACACAACTGCATGGATTACCCTGACTTGCCTCCCCCTCACTGTCGCCTCAGTCGACTTTGAAGTCCCCATTACACACGGACAGAATTTCTGAGGCTCTCAATGTTCTGGAATAACACCTCAGCACCGAATTTAAATGGGGTTCCAGCCTGATAGCCGGCCGGTGTGGCCGAGCGGTTCTAGGTGCTTCAGTCTGGAACCGTGAGACCGCTACGGTCGCAGGTTCGAATCCTTCCTCGGGCATGGATGTGTGTGATGTCCTTAGGTTAGTTAGGTTTAAGTAGTTCTAAGTTCTAGGGGACTGATGACCTCAGATGTTAAGTCCTATAGTGCTCAGAGCCATTTGAACCATTTTAGAACCAGCCTGATACCCATGTGCAAGTACTTATGCAGTACTGGTCTCATAAAGGTATGATTTTATGTATTAAGACTGCAGAGGTGAGTGAAAATTCGTACCAAGGCTGGGAGTCGAACCCACTTCTCCTGTTAAAGTAGACTGGGGTGGCAGTGAGAATTTGGATCGAGTAAGGAGGTGTGCCAGGTTAATCAGTGCGGTTGTTCAAACGTTGTGCGGACGTGGCTTAGTGGGTAGCGCATCTGCCTAGTAACTAGAAAACCTGGGTTTGATTCCCGGCCTTGGTACAAAAAGTACTGCAAACAAATATCATATACTGTAAGTTCTTTCCACATTCTGGAAGGAGGTAGCATTGGCCAAAAAATGAAAAACATTGTTTGGTAAACATGAGCTCCGAAACACGATAATTTAAGCGTTATCAGCAAGTCTTCAGTAGAAGCGATGTCTTTACAGTAGTGAACAAGTGCTCATAGCTCTTAAAGAATGCACTTTAGAGCCAATGTTTACAGACGTTTTCTTGTTTTCGTCCGTGCTACCAATAAAAATGGTTCAAATGACTCTGAGCACTATGGGACATAACATCTGAGGTCATCAGTCCCCTAGACTTAGAACTACTTAAACCTAACTAACCTAAGGACATAAAACACATCCATGCCCGAGGCAGGATTCGAACCTGCGACCGTAGCAGCAGCGCTGTTCTGGACTGAAGCGCCTAGAACCGTTCGGCCACAGAGAACGGCCGCTACCAATCCCTAAATATGGAAAGCAAAGGGCTTGAAGTAGAAGAAATATGTTTCACAGTGTCGAAGACGAAGAGATGCTCGTACTTGTTAAGCTATGCATTTTAGAGCCCATGTGTACTAGACATATTTGCATATCAATGAATATTGACCATTCCTCCTGGGATATCCTGTACAGGCTCGTCAGACATAAAATCAACACTTGACATCACCAGTATAAGACACCAGTTTCGTGATTTCTGAGGAACTTCAAGGTCAACTTTCTCTAAATGTTACTTCACTGGTTTGTGTTTGTGTACATTACAGTTTAGATAAAATCCTTCCAAACACTGCCCACAAGCCGGCCTTTGTGTCCGAGCTGTTCTAGGCGCTACTGTTGGGAACCGCGCTACCGCTACGGTCGCAGGTTCGAATCATGCCTCGGGCGTGGATGTGTGTGATGTTCTTAGGCTAGTTATGTTAGTTTGGTTTAAGTAGCTCTAAGTCTAGGGGACTGACGACCTTTGATGTTAAATCCCATAGTGCTCAGAGTCATTTGAACCATTTGAACTGCCCACAACTTGATCGGACTAGTGCTGTTTTCCTCAACGGTGCGCAGAACTTTTCGAGCTTATATGGAAAAGAAGAAAAAGTAGACACCAGTTTTCCCTCCTGTAACGTCTGCATATGCTGAAGAAAGAATAATTTCATTCATTACAATTTTTCGTGTGTGGAAGAAATATCTACAGGTATTAAATCAAAATACACGAACATTGCAATCAAATTTTCCTAATCATCTTTAGTAATGGTCAGAGAAAGTGTTACCTTCTACAGTTTACGAGACACCAATCAACTGTCAGGTCTGAATCTAGCTGCGCACAAAGACTGTATTTTTTCAAGTATGAAAGGGTACAGCAATCGGTCATAAGCAACGTTTATTAGATGTCCAGATGCCGGTCACTGTATGGCCACTGCAGTGCAGTGAATATAAGATAAAACATTAAAACAAATTAAATATGCACATAGTCGAGTTGGGAATATGTGCATATTGTAATGTTTTATCTTCCATTTGCTGCACAAGTGGCCTCACTGTGAGCGAAGTCTGGATCTGCAATAAGCATTACTTGCGACTGATTGCTCTAAGTTTTACTATTTCACCAATCAACAAGATACTTGCGTCGTTAACAGCAAAAACGAGGCTAGCTACATCTGATATACCAGTACTGTAAAAGATGATACACCTTCCACAAATAATAAGAATTAATAGAGTGCATTAACGTCCAGTATCACATGACATCTATATGGGATAAGATTTTTGGAACACAAGGTGTATTGTGATCGAACATTGTGGGAAACTTCGAAGGGAACGATCTATTGAAAGAACGTCAGAACGGATTATAAAAATACCGATCCTGTGAAACACAGCTGCGCCTTCATTCTCACTAAGTAGTAAGTGCAGTCGACAAGGGATCTCACGTTGTTACCATACATCAAATTTCCAAATGGCTTTTGACACAATTCCTCACACGGGGCTTCTAACCAAATTGCGCGCCTATGGAATATCGTCTCAACCATGTGACTCGATTCGTTGTTTCCTTTCGGAAAGAAGTAATTGACAGAAAGTCATCGAGTAAAACAAACGTGATACCTGGAGTTTTCTCGGGAAGTGTTAGGGATCTTCTGCTGTTCTTAATCTACGTAAACGCTTTAGGAGACATTGTGAGCAGATATCTTAGATCGTTGGTAAATGATGCAGTCATTTACCGTCTAATAAATTCACTGGAAGACCAAAACCAATCGTAAAATTATTTACACAAGATGAATGTATGAGATGAAAAATGGCTTTTGACCATGGATAGAGAAAGTTGTAAGATCTTCCAAATGAGTATTACAAACACTATTATAAATTTCTGTATCACGGTAAACAATATAAATTTAAAGGTTGTCGATTCAACTAAATACGTAAGGATTATAACTGCGAACAATTCAAATCAGAACTGTCATATAGACAATTTTACGGCGAAGGCTAACCAAAGATTGCGTTTTTGGCACAAGACTTAGAAGATGCAATAAATGTACAGTACGCTTGTCCGTCCTCTAATAGTGTGCTGCTGCGCGATATGCGATCCCTACGAGACTGGATGGACGGAGGACATCGAAAGAGTTTAAAGAAAAGCAGCTCTTTTCGTATTTTCGCGAAATTCAAGAGAGATTGTCACAGATATGATACACGACCTGGGACGAGATCTTTTCAAAAAATTTTAATCACGAAAATTGTTACCAATTCTCCGAATGCGAAAATATTTTGTTAACTGCCGAATAAATGACCATGACAAAATACAGGGTGTTTCAAAAATGACCGGTATATTTGAAACGGCAACAAAACCTAAACGAGCAGCGATAGAAATACACCGTTTGTTGCAATATGCTTGGGACAACAGTACATTTTCAGGCGGACAAACTTTCGAAATTACAGTAGTTACAATTTTCAACAACAGATGGCGCTACAAGTGATGTGAAAGATATAGAAGACAACGCAGTCTGTGGGTGCGCCATTCTGTACGTCATCTTTCTGCTGTAGGCGTGTGCTGTTCACAACGTGCAAGTGTGCTGTAGACAACATGGTTTATTTCTTAGAACAGAGGATTTTTCTGGTGTTGGAATTCCACCGCCTAGAACACAGTGTTGTTGCAACAAGACGAAGTTTTCAACGGAGGTTTAATGTAACCAAAGGACCGAAAAGCGATACAATAAAGGATCTGTTTGAAAAATTTCAACGGACTGGGAACGTGACGGATGAACGTGCTGGAAAGGTAGGGCGACCGCGTACGGCAACCACAGAGGGCAACGCGCAGCTAGTGCAGCAGGTGATCCAACAGCGGCCTCGGGTTTCCGTTCGCCGTGTTGCAGCTGCGGTCCAAATGACGCCAACGTCCATGTATCGTCTCATGCGCCAGAGTTTACACCTCTATCCATACAAAATTCAAACGCGACAACCCCTCAGCGCCGCTACCATTGCTGCACGAGAGACATTCGCTAACGATATAGTGCACAGGATTGATGACGGCGATATGCATGTGGGCAGCATTTGGTTTACTGACGAAGCTTATTTTTACCTGGACGGCTTCGCCAATAAACAGAACTGGCGCATATGGGGAACCGAAAAGCCCCATGTTGCAGTCCCATCGTCCCTGCATCCTCAAAAAGTACTGGTCTGGGCCGCCATTTCTTCCAAAGGAATCATTGACCCATTTTTCAGATCCGAAACGATTACTGCATCACGCTATCTGGACATTCTTCGTGAATTTGTGGCGGTAGAAACTGCCTTAGACGACACTGCGAACACCTCGTGGTTTATGCAAGATGGTGCCCGGCCACATCGCACGGCCGACGTCTTTAATTTCCTGAATGAATATTTCGATGATCGTGTGATTGCTTTGGGCTATCCGAAACATACAGGAGGCGGCGTGGATTGGCCTCCCTATTCGCCAGACATGAACCCTTGTGACTTCTTTCTGTGGGGACACTTGAAAGACCAGGTGTACCGCCAGAATCCAGAAACAATTGAACAGCTGAAGCAGTACATCTCATCTGCATGTGAAGCCATTCTGCCATACACGTTGTCAAAGGTTTCGGGTAATTTCATTCAGAGACTACGCCATATTATTGCTATGCATGGTGGATATGTGGAAAATATCGTACTATAGAGTTTCCCAGACCGCAGCGCCATCTGTTGTTGAAAATTGTAACTACTGTAATTTCGAAAGTTTGTCTGCCTGAAAATGTACTGTTGTCCCAAGCATATTGCAACAAACGGTGTATTTCTATCGCTGCTCGTTTAGTTTTTATTGCCGTTTCAAATATACCGGTCATTTTTGAAACACCCTGTAAGAAATCAGAGCTAGCACGAAAGATTTAGGTGTTCATTTTTCTCACAAGTAATTCTAGCGTAGAAAGATCGAGAAACATTCTAAGAATAGTTGTGTGAATTCTCTGACAACCACCTGCACAAGAATTGCGCGGTAGTGACCCTAGATGAAAACTGTCAGTGCGAATAAGTGAAGTATGTAATAATTCAAATTTAAAAAAGTTATTCAAAAGAATGTCAGGTGTTAGCATGTGTGAAAATAAATGATGCGTTTAATGAATCAAGATGCAAAACTCTGACAGAAGAATAGATAAACTTCTAGAAGACGACCCCGGGAAAGATCAGCTTGGTTTCCAGAGAAATGCAGGAAGACGCTAGGCAATACTGACTTTAAGACTTACCTTAGAAGAAACCAAACTTACGTTAACAGTACTTGTAGGTTTAGAGAAAGCATTTGACAATGTTGACTGGAATTCCCTGGTTAAATCTGTGATGGTAGCAAGGATAAATCACAGGGGGCAAAATGTTATTTGTAGTTTGTACAGAAACCCGTGTGCAGTTACAAGGGTCCATGGACACGAGAATGAGCAGTGGTTGAGAAAAGTGAGAGGTAGGATTGCAGCCTGTTCCCAGTGTTATTAAATTCGAGCAATGAGCAAACGGTAAAGGTAGACAAGAAGAAATTTGGATGGGTAATGAACTTTCAGGAAGAAGTAGTATAGACTTCGATAGTAGCCTACGACCTTATAAATTTGTCATAGGCAGCAGAGGACTTCGAAGAACAGTTGAACAGAATCTACAGTGCCTTGAAAAGAAGTAATAAGATGAACATCAACAAAAGTAAGACAAGATTAGTGGAATCTTGGTGAATAAAATCTGTCGATTCTCAGGAGAGACCATTAGGATACAAGTAGTATATGAATTTTGCTTGTAATCCGAAAAGTAAGGTCTCCTATTTTTTATAAGTACATAGACCTGTTTATTTCTACAATGGTTTACATCAGTTTATAGATTGAACATTTAGCTACTTTTCGACATAATCACCACTTCTGTCGACGCATTGTTGTACACGCTGTGGCAGTTTTTGTATGCCCATTCCATACCAGCTCGCCGCGATGATGTTCAGAAAGTCATGAACCTCTTCTTTCACCACGTCGTCGGAGCTGAATCGCTTTCCGGCCAAATGTTCTTTTAACCTAGGGAACAGCTGATAGTCACTGGGCGCCAAGTCGGGATTATAGAGTAGGCGGGTGATTATGTTCCACTAAAACTGTTGCAAGAGAGCAACGGTTTGCCGAGCGATGTATGGGCTAGCGTTGTCATGGAGAATGTATACGCCCTTGCTCAACATTCCTCTTCTCCGGTTCTGAATTGCCCGTTCACGTTTTTTCAGTGTCTCACAGTACCTGTCGGCGTGAACTGTGGTCACAGCGATTCAGCTCCGACGACGAGGTGAAAGAAGAGATTCATAACTTTCTGAACAGCATGGCGGTGATTTGATATTACATGGGCATACAACTGCCACAGCGTCTACCAAAATGCATCGACAGAAATGGTGATTATGTCGAAAAATAGCTAAATGATCAAGCTGTAAACTATTGTAGAAATAAACAGGTGTATGTACTTATAAAAAAATAGTAGACCTTACTTTTGTTATTATCCTTATATATATGTATATATATACAGGGTGAGTCACCTAACATTACCGCTGGATACATTTCGTAAACCACATCAAATACTGACGAATCGATTCCACAGACCGAACGTGAGGAGATGGGCTAGTGTAATTGGTTAATACAAACCATAAAAAAATGCACGGAAGTATGTTTTTTAACACAAACCTACGTTTTTTTAAATGGAACCACGTTAGTTTTGTTAGCACATCTGAACATATAAACAAATACGTAATCAGTGCCGTTTGTTGCATTGTAAAATTTTAATTACATCCTGAGATATTGTAACCTAAAGTTGACGCTTGAGTACCACTCCTCCGATGTTCGATCGTGTGTATCGGAGAGCACCGAATTACGTAGGGACCCAAGGGGAACGGTGATGGACCTTAGGTACAGAAGAGACTGGAACAGCACATTACGTTCACATGCTAACACCTTTATATTGGTCTTTTTCACTGACGCACACGTACATTACCATGAGTGGTGAGGTACACGTACACACGTGGTTTCCGTTTTCAATTACGGAGTGGAATAGTGTGTGTCCCGACAATTGCAATCTCTGGCATAATGAATGTCAAACACACCGCAGTACATCTGGTGTAATGTCGCCGCAGGCTGCTACAATACGTTGTTTCCTATCCTCTGGGGTTGTAGGCACATCACGGTACACATTCTCCTTTAACGTACCCCACAGAAAGAAGTCCAGAGGTGTAAAATCAGGAGAACGGGCTGGCCAATTTATGCGACCTCCACGTCCTATGAAACGCCCGTCGAACATCCTGTCAAGGGTCATCCTAGTGTTAATTGCGGAATGTGCGGGTGCACCATCATGCTGATACCACATACGTCGACGCGTTTCCAGTGGGACATTTTCGGGCAACGTTGGCGGATCATTCCGTAGAAACGCGATGTATGTTGCAGCTGTTTGGGCCCCTGCAATGTAGTGAGGACCAATGAGGTGGTCGCCAATGATTCCGCACCATACATTTACAGTCCACGGTCGCTGTCGCTCTACCTGTCTGAGCCAGCGAGGATTGTCCACGGACCAGTAATGCATGTTCCGTAGATTCACTGCCCCGTGGTTTTTGAAACCCGCTTCATCGGTAAACAGGTAGAACTGCAACGCATTCTCTGTTAATGCCCATTGACAGAATTGCACTCGATGATTAAAGTCATCACCATGTAATTGCTGATGTAGCGACACATGAAACGGGTGAAAGCGGTGACGGTGCGGCATGCGCATGACACTACTTTGACTCAGTCCACCGGCTCTCGCAATGTCCCGTGTACTCATGTGTGGGTTCATGGCAACAGCAGCTAACACACTAACTGCACCCGCTTCTCCTGTGACGGGCCTGTTACGGACCCGTTTGCGTGCTGCGACCATACCTGTTGCATACAGTTGGCGGTAGATGTTTTGCAATGTGCGGCACGTTGGATGCTCTCTGTGCGGGTACCGTTCTGCATACACACTGCAGGCTTCAGCTACATTTCGTCGACACTCGCCATAGATGAATATCATCTCCGCCTTTTCAGAGTTCGAATACACCATGGTCACAGTTCCTACAACACTACACTATCACAGACGTCTGGTAACACGGTGTACTACAGTTGGTCTGCGTGCGGAGACGAATGCAGAATAACAATAGCAGCAAGCGCTACATGCGGACACTGCGACAGTTAGACCAAACCACAACAGTGCACTACAGCCACACTCGTAAACACGGTCGTCATCGTAAACATGTCCCTGCAGATATTGCTCGCCGACCGTGGCCCATGTTTGTTACAACCCGCAACTGAACGTCTGAGGTTTCAAGCGTCAACTTTAGGTTACAATATCTCCGGATGTAATTAACATTTTACAATGCAACAAACGGCCCTGATTACGTATTTGTTTATATGTTCAGATGTGCTAACAAAACTAACGTGGTTCCATTTAAAAAAACGTAGGTTTTTGTTAAAAAACATACTTCCGTGCGTTTTTTATGGTTTGTATTAAACAATTACACTAGCCCCTATTACTGGGCACTGATTTACACCAACAGGGAAATTTAAAAATTTGTGCCACACCAGGATTCAAATTCAATTCTTCTGCTTACTAGACAGATACTCTACTCTGGCCATTGAGACGTTCGGACACAGTGGCCATCACAACTGCACATACTATCCTAGCACGATTCCCGTCAGATCCATATTCTCAACTTACCAGCACAACGGATGTTGTGCCTCCGGCCATTATCCTCATAACTCTCGGCGTTTCGCCGATTCCCGCAAGAATTGGTGTGGTGTGCATCTGCACTGCAGGGATCATTGTCCAGTCTCGCCTTAATTGTTTACGTAGTATCTGTACTTTCGGACATATCAGAAAGAACAGACACCACATGTATAAATGTAAGTGTTAACTAGATATTTCTGTAGCTATTTAGCCGTGAAGAAAAGTGGATAGTGGATTATAAGCAGTTGAGACAAGCAGAGGAGAAAAGCTCTTGAAATCTGGCGCTGCAGAGGAATGTGGAAGTGGGTACATAGAGTGATCAGTGAGGAGTTGCTGAATCATATTGCGAAAAAAGAAAGAAATTTATGATACAACTTAACTAAAATAAGGGATCTGCAGGTAGACACTTTGAGGCGCAAAGGAATAGTTTGGTAACAAAGGGAAGTGTAGGAATAAAAAGTGTAGAGGTGGGTCTAGACATGAAAAAGCACAAATAAATATCCGACTAGATCCCAGCAGTTACGCTGAGATAAATAGGCTTGCACAGGGTAGACTAACATGTAAAATTACAGCAAATTATTTTTCGACCTAAAATCTTAACAAAAGCATGGGGATGTTATTAGTGGCCGAGCGGTTCTAGGCGCTTCAGTCTGGAACTGCGCGACCGCTACGGTCGCAGGTTCGAGTCCAGCCTCGGTCATGGATGTGTGTGATGTCCTTAGGTTAGTTAGGTTTAAGTAGTTCTAAGTTCTAGGGGACTGATGACCTCAGATGTTAAGTCCCATAGTGCTCAGAGCCATTTGAATCATTTTGTTATTAGTGGCCCTTTCCCACCAAGTTAGAAACTATTTGTCAAATTTCTGGCGAAGTGCTTTAACATGTGAATTTTGATGAACTGCTTGGGTTACTATATGATCTGCTGAAAGTGTCTTCGTCCCATGTGCACCAGACTGAGGTAAAAAGCTGCTTGCACATCATAACAGGGGAAACCGCGGACGTCACCAGCACATAATTGTTGGGGGACGGTGAATAAGTCAATGGATACGGTAGAGATCCTCCATTCAGAAGATGAAAAAGTGGGACCTAAAGCCACGTTTTGTAGCACTGTCCGTGCCTCAGTGGTAGTTAACTCATAAGGCATGCCAATTTAAACGTGGGTTACAACGTATTTTTCGATTGCCACCTAGGAAAAGTTAAATACTTAATTTTTACATTTATCGAGAGGGAATGTATTATGTCCTAAATAACCGTAGAAACTCATTGAAACTGAGTAGTTTCACAAACCGAAAACCCCGAGAACTAGGAATAAAAAAAGTAAGCAGTTAAAAAGTCAGAAGCGATACTTAAATGCGGTGTCAAAAGCATAATGTAAAATTATCCTATAGAAATCTAAATACATTTCTCCTATTGTCGAGATCGGAAATAAATATTCTAGCAGCACTTCATAAGTCTCTGTACTCCAACAGCAACTTGTGCACATTGCAAACTGTGAATGTGATTCAGCCACTGCTGTGTCACTGTTGAACATGGATAGGTCAGCAGTCGTCGCAGAGCACTGAAACCTCATTGTGCTTCGTAGACTGAAGAAGGGGACGCAGACTTAAGTATCGTCAGTGCTTCAACATTAGGAAGTAATTCTCGAATTTGTTTTACTGTCACGTTAGTGAATCCTGCAAACCATTAATTCTTACAGCACAATAGTCTTTAGTATGTGTAATTGGTTTAGGCTGGATATACTCTTTCGACGGTGTCAGTTTTTGTCACGTAAGAATAACAAACTTTGAACTACTTTTCGAAAAGTATTGTGGGAGGACACGTCTCCCCTGCCCCCTCGATGGTTACGCCATGCGAGAAACTGGTTTCTCTCCAACTCCGCAAAGTTACTGATATTACAGTGCGCACGACGTGGTGCATTACTATTTCACAGGCGAATGATTCAGTGCCCTAATTGCTTTGCCAGAGACACTCTACTCGTTGTTTTAACTATGTGATCACATTTGCCTTAACGCCACTACCACGAGCAAAATATTGCACTCTACATTAATTATCGGATCGTGTAACGCGCCCCGTGGTATCTGCAAGCTTTCCGGACTAGTTCGTGCCTGTAGTGCCATCAAGGGCAGTGGATCATTCTCGCCATGATTTATCACCCCCGAGTCAGCCGTTTGGCGGAAATTTAAACAGCTGCGTTTCTCTGGCCTGTCGACGTGAAGCGTTCGCGGAACAAAACTCGCCAGCGATTGCGGCATCGATCACTGTGCCGGCGCATCTGGCCATAATAGAATACGTCAATTAGCTAATATAATGATTGAGCTGCGGTGGTCGGGCGCAGTAATTAATGCGAGCGACGACGCGTCGGCCATTGTGTGTGGCCCACACACACGCACGCACACTATTGCGTGTCACGGCCACAGTAGAATGCAGATGAGTGCCGGCAAATGGACCGGCGTGGGACGAACGCAGATGGCCGTCAGCTGAGCCGCACTGCGCCGGTCAAATGGGGCGAAGTCCGTAATTAAAACCGCATCTGGCCGCTGCCACAGTGAAGGCGGAAGCCTTGCAGAGGGGTGCGACAGCGGAGAAATTCCTTTTTCATAAACGACTGTGTTGGCTTTAAGATCCTCAAGCACCATTTATACTGCAGCCGAAACAATTGCTCTAATTAACAATAGCTTTGGATTAGACCAAGGAAATATTTTGAGGGTTTAATGCATTAACGAGTGAGCTTTTCACTAAAACAACATGTAGTGCCTGTGCCTTCATTCAAGAGGAGGACATCGATATTGAAACAAATACAATAAACTCTGACAGTCACGAACTTTCATCGCGAAGTAATATTTTTGCTAAATCTTCCATTATGTTCATAAAATCGTCATGTTGCTCCACATGACAAGCTGTATGACCATTTAGAAAATTTCCTACAACAACAAACCCTGAAACTTAATTGACGATTACAGTAAACATTACATGTCTTAAGACCTAATTTTCGTCCAGGAAATATTCACTGTTGTGTATGTATTCTCTCTAAAACAGTAGATAGAAAAAAGATCTTAAATATCGGTGCACATTTAGTGTTCACAGACATCAAAAAATTATATCACAATGTCCCACTAGCCACGCTGTATGGAGCACTGGAACTATATGGCACTGACCCGCTATGTACAAGAGGTATCTATAACATACACAGTGATACTGACTGAAGTACACGTGTAAGATCTATAATCTCTAAATCGTTTACAGTAAAGAAAAGCACTGTTCTTCGTCGCCAGCGTTATTCACAATTTGTCTACGAATCGCTGTGCAGAACTGGGAAAACAATGCAGGAGACGGAGAATCCAGATTGAAGCCCACAGTGGATACTCATTAATTCGCACGTAATCAGGTTATGGTTGGGACGGATGAAAATGGTCTCTCTTATAAAGTGAGGAAATTAATGGAAGAGTAGGCCTACAGTAAATTGGGACTGGAGTTGAATATCAAGAAGACAGGATGCAGTGGATCTCGAAATACCATGTAATGTAACCATTGGTAATTCTGAAAGCTCCATTGATAATTGTGAAAGTTAAAAATACCTGGGGAGTGTAATCAATGAAGCTGGATCACGTTAACATGAGAAAGAGATTGAGCTCAGGAATGAGAGAAATATCAATCAATCTCCCTTTCGTGGCCAACGAAAATCGGACTGAAAACGAAGTATTTGTATAAAAAATCGCCCATGTTTCGGAGTGCTCAACGGTTACGGTAACAAACCGTAAGAAGAATGACGCTGTAAAAATGATCTTCTTATGACGACTATCAAGGATCTCCAGTTGGAACAGAGAACAAATGAGGATGTGCTACACACAACACAGAATAGATTGTAAGGTGTCTCTTATGTGAGGAAGACATTTTTACCAGTTTTAATAAATTATTGTCTCTTATTGATGTATTCACGATAATTAGGTAGTGCTATAGTCCGTAGCCGGCCATGAATCGGAGAGCATTTCCCATGCTGGCTGGTTAGGTGACGAAGCGACCATATGTGCCTTTTAGTGGGGTGGGGCGCGGCGCTGGACCGTAGCAACAAGCGTCAGCCTGGGAAATATACATGATGGGAAGTACCGCCACCTTGGCGCCAAACTCACCGATTTTGTTTATTTATATTTAATAATTAGTCATTTATGACAACATGAATACTAGGTGGAGCCTCTGGATGTTTAAAACTATTTATCATAATTTTACCTCGTTAAAATTCACACCCGTTCATTAACAAATGCATATCGTAGTAAGTACGAACTTGATCGGAAATCCACGAACTGTGACGAAACTAGTAAGAGATGCGGACAGCGCGCCAAAGTCGGCAGTCGGCGTTAAGAGCTCTTCTTGTCTTGTTCGATGGTAGCCATGCTCTCGGTTACGAGTAGTTTGTGACATGAGTGTTTCATTATTGATCTAATAGCAATAAAAGTGATATTACGGAATTCTGAATGTAAATAGATACCCCAAAGTTGATAGACAGCAAATTCAGATAATTTCCTTCCACCGACAGAGACATCCAATGCTCCAATGAAGAATCTGCACGGGACGACATTTACGAGAGCTGCACCGCGCACAGGTAGGAGGAAATCCGACGAGACGACCCACCAAGGCGGATCAAGGAAGGTCCGACTTACATTCGCAAATTCCGGGTGGAAATGCTAACCAGTTATACTGTACGTCACACATACCACCATCTACGGACTTGGGGCTAAGTTGAGTAAAACAGTATGAGTTTAGAAGCGAGGGGATCTTGCAAGATACCATAATGTATGAAGATTCTATAATGACACAAAACCAGTTCCTATAGTTAACATAACGAAAAACTATAAGAATGATTACTTTATCACTGTTTCCATATTGCGTCAGTACAATGTGCAATTGTTAGTCCATATTGTGCAGTCTGGAACCGGAATCAAAGGTTAAAAATAAAAAACGATCAACACCGTATTACCTGTTATTATTATTATTATTATTTCTTTCTTGTCTCAGACGTTATGTCTGGTTAAAAATGGAAGGTGACGCGGACCTTGATCAAGCGTGACTTCCTTTTAACTGTACGGTATATGTTACATTGCATTTAGGAACTTTCGGGTAATTGAACAAGTGTCAATAATTACAGATTTCTGTAGTTTTTTGTAGCTGTATTGCGTTGATGTACTGGTGGATATTGTGTGGTATGACTCCTGTAGTTAATAGTATAATTGGTATAATGTCAACTTTATCCTGATGCCACATGTCCTTGACTTCCTCAGCCAGTTGTATGTATTTTTCAATTTCTTCTCCTGTTTTCTTTTGTATATTTGTTGTATTGGGTATGGATATTTCGATTAGTTGTGTTAAGTTCTTCTTTTTATTGGTGAGTATGATGTCAGGTTTGTTATGTGGTGTTGTTGTATCTGTTATAATGGTTCTGTTCCAGTATAATTTGTATTCATCGTTCTCCAGTACATTTTGTGGTGCATACTTTTATATGGGAACATGTTGTTTTATAAGTTTATGTTGTAAGGAAAGCTGTTGATGTATTATTTTTGCTACATTGTCATGTCTTCTGGGGTATTCTGTATTTGCTAGTATTGTACATCCGCTTGTTTCTATTTGTTGTTTGCAAAGTCTGCATTTATCTGTTGTGGTATTGGGATCTTTAATAATATGCTTGCTGTAATATCTGGTGTTTATTGTTTGATCCTGTATTGCAATCATGAATCCTTCTGTATATATTGCCATTTCTTAACCATGTGTTGGATGCGTCTTGATTGATGTGTGGGTGTGTTAGATGATATGGGTGCTTGAAATGTAGTGTTTTCTTTTTGCAATTTACTTTCTTCGTATCTGTTGATGTTATGTGATCTAAAGGGTTGTAGAAGTTTAGGTTTCAGATAAGGTATTCCATGTGTAAGTGTATCAGGGAACGTGTATGGGTCTGCAATGTAACGGGTAAATAATTTACTTAGATGTGAATGCGTTGAGGTGAACTTCTTTAGCCAGAAATTTGCTATTTTATCTTTTCCAGGGGCTTTCCAATTGTGAGTAGACTTAATTGCTTGGGTGACTTCATGTTGCAAAATTGTCACTTCAGGCATTTGTGGTATCATCTTGTATGTATCTGTTTCTGCTTGTATCCACCGTGCATGCCTGTTACGTTGTACCGGGTTTGACCATATGTTGCTCCAGAAGTGTTCCATGTCTGTTATGTTTGGTGGATTGTCTATTTTAATGTGTGTGTTATCTATTGTCTGGTAAAATTTCTTTTGGTTTGTGTTGAATGTTTGGTTTTGTTTCCTTCTATTTTCACTTTTTTTGTATCTTCTAAGTCGTTTGGCCAATGCTTGTAATTTCTGCTTCTTTTCATCTAATTGCTCTATCGCTTCTAGTTGTGAGATTTTACCTAATCTTTTTCGTTTTTTTTCTGACATTTCATTTCTTATTAATTGTGTTAGCTGTCTGATGTCTTTTCTCAGTTTTTCTATTCTGATCTGTAGCCTGTGTTGCCATGCTGGTTTTGTGGGTTTCTTCTGTGTGTTGGTTGGTTCTGATCTCTGCCTAGTGTGTATATTTAGTGTAGTAAGTGCTCCTATACAGACCAGTAGTTGTAACTCTTCCATAGTTGTGTTTTCATTTATTTTGTTGTGTATGATTGTGTTGATAGTTTTTATTGTTGTTTCGACTTGTGGGTTATTTGGCGGTCTATGCAAGAATGGTCTAATGACTGTATTTGTGTCTTTGTATTCTATATATGTCAGCTGAAATTTTTCTTCTATATCTAACATGTGTGTCACTTCGTGTTCTATTTGTGCTTGTTCTGGTGGCTGTCTTAAGATTTCGTTTTCCTCTGACTGTTTAATTGATGCTTGTTGTTCTTTGTTTGTTTGCTCTGGGATGTTTGAGTCCATTACTGTATTTTCTTCTTCTTCTGATTGCACATTATTTTGTTCCAGTATTTGTTGTACTTGTTGTTTGATGTTTTCTAATTCTGACAGGGGTATCCTGTTATTTTTTATTATTACACGGATCTGATCAGCTAGTCGTTGTTCTGTTAAAAAATTTTAATTCTGGGTATCTGGTAATAAATGTTGTGTATACTTGTGATCTGTATCCAGTTGTGTTGGTTCCAAGGTTTGTTGCTTGGTAATAACAGAACATGAGGTGTCGATTAACTTCATCTGACCATCTCATCCTCTGTCTTTGTTTTCCTTCTAGGGTGGTTGCAGGAAGCATATCCTGCAAAACACCTCTATTTGGATTTTAATCATTTTCCAGTTGGCTAGCAGTGTCGTTACCATTGTGGGCGGGCACAGGGTTCAAGCGTCGCCCCCGACCATGACGGCGCTTGTCCGAGGCTTATTTAGTCCTGTCCTGAACCAACTAATCACACTAAAAGGGGGGTTAGCCCTATTAGTGGGTTGTTCTTTTCGTCGCCTTTTACGACTGGCAGAACATACCGGAGGCCTATTCTTTTCCTGGGCCTCCACGGGAACTGTTATTATTATTATTATTATTATTATTATTATTATAGCCGTTAAATGAACACCTAGTAGCAAGTTTCATTTTCTTTTCCTTCTCAGTAGTTTCTTTTTTTTCCAGTACTTCTTTTAATGATCGCTGCGGTTTTATTTCCGTCAATGTTATTCCGGTCTTTGTAATTCTTCTTTGGACCTGAAATGCTTGCACATTTTGTATTCAGCTACGAAACATATCCCATTCTACCACGAGGGCTTCTAGGGTGTTTGATCTCTCAAGGTCTTTCTCAGATTTTTATTCCACGGCGTGGCAATCTTTATATTACAGAGGTAATCACATTTTTATGTCAGCAGATTGAAGCCACGAATGAAAATTTGTACCAAGTCTGGGATTTTAATATTTGGTTTTGGTACAAATTTTCATTCGTTACATCATAGATATCCGAGACTTGAAAAGATCTCCGGAACAACATTGTTCAATTTAATCATATAGCCGGCTGGGGTGGCCGAGCGGTTCTAGGCGCTACAGTCTAGAACCGCGCGACCGCTACGGTCGCAGGTTCGAATCCTGCCTCGGGCATGGATGTGTGTGACGTCCTTAGGTTAGTTAGGTTTAAGTAGTTCTAAGTTCTAGAGGACTGATGACCTCAGAAGTTAAGTCCCATAGTGCTCAGAGCCATTTGAACCATTTAATCATATATTTCGATAGTATTTGTTTGTCCATTTTGTACAAGTGTCCAACAGATATCACCCTTCTTTCCCCTTGGTCGCCGAGAGCCCCTCTGCTCTCTGGCAGAGTTCTTTGTTGCTCTGCAGTTTACAGCTGGCAACAATCTGGATTATTATTATCGTTTTCCTTTTGCGTGTGGTGTATTGTAAGTGGAACATACCGGTACCAAAATTGTACGTCATCTATAGGGATATGATATGTCACGACATGATAACTGACAACAAATATAATTTTTTATATAATGTCGACGACATAAGGATAAAGAATTGTATAAATGCAAAATCTGATCTGAGTTGATACTGGATTTATGATTATCTGATTATAAGGATTTTACAGAAGCTTTTCATAGGAATACCCTCATTTCCATACGTTGATAATAATCTTTGGAAAATAACACCGCCGCATGGGAGTAGCCGAGCGGTCTAGGGTGCTGCAGTCATGGACTGCGCGGCTGGTCCAGGCAGAGGTTAGAGTGCTCCCTTAGGCATGGGTGTGTGTGTTTGTCCTTAGGATGATTTGGGTTAAGTAGTGTGTAAGCTTAGGGACTGACGACCTTAGCAGTAAAGTTCCATAAGATTTCACACATATTTAATCACTTTTTTTTGTTGAAAATAACATCCATGAAAATTAATTTCTTAATGATGTTTCTATTTGTGAGAAATTCTTTTGGTATTTGATATAGGTGAATCCATTATGCAAATGAAATTTTAAGAGAATATACTCTTATTTAATTAAATGTTAACATCGTGTCAGTTTTTGAACCCACAATTGAATCCACAAATACAAGAGTATTGATAAATATTTCGATTTCTTCTAAACAAGTTATCTTCACACTGGTATAGAACAGATTGTAAAACGCAACGACAAGGAACTCCAAAGTGATCTGTAGATGCCGCTAACCAACAAGAAAAAGTTCACGGAGGAATTAAAAAAAAAAAAAAAAAAGCACAACATACTGGTTCCTATCTGCATATCTCAAGAAGTACCCTCCTCTTTTGGCGCATCGGACTAAATGTAAAGGATGGAGACACTTTAATTGATGCGCAGTATTAAGAAAGACCATGTGGCTCGAACCTACAGCCCTTGACTGTAGGCAAGGGTCAGTGTAGAAGCTGGAGGTGAAGGACCACTATGGCTGGCTGTGGAGTTGGGCTGCTAGTGGTCACCCAGGGCGTGACAGCAGCGATGTGGCGGTCAGGTACCAGGTGTACGTCCTGTGTCCAGTCATAAAAACAGTAATTCCAGTTTTCATTTATTTCATATCAGAATACATCAGTCGTTTTCATTTTATCCATTACGTATTCGAGGTCACGGCTGTTACGCTCAGTGTTAAAATGCCGGTTCAACCACCTGCTGAACAGATATTCAGTAAGGCTGATGGTCAGCAGGCAGCCTACTGTCTGGCCCGCGGGCAGCGTCAATTCTCCAAGCATGTGGGGAATTTAGGTGGTCAGCTCTCGAGCAGTATACCACTCCATCAGCTCCCAGTCAGTCAGTCGGTGCTCTGTTACGAAAGTCTCTGTGAAGTCGGTCTCGTTGGCTCGACGAATGTCCGACTCAGTGCGGGGTGCTGTAAGGCGCACAGGGTCTAACAGCGTACCACGATACGGACGCCACACTAAGTGCTATCAGCCAAAAAGTTTGCCCTCCAGGGTAACGAACAACAGCAAGGTCTACTCCACAGAGCGACGAACTACAGCAGAGTTTGCCCGCACAGTATGGTGACTCGGTGGCTAGCTAGCCCAGGCGTGAACTCTGTGTGCCCCGAAGCTAGGTGGACCCCAGTGGATGGAAACTAGGCAGCAGGTAGCCCAGTGGCCGGACGGCACAAAGTCAGCAACAATCGGACTCGAGGAGAGTCGCAATTAGCGAAGACATTGTTCAGCGGCAAGAGCTTGTTTCGAACTTCACCAGTGCGAATTCACCTCATAATTGGCTTTGCTGGAGTCTGATGTTGTTTGCCTAAGGACGACAGTATTTATGTCAGCTCCATCCACTGCCTCTCTCAAGCAGAACTGAGGCATGAGGCGTGGGTGCTGTGCCAGTCCCAAAACTTCGCATTTCAGGAAGCCCAGATGACTGCTTCTGCAATGTCAGCGTGGTCTGAATACCGCTTCTTGTGCAAGAACACCTACCACGAGGCTTCCTGCGCCACTGTGCTGTGACGTCTGTCTCCTGAATCAGACACAGGTCTTTTCCGCTATATTCACCAGAGCCAGAGCTCAACATCATGAAAACTGATCCATCAGGGGCACTTTGGAACTATCCACGTAATGTTTATTACATCTACAGGAACTGCCGTATGATGTGACAATCTGCTGATGAAGCATATGGACTGAGCAGAAATAAAAGAAATTGGACCAGAAATGAGATAAGCAATCAGATTTTACATCCAAATTGGTAATCATGTGGTAGAGGGGGTAAAGAAATTGTGCTACCTTCGAAGAAAAATAACGATTGACAGATGAATCGTGGAGAACAAAAGAGGCAGACCAGAAAGGTGAGCCCGCACCTCGTGGTCGTGCGGTAGCGTTCTCGCTTCCCACGCCCGGGTTCCCGGGTTCGATTCCCAGCGGGGTCAGGGATTTTCTCTGCCTCGTGATGGCTGGGTGTTGTGTGCTGTCCTTAGGTTAGTTAGGTGTAAGTAGTTCTAGGTTCTAGGGGACTGATGACCATAGATGTTAAGTCCCATAGTGCTCAGAGCCATTTGAACCAGAAAGGTGAATGGGATACTCGCCAAATTTTTTATAGTACCAGGGGCGTTGAATATGTTGTGCAACACAAGCTTTCTCGTGGCCAACCTCGGTTGAAAAAATGCGTTATTTATTGTTGGACATCGTGAATATTCCACCTTCAGCCAATGTACTTCCATGAAGTTCCTATAGGTGGCGGCGTTATACATATCCTTCAAAAATGGCGTCAGTGATGGACGTGCATGCGAAGTGGGGAGCTGTCACAAAGTTTCTTTTGCCGAAAATCCGAGTATCACAGGTATTGATAGGTGCTTGTGGAATGTCTACGGACACATGGTAGCCAACAAAACCACAGTGAGTCCTTGGGAGAGGCGTTTGTCATCATCGCAACAAGGTCGTGAACAACTGTTCATCTCCAGCTGTAACTTCTGCGACTTTGGAACGACGGGACATACTCATTCAAAATGATTCACGGGTCAGAAAGTTCGCATCGCAACCATACATCTCCGTTGCTGATGCTGACAGCGCCATCCACCAATTGGTATACAGAAGGGTGGATGCAAAAAAGATCTATCTGTGCCCAATCAAGAATACACTCCGCTGGAAGCAATACGCGAATAATGGAGACTACTGATGCAGCAACGTATTGGGTCTGACGTCGACCTGTATAGTGGTAACATGCGGGCATTAAAGCCCTCACTGTAAGGTGGCGTAAGGTCACCACATTGTACAAATACTATGTTGAAAAATAGGCTTTTCTACCCAGAAGAATGTGAAATAATATGGTGTACTTCAATCCTCAATAAAACCAATCTGCTTTGAGGAGAAGAAGAAAAACAAGTAGGTGTTCCATTACTTATTGAAAGCCTCCCGTGTGAAACACTGAGAATGTATGTGTGGAGCAGAACATTGCAATTCAATCATTGGCTTTTGGCAAAACAGAAGACGAATAGAATAAGATGTGGTCTTACAGGAAAATGCTGATAATAAGGAGGAGTGATTAGACAAGGAACATTAATTCTTTGTAAAACTGGCCAGAAAGCAGTTAATGTAAAAGAACAATAGAATGATGTGTTAAGGCATGAGCAAATAACTTCAGTAGACGACAAAAATTGTTGAGGAAGACGAAGATAGAATATCTAGAACCAATAACCATAACTGCAGCGCACTGCGTGAACAATAATGGGAACCACTTGCATCCCTTAATGATAGTACGATAACAGTCGGTTACATAAAGTCAGAACAATGCTACAGTGGTTTGAGATCATGATAGTGGACATACGTTGTCATCGCCATCAAAGTCACCAGAACCAGATAGCAAACATGCGGGACGCTATCGCGTGCCACGTTCTCCCCCACAAACAACCGGCCCGTAATTTACTGGAACTGAGTGCATCGTGCGGAGACACTCGGCGCCACATACCTTAGCAAAATTATTAACGGCTAGTCGAATCGATGACACGCAGGGCCACTTCTGTACTGAGTTCCAAAGAATCAACACACCACTGAGCGGTTAGTCACATGATTTTGGTTCATTAGTGCACGTTATACAGTGATGTCCTCGTTCCCAGCCACGTGGCTCACACGGATGTTACCCTCAATCGTGCCACTAAATCAGGAAGAAACAGAGCGAGGTGGATCAGCGGTGAGACACAAAAATGGTTCAAATGGCTCTGAGCACTATGGGACTTAACTTCTATGGTCATCAGTCTCCTAGAACTTAGAACTACTTAAACCTAACTAACCTAAGGACATCACACAACACCCAGCCATCACGAGGCAGAGAAAATCCCTGACCCTGCCGGGAATCGAACCCGGGAACCCGGGCGTGGGAAGCGAGAACGCGACCGCACGACCACGAGATGCGGGCGGTGAGACACAGGACGAACGATTCGAGAGGGCTGAGGTTCAGATCCCCGTCTGCTCATCCATATTTTGGTTTTCCGTGACTTCCCTCAGACGTTTAATGCAAATGCCGGAATTGTTTCTTTGAACACCTCATCTAAAGTCCTTCCAATAACTGTGATTTCGTAATCCAATTTTGTTCCGTTTCTAGTGGCGCCGTCGTCAATAGTATATTAAATCCCAACCAGAATCATGACTAAATTAAGCAAAACAAAAGAAAAAAAAGACATTAGTTACCAGTATCTGGTCATATATGTATACTGAGACGTAGGAAGTTCCAATACATATTATTTCCCTAGGAAAGAAAATGACTTTTCCGTACAAAGTGCTACCCGCTGGGAAGACCACATTCATCTTCACCAGAATGACAGGAAAATGGACGATCTAGGAGTGTTTTTTCGACAGCGTACTATTAATAGGTCCCTGTCACCTACATTAAATTTTCACTTATTTTTATTCTCATGTATGATCCTTATTGACAACTAAAACAGTTACGCGAGGAATACGGTAACAAATTCGTACAAATCGTTCAAATGGCTCTGAGCACTATGGGACTTAACATCTGAGACATCAGTCCTCTAGAACATAGAACTACTTAAACCTAATTGACCTAAGGACATCACACACATCCATGTCCGTGGCAGGATTCGAACCTGCGACCGTAGCAGTCGCGTCGTTCCAGACTGAAGCGCCTAGAACCACTTGGACACTGCGGCCGGCAACAAACTTGGAAATCGATAAGTCTCTTTACTTCAGGATCATGGAAAAACAAATTCTCCTTTCTTCCTCTTTCTTACACCCCTTTTGCGACGCGGTATCGACTGTGTTCTTAACATTGTCCTCTGTGCTATACCTCACCATTAATTTGCTGCCAAATTCGTCCATTTTGAATGTCATCCTGCATTCCAGAACCACTTCTTCCGCTGTCTGTATTCTGTGCACGATTCTTCGTGGCAAGGAATTTCTTCGCAGTATATCTCCCGGCCACCATATACACATGTCATTCTCATCATTTACCGAGCGAGGTGGTGCAGTAGTTAGACACTGGACTCGCATTCGGGAGGACGGTGGTTCAATCCCGCGTCCGGCCATCCTGATTTAGGTTTTCCGTGATTTCCCTAAATCGCTCCAGGCAAATGCCGGGATGGTTCCTTTGAAAGGGCAAGGCTGACTTCCTTCCCCGTCCTTCCTTAATCCAATGAGACCGATGACGTAGCTGTCTGGTCTCCTTCCCCAAACAACCCAATCCAACCCCATTCTCACCATTTCCACTAGTTTTCTTTCCTCTCCCATTCTTTGAAATTCCTCCTCGCTCTACATTCTGTCAGACCATTTCACTTCACCTTCACCTCCCCGCAAACACATTATAGAAATGTACAAATATCTTCCGTCATTCATTTCACGTGTCCCTGGTTCGCTGTCACGCACTAGAATACTCCATACAAAACACCTGAAAATCTTTACATCTGCATCTATATCTATACTCCTCAAACCAAACCGCTTCACACTGTATAGCGAAGTGTAAATCATAACGTGCCACTAGCCACTGTCACTCTTCTCCCCCCTCCCCTCCTCTTCCCCCCTTCCCCCCCCCCCCCCATATTTTCCTGTTCTAGTCGCTAATGGTTCGCGGGAAGAACGATCCTTGGAAATCCTTCGTGTGATTTCGAATCTCTCTGATTTTACCTTGATGGCCTTCCAGCGAGAAATACGTAGTACGTAGGAGAAAGTAATACATGACTCTCTTAGGAACGTACACAATAAGAACTTTAACAGTAAAATCACATCGTGTCGCAGAACGCTCTTCTAGAGTGCCTGTTACTGAAATTTGCTGAGCTTCTCCCCGACGCGTACGCGTTTTGTAAATGAACCTGTAAAGAAACGCTCCACTCTTCTTACGATCTTCTGTATTTTCTCCATTCACTCTACCTGTTTTAGTTCGCAAACTGACTAGCAGTATGGCAATAAATGTCAAGTAACTCCTTTGCAAATTACCTCCTTTGTTAGATGACTACAGTTCCTGAATATTCTTCCAGTCTGGCGTCTGATTTTCCTACGATTAGTTTTCCACTTTAAATCGCTCCGCACTCATGCTCCTACACATTATATGGAAGCGTCTCTTTCAGCGATTGTTCTATAATCGTGTAATCAATAACAGCGAATCTTTCTGCGCAATACGTTACATTTGTATGTACTGAGTGATAATTGCCTATCTTCCACCAAAAGTGGATCCCTTCCATGTTTTCCTACAGTTCTCTGCAATTTTCAGAAGTTACAGCATCACAGACGAAAAGCCCAATGCGACTTCCGATGATCCTATATCACTCTCCTGGCGAAAACCCGTGTTTGTGTCTGAACGTTTCTCTGTTTTTAAAAACATTTTTGTCACGCAGCTCCCATTTCCAGCCATAGAGCTTTATAGGTAGGCACGTAAAAAATTTTATTTGTTCCACAATATTTCTTTCCTGTTATATTTAGACTTAGGCTTCTAGTTGTTTGATTCTCACCGTGCATCATCTCATATTCTTTTCGCTCTTGTAGCGCAAATCTTTTTCGATTATAAATCTTCGTTCTTCCGCTGATTCTGCCCGACACTGATTATCTTTTTTCCTACAGCAATGCCGCTTATATTTTCTAATGATTTACTTGTTATTTTCTCAGCATAATTATAGATAACTCATGGCAAAAAACTGCCATCATCTATTTCAATGCTCGTTTCTTCCTTAACAGCAGTTCTTTTTTTGTACACAAGCTATGATATATTTTCGTGCTGTCAGACCACACCCATGGATCACATATACACTCCTGGAAATGGAAAAAAGAACACATTGAAACCGGTGTGTCAGACCCACCATACTTGCTCCGGACACTGCCAGAGGGCTGTACAAGCAATGATCACACGCACGGCACAGCGGACACACCAGGAACCGCGGTGTTGGCCGTCGAATGGCGCTAGCTGCGCAGCATTTGTGCACCGCCGCCGTCAGTGTCAGCCAGTTTGCCGTGGCATACGGAGCTCCATCGCAGTCTTTAACACTGGTAGCATGCCGCGACAGCGTGGACGTGAACCGTATGTGCAGTTGACGGACTTTGAGCGAGGGCGTATAGTGGGCATGCGGGAGGCCGGGTGGACGTACCACCGAATTGCTCAACACGTGGGGCGTGAGGTCTCCACAGTACATCGATGTTGTCGCCAGTGGTCGGCGGAAGGTGCACGTGCCCGTCGACCTGGGACCGGACCGCAGCGACGCACGGATGCACGCCAAGACCGTAGGATCCTACGCAGTGCCGTAGGGGACCGCACCGCCACTTCCCAGCAAATTAGGGACACTGTTGCTCCTGGGGTATCGGCGAGGACCATTCGCAACCGTCTCCATGAAGCTGGGCTACGGTCCCGCACACCGTTAGGCCGTCTTCCGCTCACGCCCCAACATCGTGCAGCCCGCCTCCAGTGGTGTCGCGACAGGCGTGAATGGAGGGACGAATGGAGACGTGTCGTCTTCAGCGATGAGAGTCGCTTCTGCCTTGGTGCCAATGATGGTCGTATGCGTGTTTGGCGCCGTGCAGGTGAGCGCCACAATCAGGACTGCATACGACCGAGGCACACAGGCCAACACCCGGCATCATGGTGTGGGGAGCGATCTCCTACACTGGCCGTACACCACTGGTGATCGTCGAGGGGACACTGAATAGTGCACGGTACATCCAAACCGTCATCGAACCCATCGTTCTACCATTCCTAGACCGGCAAGGGAACTTGCTGTTCCAACAGGACAATGCACGTCCGCATGTATCCCGTGCCACCCAACGTGCTCTAGAAGGTGTAAGTCAACTACCCTGGCCAGCAAGATCTCCGGATCTGTCCCCCATTGAGCATGTTTGGGACTGGATGAAGCGTCGTCTCACGCGGTCTGCACGTCCAGCACGAACGCTGGTCCAACTGAGGCGCCAGGTGGAAATGGCATGGCAAGCCGTTCCACAGGACTACATCCAGCATCTCTACGATCGTCTCCATGGGAGAATAGCAGCCTGCATTGCTGCGAAAGGTGGATATACACTGTACTAGTGCCGACATTGTGCATGCTCTGTTGCCTGTGTCTATGTGCCTGTGGTTCTGTTAGTGTGATCATGTGATGTATCTGACCCCAGGAATGTGTCAATAAAGTTTCCCCTTCCTGGGACAATGAATTCACGGTGTTCTTATTTCAATTTCCAGGAGTGTAGTTCAGAATTAATTTCGTTTTGTTCAGGTGTATTTATGCCACAGAACGAAAATATCTTTAGTCGTATATTTCCAAGGATGATATTGCATGATAATAAATTCTCTTCGAACATTAAACCGCAACACACTAAGATGACAAAACTACTGGAATAGCTCCTAATATCGTGTTGGATTTCATTTTGCCCGTCATAGTGCATGAAATCGACGTGGCATAGACTGAAGAAGTCCTTGAAAGTCCCTTGCAGAAAAATAGAGCTATTCTGTGTCTATAGCCACCCATAATTGTGGAAGTGTTCTCATTGGAGAAGTATATCCACGAACTGACCTCTCGATTATGTCCCACAAATGTCCGATAGGAGGGTTTGGTTGGCTTGTTTTTTTTTTTTTTTTTTGGGGAGGGGGGAGGGAAGGGAAGTCCAAATAGCGCTTTCATTGGTCTCATCGGATTAGGGAACGACGAGGAAGGAAGTTGGCCGTGTCCTTTCAGAGGAACCGTCCCGGCATTTGCCTGGAGCGATTTTGGGAAATCACGGAAAACCTAGATCAGTATGATCGGACGCGTCCGATAGGATTCATGTCGTGCTATCTGGGTGCACAAATCATTCGCTCGATTTGTTCAGTATGTCCTCATACCAACCGTGAACAATGTCCGGTGACATGGCGCACTGTCATCCATAACAATTCCATCATAGTTTGGCAATGTGAATTACATGAATGGCTACAAATGATCTACAAGTAGCGAAACATAACAATGGGTTCAGTTTGACCAGAGGACCCAGTCCATTCCATGTAAACACAACCCACACTATTGTGGAGCCACCAGCAGTTCGCACAAAGGCTTATTGACAGCTTGGGTCCATGGAGTCTGCGCCACATTAGAACCCTGCCATCAGTTCTTACCAACTGAAATCGGGAATCATCTGACCAGGCCACGGTTTTCCAGTCTTCTAGGATCCAACCGATGTGGTGACGAACCTAGGAGAGGCGCTGTAGACCATGTCCTGCTGCTAAGAAAGGCACTCGCGTCGGTCTTCTGCTGCCATAGCCTATTAACGCCACATTTCGGAGCATTGTCCTAGGGGATACGTACCTTGTACGTCTCATGTTGACTTTTGTGACGATTTTCAAGTAGTGTTGCTTGTTTGTTATCACCGATAACTCTATCCAAACGCCACTGCCCTCAGTCGGTATGTGAAGGCCGTTGGCCACTGCCTTGTGTGTGGTGAGAGATAATGCCTGAAATTTGGTGTTCGCGGCACACACTTGACAGTGTGGATATCGGAATGCTCAATTCCCTAACTATTTTCGAAACAGAATGCTCCACGCGTCTCCAGCTCCAACTACCGTTCGGCGTTCAAAGTTGGTTGATTACCGTTGTGCGGCCATAATCACGTCGGAAACCCTTTCACAAGAACCAGATGAGTTCAAATGATAGCGCAGCCAATACACTGCCCTCTCACACTATGTGTACGTGATACTACCAGCACCTGCATATGTCCTTATCATTAACACATAAGTTTTGTCACCTCAGTGTATTACCTCATACAGGATATGCTGAGCTTCTGCTGTTCGTTTTTCGGTGAGCAGAAGCTGGAGGGAGACGTTTATAAGTAGCGGCTATGTCAAAGGAGAATATAATCTACATCTCTGTGATGAAATGCCATGTCCGTGGCTAGAAGCATTGTCTACGAAAATTCTGTTACGGTGCAGTTCCTCTGAAGGACACCCATCATAATTAAACAGCTGACTGAATACTTTCCTGTGTAGATCTATGCGATCTACATGATTCTGTGCGACATATTTCCAGAATAACCAGTAATACACAAGGTAATTTCCTTTTCAAACCATGGTTAACGAAGCGTATAATATGTTGTTCAATCTGCTCTTCTGAAGGCAGTAATAGTAGAATACAGCGATCATGGCCATGACGTCACAGAAGACAAAAGAGCGACGTCGCTTGGAGAAGCTGACTTTTCTACTTATACACTCCTGGAAATGGAAAAAAGAACACATTGACACCGGTGTGTCAGACCCACCATACTTGCTCCGGACACTGCGAGAGGGCTGTACAAGCAATGATCACACGCACGGCACAGCGGACACACCAGGAACCGCGGTGTTGGCCGTCGAATGGCGCTAGCTGCGCAGCATTTGTGCACCGCCGCCGTCAGCGTCAGCCAGTTTGCCGTGGCATACGGAGCTCCATCGCAGTCTTTAACACTGGTAGCATGCCGCGACAGCGTGGACGTGAACCGTATGTGCAGTTGACGGACTTTGAGCGAGGGCGTATAGTGGGCATGCGGGAGGCCGGGTGGACGTACCGCCGAATTGCTCAACACGTGGGGCGTGAGGTCTCCACAGTACATCGATGTTGTCGCCAGTGGTCGGCGGAAGGTGCACGTGCCCGTCGACCTGGGACCGGACCGCAGAGACGCACGGATGCACGCCAAGACCGTAGGATCCTACGCAGTGCCGTAGGGGACCGCACCGCCACTTCCCAGCAAATTAGGGACACTGTTGCTCCTGGGGTATCGGCGAGGACCATTCGCAACCGTCTCCATGAAGCTGGGCTACGGTCCCGTACACCGTTAGGCCGTCTTCCGCTCACGCCCCAACATCGTGCAGCCCGCCTCCAGTGGTGTCGCGACAGGCGTGAATGGAGGGACGAATGGAGACGTGTCGTCTTCAGCGATGAGAGTCGCTTCTGCCTTGGTGCCAATGATAGTCGTATGCGTGTTTGGCGCCGTGCAGGTGAGCGCCACAATCAGGACTGCATACGATCGAGGCACACAGGGCCAACACCCGGCATCATGGTGTGGGGAGCGATCTCCTACACTGGCCGTACACCACTGGTGATCGTCGAGGGGACACTGAATAGTGCACGGTACATCCAAACCGTCATCGAACCCATCGTTCTACCATTCCTAGACCGGCAAGGGAACTTGCTGTTCCAACAGGACAATGCACGTCCGCATGTATCCCGTGCCACCCAACGTGCTCTAGAAGGTGTAAGTCAACTACCCTGGCCAGCAAGATCTCCGGATCTGTCCCCCATTGAGCATGTTTGGGACTGGATGAAGCGTCGTCTCACGCGGTCTGCACGTCCAGCGCGAACGCTGGTCCAACTGAGGCGCCAGGTGGAAATGGCATGGCAAGCCGTTCCACAGGACTACATCCAGCATCTCTACGATCGTCTCCATGGGAGAATAGCAGCCTGCATTGCTGCGAAAGGTGGATATACACTGTACTAGTGCCGACATTGTGCATGCTCTGTTGCCTGTGTCTATGTGGCTGTGGTTCTGTCAGTGTGATCATGTGATGTATCTGACCCCAGGAATGTGTCAATAAAGTTTCCCCTTCCTGGGACAATGAATTCACGGTGTTCTTATTTCAATTTCCAGGAGTGTATTTACGCCTGATTTTTGTCTTCTAACATTCTACAAATGGGAAAGATCTCCAAAAAAAAATCGTTAGCGTAAGTCGTTCGTTTTCAGTAACGGACACATGTCTAGCTGTAATGACGTCGGCCTCTCTACCCTTTCCTTTAAGATTTGATTCTCACTTAACGTCCTTATTCTATAAAAAAGTGAAATTCAAAACAGTAAACTTTCTCTCGTTGAATTCTGATTCTAGTACTAAATACCCTCTCTTCCCTGTCGATTGCTGTTTCTTCCTCTGTCACGCCATCAGACAAGTCTTCCCCTCGTGGAGACCTTCAGTTTACTCCTTCTACCTACGTGCCCTCTCCTCCGCATTTAACAGAGAAATTCTCATTATACGCTCGATGTTACTGCCCCTGCTTTTAATTTCACCCAAAGTTGACTTCTTTCTGTGCTGAATCAGTCCTTCCGACAATCATTTCTTTTTCGATTTCTTCACATTTTTCATGCAGCCATTTTGCCTTACCTTCCCTCCACTTTCTACATATGAGATTTTCTTTACTGTCATTGCTGTGTCATTGGCAGTTATGAAACGATATGACTCCAAAAGATCTCACGGTTCCTACTGTATATAACGCTTGGCGTATTGAAGTATGTCGCAAAAATATTAGTAATATTTTTTATCGTACACCCTTCTGACTTACTAACAGTTACCTGTTTTCATCTGCACAGCAGAGCATAAAGAACAACATAATAAGAAGTTATGGTCTCCTGTCAGGCACGCACTGTCCCGGTTAACAACTTGAGAGGTAGTCTGGCTGGAGAGCAGGAAGCGGTGCTTACGAACTTTGGACAGTAACCGTGGTTCGTTAAATTAAGAATAACGACAGCCCTCTGTGTTTTGCGCCACATGGTGTAATTACTTAAACTCATGTGCGACAGGACTTCACGATGGCAAGTAATCTAAAACCACGTAGTTAAACACGGTGTCAAAGTACGTCAGGGTCAAACTTCTACGTATGGCAGAGTGTCGTTAACACATATCTGTTGTAAAGAATTGGAGGTTAGAAATAAATTTTTAGGTTTTTTTATTGACCAAACCCAGTTACGCCTTACAGCCAAGTGAAATGTTCAAACGAGCGAGGCTGCGCCGTGGTCAGCACACTGGACTAGCATTCAGAAACACGATGCATCAAATCGTTGCCCGATCATCTAGGATTAGGTTTTCCCTTAATTTTCTTGAATCGCTCCCGGAAAATCCCGCTATGGTATCTTTTAAAAATGTGTTATATTGCTAGAGAAGGCCGAAATGCACGCTATAAGCTCACGCAGGATGACGTGAGGTCTGAAACAGGATACGTAATGAATGCTGTAAAGAAAAGTACGTAGCTTCTGAAATACTTAACTTTAATCCATCATTTGTATATCGCTCTTGACGATACAAGTTAGACTCTTTAGGTACATGCAATATAATGCTAATGGCGCCTTGCTAGATCGTAGCCATTGACTTAGCTGAAGGCTATTCTAACTATCTTATCTGCAAATAAGCGAGGCTTCGTCAGTGTTGCATCGCTAGCTAAGTCGTCCGTACAACTGGGGCGAGTGCTAGCAAGTCTCTCTAGACCTGCCGTGTGGCGGCGCTCGGTCTGCAATTACTGACAGTGGCGACACGCGGGTCCGTCGTATACTAGCGGACCGCAGCCGATTTAAAGCTACCACCTAGCAAGTGTGGTGTCTGGCGGTGACACCACAAAATGTACTACCGATTTCCTCCTTCACCCTTTCATAACCCGAGCTTGTTCTCAATCTCTAATGACAGCGTCGGGACTTTAAACTCTAATTTTCCTTCCTTCCTCCCTCCTTCCTTTAAACGGTTCAAAACGACAAGAGCAAGTCTTGATGGATGCATTATAACGGAACATAAACTTTGCTGCACACTATCAAGTATCACTATAGCTAAAGCATTCTTTGCGAGATAACTAAGCGGGTGTGTTGATATTTTTAAAAAAAAAGTTATAAACCTCTTGCAGGGTTTAGATCTTAGACCTGTCCCAACTGGCCGACTGCTGCCTACAAGACGGTACGAGGAGCGATGTGTGATCGAGGAACACGCGAATGGGGCTAGCGCTGGCAAAAGGCACGTCAGCTTTCTGTCGCTCCAGTCGCTACTTCCAGTAGATGAATCCTGATGGACCTTAGTTATTTAAGCATCTCACCATTTGGCCTCACGAGGCTAAGTAGGCCTTGTACTCGTCCTTTTCCTTAGTCAGGAAAAAGTCTGAAGAGGTGTGGGGGAATCGAACCCTGGTCCTTCCGCAGCGAAAACGACGACCCTAGCCAATCAGCTATGGAAGATGTCAATAAAAATTTATCAGTTGCAAATTTTTACTGTATGTTTAGTTTCGATCACGTTTGCTCATCATCTTATTTATGTACTTGCATAAGCCATATCTATACAGGAATTACATATCAGAATAACATCAGTATTCTCGGATGCTTATGCAAATACACAGATCTGTAAACGATCAAATGTGATCGGAACTAGAAATACACATCTGAGACGGAAAAATCAACAAAGTTTTATTTATTTATTTATTTACTTATTTATTTATTAACTTTCAGCTGTTCCTGTTGAGTGGTGTGCAAAATCTCAAGCTTATAGGGCGGAATCAACTAGTTCGTCTTGTACCGGCGATTTATACGCAAACCACTCCCAGTAATCCAAATGAGTAGAATTCGCTGACTGCGCTGGTCTTACGACTAGATGTCCCATTAACGTCGATCGAGGTGGGTGTTTGCTCTTCTGGTGTTCAGGCATTGGTATCGAAGTGGAATGGTGCACTACAGTGTTGAGACCAAATACTTTGATGCCGGGACGTGTAACAGCTTAGAACAATATTAGCATATTTCTAATTAATTTAGGTAAGGCACCTCATTCAAACGCTGTATCGACACGACTTCAGCTGGGTGGTATTTCATTACTCCAGATCAATATTGCAGTTGAATACATCACGCTTGAAATAAGACTGCAGTAAGTTCAAAATCGCATACTGTGCTATATAATCCATTGTAAGATCTGAGCTCTGATTTCGGAAATATTTGGTCTCACTGTGGCATCGGTAAAATTGCTGCTCTGTCAATATTCTGCCCGCTGAATGTTTAGATGTGTTCATTTCATCATAAAGTCGACTGAGGTTTACTTATGAACCTTAAATATTTATCATTGCAGGTTTTGGTATTTCATTTTCCTGTGTGTGTGTGTGTGTGTGTGTGTGTGTGTTTTCTGCTGTGCCCTGTGCGTTGTCATTCTCTCTGTGCGGGGTACTTCTGTGAAGCCAAAGTAGTTCTCATATTGGGCAACATACGAAAGAAGCAAGGGCTTTATATATGATACCAAATAGATAACACGACACAGAATACCTCAGAACACAGGCACACCCACTGACTATCTGAGAATATCGGGCGTATACTGTTGTCAGTCAGTACACGGTGTTTGTACAAAAATTAGTTTTAGGAAACTGTTGTACTTTTTCGTCTACATCAATGATATTCCCTTGAAAACGTTCCCATCTGACAATACAGACATACGCCAGCGCTTTTCCCAAGCCCTGAAACACCCCTGGAAATATATACTTGCGATAGTGTTTAACTATCCCGTTTGCGTGCTGTACTTATAAGATGACGATCCTTCAATGTTTTCACCCATTTGCAGCCATGTCTGATGCCTCATTACAGTATTGTCTCGGCCAAAACTCACGAATCACCAACGAAGTTTCTGTAGGTAAGTTATTGTATGGCAAAAGCCATGAACTCTTCCGCCGTAGCTCCATGCGTTTTTTCGGACTGCTTTTCTCATACGGCGTTTGATGTGTGAGTAGTAATCCATACGGATTTTTCCACTTTGTGACAAGAAATTTTGGTTCACTGTGCCGTTAAAATGAAACAACGCTGTGAGCATAGCCTTCACATTTCGTCACGCTTGTCGGATTTTTGTTTCAGTCTTTGCGATCCAGAATACTTCCACTGAGGCTGCTCCTTAATTTTGCCTCGTATACTGCTGCTACGCACACACACTGTGGCAATAACCTTAATCCTCACAATCATTCGAAGTTCACGTATTGTTTTGAGGTCGTAGTTTGCGTACTCTTGTTCTTACTTTGCTAATTCAGCGGTACTTCCACTCCACAATACTGCGACACCGCTTTACGAATGTAGCAACCTCATGTAGCTGAAGTACAAATACGACATAAAGGGTTCAGATGCACAGTGCGTCACCTCAAAGCTGCAGGACTCAGAAGACGAAAAATGTCGGCTATAAACCCACAGCCACACCTGTGACAAGAGCTGAGCAACACATTGCGCAGATATCGAATCAGCTGCAAATGTCTTCATGTAAAACTCATTCCGTCGGGTGGTAAGATACAATCCTTCAACCTCAGCCAATCCTCTTACTTTCCCAACTAATCTTTATGTCCAATAAAATGAGACTCAAGAAGACATTTGTATTGCGGATCAAATAATCAACCTAAATTTTTCCATGTATTAATCCTTAAGTCAATTTCTTTCCTATGCGGTTTGAATTGTATGAAACAACTTCTGCAATCAATTTGAATTCACTACACTTTGGTAGTCATCATTTAAATTAGATGAAATTTGAATGCGCTAAATTTGAATGCGCTAATGCAGTGTCATATGAATCAGTTAATTCCACTACATTGTTTTTCTCTCAGCGCGGGGCGACGTCATTCACTGGTCGGTTACCTCAATCAAATTTAGTTTATTAAATTATTAATGCTAGAAACTTACGAAGACATAATGTTGCTGTTCATGTCCTTAAACCATGCTCACAGAACATTGAGCAGAATGCAACTGTGAATTTGTTTTGTGATGATACTACAGAAACTCCCTTGGCGTCACTCCTGTCGCTATTGTGTATGCTTGGACTCACACTGTTGAACAGGTATAGAAGCCAGGGAGAGGATTATCGGATACAAAATCAATGGCTGCTGTATACAGATTACAAACTGCTGTTGATATCTTCATAGTGAACGAAGGTACAAGAAAGGCAGTTCTTTTCCTCCTAGAAGTTTATCAACATTTATTTGACACATTCCTTATTTTTCTTTTCAACAAAATGTATAATACACTCTTGTAAGTTTTACAGCTGGTAAACAGGTGAGGACACTCATTACTGTTCGACTGCACCACTACTTTCAAAACCCTTGAAACAGTAACCTCTGGATAACAGAGTCCCTGGTTCGATTCCTGGCCAGGTTGGGGATTTTATCTGTCCTGGGACTGGGTATTTGTGTTACCCTCATCATTTCATCATCTTTAGTATCATTGTCATAAATTGGGCTGTGTAAAAAAATTGGACTGTGTAAAGAAAGTGGACTGTGTAAAGAAATTGGACTGTGTAAAAAAATTGGACTGTGTAAAAAAAATTGGACTGTGTAAAAAAAATTGGACTGTGTAAAAAAAATTGGACTGTGTAAAAAAAATTGGACTGTGTAAAAAAAATTGGACTGTGTAAAAAATATTGGACTGTGTAAAAAAAATTGGACTGTGTAAAAAAAATTGGACTGTGTAAAAAAAATTCGACTGTGTAAAAAAATCGCCTGTGTAAAAAGAATTCGCCTGCGTAAAAAGAATTCGCCTGTGTAAAAATTGGGACTTCATACGGGCACTTATGACTGCACAGTTGGGAACCCCACAAACCAAACATCAGATTCACTGGACAAATATTACAGCAGTGCAACTCATCTACGAAAGACGTGAGTTAGATAAATCATGTAAGAAGCTTTAATTCTGACTAATCCGTCTGCAACCATTTGCATATTGGCTTAGTGAAGAGATGGAAGGGATTCGACAGGGGGTGACACGTTACGTCGCAGAATTGTTTATTCGGCGCGAGAGTGTTACGGAGATGCTCAACGAAATCCAAAGTCAGACGCTGAAGTAAAGACGTCTCGTGAAGTGGCCATGGCGAGAAAAATCAGAAAATTAATAGCACCAACAGAGATTTATCGATAGTCGTCCTTAGCAGGCAGCAATTGCAAATGATACAGGGAATAGGGAAAATGATAGTGATATCGAAACTACCCACGGCGCTCAGATAATCATAGTCATACACGTGAAAGACAGAGTTCAACTCCCATATGTCGTTGCGTTGTATTGAGGATACGATTCAGTTGTTTCTAAAGGTAGTCTTACCAGTTCTCGTGTGGTTAGCTACTTGTGAACATCCCATGGTGCCGAAAGATTTCTGCGCACCCGTTCTTATATTCAGTTTCTCCCTCTCTTTGAAAAACAGATATTTTTCCGTCGTCTGTCACTGCGACATTTTATATGACAAATGGAACTCCCTTTTTTTCAAATAAGGAGGATATTGACAGGAAATGTATCTCCGGTGGAATTGGAAAATACGTCTTGCTGATGACAGGCGCGACCCTTCCAGGAAGCTCTCTTTTAGTCTCCCTCGCCTTCCTCAGCTGTTTTCTGTTTCAGCGAAAGAGACTCGGAGTATGAAAAACAATCCGGTAGCCTTTTATTTGTTTTGACGTAGGGTACTGATGATGACCAAACTAGTTGTTTCTTCTACAGCAGTAACTAACGGATAATTTTCTTCCTTTCAGCGAAAGATTATTTCCATGACCTTTCTTAATTCCTATCCATTTCAGGCTTGTGAATTCATAAATTCCGGAAATTTGAAGGGAACGTTTGAGCACGACATCATTTCGACGACTTGCGTGTCTCTACTCAGCCTCAGGTACCCACCGGTGGAAAAGGGACCTACACACTAACCTGGTATTTGAAACCAGGTGTCGTTGCTGACGACTCATCGTCTCACTGATGTGGAGCCTGGATTGAATAGATGCTGAAAAGTTCTGTACTTCGATCGGGATTTGATCCCACGACCTTTCGGTGTCCAGGCACGCGCTATAGTAGACTACCAAGCCCGACTACATCTCTATAATGCAGAATGGAACAGCAGCAAGAATGCACAATATGTATAACGTCACTGTAGACAGTATTGTTCCTCAAGTGCGATGGCTAGGTCTACCCAGCAAGAAGCCATTGTATCCGCGGCTGAAACCTCATCTCCATCAGTGATAGTTATTTACAAAATGACGGGTAGCAAATTCAAGAAAATTCATATTAGCATTCTTCCTTGCGTCATCGCGCACTCGTTCCAGTAACTGCTTCAGCAGTTCCTGAATGTTTGTGCATTATGCTCATACTGTACAATGAAACGCGTTTCCCCTCCCTATCTTCCCAGTACTAGTGGATACAGATGATGACTTTCACTGATGGGCAATAGCAGAAACAGATCTTGAGATTATTGTCTCGTTAATGGTTAAATTTTCTTGTATATTGCGAACAATAGGTGTAGAGGTCATAGATTAATACCAAAGATTCTTGACTTGTGCTTAGTAACATGTCGTCCTCGGTGCAAGTTTCCTCGTCTATAACACATTCTGATGCCATAGATGTGCTAGACTACCGTTTCGACAGGAACATACTTTTGTACGCAAAGGCCGTTGAGGCTAACCGTCTCCGCTGTGTTGTGACAGGTATGGACGCATGTATGACGCCACCTAACATCCTCAATGCTGTCATACCAATCTTGGAATTATCCACTTCCCCAAACCGATGCTTGCTGCGGAACGGGTGGTCTAGGGTCAACCACTGCAACCTATATATTCGACGTCATGTAAAGTTGTTGGTTGACTTCTCAGTATATGCGTCCTTGTCAGTTTGTTCAAGGCAATATCGGTATCGACCATCGAGACTTTGATTAAATAGTTATGGTTTCATTTAATTACGTTTCATGCAGCTACTTTTCTTTATTTAGGAGAATGATGGATGTAGGACCGACGGATGGTATAGGCCGTTTGGTTTTTCTCAGGTTCGTTGCAAAATAGCGGCACATGCTGTGCTTGGAATAAAGCACAGACAACACTCCGCCATTTGCTGGAAGCTGAGTGATGCAGCTGTGGAGTTTGTGTCTAAAATTTTATATTTTTCTGAGTGTAGAAGCTGGTGAAGGGTGTAACTTTCTGTATCTGTTTATACTTTTAAACTTAATAATGCATGAGTAGTCTAATGCAGATATATCGTAATAAAGAAATTCCGCTCATGAAAGGCGGATTCTGTTTCCGCCATGTTTAAACTTGCAATGTCAAGTGTGTAGTATGAGCCATATCAAAGTAGGGTGGTAGGGGCCATAAAGCAAGTAATTCTTATGTTTTGGGAACATGATGGCAAGATAAATAGAAGCGTGGCTGCAGGAGTCCAGAAGTGCGGTGTGATACAGAATGAAGCAAGTGGTTTCAAATGATTTGGAAGGGAAAATAATCGAAAGAGTTGCTGCCGATTATTTTAATGGTCATAGAGCTGCACTGCAAATAAGATTAAAATCAGTTGTAGGGATTCAGCAAACATCTCTGACAGCTCAGACGGGGTTCTCGCATCAACGTTTGATGACAGTTACGAATAAATTGATATAACAAACGTGAAAGACTTAGACTGAGTTTCAAAAGATGGCTTACGATTTAGCAGAATGTTTGAAACTGATTCAAAAATTTAGCAGATAAAAGAAATCAACAGGTAAGGATTTCTGATAAAACTATGTGAAGAAGCACCCAGAACTGTCTTAAATAAAACCATAGTACACAAGTTCAACGCGTTGCGTCAGATTCAGTCGACCACAAGTTCAAAAGTTTTTTGACTATATGTTTTTCTATTATCTTGTAATTTTGATATATAAACTGATTAATTTGTTTGCAACGAATAAAAGCACTTATTCTAATTTAAAGGCCTGTATTTTGTTGTACAGTCCATACTACTTGACACTATTCTTAACATCTCGAATTGTAAACCTTAGAAAGTCATTGTTTGTCTGTCGTTTTGGATGAAAATGTTTTCCTTTTTTTTTTCACCATTTACACCGAAAAATATGTTCAAATAAAGGCTTTATGCAGTTATGTCCTATTACAAAAAAACTTACGTCGTGCATGCTAGCGGTGGTTCCCCTACTTTCTGGGGCTAAAATATTTTCTGTAAGTAGCGTTCATACGATGTTTTCACGTTTTATTCTAATTTGGCTATTGCTGCTACATATTGCAATACATTGTCTGTTTTACAATTAGGCACACATTTTTACCCTGTGGGACCCTTTTAGTTACCGACATATTGTAACTCTGATGCTGTTCACCTGCTTAGCTGGGTGGAGGCACCGGCACATTAGCTCAGCGTGTTCGGTCAGAGGGTTAGCTGCCGTCTGTAATAAAAAATACTGAGTTAATCGATCAACGACGAACATAAACAGGTGTCTTACGACGTCCACCCCGACCAGATGCAACGAACCAAAGCTAACAAAATGAGATTTTAAAAAAATAAAAATGTGCTAACGCGCTTGCCTTCTATGCACAAGGCCCCGCTTCGATTCCCAGACAGATCGGAGATTTTCTCCGCTCGTGGACCGGATGCTGTGTTGTCCACATCATTATTTCATCCTCATCATGGGCCGCAAGTCGCCCAATGTTGCGCAGAATGATATAAGAGTTGGACTTGGCGGCAGAATCCACATGGGAAATCATGGCCAACAATGCCATACGATCATTTCGTGTCCGCCCCCGGTAGCTGAGTGGTCAGCGCGACGTATTGTCAATCCTAAGGGCCCAGGTTCGATTCCCGGCTGGATGGGACTGGGTGTTGTGTTGTCCTAATCATCATCATTTAATCCCCATCGACGCGCAAGTCGCCGAAGTGGAGTCAAATCGAAAGACTTGCACCAGGCGAGCGGTCTACCCTACGGGAGGCCCTCGTCACACGCCATTATTATTTTTACTGTCATGCTGGACGCGTACGTTACGTCATTACTAGCACCCTCTACCAGCTATAACTCATGTTATCGTACGTACTGCACGCCATCTGCCAATCGCGAGCACTTCGTCATGTACTTGAGGAATTCACCCGATAGGATATAATAGTCGTCAGCCATCTTGTCCTTTTTATGCAAGGCTAGATTTTCTTTCTGTACAAACCGGCTTCAGTCATGTTGCATCTGCTATGTTGCGTCTATGTGGCCATGCTTTCGCATAGCACCTGTGCTCTAGGAGAAACATCTGCACTAAATTAATCAAAAATGTCGTGGATACCACATTCGATTGAAACCATTGCTTAAAGCGTTATCAAAAATCATCAGCGACGGGGGCCGAAGATCATCGGTATAAGGGCGACCTTGTCGACGAAGGTGGAGGTGTGGACAGATATTCTGACCTTCTGCTCTTGTAGTGAGAACCTGCCTCTAAAAGGTGGAGGAATCAGCAATGATCGGTGGCATGAGGATGTACAAAGTAATGTGAGCCACTACATTCATGTAATGTGGCCTGTAACTAACAAAAGTGTCGCGATTATAATTCCATTGGGAAAATACTTAGGATTGGTCCTCATTGTGGATGCCCGGGGAAGGACTTCAGGAGGAGAGGTAACAATGAGGAAAAGACTGAATTATTAATGGAAAAATAACATCCTACGAGGCGAAGAATGGACAGAAGTTTAAACTGGTAGAGAAGCTAGAAAATTTGAGAAGGGAAATGCATATGCTCTCTATAGTGAGACGGAAAGTAGATTAGGGATGCATATCAGACGAATATAGGGTACTGTCAGCAGCAGCTAAAAATAAAAGGGATAAGATTCGTTACGAAATGGCAGCTAGGGCAGGGAGTGATTTATTTTAAACACTTCAGTGTCAGGATTGCTCTCATCAGAATCGACATAAAAGCAACATAAACATCATTAGTCCAGGTATAAATGCCGACGTCGGAAACAGAAGATGAAGAGATAAAGAAAATGTATGAGGATATTGGACGGGTAATTCAGCATGTAAGAAAAGACGGTAATCTAATAATCATGGGGGAATGTAACGCGATAGTAGGGGAAAGAATAGAAGACAGTTATGGGGAATATGTGGTTATTAACAGGAAAATGAGGGGGAAGTGCTGCATCAAACTACAGCCAATGATATCGAATACATTGATCACGACAAACCAAAAAAGGAAATGTACATGGAAATGACCACGAGACAAGGGAGGATTCCGTTTGGATTGTAAAATTCTTAAATTAGATATTGAATTTTAAGGTGTACACAGGGGGAGATGCTGACTCAGACCACAATTAGGTAATGACGAAGAGCAGTCTGATGTTCAAGAGCGTCACTAAGATTAAACGTAGGAAAAGGTGGACCCTGATGTACTTCGGAATGACAGTGTGGGTTTGAAGATTTCTAGTGCTACGTGAAATAAATTCCAATTGGATGAACGCAGAATAATGTGACGAAATCGATGGATAATTGTTCTGAAGAGGATTGGTGCTGCATATACAAAAGTCGAAACACCCTTTGGTGAAATTAAAAGTGCGTCGTCACTAATAACGAATCGGTAATTTCACTGTTAACCTAGGGGTAAGAGCAGATAGAGTTAGGACGCCGAAGGGAGACGACTTGTCTGATGTGATGCGATGTGACGTGATAGATGAAGTAATGGGGGCACAATATGAAAGATATAGGGGATTCAGTATTAGAGTGAAACAGGACTTCGGAACACTTTCGATCAAATAAGGTAGATGGATCTCCACAGAATAGTCGAGGAACATATGGGACGTGCAAGTGCTACTCTGAGATGAAGGAATTAGCACAAGAGAGGGATTCTTGTCGGGCTGCATTCAACCAATCTGAAGACAACTCAGCCTAGGCTGAAGATAGCTCGCTCGTAAATACGGCCCCGTTGTTTATTGCAGTCTTCGTTCACGTCAAGCGCAACAACTTTCCCGCACCTTTCTCATAAAGGTAACTTTTCAGTTCATTAAAAACAGCATTGATATACGAAATATATGAAGTTTTTTCCCGTGGTCCACATTAGTGCCTGTGGGATACTTCGCTTAACATTTATTATCAAGTGCCTATGTCATGCTGTTACTAGCTCCAATCGACCTTTTTACGCAGACCACGGTCTCCCATTCTACTTTGCTTCTCTACCTTTACGTCTATTGCAACGGTAGACGTCTGTTGAAGACTGGAGGATATTTTACTTCCTGCTCTCCGCTTTATCTCCCCCCACCCCACTTGTTGATCGATCTATTGGACTGCAATGAAAATGACCGTGATCGCAGGTGCCCAATGAAATTTTACAATGAGTAAGGCTATAATTACCGATGGAATATAATACCGGTTAGTAGGAAGAAAGTGTACAACAGACCCATCTAAACAAAGAATCTAATCAAAGCGTCTTCCGAATACCAATAACAATTTTGAAACCGGTGGAATTTAGTGCAATTGCTCAGGAATCACAAACAGGGGAAACGGGTATATTTGACGGGGTTAAAGCCGAAGTGGTGTAAGTCCCATTTTTAAAATTATTGACTTATGTGCTGCGATACAATTTTGAAATATAGACCTGTTAAATGGAAAAATGGTGTAACTCTCAGTTTTGTTCTTACCCCCAAAGATGGCGTTAGCATTTTCACTTGTGAATGAAACGACTGCTTTGTTTACAGGCATTGCGGTGCAAGTCTTACTTACGCCATTATTCGTCTGAGTGCTTCTAAGGTGTGCTTTCGTACTGTGTAGTTTACGTGTTTTGGTGAAGATGGATCCTCAATTTGATGAAGACACAAGTAGTGAACCCAGTATATTGCAAAATGCAGGATCTAGTGATGATTATGATCCTTCAGAGAATGAAATGTTTGGTTCTTCGGGTAAGTTTAACTCACGCAGTCTATCATTTGGCCAATTACGTTAGTAACACATTATCATGTCTATGAAGTTTAACAATGACTGGCCTATAAACCTAATTTCACTGAAAATAATAGCAAACGTGGTGCGCGAGCTAAACGATGTAGCATAATTTCTGCAAAACAATTCGTAAAAATAATAAGTCTTGATAAACAACCTCAAAACGTCGTAGCATAACATTCGGAAAATGATTATGCGTGTTTGTTTGGGTGCAGAGGAATAAGTGGAAATAACACAACATGAATTACCAATTCGAAGCAGAAAGAGGCAAAAAAGGGGAGTACGAAGCAGGAAAGAAAGAAGAAAAGAAATTTGGGTCAGGCATATGAAACTAAGGAAGGGAGAAAGGTTCCTGAAAAGACGTTCTCAAACATAAATTGTAACTGCAGCTTAAAATGTATACATAAGATATCAGAAGTGGCACGCAGAAGTTCATTCGAAACATTTTGGAATTTAGGTTCTTTTTCCTGTCAGAATGCTTTTCTATGTGGGTTAATTAAGCAAATAAGTCCTCAACACAGGCGTCGTAGAGATGGGTCAAGATTGCCAAAGTCAACCAGAAATCAATTTTATATTCAAGTTGATGGAACTAGTGTTAAAGTAGGCAAAAAATATTTCCTTCAAACATTCCAAATATCAGATGGGCGGATGACCGACCAGAGCTGTACAAAAGTTGAAAATGGGAGAGAAACCAGGATCGGACAAACGAGGAAGTGGGATACCCGTGAACAAAATCTCTGATGAAAGAATGGATATTGTCCGGAAGCATATTTCATCATTCCCCTCATACCAGTCTCATTATACAAGAGCTCAAAATCCAAACAGAAAATATTTATCCCCTGACATTTATGTATAAATTACACAGAGAATACTGCAAAGAGAAAAAAATTCTTACCTGTTAAAGAGCCCATTTATCGCAGATGTTTCAGTCATGACTTCAACTTGCACTTTCATGCTCCACGTAAAGATACCTGTGTGAAGTGTGACAAGTACAAAATACAGATGTCCACTTTAGAAGATGCAATAGAAAGAAAGAACGTGGAAGTACAACAAGAACTTCATCATCGAAAGGCGGAGGCTGCTAGAACATCCATGAAATTAGATAAAGAAAAGTCACAGAAAGATAAATTGTATTATGCCTTCACTTTTGACTTGCAGAAAGCTCTACCATTCCCCAAACTGACCACTTCTGTGGCCTATTATAAAAGAAACGTGCACTTATACAATCTTGGCTGTCATGAGCTGTCAACTGATATTGACTTTATGTAGACATGGGATGAGACAATGGCTTCACGTGGGTCACAAGAAATAGGTTCTTGTGTTACAAAACATATTACTACAAGAGCTTCACCTTCAAAACATGGTGTCATCTATAGTGACACTTGTACAGGGCAAAATAGGAATTTGAAATTTGCATTGAGTCTCATGAAATTGCTTCACACCAGCGTTAACATCGACATTATGGACCATAAATTTATGGTTAGTCGCCACTCCTATCTCCCTAATGATTCAGATTTTGGATCTATAGAATCCTATGCAAGAGGTAAAACAGTTTATGTCCCTGCTGATTGGTGCTCCATACTCGCAAAATCAAGAAGAAAGAAAGCTTTTATTGTTACGCAAATGTCACGTGACGACTTCAAGTCTACGAAGAATCTTGAACAAGCTATTACAAGGAGAAAAAAAAATGTCGCTAAAAAACCAGTGTCGTGGCTTAATATGCAGTGGATTCGTTTACTGAAGAACGAACCTTTTATGCTCTATTACAAGGAGACTCTTAATGACGATTTTCCATTCTCCGCTCTATGTCTAAAGCCAGCCAAACCAGGAAGGCCAGTTTCACTTCGACGTATTGCTATGAAAAACCTATACCATGGACCAAGACCTGTAACCAAGGAAAAGAAAAGGGACATGCTAGATCTTCTACCATACGTTCCACCCATCAACCATGCTTATTTCCAGGTACTTACAACAGCTGAAGCAACAGTAGATGATGCAGGCCCGCTGAATGTTGTTTATACTGAACGTGACTGAGCATTGTAATGCTCTTAGTTATTTCTGAAATATATCATTTGTCATTAAAAATACCTTTTGGTTTTATTTAAATTTTCTGCAAATACAAGATTGGTTAAAGGCAAAATGGTGTAAGTCATTTGGGCCCTTCAAAAGACACATAATTTTGTATTAAAGCGTTTTCAATTATGAACATATTGAAACAATGCCACCTTCCTGTGATGTAAATCACAAAAGAAGTGCTATTGATTTCTTGTGGAATTTATTATAATGCTTTCACAAAACCTTCTGTTTCTCAAAATGCATGAAACATGACTTACATCACTTTGGCTATAACCCCCTCATTTAATACAAAAAATAATGATTAGCAAAGATTAAGGTTTTATTAAACAGTCGCCACGCCACTAGGACAATCAATATCCAAAACCCAAGGAAAAGTAATAGCAAAGAAAATCAAGCAAATAATAACAGGTGTGGCAACAGAAAGTTGTCACTCTTTTACATAACACAACATTCCACGAGAAAAGAAATGAATCAGAAAGCATTGAGTTTACAGTTAGTTATTCTGAAACAGTAAATTTGAAAGCAAAGCTAAATGAATTTTCTAGTTAAATAAATGACTGAAAGTAACTGAAACTTCGTTACATAAAAAACAACTCTCAGTAACTTCAGAGTAAAATTATGCAAAATTTGAAACAAGGCAAGCAGTTTACTTTTAATTATTGAATGATGGAATTGCTTTAAGAAAATAAGTAACTGATTTCTTTTTAATACAATAACATACGTACAAATCTAGCAAAAGTCATTCGCTAATCTAAATACAGAATTAATGAAGTTGTGCACCCTTAATTTATGCTGTATCGTTGGTTATTAGTTTGATCAATAAAATTTTACGTTACTCTGAGTGAGTGAAATTAATGAGTGAAATTAATACTCAGTATTGTCAATTAGATAAGCCTCTGTTGGTCAATACCACAATTAAGTTACTGAAACTGTCATTAGCAAACAAACGAAACTGGGGCTGAATAGTTTATCAAATTTCATACTTTTACAACACTCGGTGACTGCATGGAAAGGTAACGGGTCCTCCTTGATAATAATGTCTAAGGACAACGACAACACATGCGCCCTAAAAATTTTAACTGTCGCAGGTTGTTATAAAAGAAAGTTAGTCATTAAAGTTTGTTAAAGAAATGCCACAGGATAATGCCTGTAGTATATTAGTTACACTCTCTCATATGATGTAGGTGTGAGCACGATGAAGAATGTAACAGACGAGTATTCTGGTTATAAATGTATTAAAAGGGTGAAAAATTTTGGCTGGCGCAGAAGGTATTTTATCTGCATTTTCGGTGTTACGGCATCCCCTGTGAATTAAGATTTTGTAAGTCACGTCTAAATTTAGACTTGTTTCCAATAATATTAAAAATTCCACGTGAAACAACAGCCTTGTCCAGGCCATGTAATTGAATAACACGTCGACGTCTTGCTAGTCGCTTACCTAACACACACTACTGGCTATTAAAATCGCTACACTACGAAGATGAGGTGCTACAGAGGCAAAATTTAACTGACAGGAAGAGGATGCTGCGATATGTAAATCATTAGCTTTTCAGAGCATTCAAAAAAAATGACTCTGAGCACTATGGGACTTGACTGTTTAGGTCATCAGTCCCCTAGAACTTAGAACTACTTAAACCTAACTAACCTAAGGACATCACACACATCCATGCCCGACGCAGGATTCGAACCTGCGACCGTAGCGGTCCCGCGGTTCCAGACTGTAGCGCATAGAATCGCGCGGCCACACCGGCCGGCCAGAGCATTCACACAAGGTTGGCGCCGGTGGTGACACCTACAACGTGGTGACATGAGGAAAGTTTGAAACCGATTTCTCATACACAAACAGCAGTTGACCGGCATTGCCTTGTGAAACGTTGTTATGATCCTTCGTGTAAGGAGGAGAAATGCGTACCATCACGTTTCCGACTTTGATAAAGGTCAGATTGTAGCTTATCGCGATTGCGGTTTATCGTATAGCGACATTGCTTCTCGCGTTGGTCGAGATCCAATAACTGTTAGCAGAATATGGAATCGGTGGGTTTAGGAGGGTAACACGGAATGCCGTCCTGGATCCCAACGGCCCCGTATCACTAGCAGTCGAGATGACAGTCATCTTATCCGCTTGGGTGTAACGGATCATGCAGTCACATCTCGATCCCTGAGTCTACAGATGGGGACGTTTGCAAGACAACAGCCATCTGCACGAACAGTTCGACGACGTTTGCAGCATCATGGACTATCAGCTCGGAGAACATGGCTGCGGTTACCCTTGACGCTGCATACAGACAGGAGCGCCTGCGATGGTGTACTCAACGACGAACCTGAGTGCACCAATGGCAAAACATCATTTTTTCCGATGAATCCAGGTTCTGTTTACAGCATCATAATGTTCACATCCGTGTTTGGCGACATCGCGGTGAAAGCACATTGGAAGCGTGTATTAGTCATAGCCATACTGGCGTATCACCCGGTGTGATGGTATATGGGGTGCCATTGGTTACATGTCTCGGTCACCTATTGTTCGCATTGACGGCACTTTGAAGAGTGGACGTTACATTTCAGATGTGTTACGACCCGTGGCTCTACCCTTCATTCGATCCCTCCGAAACCCTACATTTCAGCAGGATAATGCACGACCACATGGCGAATGTCCCGTACGGGCCTTTCTGGATACAGAAAATGTTCGACTGCTGCCCTGGCCAGCACATTCTCCAGATCTCTCACCAATTGAGAACGTCTGGTCAGTGGTGGCCGAGCAACTGGCTCGTCACAATACGCCAGTCACTACTCTTGATGAACTGCGGTATCGTGTTGAAGCTGCATGGGCAGCTGTACCTGTACACGCACACGCCATCCAAGTTCTGTTTGACTCAATGCTTAGGCGTATTAAAGCAGTTATTACGGCCAGAGTTTGTTCTTCTGGGTACTGATTTCTCAGGATCTATGGACCCAAATTGCGGGAAAATGTAATCACATGTCAGTGCTAGTATAATATATTTGTCCAATGAATACCCATTTATCATCTGCATTTCTTCTTGGTGTATCAATTTTAATGGCCAGTAGTGTAGTTATCCTACCAGGGGAAGGGAATATACAGTTTAACATTGAAGGTGAATTGTGCGTCGTTCCTAACAAATCTTAACACCATTGGGAGGTGAAAGGTAGTTTAATAACAGGCTGAAAAATCCTATGTCCCGGACGGGATTCCATTCTTTGATCTTTCGATTTCCAGACGTAAATTGTACCATTAGAGCGCTATGCCCAGCATTTTCAATGATTCGATGTCCGCCGCGATACAACAACCGCCTCTCTTTGTCATCCATTAACGGAATACTTAGAACTGCGGCGGAAACGAATCATCGTGCAAATGCAATACGGCAAAGCTGGTAAACCGGTGGCGCATAAGAAATGGCGAACGCTCGTGCTACAATGCCGGAGAATCGCAAATCCTGCCGGCTGGCGAACGCTCTCCGTAATTGCATTGTGCGGAGGGCTTTATTGCTGAGCCGGTTACTTACTCCCCCGCTGCTGCGAGACGCCGAAACAGCTTTTGCTGCTACTTAACCACGCGCTGCCGCTGTTATTCCTGATATACCAGCTTTGGCCGCCACGAGTTGTGTTGTGGTTCTCGTAATAACGTGACGGCCAAATAATTCCGCAGGCGTGCAGCCGCGAGCGATCCCACAGCGGGGAGGCAAATGTAATTTATCCGCTGGTGTGCATTAACAGAGAACTACGGCGTATATTGGAACTGTTCTTCTCTTTAGGCGTTAAAGCTGTCACCATCCCGAAGATTAAGTCCAACACTGCCTACTAGGCATAGTCATATTGGATAAGTTATTGCCTTATCTTGCGCCGATCTAGGAGTGGGCTTACCCCATCATTTACGGAAGGAGAAAGGAACAGTTCATCTACGTCAATTTCGAAATAGTTGATACCTTTCTCTCTTTGTTTATAACATGTTCTGTCTATTCCTCAAACTGAGAATGTCGTATTTTTTTCTAGATAAAATTAGTGTTTGGCAATTAGCTGAGGTATAAGTGAATGCTGAGTCTTAAAGGCCAAGATCTGACACACACAGACAAAGGGGTCATTGCTCTAGGATACTCAACATACAAATCATAGCTAGAAATGTATGTTTCTTTAAATGACAGAAGAAAATTCTTAAAAAGCCAGATATCCCTTCCTGAAACTTTTTTTCACATTGAATAAGATGAAATACAGGGTCAAACTCTGTCAACCTAAAGAAGTGCAGTAACAAGCAATTTCTTACTTAACCTTATTTACATTAACACATCTTGCCCGTTTCCACCCATCCTCCATTCAAGGAATGCAGTTATACCTTAACCATTATTAAGTTTGTGTCGACTGCAGTTAAAATACTAAGCGAAACAACCACCACAGCTAGATGCACTTACATTTATTCTGTGTGTGTTGCATTTACACATATAAAAAAAAGTTCTGGATCACCTCGGTTCCGAGAGTGCCGGAACTTGTACAGAAAATTGGAAGAGAGATCTTCCTCCCTTCTTATTGCTCATGAAAACCACACATTGCATGTTGTACCATCTTACAGCGCGACCTTCAGAGGTGGTGGTCCAGATTGCTGTACACACCGGTACCTCTAATACACAGTAGCACCTTCTCTTGCATTGATACATGCCTGTATAGTCCTGGCATACTATCAAGTTCATCAAGGCACTGTTGGTCCAAATTGTCCCACTCCTCAACGGCGATTCGACGTAGGTCCCTGGGAGTGGTTGGTGGTTCACGTCTATCCCAGGCATGTTCGATAGCGTTCATGACTGGAGAACATGCTGGCCACTCTAGTCGAGCGATGTCGTTATCACGAAGGAAGACATTAACAAGATGTGCACAAAAACGAATGCCCAGCTGATAGTCTACCGATATGGTTGCGCTATCGGTCGGAGGATGGCATTCATGTATCGTACAGCCGTTACGGCGTCTTCCAGCTGCGCACGTCGGCGCCACATAATACCACCTGAAAACATCAGGGAACGTCCAGATTTCTGCACTCGCTGGACGGTGTGTCTAACGCGTTCACCCTGACCGGGTTGCCTCCAAACACGTCTCCGACGATTGTCTGGCTGAAGGCAAAAAAAAAATATGGTTCAAATGGCTCTGAGCACTATGGGAATCAACTGCTGAGGTCATTAGTCCCCTAGAACTTAGAACTAGTTAAACCTAACTAACCTAAGGACATTACAAACATCCATGCCCGAGGCAGGATTCGAACCTGCGACCGTAGCGGTCTTGCGGTTCCAGACTGCAGCGCCTTTAACCGCACGGCCACTTCGGCCGGCGGCTGAAGGCATATGCGACACTCATCGGTGCAGAGAGCATGATGCCAATATTGAGCGGTCCATTCGGTTTATTGTTGGGCCCATCTGTACCGCGCTGCATGGTGTTGGTTGCAAGGATGGACCTCGCCATAGTCGTCGGGAGTGATGTTGCGCATCATCCCGCCTATGGCGCACAGTTTGTCGTAACACGACGTCCTGTGGGTGTAAGAAAAGCGTTATTCAACATGATGGCGCTGCTGTCAGGGTTCCTCAGAGCATAATCCGTAGGTAGCGGTCATCCACTGCAATAGCGGCCCCTGAGCTGCCTGAGCGAGGCATGTTATCGACAGCTCTTGTTCTGTATCTCCTCCATGTCCGAACATCATTGCTTTGATTCACTCCGAGGCGCCCGGACACTTCCGTTGTTGAGAGCACTTCCTGGCACAAAAAGAAACAATGCAGACGAGATCGAACCGCGGTATTGACTGTCTAGGCATGGTTGAACTACAGACAACACGAGCCGTGTACCTATTTGTGCGGGTTTAGTGACATATTTGAACAGTCAAAGGGACTGTGTATGTGATACAGTATCTACAGTCAACGTCTGTCTTCAGGAGTTGGAGTTCTGGCAGCCGAGGTGATGCAAAACTTTTTTTGATGTGTGTATATGCATAGAACACATGTTTATCGATTCTCTAATAATTGTGCTGCATCTCGAAAAGGTGCGAGGAACACATCAGACACGTCTGACTTGGACAGACAGAGAAATCTGCTATAGCTGAATGTAGTATCAAAGAAAAGCACATCTTTGATTTCGAGAACACCAGGGTTCTGTGCCGAGCCGGGAGCTCTTGGGACAGCGTCATTAAAGAATCGACAGAAATACGGATCCAAAAGAATCTTGTGAACAGGGGCGAAGGTTATCACCTTAGCGCGACCTGGAATCCAGCATTAGGTGCAATACGCCGTGAACGCTCCAAGAACCGTCCAGCTCGCTAGACGCGACCGGAATGCCCTGACGGAGACACGAACGGCGCACTCGCTTCCCCCTCCACCCCGCCCGCCGGCTCCACTGGATCCAGCCTCGTGCGGCTATGTGGTGGGGGCACGCCGCAGGTATAAAGGGACCGGCATTCGCATAGTCTCTGCACTTCGCCATAAGATGATGAGTTTGTCACTCGTCGAAACGTTGCAGTTTGAAGATAATGCCACCCGGCTGGAAGCCCGAGAACTATTCACTAGCTGTATACGCGGGAAACCATACGTTCACATAATCTTAGATCTTGTCAGTAGATGCAAAATGTATTCTACTAGAAGCTAAAGCTAATACACTGGCACAGAGTTACTATAACGAAAGAAATGGATTGCAGTTCATTTTACTGGGTAAAAACTAATATAATAATTAATGTTGCTGTTTTATTTTCATCAAGATATGTTTCGTGGAGTATGTACGGTTCAGTTTAATAGGAGATGGACCATCAATCTGACACCACGCATTCGTCTTGTAAAGCTCATTACAATATATCGAGAGGTAATGGCATCAGTCTGAAAGACTGGAGGCAGCCTGTGAATGCTGTGTGAAATAATATATCACTGTGGAAATAACTGCTTTGAAATCAAATAGTAGTCACCTCCATTCATATTTGAAATTCCTCTCCAAATTTCTTATAAACTTTGAAATGCGATGTACGAATATTTTTTGATTTAATACACTGGAAAACGAGAACGTGCAAGAACTTCCTCGATTTCATTAGCACTGTTGAACTAACAGACTTTCAGCTGTAATATGGTGACACCCTCAGAGTAGTTTCGAATGTTGAAGAGATCTTGGCAAGGAAACTTTAGTGAAAAGACAAGCGTTTTACAGTTACTGAATGAAAGAGTTTAATGCTTTAAAAGATACCTGTGGCTTTAGAACTTGTCATATAGATTCCTTTCCCTTACTTGAGTTAACATTTTATGACATCACTGGACGTTCGTCAGAAATTATAAAAATTATTATAATTTTATTCATTTTTGTCACACATGACGAGAACATCAATAACACGCTTTCATTTAGTATATATATTCCTCCAGGAATTGTAACTTTTTAAATAGAAGATTACATTTTTTTGTTTTTTAGCTTGAGTATTTAAACAAATTCGCAAGAATTAATTTAAGTCAAGTTCCTGTCCCTTTTAGTTAAGAAACTACGAACGCTCTAAGTTTTATGGGTTAATGCACCAAGCTGTACGTAATTGGATTCATTCAGATGGATGCTTCGATGGATAATTTGGTGATGGAATGCTCATAGAAGTAAGGTGTTCCAAAGAGTGTCCATTTTCCTGAATGAACAAATGAAGTGCCTCCTAAGCCATCTGTGAATGAGATACAAAGTTGCTGGTGGCGCTAAGCGCTAAGCTTCATCGATGCACTGACTGAAGCCGAGGTCGTTTCAACTTCCTAGATGATGGGTAGGACACTGTGGTAAGAATAGCCTCGTCTTTATCCGATTTAACGCTAGCGGATTTTTGTGCTGATATTTAAAGATCTTGTTTGTGTCACCGAACTACAGTCTGGAACCGCGTTGCCGCTACGGTCGCAGGTTCGAATCCTGCCTCGGGCATGGATGTGTGTGATGTCCTTAGGTTAGTTAGGTTTAATTAGTTCTCTCAGTTCTAGGCGTCTGATGACCTCAGAAGTTAAGTCGCATAGTACTCAGATCCATTTGATTTGTGTCACCGAAACCACTATCCGAGATAACTACAAGCAAGGATTGTGGCTCCATTGCTAAAGTCAAATGAAGTTTATTCTAATTAATTACTGCAGAGTTGGTTTAAATACATCAGCTACATGTTGGGAAAAAATTCTATTTAAAAATTTATGACTCGGTACTGTAACTCCATGGGAAGTTACTACATAAACTATGTTAATAATTCTGCAGAAAAAATAAAGTCCCTTACCTTCGCCTTTCTAAATGAATATTACATCCATATATTATATTGTACGTTACAGAGGAAAACACTTCCAGAGGATAGTAGAAGGCTCGTAACATGTGGTATGATCACGAACCAGGAGTAATAAATGAGATAAGAAGACCGAAAGAGAATAGATGGGATTTAAAAGGGTGTAAGGCAGGGATGCAGTTTTTCTTCTCTTATGTCAGCGTGTGGCTTTTGGAAGTAATTACGGAATAAATGTAAACGTACTGACGCCGGATTGAATTCGGTGTGAGAGAATATCATAGATATGGTGAACTTAAGGTATTCCTAGAGTTAGTGAAAGTGAGAAAGAATTACCGGAACTTTTGAATAGAATGAAGAGTTTAATGATCACAGAATACGTATTGTAAATAAATGGAAGAATGACATAAATGAAATTAGAAATAACCTTTACATCACGTAGCAAACAAAGTGAAAGAATTGTGGTAGTCTGGAACCAAACCAGCATATGATGGGCGAAGCAAGTAGCACAGGCAATGAAAGCATTCTCCGGTAATATAACGAGGCCTTAATTCGAGGAAATATTTCCTGGGATTGTAAGTCTGAAGAACACAGTTGTATGTAAGTGGCTCTTGCTTTGAGATATGGTGTTAAAGGAGGATACTTAAAATTAAATGGACAGTTAAGAACTGGGAAGTGCTCCGCTGAACAGGCGAGGTGAGTAATATGTCGATAACACTAATTAAAAGAAGGGATAGTATGATAGGTTACGTGTTAATAAATCGGGAAATATTTCTCATTGTACTAGAGGTAGTCGCAGGAGACAAAATAAACTTCTTTCACTTCACGTCAATGGTCACAATTTGTCATAAGGCTACCGGTTTCTGCCTCAGATGTTTTGTAAAACAGGTAGTCTGATGACAAAAAAATTTGTGACCATAGACGTGAAGTAAAGGATATTTATTCTATATTCGAGTCACTGTTCAATACCCGACTACGTCGCAGCTTGTAGAAGGCAAAGAAAATATGTGGCAATATATCCAAAAAAATTAAGGATGTAGGGCGTAAGTGCTACTCTGAGATGAAGCTAGGGTATCGTAGTGGAGCGCATCAAGGAAGTCGGAAGACTGGTGGAAAAAATGAGAAACGTAGACTAGTATTGCTTCCAGTACACTCCTTAGTGAAGGGGGTCTGCTTTGAAAATGAAACGATGGTGTATAAAATCATCTCGGTGAAACGATGATGCATGTATTTTGTTATGCTATGACTGTGTGCTGTCCAGTCATCACAACTTCGTCTGATACTTGATCCAGTTTCACCGTCTATCGTTGACTTTCTGAATGTCTCCAGGTTCACCTCATTAGAGGCAGAATGTGGTAAAGAAAGAAATATTGGTTTTTATGATTTCTTTCAGAAAGTGTAAGGCAGACAGCACGTAGAACACTAGTGCGACCCAGTCTTGAGTACTGCTCGAGTGTTTGGGATCCCCACCAAGTCGGATAGAAGGAAGACATATAAGCAGTTCAGAAGCGGGCCGCTAGATTCGTTACCGGTAGAAGAATATTGAGAAAGCTGACCGCATCATGATCCTAGTGCCGCCAACGTACGTTTCGCGGAAGGACCACGAACATCAGAGAATTTGGAGACCATTCGTTGATGTATAGAAAGTCGATTTCCGTTGAATAGGAAGCGAAATGCTAAGTAGTTGTACAACGTACACTCCGCTACATACCGTATGGTGGCTTGCGGTGTATGTGTGTTGACGTAGATGAAAATTTCTGTATATTTTAATTACGTTTTTAAATTTTAATGCCAAGACATGAGCGCTACCTTTATAAAAGCGATCTGAAGTAGAACAAATTAACTGTTACTACTACAACAACAGCTGCTGCTGCTCCACCGCAACTATTTTGAATGTATTAAAGCTCGTACGGACATACGCCAAAAAAAGTTGATTGGGAGACTGGCCTCCCAAAAAAGCATCTAGACCGATGCATCTAGATCTAACTGCTTCTAGAGGCAGTTCTCGCAGTTGCCCTAAGATTTCGTGACACAAATGTCAGAAGAAAAGTTCAGGAATAATGGGAGAAAGGAGGACAGCTTACTACAAAAGAACATTTTAGGATGATGAACGAAACATTGATGTTGCTAACTGCACGGAAGGAACTGTACGACTGCTATCATCGATTCACAATAACCAATATCTCCATGAAACACTCAAAGGCGGTAATCAAACTGTGGTCCCCTGTTACTGGACTTAAGAAAATTGCACAAGGCGAGAAACAAACTACAGAAAGGTGTTACCATGGAAGGCAGAAACTGACCATTAACAAGCGTGACCTGGCACAAATCTATTTCAATTAATTCTACAACATCTTAATTCTATAACATCTGTAATTTAGTGGATTAAAAACATATTAGTTTCCACAATGAACTGAAAAACAAACCACTGGATGATAAAAATGCAGTATTCCGAATATAAGTTCAACATATACTGTTGTGTCAGAGCAACAACAGGAAGTTTTGCAAGGTTGCGTTTATCTTGCCATAAAACGTAGTAAAGTAGCAACAGTGTACAGAATACAGACCGTAATCAACTGCAACATGCATTACGGTAGACAAAAAAATCCTTCGTTTTTTTTCCAACTTAACAGACTTGCACACACACACACACACACACACACACACACACACACACACACACACACACACACTCACAACTGGTTAATGTGCTCAGTATGGGGTGTGACCGCCTCTGGCACCAATACATGCCTGACAGCACGGAACATGATGTGAATGATTTCATCAATCACATGTTGAGGCAATAACGCTCATTCCTCCTGCAGAACTGCCCACCGTCTTGGAGAGGTGTTGGTGAATGCTGACGTGATTCAATCCGTCTCCCTAGTGCATCTCAGACATGCTCTATGGCATTCAAACATGGTGAGCGATGAGGCCATCCGTGCTCTATGAGATCGAGCGTTATAGTCCGTCAGTACGAAGATGAGTCCACAGCACTTGGCAGTAACCGCGCATAAGATCCCAAAATCTCCTCACGGCACCTGACAACGGTTAAAGCTTGCTGATTCACACCATTGAGGACACTCCTCCATATCTCTTTTCCACAATGCTTGGGTCCCGAAGTCGTGTTCGACGTGCCCGGCAGTGGCGAATCCGTCGGGAATCACTCTCCAGACCAAACCGGAACTCATTTGTGAAAAGAGTATTGGCGCACTGTTCGACCGTCCAGGTGGCATATTGACGGCTCCACACTAGGAGTTTCCTTCTGTGAAGACACGCGAGAAGTAAACAGACAGCAGGTCACCAACATTGGCGACTCTCCCACTTCCATTCTTCCTATGGCCCTCCACAGCAGAATATCTGTAGGCGTCTTCTCCGTGCCATACAGCACCGACTGTGTCTGTGTACACAGCGATTGTGGATGTGGAACTACTCTGCAAACGCTATCCAGCCTGAAAGGTACCCTGACGTCATTCCCGATGTGGCAGTCCTTTGATTGGAAAGCCATCTTCCTTGCAGAACACTATCGTAACCACGTCTGTGGACAGTTTGTATGATAATACCGTGAATTAGACACGGACGGGGTAATAGCAGTTTGTTGCTTTCGTTTTGGAAATGTTTCAAATGGCTCTGAGCACTATGGGACTTAACATCTTAGGTCATCAGTCCCCTAGAACTTAGAACTACTTAAACCTAACTAACCTAAGGACATCACACACATCCATGCCCGAGGCAGGATTCAAACCTGCGACCGTAGCTGTCCCGCGGTTCCGGACTGCAGCGCCTAGAACCGCACGGCCACCGCGGCCGGCTTCATTTTGGACACCAGTGTATATCAGCCCAGATCATTCCCATTTGACAATAGTAATAATTTTTCCTTTGGAAAAGGCAGAAGAAAGAGAAAGGAAAGATAATTTATTAGGATAGTATTTAGAAAAGAAGAAGAAAGGGAAGTACCTCAAAAATTATTCCACAAGAAAAAAACTGGAGTACTCGTCATCCAGCAATAACAATTACTTTATTAATTTATTTTGTATCTACATGATACGTCTCAATTAAGTACACCAATAGATAACGTATTACCCTACGTCTTGGAGTATTTTGACCAAACAATAATAGTAACAACACCAACAGTATTAATAAGAGCAATAGTGGAAGACAATGCGTTATCTTTCCACAGCTGCTACCACGGTAGGATTACTCTAATTTACAATTTTTTTGTGTACTACTACAGTTTATCATAGACGGATCAAATTAATACAGCTCAGTACAGCTTGTTTGTTTATGTCACTCATTAATACAAGTCGACATACGGAAAAGAACTGCATCTCCATTGTATCATACAACGTGCCAGTGAGATAGCTGCCCGTTATCTTTATTTGAAAACTTGACTTAGTTCACAGTTTTATCAAACAATACATGAGTATATGCGTAAACGATACCAACTACTTAACTTGTACTACTTTTGTTTTATCTTTTATGCCGGCCGTTGTGGCCTAGCGGTTCTAGGCGCTTCAGTCTGGAACCGCGCGACCGCTACGGTCGCAGGTTCGAATCCTACCTCGGGCATGGATGTGTGTGATGTCCTTAGGTTAGTTAGGTTTAAGTAGTTCCAAGTTCTACGGGACTGATGACCTCATATGTTATGTCCCATAGTGCTCAGAGCCATTTGAACCACTTTTTTTTATCTTTTTCGTTGTCAGATGCAGGTTTACAGCTTGTATCATTTGTACTTCAGCGTTTACTGAGTACATTATGACTACACGACGTTGAAAACCTGAAGAACGAGCAGTAGTCACTGTCCATGCGACATTCGTACAATACCCTGGAATAATCGCTACAGTTTCCTTCTTCGGTGTAAGATCCGTTTCCTTCTTGTGCCCTCGTTCAAATGGATGGCTTATCTCTAATGACCTTGTTGTCGACGGTATGCTAAATCTTCCACCTTTTAAATTTATAGATATTGCTGATTAATGAGACCACGATGAAGGCAGTCTCTACGTCGTAAACAGGTGATTAACATAAGAGCATGGCTCTTTAATCCTCTCTAACACGCTTCCGAAGCGCGTCCAGTTTTCCTTCTTTCTCTCGCCACCGTGCCAGATTCTGTCCTCTAGGGGAAGATTGTTTCGTATACAGCGTAATTGCCGTTTACGGCTTTACCCTTGTTATCGGTGCCACGGGACACACAAATCACCTGACAAAGTAGCTAGCTACTTCGTCACCTGCTTATGGATTCAGAGACAGGGTAGCACAGCCTTGAGGTAGGCTGCTCAACCGCACCTCAAGGGGTCATTCAGTCGTACAGTAATCCTGTGGATTTCATTATACAAGTTACTCTAAGCCCTTTGGCGTGATAAACAATACAAGTTGCTTGCCAAGCCAGATATTCCTGACGCCATTTGGTTTCAAATCGGACAAACATTTGTGACGTCAAACAACACAGTACAATTAAACTGGTGGTTAAACAACACTGATGTCCGCCACCGTATCTGAGTGGACAGCGCGCCAGCTTGTCATGTCTGAGAGGGGGGGGGGGGGGTGTTCTATGTCCGGCTGGATTGGAGATTTTCTCCATCCAGGGACTGGGTGTTAGTCGTCTCCATCGTCATCCTTTCACCCTCATCGACGCGCAAATCGACGAAGTGGAGTCACATCAAAAGACTTGCACCAGGCGGTCGGGTCTACCCGCTGGGAGGACCTCGCCACACGATATTTCATTTCAGTAACACTGATAAATGTTATTCGGTTTAGAGTTACGCAGTTGGTGTATTTTTCTTTAATTGGTGTTGAGACCATTGTAGTCACATAAAAGTTGGGCAGTATCACAGATGGATCTGCCTCAGACACGTGCTATGGTACTGGATACACGGTGTTCGGTAAGTTCCGTTACGGACTTCTAGAACTTGTAGTGGAGAGTGAGTACATACTACCTTGAATAGGGGCCCAGGTCCAGAAACGTACAGTTTCCGTTCAATGGCGGTTTGAATTCAGATTTGTAACGTTTCAATGTCTGCGCAGGGAAGGAGAAAAGTCTCAAAGTTGCAGTAGGTTAGGCAGGGTGAAGTCTCCTACGGACTAGTCCTCGTGGAGCTCTGGCCGCTGCACTGTAAATTAAAGAGACCAGGTAGAATGGAGATTGTGTACCAAAACGTGCTTCATAGCTACAATGCCTGTAACACCGTTGATGGTCGCCACATCGAGCCTCCGCTGAAATGCATTAGTAGGGCACTGTACGTAGAATGTAAACTGGGTCCTTTTCTGTTTTGGAATAATGAAAACACGTAATGTTGAAGCAGTAATTCTAACAAATCTGCTTAAGTGTTAAATGTATTTTCCGTTATGTTTCCTTTCGAATTGTTACGTAACAATTGCCCTACGTCACACCTAATTTATTTCCTCAAGCAGAAGTGGATGCGTTGTTACACATCTGAACTAAAACCGTATGTTTTCGGACTTAGATTCATATTCATAATACTATGTACTCATTCCCTTTTACAAGTCCTAGAAATCTGTAACGGGAATTTTCGAATACCCTGTATACATTACCATAGCACGTGTATGCGGCAGATTTCTGAGTGATACTGCCAAGTTTTTATATCATTACAGTAGTCACAACAGCAACTGAAGGAAAATACACCAACCGCGTTACTCTGTACAACACAATGCTTTTATTATTGGATTCGTGAGTAAGACCGTGCGACTGCTACGGTCGCAGGTTCGAATCCTGCCTCGGGCGTGGATGTGTGTGATGTCCTTGGGTTAGTTAGGTTTACGTAGTTCTAAGTTCTAGGGGACTAATGACCACAGCAGTTGAGTCCCATAGTGCTCAGAGCCATTTGAACCATTCGTGAGTAAGGTCGTGGCGTTTTCAATCGGTTTAATAAGCAAAATAGATACGCATATCACAGACTAAGTCACCAGCAGTATATTGTTCTCCACTGTTTACAATAATCTGCCAACGGTGGTTGACTTCTGGATTCCACGGCTGTAGAAATCGGATGGTTTTCAGGCGAAGATCTCGTCGAACCATTTTCGCAGTGCATATTCATCCGGAGAGCAGAATACGGGCGGGCCTTATCGTGGAGTAGCATCACTTCTTGCAGTTTTCCTGGTTGTTGTTCTTGAATTGCCTCTGCAAGACTTCTCAGTTGTTGGCTGTAATGGTTACACCTCGAGGAAAGAATTCGTGGCACACCACCGTCGCTCTTCCACCAGATGCTTAGCATTAGCATTTGTGGATGCGTGCAGGTCATTGTACAGGAAATTACTGCTTTGAGCTCGACCATGACTTTATTTTCCTTATTTTACCACAAAGACTCCATCTCCGTGACCAGCTACGACACGGGACAGAAATGACCAGTGTTGGTAATGAGATAATTGGTGGCGAGCAAGAGGAGATGCACATATCCCCACCAGCTGATTTTTTCTTATTTTGGGTTAGAGCATGTTCTACGCATAGATCCGATGGTGGAATGGTTACAGTTCATCACTTTCTCCAGTTCTCGAGTACTCTGACGTGGAACATTGTGGATTAATGCGTTCAAACGATTTTCATCAAACCTGAAAGTGGAAGGTCACATGTCAAAAAGACCCACCTTAACCTGAGAAAACCGTTTTCTTCCCATGCTCTGTCCAGTAGCATTATCATCACACACGGCGCAAATGCTCCTGGCTCCCTTCGCTACTGTCGCCCGCTACTGAACCCAAACAGAAGAATATGTAGGAAACGTTCTGATTTCTTCACTTGGCACTCCATTTTCTAGCCTCCATAGCTTCACTCATTATCTCTAAATGACAATATGTTAACTCAGATAGCATCACTGAAGGACAAATAAGAAATGACAGTCTGTAAATAAACTCATAACAACCAGAATACCAACAATCAAAAGAGAAACCCTACGAAGTTTCGAACAAACTAATATATTTATATTCCTTGTTTAATACAAACTACAGAGTGTTGTTTTTACTTGTTTAATATACGACGAGGAGATCTGACAAGCGTAGACGTCACCAGATACAATACCATAGTTGCCGACATCCCTCTGAATGCACTGTGATCTACTAATGAAGTAAAAGAATGATTGTTCAATTAAATCTGTGTCTGCAAAAATGCAGTCAGTCCCTTATTGATGACACTAGACAAGCAAATTTTTATGAAATGAGTCAAGACTTCATATTACCTGTCCTACCATTGTAAACATTGGTAAACATAAATGCAGTCAGAATGTTCATGAAAAATAATAACCAGCGCATGATTTATACCATCTTGCGAATCAAAAAAGCCGCGAAAATAAACCAGTCAGCACGTTGGTGAAAAATAACTGAGTATCATTGCATAATGGGGTTTTTGATGCCCAGCGGAATTGTCCAAACTCAGAAGAGTGTCCCTGGAAACAATCCGTAGCAATTATGGAGGAGTAGAGTGTCGCATTGTCCTGCTGGAATTGCCTAAGTCTTTCGGAATGTACTATGGGCACGAATGGATTTAGGTGATTCAAGCAGCGTGCTTACGTACGTGTCACCTGTCAGAGTCGTATCCAGACGGTTGATGGGTCCCATAACACTACAACTGCACACATCCCAATACACATCTCAATACCCTTACGGAGCCTCCACCAGTTGAACAGTCCCCTTCTGACATGCAGCGTCCATCGATACGTGAGGTTGTCTCCACATCCATACACTTCCATCCGCTCATTACAATTTGAAACGTGACTGGTCCGACCAGGCAACATGATTCCAGCCATCAACAGTCCAATGTCGGTGTTGACGGGCCCAAGCGAGGCGTAAAGCTTTGTGTCGTGCAGTCATCAAGGCTACACGAAATGGTCTTCGACTTCGAAAGCACGTATCGATGATGTTTCGTTGAATGGTTCGCACGTTGACATTGTTGGTGGACCAGCATTGAAATCTACAGGAATTTTCGGAAAGGTTGCACTTCTGTAACGTTGAACGATTGTCTTCAGTCGTCGTTGATCCCGTTCTTACAGGATCTTTGCCGGCAGCAGCGACGTCGGAGATTAGATGTTTCATCGCTACGTCGGAGACGCTGTGTCCCATCACTCGAGGGCCGACTATAACACCACTCCGTTAAATCTTGATAACCTCCTATTGTAACAGCAGTAACTGACCTGACAACTGCGCCGGACATTTGTCTTATATAGGCGTTGCCGACCGTAGTGTCGTATTCTGCCTGTTTACATATCTCTGTATTTGAATACGAATGCCTATACCAATATTTTTGGCACTTCAGTGTATGTTCATGGTTTAGAATACTTAGGTGATGTGTATTTACAAAACAATATTTCGTGTTTTTAGGACACGAAAAACATACAAACTATTTGTAATGAAAAATTTGCTTTGAACTCAGCAAAAAATAATTCTACGGTCTATCAATGTTGGAAAATACTAATTTCAAATACAACTGCTAGCGCAGAAACATTCTACGATATTGATGATGCTTAAAACAGCATGGCTGTTCGTGTCAATATCAGCCCACACTCGACCTCTGTAACTAAGTGTACTTCAGTTATAACCACCCGGTAGTTTCGTACTTGTGCACTACATAAAGATTTACAGTTCTTGCTTGTTTCTATTGCTCTGTACTTTTATAATTTTAGTAATTTTCGATGACTAGTTATTTAGATGAGTGTAGTCCGCGGTGCAAAAGCCTTCTCTATTTTCTCCGTACGTACAGTGAATATGAACTTGAACCACTGAATTTCCGTAATGGATAATGATACTGAAAATATTTCGAAGTTCGTCGAGACATGAAGAACATATAGTAGAAGGTTCGATGATTTACCATGAACAGAAATTGTAGAAGTGACCATACCCGCAACTGGTACTTTCATACCCAAAAAAAGTGTTTCTCCCGTTTCCTCTGGAACAGCCCAAGAGTAAATGGTTCTTTTACAATCTGCCTAAATCCTACTCCACACCACACCAAATCCCAAAGGACCATATCCTCAATTTTCATGGGCTGGACGATGTACATAGTGCCTAAATTTTCACCCTATAATGTAAAATAGCTACTGTAACCCTTTCGTCGGATAGGTATAAGAACGGTTGTTAGGCCAAGGGCTATCAAAAACACTTGACCCTATATCTCTCTGATCAGTAAAACGCGAGATATGATCCCTGGCCGACCAGTGTGGCCGTGCGGTTCTAGGCGCTTCAGTCTGGAACCGCGTGACCGCTACGGTCGCAGGTTCGAATCCTGCCTCGGGCGTGGATGTGTGTGATGTCCTTAGGTTAGTTAGGTTTAAGTAGTTCTAAGTTCTAGGGGACTGATGACCTCAGAAGTTAAGTCCCATAGTGCTCAGAGCCATTTGAACCATTTATGATCCCTGAAAAATCACATTTTCGTGCGTGCCTTTTTGAACATATTGGCAACGAGCACTGTCGTGCACTGTCTCATTCACATAATCTTTACTTCTCCCTGATAAACGGGTTACACATGGTTATACAGACATAAAAAAAAGTTTTGCATCACGTCCGTTGCGAGAGTTCCAGAACCTTTACAGAACATAGGAATAAAGATAGCCATAAATATCATTTTCACAATTATTATTGCTCATGAAAACCACACATTGTATGTTGTACCACCATACAGCGGGACCTTCAGAGTTGGAGGTCCAGACTGCGTACACACCGGTACCGCTAATACCCAGTAGCGCGTCCTCTTGCATTGTTGCGTGCCTGTACTCGTCGTGGCATAGTATCCACAACGTCACCAAGGCGCTGTTGGTCCAGATTATCCCACTCTACTCCCTCAGAGTGGTTGGTGGGTCACGTCGTTAACAAACAGCCCTTTTCAATCCATCCCAGGCATCTTCGATAGCGTTTATGTCTGGAGAACATGCTGGACTGATGTCGTTATCCTGAAAGAAGTCATTCACAAGACGTGCACGATGGGGACGCGAATTGTCGTCCATGAATATATGACTGCCTCTCCAGTATCCTACCAATATAGTAGCACTATCGGTCGGAGAATGGCATTCACGCATCGAACAGCTGTTACAGCGCCTTCCATGACCAACAGTGGCGTGCGTCGGCCCCACATAATGTCACCCCAAAACAGTAGGGAAACTCCACCGTGCTGCACTCGCTGGACAGTGTGTCTAAGACGTTCAGACTGATTGGATTGCCTCCATACACGTCTCCGACGATTGTCTGATTGAAGGCAGTCCTGAGCGGTCTGTTCGGCATGTTGTTGGGTCCATCTGTACCGCGCAGCATGGTGTCGTGGTTGCAAAGATGGACATCTCCATGGACGTCGGGACTGAAGTTACGGCTCATGCAGACTATTGCGCACAGTTTGAGTCGTAATAAGACGTCCTGTGGCTGCACGGAAAGCTTTATTCAACATGGTGACTTTGCTGTCAGGGTTCCACAGAGCCATAAACATCAGTTAGCGGTCATCCACTGCAGTAATAGCCCTTGGGCGGCCTGAGCGAGGCATGTCATTGACAGTTCCTGCCTCTCTGTATCTCCTCCATGTCTGAACAACATTCCTTTGCTTCACTCAGAAACGCATGGACACTTCCGTTGCTGAGAGTACTTCCTGGCACAATGCGGACGCTATCGAACCGCGGTATTGAGTGTCTAGGCATGGTTGAACTACAGACAACACGAGCCATGTAAATCATTCCTGGTGGAATGAGTGTCACTGATCGGCTGCCGGACACCCTCTGTCTTATAGCCGCTGTTGATGCGTTATTGTTTACATCTTTGGGCGGGTTTAGAGTCATCTCTGAACCGTCTGGGATACTATATCCACAGTCAACGTCTGTCTTCAGGAGTTCAGGGAACCAGGGTGATTCAAAAACTTTTTTTTTATGTGTGTACATGAGTAGTTTCCAAATTCCGTAATCCCTGTAATATCAAACTTTCTTTACGTCATCGTTTAGTCCGGAGATGCATGTCCACGATTTCTTTTGGTGTCTGAGGTTATTTTATTTTTGTGTCGCTAATAAGTCGTTTAATGCTTGCTTTCACCTTTCAGGTTAACAGAATAAAAAAAAAAAAATACATCGTATGAACGACACCCACACGTTGCTGAAGCTTACCTGGTGGATAACAATTGTGTTGCCAATATAAAATTATTTCTTCCGTTCCTCTCATTCAAGGCTTAGGTATTGTACCTGTTCCGACTTCTCATAATTACTAAAGTCCATGTCTGTCTCACATGTCTTCTATCACTGCTTCCTGAGAGTTTGTACTTACTTAAAATGATTGGAAATACGTTTTCATCCTTCCGTTTGAGGTGCTGTCTCTGTTCTTCACGGCGTTCTTTAATCATATCATTTAAATTATAATTTCCGAGCCTGCCGCTGTGGCCGAGCAGTTGTAGGCGCTTCACTCTGGAACCGCGCTGCTGCTACGGTCGCAGGTTCGAATCCTGCCTTGGGCATGGATGTGTGTGATGCCCTTAGGTTAGTTAGGTTTAAGTAGTTGTAAGTCTAGGGGACTGATGACCTCTGATGTTAAGTCCCATAGTGCTTAGAGCCATTTGAACCATTTTCTTATAAATTCCGAATTCTAACCAAATGCCATGATTTTTTAAATCTTTTGGCCTTGCTCCCTTTACTTTTAATGGTTCCTTTATTGCTCTAATTATATGTCAATTTTTTTCTTTCAGTTGTCATTGTCTATGTTCAGACTTACTTCACTTCCTAAAAAGTTGAAACTGAAGACTTGCTTGTTTTTGATACCAGTGTTAAATCAAACTGGGAATTTTCCATAGTGGCCCACAACTTTTGTTTCAGTAGAAGATATTTTAGATTGCAAATGTGATCTTCCCACCTCGTGTAACATATACACAATGTGTTGAAAATCTACCTACGTATTTTGTAATACAATTACATCATCTGCTTATAGAGTAATATTTAGATCAAGGCCGGCCACGTCGTAACACATTTCGCAAGTGCAGAGAACGCGGGTCGCGTGTTGGCCGAGGACCTGTCTTCTTCATTTCGTTTCGGAAATACCCGGAACACACATTTCTTTGGGTATTGCGGTGTGATGTTGTTTGTTCAGCAAACTCTCCTCAGTTTGACAGACACGTGGTGTCAGCGCTGTTTTCCTTTCGCTATTTTTTCGTGGTACGAACAGTGGCAGTTCTGACATTGCAGTGATACCGGGAAGAAGACAAAAGAAAGACCAAGACACGTTCGTAGGAATTCTCGGCATGGAAAAAGCGTTAGACAATGTATAATGGTACAATAAGCTTGAAACTCTGATAAAAGCAGGGGTAAGCTCTACGGAACGACGGATAACGTGTAATATGTACAAGAACCAAGAGGGAAGTAGAAGCGTGAGAGACGAAGAACGAAGTGCTCGGATTGAAATGTATGTAAGACAGATTCAAATGGTTATGAGCACTATGGGACTTAACATCTGTCATCAGTCCCCTAGAACTTAGAACTACTTAAACCTAACCAACCTAAGGACATCACACACATCCATGTCCGAGGCAGGATTCGAACCTGCGACTGCAGCGGTCGGGCAGTTCCAGACTGAAGTGCCTAGAACCGCTCGGCCATAGCGGCCGGCCTATAGAACAGGGAAGCAGTCTTTCACCCCTGCTCTGCCATCTATACCTCGAAGAATCAATAAGACAAATTAAGGAATGGTTTAGGATTGGAATTCAAATTCAAATTAAAAGGATCTCAACGATAAGATTAGCTAATGACAATGCTATCCTGAGTGTTAGTGAAGAATAATTACAGGATCTTATGACTGGAATTAATAGTCTAATGAGTACAGAACATCGACTGACTCTAAATCGAAGAAAGCTGGAAGTAATTTGAACCAGAAGGAATGAGAACAGCGAGAAACTTAAAATCAGAATTGTGGATCATGAAGTAGACGTAGTCAATGAATTTTCCTATGTAGGCAGGAAAATAACATTTTACCGAGGGACATAAAAAGCAGACTAGCACGAGCAAGAAAGGCATTCCTAGCTAAGAAAAGTCGGCTACGAGTAGTATCAAACATAGCCTTAATTTGAGGAATAAATGTCTGAGGACCGAGCGGGGTGGCGCAGTGGTTCGACACTGGACTCGCATTCGGAAGGACGACGGTTCAATCCTGCATCCGGCCATCCTGATTTAGGTTTTCCGTGATTTCCCTAAATCACTCCAGGCAAATGCCGGGATGGTTCCTCTGAAAGGGCACCGCCGACTTCCTTCCCCATCCTTCCCTAATCCGATGAGACCGATGAACACACTGTCTGGTCTCCTTCCCCAAAACCAACCAACCAACCAAATGTCTGAGAACGTATGTTTGGAGCACAGCACTGTACGGTCGTGAAATGTGGACTATGGAGAACCTGCGCAGTACAGGATCGAAGAATTTAAGATGTGGTGCTACATAAGAATGTTGAAAATCAGTTGTAATGAAGAGATCTCAGAATCTGAAAGTAATATGTGGGAAACAATGAGAAGAAGGAGCAGGATGATGGGACGTCTGTTGAAGCAACTGGGAGCCGCAGAGGATAGAAACTGTAGAGGAAGACAGAGCTTGTAATACATCCAGCAAATAATTGATTATGTTGATTGCAAGTGCTACTTTGATATGAAAAGATTGGCACAGGAGAGGAATTCTTGGCGGGCCGCCTCAAACCACGCAGAAAATTGATAACACAAAACAACTGAAGGACATTCACAGGTCCAGTGGCTACCTGCATAAAACCTGGCAGTCTAGCGACCAGTCCCTACAAGCCTTTCGAAAGAATGGGAATACCAGCAGGTAGGGATGAGAATTCTCAGTATGTATATTATGCAGTTGTATAAGCGACGGGTACTGCAAATTTGATATGAAATGACATTACAATACCGTGCAGAAACAATCTAAAGATTTAGTTAGCAGTGGGAGAGGAAAAGATCACAACAATCGACAAATGGGATTCAGTGTTCTGCACATCATGCATCAGTGTTAAATTTGCTGGCATGGAGCAAGTGAAGTAATTAGTGTTACGAATAGTAAAATCTCCGAAGTCGGACGCGTTATTCCACTGTGAGTTGCAGCAGTTCTTGACGGACCTGAACGAAGAGTATGGATACGTTATACGAGTATATTGCTGCAAAGTACGTTGGTTAAGTCAAGGGGCATGCCTAGAACGATTTTTCCATTTAAATCCCGCTAGTGTTGAATTTATGAAGGAAAAATGAAAAAGGGAATGAAAATTAGAACATCCGGAATGGATTGCAGACCTCACATTTTAAGTAAACTTGACTGCACACTATCCATAGTAAGATATTGGAACGTGAGAAATAAATTATCTTTTTGAATACATCCCGATCAAATTAGAAACAATCACATTATGGAAAGGACACATTCCGACAAGTGCAGTCCAGTCTCTAACCTCGACGTCGCCAAAGGAAAAGAAAGGTATGAAGAATTCTTTGTATGCTTGAAAGAATTAGGATCATTTCCTAATCTTTTTGAGGACACTGCCAATCTCTCATCCGTTTTCGACACCGTTTGCCCTTTCACTTCAAAGTGCCTCTGTGCATATGCAGATATAACTGACTGATGTGCTAGGTAATTCACATTTTAAAGACGAATACCTCCAACGTTAGCACTGCGCTTGGCGTCTACAGCGCTTTTCTCAACTTGAGTTTAGCATCGCCATAATGAGGTTGCAAAAGTGCTACAATATTTCGACCAACATATGTGTGAATGATGTTTTTTCGATTGTGAGACTAAATAAGTCATGATTACGTGTCGACCTGAGTGCGAATATTTGTGAAACTGGCTGCATTTGTTCGCATACCGACAGTTTATATCAGATAAAACTTGTATGTCTCTGGTGCGCCAAAAATAAATAATACTGAAAATTTGATTTCTTTTGCCCCATGTTACCGAAAAATATGAAAATGCTGCACGTTCCGTTCGCAGTTTACACCTCCCCCCCCCCCCCCCCCCCCGATCGTGGCGAGGCGGTGGGGGAAATGAGTCAACTGGGCTGAGTACTGTAGCCCTCGTGCAACAGCATGCACTCGATCTAAATTCTTGGCCACCTCTGATTTTGATGGTAGTTCCATTTTAGCTGTGTACCTTTACGGACTTCCTTCTATCTTTTTCTTAATGAGATTTTCGATATAGATGTTAAAAAAAACGTCGGTGAGATTATTTACGACATAGATGTCAAATGAGTCGATGACATTTTGCATCCGTGACTGACACATCGATTTATTATTTTCTTGCTTTTGAAGTGCCTGTATTTATGATTATTTGTTTGTGATTACCTGTATAAGATGCATGGAACATCCTTGCTTGTACATTATTGTTCATATTCTATTTCTTCTGACCGAGTCAAAGTCTTTTTGGAAGTCAGTGAAACCCTCACGTTTTTCTAAATTGACCACTCATCGTTTTTTGTATAATTCTCTTGACGCTGTTATCCCTTCCTAAACCTACTTGGAAAACATGTGTGTGTTACTACTTTCAAGCGATTATTCTTTTTGAGTAGGCTATATAAACTGCATATGTTGGGCTTATGCCCCTGTAGTAGTCAGAAGCATTTCCTTGGCCCTTTTTAAAAGTGGAAACTACTTCTGGAGTTTTCCTATCAGGGATTCTATAATTTCATCAGTATTCATCAAATAAATTTAAGAGTTTTCGTTCGCACAGCGTCCCTCCGTACTTAAATAGTACTGCATTAATTCCATCTGTGCCACACAAAAAAAAGTTGAGATATGTGTGAATTCCTAAGGGACCAAACTGCTGAGGTCACCGTTCCCTAGACTTACACACTACTTAAACTACTTACACTAAGAACAACACACACACACACACACACACACACACACACACACACACACATACCCTAGGGAGGACTCGAACCTCCGGAGGGAGTGGCTGTGCAATCCCTGACATGGCGCCTAAACCGTGCGGCCACTCCGCGCGGTAATCTGAGCCACAAAAAACTTTCAAGAGCTGCTTAATCTCATTTATGGCTACTGAATCAGCTGTCTACTTATGATATGGAGTTACGTATTCTGTATTTATTGTGGTGGTTTCAAAACACCGCAAGTTTTTACAATGTTGTATCCACTTTTCTCATTAATTAAGCCTATATTAACTCTGGCATTATAAGTTCTCTAACATTTCATATGAAAAGTTCTGTTTGCCATGTGTATCATGTTTGATAATAACAATTAATCCTTACAAAGATTCTTGTTTTGACCAAACATTCTGGCAGCCCACGTGACACGTATTATGTTCCAACCTGCATTTGACAATAACGCCTCTCACTGCCCCACTTCAGCTGAGGCAACTGCTTGAGAAATGGTAGCTTCAGCTGCTGAGAATTTTTCAGGGTTGTAAGGCCGTGGTCCACGGAATTAAATCCCTGACGTTTCGTCCAAGGCTGTGTTTTTCTCTATGTTCAGCTATAGCAGATTTCTCTGTCTGTCCAAGACAGACGTGTGTGATGTCTTCCTCGCACCTTTTCGAGACGCAGCGCTGCGTTTGTCGAATGTACTGTATACCACATTCGCAGTCAATACTATATATGCCAGGTGTGTTGAGTTTGAGTGGGTCTTTAGCTGAGCACAGCAGCTCTTTCGTTTTCTGCGGTGGTCGGAAGACGGTATTTATGTTCGATTTTCTCAGTAGCCTTCCGATTTTGGCTGACAGTGTCCCAAATGTGGCAGAAAGGCGAATCTCTTGTTATCTTCCTCTTCTTCGTCTTCTTCTTCCCGAAATTTGTCAGCCTGTCTCCTCTTGGTGGCCCTACCAATCAGCGCTCTTTTGTCACAACTGGTCCGCTGTGTCAGCAGCTAGTGTGTACTGCTGAAAAGCTATCGTTTCTTAAGGTAGGGATGTGAGAGACCCAGGAGGCGGCGGCCCGTCACCACCCGCGCAGCCGAGCCTCCGACCCCTCGGCGTGTTTAATTTCCGGCCAGCCGCTCCACAGGGAGCAGTGGACCTCAGGGCGACGCTCCGAGCCTCAGACAGCGGTCGCGGATCCTCCAGAGACCTGCGTATCCCCTGCTAGTAGCTGCCATGTTAACCCTAATGGAATACTTAATCTTAAAGATCTATTTGTTGTAGCAGGGATTCACAGTCATTAAAAATTTTTTTGAACGACATCATCTTCACGCCAGTGACTCTTACAACCTTTTATTACACTATTGCAATTTCAGCCTTAAACATTATCAAGTGCTGATATTATGCCTTTAAGCCATGTCAACGTAATGAAAGCTGGAAAGTACAAATGTGTCAGATTACATTACTTTGATATGGCTTAAAGCCATGGTTCAAATGGCTCTGACCACTATGGGACTTAGCATCTGAGGTGGTCATTCCCCTAGACTTAGAACTATTTAAACCTAACTAGCCTAAGGACATCACACACATCCATGCCCGAGGCAGGATTCGACCCTGCGACCGTAGCAGCAGCGCGGTTCCGGACTGAAGCGCCTGGAACCGCTCGGCCACCGCGGCCGGCGATTCAAAAAGGTCCCGCAAAGTCTATGTGCACGCGTTGCCATGGCGATTGCGACTTCGGTCAAGCAGAGAATTTTTGTGGCCCAGCGAACTGTTTTCCAGCACATGCGTGATACTGTGACGTCATCTGTTCTATTTTGGTGTCCATACCCTGCAAAGTACAGTGCCGACGCGCTAACTGTTTCGTACGACCAATCCCCCAGTGTCCTCGGTGAAGTAACTGCAACACTTCTTTTTGCAATGCTTTTGGAATCAACACACATGACTGTCCACTGTCATTTCGAATAAGAATTACATCTTTTTGTACAGCGAGGCTATATGCCGACGGGCAAAGTATCGGCGTACTACCGAGTTCTTCACGCTCTTCAACGAGTGAAGCCAAGATGTGCGAGTATATATTAGCAAAATGTTGAAATCCGATTCAGCTTCCGTGGCCTGTGCAATTTTTCTATAGTTCAGCGGAAAAGACCGAAGCAATTCAGAATCCTGAGCATCGATGTAACAAGAAGATGCAGCAGAAGCGGCAAAATCGGTTTCAGGGCCAACCGGAAGACGGGAAATAACGTCCGCATTACCATGTTGAGCCGTCGAACGATACACAATCTCATACTGGTATTGACACAGCAACAAAGCCCATCTTTTCAATTTTTGAGCCGTTCGTACAGGAAACGGTTTCGACAGATGAAACGACGGCTGCAGAGGATTGTGATTATTTACTAACTAGAATTTTCTGCCATACAAAAAACGGTGAAATTTGGTGACACTGTACACAATAGCCAATGTCTCTTATTCAATTTGTGGATAATTACACTGAGCTTTGGACAAGACTTTTGACGCAAAAGCAGCAGGTCTGTCATTATCACCAATTCTGTGCAAAAGCACTGCATCGATTCCGTAAGAGGAAGCGTCAACTTGCAACACAACTGCTTTGTCAGGATAAAAGTGAACCAAGCATCGATCACTGAGTAATGCATCTTTAAGTTTTTGAAAATGCATCGATTCCGTAAGAGGAAGCGTCAACTTGCAACACAACTGCTTTGTCAGGATAAAAGTGAACCAAGCATCGATCACTGAGCAATGCATCTTTAAGTTTTTGAAAATATTCTTGCCACTCATCTTTCCAAACAAAGGGGACATCTCCAGAATGAGATTTTCACTCTGCAGCGGAGTGTGAGCTGATATGAAACTTCCTGGCAGATTAAAACTGTGTGCCCGACCGATACTCGAACTCGGGACCTTTGCCTTTCGCGGGCAAGTGCTCTATCATCTGAGCTACCGAAGCACGACTCACGCCCGGTCCTCACAGCTGTACTTCTGCCAGTATCTCGTCTCCTACCTTCCAAACTTTACAGAAGCTCTCCTGCGAAACTTGCAGAACTAGCACTCCTGAAAGAAAGGACACTGCGGAGACATGGCTTAGCCACAGCCTGGAGGATATTTCCAGAATGAGATTTTCACTCTGTAGCGGAGTGTGCGCTGATATGAAACTTCCTGGCAGATTAAAACTGTGTTCATATCAGCGCACACTCCTCTGCAGAGTGAAAATCTCATTGTGGAAACATCCCCCAGGCTGCGGCTAAGCCATGTCCCCGCAGTGTCCTTTCTTTCAGGAGTGCTAGTTTTGCAAGGTTCGCAGGAGAGTTTCTGTAAAGTTTGGAAGGTAGGAGACGAGATACTGGCAGAAGTAAAGCCTGAAGGAACGGGCGTGAGTCGTGCTTCGGTAGCTCAGATGGTAGAGCGAGGGGAGCCTAGCAGTTTATATGTGTGACGATTTAGCAGTGTGACAGAGGCACCCATGTCCTACTGAAATTTCACACGTTTCCAACAAAGAAGTAATTGAACAAAACGTTTCACTAAAGAAACTGCTCTTGTGCCAGTTTCGCTAATGCCCGTTGCAGGCTTGGAACATACAGCATGAATGACACAGGCCTTGTGGCTAGATTTTTGTGAGTGGGCCGAATTTTTATGTTGGTTCCGTTGCAAACACACGCATTGTACACGTCCTTTCCTAACACAAGCCTAACACCGAGCTTGTCGGGAGGGGCAGTCTTGGCGTTTGTGCTGTGAATAACATCGAGGGCAAGACCTAATTCTGTTTGCCTGTGGAGTCGCCTGTTCAGCGAACGGCTGTGAAGCGTTGTTCACTTGGCGTGGCTAGCGCAAGCAGCCACAGACTGGGCCGATCACAAACAAGGGATTCAACCCTACAAATAGCTGGCTGCCCAAGTTTATCGGCTGACAGGGCACCTGAATCGTACTGATCTACACTACTGGCCATTAAAATTGCTACACCACGAAGATGACGTGGTACAGAAGCGAAATTTAAACGACAGGTAGAAGATGCTGTGACATGCTAACGATTAGCTTTTCAGAGCATTCGAACAAGATTGCCGCCGGTGGCGACACCTACAACGTGCTGACATGAGGAAAGTTTCCAACCGATTTCTGATACACAAACAGCAGTTGACCGGCGTTGTCTGGTGAAACGTTGTTGTGGTGCCTCGTGTAAGGAGGAGAAATGCGTACCATCACGTTTCCGACTTTGATAAAGGTCGGATTGTAGCCTATCGCGATTGCGGTTTATCGTATCGCGATATTGCTACTCGCGTTGGTCGAGATCCAATGACTGTTAGCAGAATATGGAATCGGTGGGTTCAGGAGGGTAATACGGAACGCCGTGCTGGATCCCAACGGCCTCGTATCACTAGCAGTCGAGATGCCAGGCATCTCATCCGCATGGCTGTAACGTAACGAATCGTGCAGCCACGTCTCGATCCTTGCGTCAACAGAAGGGGACGTTTGCAAAACGACAACCATCTGCACGAACAGTTCGACGACGTTTGCAGCAGCATGGACTATCAGCTCGAAGACCAAGGCTGCGGTTACCCTTGACGCTGCATCACAGACAGGAGCACCTGTGATGGTGTACTTAACGACGAACCTGGGTGCACGAATGGCAAAACGTCATTTTTTCGGATGAATCCAGGTTCTGTTTACAGCATGATGATGGTAACATCCGTGTTTGGCGAAATCGCGGTGTACGCATATTGGAAGCGTATATTCGTCATCGCCATACTGGCGTATCACCCGGCGTGATGGTATGGGGTGCCATTGGTTACACGTCACGGCCATCTCTTGTTCGCATTGACGGCACTTTGAACAGTGGTCGTTACATTTCAGATGTGTTACGACCCGTGGCTCTACCCTTCATTCGATCCCTGCGAAACCCTACATTTCATCGGGATAATGCACGACCGCATGTTGCTGGTCCTGTACGGGCCTTTCTGGATACAGAAAATGTTCGACTGCTGCCCTGGCCAGCACATTCTCCAGATCTTTCGCCAATTGAAAAAGTCTGGTCATTGATGGCCGAGCAACTGGCTCGTCACAATACGCCAGTCACTACTCTTGATGGACTGTGGTATTGTGCATGGGCAGCTGTACCTGTACACGCCATCCAAGCACCGTTTGACTCATCGCCCAGGCGTATCAAGGCCGTTATTACGGCCAGAGGTGGTTCTTCTAGGTGCTGATTTATCAGGATTTATGCATCCAAATTGCGTGAAAATGTAAATGTTGCATCTAACGCTTGCGGCTGTGGTACCCGAGCTGGGGGCGGGATAGGCTGGGTGGACATGTTGGAAGAGACAAATGCAACAAACAGACAAGGCAAGCAAGCAAAATAAGGACAAAAGCAAACTAAATTTTTGCAATGCTCACTTGAAAACAGGGGTTATTAAAAACAAGAAGGAACTGCTAAATCAAATAAACGCCCTGGAAGGTAAAGACAAGTGAGACAAAAACTTCCTTGGCCATCAGGAACTGGGTTCGTTTGCAAGTCCTCGTCGCCGAAGGTGGGATCCCGCCCAGTTATCCTTTGTAGGGTGCCTCAAGGATGCTGCTTTCTTGGATAGCTATACAACAATTCAAGCAAATTACGTTAATGATTGTTATTACAATAAACTAGAATGACAACACGCAACTTTGATTTACATGAACTTGTCGCAAGCGATTGGCGACATGCAATGAATCAGTGTCTTTCGCTGTATAGGTTGTCCATGCATGTTATTCGCACTCGCTCATAAGTCACTGCTATCGTTAATCACTGCTCTTCTTCTCCTCTCTGCTGGTGCCTCTCCTGGTGTCCATCTTCTACGGTCCGGCCGAGGCTGCCATACATTCTCTTCTTGTAGAGGCTGCTCCTGTCGTGGTGACGTCCTAGTCAGCGGGCTATTGGCTGATGTTATCTCACAGCCCTCTCTGCTCTTGCAATCTTCATCTTCGTGCCGGCGCATATCGTTACGTCGGAACAGCCGTAGACTTCGGTCGCACAGAGAAGTTACAGCTATCCACCACGCCTTGGATGCATAACTATCTGACCAATTTGGTGACAAATGCGCACAATAACTTCGTCTCAAGTTTCATTTCGATGACATTTTCTGTGGCACAAAAAAACAGGAATTTAGCGTCGCAAGTTCGAATCCTGCCTCGGGCATGGATGTGTGTAATATCCCTAGGTTAGTTAGGTTTAAGTATTTCTAAGTTCTAGGGAACTAATGACCTCAAATGTTAAGTCCCATAGTGCTCAGAGCCATTTGATTTAGGATGATAGCTTACATGGCCACGTTGGCGTAATATTTTACTCACATCCTTTTCAGCTTCATTTATGTACCATCTTTATGACCAAGGATAAATCCGTTGTTAAAAGTAAACGTCTTTTTTCTTTGTGCAGGGATTAATATCGGTATGTACAGCATTAATTCTACAACACCACGGTGTATCTGTAACTAGAAACTGCTGGTACAGATCTTGATGGCGAGCGAGCTTAAATATTCTTATTCAAATCGGGATGCTGGGTGGCGTACTTTGGTGTGGGACAGACTTCAGATCCCTGCCGTAAGCAATAATCGTGCCGATGTTTCTGCTAGCAGACGTTCTGTCTTGCGATCTAAAGGTGAGCGCATTCAACCGACTTTGTTCTGGAGTACGGTGAGACTGTTGCCGGGTTCGAATATTTGCGCTGCAGTAATTTATAAATGACGTGCTCTTCAGATCATGCAGAATTAAGGTTTTTCCTCTACACATTTGTCGTGGGAACGTTACGTATTTGTTCATGTTTCAAACTTCTTTAGACTAGTATCCATTTCTAATTTCATTTTAGAAGGTTTCAAGTGGTTTGCCTCAATGGTCTTCCACTTTTAAGACCATGCTTAGGAAATTACCGATAATATACATAGTTTTCCTTTCTTACAGTATTAAGCCACTCACCAAATAGCGGATATGCTGAGTCGCAGATAGGCACAACAAAAAGACTCTCACAAATAAAGCCTTCGGACAGTAAGGCCTTCATCAAAACTAGATCACACACACACACACACACACACACGCACACGCAAGCGCGCGCACGCCAACGCAACTCACACACGCATGAATGCAGTCTCTGACAACTTGGGCTAAGGAGTAGGCTGGGGCGCAAAGAATAGTAGGGTGGGGGTGGCGGATAGTGCAGTGCTGCTGGATTTGTTTTTGTACATGTATCTGTACAAACACAAATACAAAAACAAATATCCCGTGCCTTACCTTCCCGGATTCCAACCACCTCACAGTCTCACCGTCTGGCGAAAGATAAAGATGAGCATTCCCCCCCCTCCCACCATTCCCCCCCCCCCCCCCCCCCGCCGTAACTCAGTACCACCCAGGACTGCAGGACTGGAGCAGTTGGATAATATTCTCAGCCAGGGTTTCTACTAGAGGTGTACAAATTCCCCTTGCAGCCTGCATGCCCCTAGCTCCTCTGCAACCATTCATGCAGGTCAGCCTGCCGAGACGTAAACACAAGAGTGCGCGTGTACTGGGGCATAGTGGGTAATGCGGCCGATTCGGGCTCCCGCAAACCCGGGCTACCTGGGTTCCCGGAAGCCTGCCAAGCTTCACGGGACCCGCTCAGCTTGCTGCGCCTGACAACAGGTTGCGCTGTCAAGCTACCGTGACTAGAGTAGCCAGGTAGTTAGCCCGCAGTTCATTTATCGCAACGGTGGAGGCAGCACAATGAATAGGTCGACCTTTAGTGAGATTGAAAAAAATTGACAACTGGCGAATACATGCTGGTAACGAAACAGAGCACAAGTGCCGCATGGGAAACGTTTTCGTGTGTTTATGAGGTCGCTTCAAATAAATCGGTAGGTGTGTCTCAATGCAAACTATGTAAAAAGCTCTTAAGTACTTATTCGGGAACCTCGAGTATGTTACGACATGTGTGCAAATTTGACAAGCAACTCCCTCACTCCGTAAATACCTTGAAAGAGGACAGAGATTTAGTGGCCGAAAAGTGCGTCGAAATGTGTGCTAAGGACCTGAGACCATTTAGCAGTATGGAGGGAGAAGGATTTCTTAATTTAGGGCAGACACTGATCGACATAGGTAAAAAATATGGCTCAGTTGATATTAAAAACGTTATGGCTTCCCGAGTGACAGTAGCTAGATATAGTGCATGCGATTCGATCTGGAATATGTGCCAGTACAATTGATCTATGGACAGACAATTACAAAGGGGTGCATTTCATGCCCGTGACAATGCATTACATAAATTCAGACTGGCGTTTGAATAAATATGTACTGATGTGCTCTGCGTTTCCTGACTGCCCAAAAACTGGCTCGAATATTCGAAACGAGTTGGAAGATGGCTTAGAAACTATGGGTGTTTCTCGTGACGACATTGCCAAAATTATGTTTGTCAGAGACCAGGGCAGTAACATTTTCAAAGCTCTCGAAATATATCAGCGTCTTCCATGCATGGCTCATAGTATAAACGCAGTCTGTTCTGAGCGAACAGTTTTTGAAAGAAAATGTTCCAAATATATTAGCCATTCTTAATACAGTGCGGGCTACGGTTTCGTACTTCAAGAGAAGAGGTCTCTATGTGAGACTGAACTCATCTTTAAAGCAGTGGGTTTCAACTCGTTGGAATAGTTATTTTGACATGCTTGTATCAGTCCATTCTCAGATTGATCCAGTGAAGGCTGTTTTACATAATGAAGGTGCCTCTGATAAGATGCTGGGTTATGACCACCATATAACTGGCCAGCTTATAGAATATCTAAAGCCGTTTAAAGAAGCCACAGTTGATCTAGAGGGTGACAAGGAGCCAACCCTACATTTAGTTCTACCGTGGTTTTATGCCTTAAAAACTCACTGTACCGTACGGGATAACGATGAACAGGTTTGTAATTTTATTCCATCTGAATATTATAGAACCACTTGTGAAATATGTATGTTGAGAAAATGTATTTTCAGGACATGAAACCTTTGAAACAAGCCGTCGATGCCTTCCTAGAACAGAAAATGTGCGTTAGTACGTTGCATAAAATTGCAACGTTTATGGTGGCTAACTACCGCACATTAAGAAAGTTAACCGAGGATGAAAAAATTGAAGTTTACCAAGCAGCACGACAGATGTGTGCTGAAGGTAAGCTCCTAAGATAATGCATATATTCTTCATCTACATGTACATGGTTACTCTGCAAGTCACACGCAAGTGTTTGGTTGAGAGTTCATCGAACCACTTTCAACTTACTTGTCTCCTATTCTCGAATTTCGCGCGGGGTAGAACATCTACATCTCTCCGTCTAAGCGCTGCTTTTTTGTATTTTATTCTGATGATCATTTCTTCCAATGTACATGGGATTCAACAATATATCTTCGAATTCGGAGGTGTAAGTTGGTGATCGAAATTTCATATATAGATCGCGCCACGTCAGAAAACGCCATTGTTGTAATTATTCCCACCCCAACTCTTGTGTAATTTCCGCGACACTCTTTCCCCTGTTTCACGATAATACCAAACGAGCTGCCGTTATTTAGACTCTTTCGACCTCTTCCGTCAATCGTAAGGCTCTCCAACTGTGTAGCAATGCTCCAAAAGAGTGTTTTGTCATTAAAACGCCTACAGCATTTTCTGTGTGTCCATTCCTATTTAAGTAGGTCGTAATTGTAATCAGAGGTATTAAGTGGAATCTACAGCCTTTAGATTTGACTGGTTGATCTTGTAAACGAAGTTTAACGGACTTAGTTTAGTACACACAGGGATAACCTCGCTCTTGTCATTGTTTATTGCCAACTACTAATTTTCACACCAAAAATATATACCTTATTTAAATCGTCCTGCAGTTTTGATCTTCTGGTGACTTTACTGGACGATAAATGATAGCATCATCTAAAAACTATTATAATTTCAACTATGTGTAGTACGATCTTCACATTATTCTGCAAATATCAATTGGAACCTGTGCAGTTTCAGTACAAGTGCCCAATCACAGCACCCAAGAAACAAATCCAGGGCCGTACAAAGTGGCGAAATTTGAGGACTGGGCAGAAGAGCCTCCTCTCCTACCTGATAAATTCAGCAGATACTTGCAAGAACACTGTGTGAACGAGGGAGATATTCTACAGTGGTGGAAAAATAACTCCTAACGACTTCCTCGACTTGCGTGCGTGGCAAGAAAAATATTAAATATACCAGCCACTAGTGCCTCTAGTGAGAGAATTTTTAGTTGCGCTGGAAACCTAATTAGCGAAAAATGATCACGTCTTAATGCAGACAGACTTAACGATCTCGTCATAATTAATTCAAACACTAATAAGCAGACACATTAAGAATACAGTAGAACATTAAACAGGAAACTATGACTTTGAGCGCAAATTTACTAATTAAGAGTGCAGATTTCTTTCTTGTGCTTTCTGGGCGTCAATTTCTGAGATAGAAATTTTGTAATGCATCCAGTTCATTTTTATTTTAGACTAAACTTTTTGATTTCAGTCTTCCCAAGTGACATTTATTATTGTTTGTAAACCGTTTTCTGTTACTTGTGTTTGCAAAAGTAGGCAAATATTTTTAGGAGTATCTGGTTTGGCCTAAATAATACTTTCAGGGGAACTGAATGAAAATTTTATGTTGAAAAGTGTTCTGCAAAATAAAATATTCATTTGTGGATTAAGGGGCCCGCATCTCGTGGTCGTGCGGTAGCGTTCTCGCTTCCCACGCCCGGGTTCCCGGGTTCGATTCCCGGCGGGGTCAGGGATTTTCTCTGCCTCGTGATGGCTGAGTGTTGTGTGCTGTCCTTAGGTTAGTTAGGTTTAAGTAGTTCTAAGTTCTAGGGGACTTATGACCACAGCAGTTGAGTCCCATAGTGCTCAGAGCCATTTGAACCATTTTTTTTTTTTTTTGTGGATTAAGGCAATACACATTATGAGTTTAAATTACAGTTTATTTTGTTGAGTTCCACACACATTGCAAAATATAATTTTATTCTTGTATTTCTGTATTAAGGGGAACCCACATGCAGAGTCAAGATGCTGAAGACCTAGACACTACAAATGCTCCTAAAATGAAGAGCGTCTTTTTCCATGAATGTATTGTAGTAGGAATATAATGCATACTCTGAGCCATTCTCCACAGCGTCTACATCTGCGTCATGAGGATTCAGACTCGTCGTTTAGGTCTGTGTTATGAGGGTCTACAGTCGTCGTTTAGGTTTGCCTCATGCAAGTAAACACTCGTCGTCTTAGTCTGCATCATGATGGCCCGAAATATGGTCCCTCATGACGCAAACGTAGGCGCCGCGAAAAATGGCTCAGGGTCGCCATTGTATTCCCAGTACTATAGTTTTTAGACGAACTGGATACGAAACAAGTCCTTCGATTTTGTTAAAATGCATTTTGGCAATTTAGAATGATTTTGCCAACTTCGAATGAATTCACAGAACCAGCAAAATACATCCTGGAAACGGAGTTAAATATTTATATAATTGGTGTCATACTTGGCTGAAACATACTAAAGTTAAAGAATCTAGACTTCCAAAATCTTAATTTTGTTCTCAATACAGTACAGTGGTTAATAGGGGCGTAGATAATTCATTCTTCTGGGGAGGTGACCAATCTTTTTTGGGGGTGTTCACTTCTTTAGTACAAATATCCATCCGTTTCGCTGTTGAAAAGTGCAGCACAGACTGCATTATGTTGCCTGGGCATTTATTTATTCCATACTCTCGTAGTCCATCTTCCCTCCCCTATTTTCTCTCTATCCATTTAGTCCTCTCCCACTATCTCTCTGATCACCTCCCACCCCCCCCCCCCCCCCCACCTTTCCCTTGGCCGGCCGGAGTGGCCAAGCATTTCTAGGCGCTACAGTCTGGAACCGCGCGACCGCTACGGTTGCAGGTTCGAATCCTGCCTCGGGCATGGATGTGTGTGATGTCCTTAGGTTAGTTAGGTTTAAGTAGTTCTAAGTTCTAGGGGACTGATGACCTCAGAAGTTAAATCCCATATTGCTCAGGGCCATTTGAACCATTTTTGAACCCATCCCTTGGCCCATCTCCCCCCACCCTCTATCCTTCTCCTCGTCCTCTCTCTGTTGGATTCCGCCACCTCAGTTCATCTCCTCTTCACCCATCTATGGAAACTCATATATATCTGTCAACTTTTGTGGTGATCAGTGAATCAGTGTCAAAGTTTATTGCTAGGTAGTATTTATTGTAATACTTTTTGATACGCTGCATTGATAGTTTTGTTTTCTGGTGCGTAAACAAATGAAGTTGAAGGTGTCCCGACAGGGGAATATGCGACATACAAATGGCCATGTGAAAAACATGATTTTCAAGATTGATGCCACAAACATATAACAACTGCCCTTGCGATTTATCTATCGACTGGCAAATGTAAGCTGCACTGGAAATTATAACCATTTAAAGTCGAATGGCATGTCGGTCGGAATCTTAGTGATACTGGAATCAAACTGTCTTCACCTTTGTACTTTCCTTTTAAAATTGTGGCTTCGATTACGTTGCTCCTTAATTTCTTCCCCGCAAGCCGGGTGCCATTACAAAGACGTGGCTGGTTTACCTTTCGCAACATAATGATTGCCGATCCGACTTAATTACAGATTGGGAGGCGGTAATCCGTGGAAATCCAGCGAATTTAAAAATTCCGTAGGATAGTTGACTACATCATCTCGGTTAGTAACGGAATAAACCGACTTGTACGTCAGCAATTCGCCAGGAGTCATATTTTGAATCTGAAAATTTATTTCGTTAACATCAAGGTTTTTCTTTTGCAACCAATATAACACGTTCAATCAACCAAAAATGGTTTGCAACTGTTAAACGACATTTGCTGTGCGCGAATTGTCAAACACGATGACTGTGAATGTGTCAGACAGCTCTCAAATTTCAAAAAGATCATAGACATTTCGTTTAAAAGAAATATATATATATATATATATATATATATATATATATATATATATATATATTCAAAAACCTTCTCCATGGAAACATGCGTACATAGTGAACTTTCATGGTAACCCACAAACGATGTCAAAATCTTTTACAAGGTACTCTATTCAATGTACTGTCCGAAATATTATGTAGACAGTGATGTTCCTCTTGATGGTCAAGTGTTCAAAATTTCTTCAAGATCGGAATAAAATTGTAGGTTGGTGTAGAAGTGTGTAAGTAAAGTACCCTCCGCCATGCACCATTCAGAATTTTAAGCAGACAGCGCCCTTCATCCTGCTTTGAATATCAAGTGCGCCAAATTTCATCAAGATCGGAATAAATACGTACAATTTGTCGAATTCCGTTATGTAAAGGAACCTCTGCCATGCACCATACGAAATTTTATGTAGACTGTGACCTTCCTCTTGGTTTCAAGGTATAGTGTGCAAAATTTCATTAAGATTGTATGCAATACAAACGCACGGACACAATGAAAACGCACTTTCAGTTTTTGTCAAATTTTCCAATTTTTCGGTCGATTTTCAAAAAATTTTATTTCATAAAAACCCTGTCCTGAGAATTACGAACACAGCAAAAAAAATTAGCCGAATTGGTCCAGCCGTTCTCGAGTTTTACGCTTATCAACAATTAATTAATTATCAACAATTAATTTTTATTTATATAGATAAGAAGCCCGAAATATACGCGTAAAGGAAGAATATACAAATAAAACCCAATATTTTTTTACCTGAAATTAATATATATATATATATATATATATATATATATATATATATATATATATATATGTGTTGGGGTTTGTCTTTTGGTGCTCAGGTAAAATAAAAACTTTTGATTAACGTTCATAATACGGCAATGACGCGCGCGGACTAAATGGCTGGGCAGGCAAGCAAGCTTCCCGCAGCCTGCCCGGGTTGGGTTCTGCTTGGCTTGGCTAGGAGTGAAGCAGCCTGCCCTTTCTGTTGACAACGTGCGACGGCCTGCCCGCCTGACCACCGGGCAAGCATGGGCGGGTTAAAAGCGGAACATGTACACCACTAGTTTCCACTGCCTCTCGTCATGCACCGAAGTGAGAAATGTCCTGTCCGCTATCCTTCCCACCCCTCCCACAGTGGTATTCTGTTGTCCATCGAACCTACACAATATACTGATCAATCTCTACACAACCCTGCTCCCAAACCCTTACCATATGGCTCATACCCCTATAATAGGCCTAGATGCAAGACCTGTCCCATTCATCCTCCCACCACCTCCACCTACTCCAGTCTAATCACAAACGTCACTTACACCATCACAGGCAGGGCTACTTGTGAAACCAGACATGTGGTCTACAAGCTAAGCTGCAACCACTGTGCTGCATTCTGTGTGTACATGACAACCAACAAGCTGTCTTCCGCATGAATGGCCACCGACAAACTGTGGCCAAGAAACAAGTTGACCTCCCTGTTGCTGAGCACACTGCCAAACATGATATCCTTCATTCCAATGACTGCTTCACAGCCTGTCCCATATGGATCCTTCCCACCAACTCCAGTTTTTCTGAATTACGCAGGTGAGAGCTTTCCCTGCAATATATTCTGCGTTCCCGTAACCCTCCTTGCCTCAAACTTCGTCAGTCATGATGCTTACCCATCCAGCTCCTTCCCTGTTCCCATTCCAACACTACACACCCCTCCACCACGGCACCTAGTCTTTTTACTTTTCCACTACACCCGCCCCTCTCCACCTCCTCCAGCCCATCGTCTAACCACCCGACTGCACATAGATACCCAATCTTCTCTGCACCTCGTCCTTGCAAACTCCCCAGCAGCACTGCACTGTCTGCTACCCCTAAGCTACGATTCTTTCCCCTCCACGCCACAGCCTTACCCCCACACAGTCGTCACACTCATCATACATTGGTGCTGCTGCTTGCAGTGTGGCTTCAGTTGCGCGCGCGCATGTGTGTGTGTGTGTGTGTGTGTGTGTGTGTGTGTGTGTGTGTGGACTATTTTTGACGAAGGCCTTACTGGCCAAAAGCTTTATTGTGACAGTCTTTTTGTTGTGCCTATTTGCGACTCAGCATCTCTGTTGTATGGTGAGTGGCAGCTTTTCTTTTCATAATATTGTTACAGTCCATCCTTGATTTTCCATTGCTTAGATTTATTTTCTTCTGTCATGCCCTCTGATGATGTAAGACACATGGTGTGCTGAAGGATGTCATTCTATTATGAACTTTGATATTTATATTAGTTTTCAGTACAGTTAGGATCTTACAAATTTATTACTCTCCTGACTAGTCTTTGTTAATGAATCTTTCAACGAGTTCTATACCTCCACATGCATTCACTCAAGAAGTATGTTTTCGAAACACATCCCATTCATTTTAATCGTATTTAGAGCTGGGGTGAAGCAACCTAAATTAAGCTCACAGTTACATTGTGTAAGAGTTGTCAGCTATATGGGTGTCCACGTCACTCCAAGACACGTCCTGCAGGAGATGGAGTCATCTCGATAATTTTGCCACTCCACAAGTTCAGAATTTTTTCTGATTATTAAGTCGTGTAGGGAGCAAATTGTATCTACAGGGCACAATGTCCTTACATACGGAATCATTAGATGGATGAATCTACAGTGAGGAGTGTAAATTCAGTTTTGTCTCCGTTACCTCCAGTTAACCCCACTTCCTTCCGCTGTGGTCTGCGCAAATCCTTGTCACTCTGAAATGAGTCTCCATTGCGTTTAGCTACATGTGGGTTAGTTCTAATACAAAAGCGGTAATACCTGAGGGCATAAAACAAGGGTAATAATCTCACACGAACCCTCAGATTAAAGTTAAGGAGGGCAGCCTATCAACTTAATTTTGTGTCCGCTTCAACTCTTCAACGCTGGCGATAGCCGCACGGTTTGCTATGGAATCGTATGCGCTGTGACGTACGTGAAAATAATGTGCCAGCGCTATGGACGTGCTACGCGAGACTAGACACGAGAAAATGAACCTCAGATTTTCATCCCTCTTTTGTATCTGAGCTATTATCAGTGCTAAAGGATTTAATATGAACTTTCCTGACAGATTAAAACTGTGTGCTCACACGCACTGCTCATGTAGGACCTCGACCCCCATGAAATATTAATTTCTCATCATCGATCCATTAACTCAAAATATTCAATTTATAATTTTCTACCTGCTACATAATTTTGTCTCATAGGCTTGAGATACCTCGTAGAAAGCTTTTAGTGAAGTAAGCATACATAGACTGTAAATGACTGGTGGACCTGGGTTGATGGGGGATAGAGTGTGACACCAGTTAAAGAACTTATAGTTCCTAATGCCTTATTACTGCACCCCGTCGCAGCTCAGTACATGAAGCGGCAGCCTATCCACTGCATTCTGCACCTCCTGTGGGCTGTAGTCCCGCAGTAATGACAGAGTGCAGAGTGATAACCGGGTAGTGACCTGTGACGCAACTATTACCGCCAACAGCACTTCCAACTCCAGGCGGCTTCGTCTGGCTGCAACCACATGCGTTGTGGTGTGGCTCGCGCACCGTACGTTGTCCAGAAGGCGGCAGCCTGGTGCATAACGGCGGTGACCCGCTGCCCCGAGTCGAAGGCTGACGAGCTGCTTGCCGGGGTTGGGGATGGCCTGTTGAGCTCATGGCTCCAGATTCCGTTGTACCAGGGCGGACTGCTCTGACAGAGCTGAACTGTGATTCACAAACAGCGTCCTGCACACTAGCCAAACAACACAGCCCAATGATGACAGAGCTGCGATACTTGGAGAAATACCTTTGGTGATGAAGGCCTTGGTTTTATATGCCTTCAAGCTCCGCTTGTTAGGCTTTGCTAAGCTTTTTGTAAACATTTTAGTGGTCACAACTGTGGAAAGGCTTAGGGCATCTAACACATGGGTAGTGCTGAGGCCACATCCCACCGAACCAGCTTCCCTCGCTAATATTTTGATGGCTGTTATACTGTGTAAAGCATAACTCCTTCATTTACCTGCGACTGGCACTTCTAAATTTAAGAGCCAAAGAAACCGGCACAGCCTTCTACTATCGTGTAGGCCCCCTGCGAGCAAGCCGAAGTACCGCAACATGACATGGTAAGGACTCGACTAATTTCTGAAGTAGTGCTGGAGGGAACTGACATCACGAATAATGCAGGGCTGTCCATAAAACTGTAACAGTACCAGGAGGTGGAGGGGGACATATCCGCTGCAAAGCACGTTGCAAGGCATCCCAGATATTCTCAATAATGTTCATGTCTGGGGTATTTGGTGGGCAGCGGAAGTGTTTAAACTTGGGAGAGTGTTCCTAGTTAGCATTTCTGGACGTGTGGCGTGTCACACTGACCTGCTGGAATTGACCAAGTCGGTCAGAAAGCACAAGGGACATGTGTGGATGCAGGTGATCAGACAGGATGCTTACGTACGTGTCACCTGCCAGAGTCGTCTCTAGAAGTATCAGAGATCCCATATCAGTACAACTGCACACGCCCCGTACCTTCACAGATACTCCACCACCCGGCGGGGTCGGGGATTTTCTCTGCCTCGTGATGACTGGGGGCTGTGTGATGTCCTTAGGTTAGTTAGGTTTAAGTAGTTCTAAGTTCTAAGGGACTGATGACCATAGCTGTTAAGTCCCATAGTGCTCAGAGCCATACTCCACCAGCTTGAACAGTCTCCTGATAACATGTAGGATCCATGTATTCATGAGGCTGTCTCCATACCCCTATGGGTCCATCCACTAAATACAGTTTGAAACGAGACTCGTCCAGCTAGGCAACATGTCTCTAGTCATCAACTGTCCAATGTCGGTGTTGACGGACCCAGGCTTGGCGTAAAGCCTTGTACGTGTAATCCTCGAGAGAACATGACTGGACCTTCGGTCCCAAGAGCCCGTATCGATGATGTGTCGATGAATGGTTCTCACGCTGACACTTGTTGTCTGCTCAGCATTGAAATCTTCTGCAATTTGAGGAAGGGTGCACTTCTGTCACTTTTAACGATTCGCTTCAGTCATCGTTGGCCCCGTTCATGCAGGGTCTTTTTCCGACCTCAGCGATGTCAGGGATTTGATGTTTTACCGGATTCATGATATTCACGGTACACTCCTGAAATGGTGGCACGGAAAATTCCCCATATAATCGCTACCTAAGGGATGCAATGTCCCATCACACGTGAGCTGACTGTAACACCACGTTCAAACTCAATTATATCTTGATAACCTGCCATTGTAGCAGCAGTAATCAATCTAACAAATGCGCCAGACACCTGTTGTCTTATATAGGCTTTGCCATCCGCAGAGCCCTGTTTTGTCAGTTTACATACCCCTCCATTTGAATAATCATGCCTACACCGGTATCTTTCGTACTTCAGTGGATAATTCACGTCCAACGTCGTCCATGTATAACCACATATTGCCTGCACTACAGGACTAAGGATAGCTCGAAGTCGAAGACACACAACAGTAATCGACCTGGTAGTAACGCTGGCTGCTGTTTGACAGTTCTGATGCTTGTATGGTTCAATACTCACGGTAGAAGAAAGCAATCCCGTTTGGGATCATGCACCAGAAGCAGCCAACTGAACACAACAGGATAAGGCAGTCGACTAATTTTTCCGATCCTTGTCCACTCAGCCTGTTCTATAAAAAATGTTCAAATGTGTGTGAAATCTTATGGGACGTACCTTCTAAGGTCATCAGTCCCTAAGCTTACACACTACTTAACTTAAATTATCGTAAGGACAAACACACACACCCATGCCAGAGGGAGGACTCGAACCTCTGTCGGGACCAGCCACACAGTCCAGAACTACAGCGCCCTAGACCGCTCGGCTAATCCCGCGCGGCCCTATTCTACAGCTGTACGAAATTTCTTGATATAGCATTCACGCGGTTTTATAACTACTTTCTTCAAACAATCTGTCTTTTGCTTCGGTGTTCACATTTAACTCTAAATATTACGAAACTATTCCACTTACATTTGTACACTGAGTAGGCGAGTATTCTACTCTACAAAAATATCTTCTTTGCCACCTAATTTCAGTAAATTACTTTAAAGCTGATGTTTTACTGGAGTATGACCTGTTGCAATATTATTTGCACTTCATCGTGAATGGCGAGAAACAAGAAAATTAATTTAAAACGAAAAAAATTATCAAATTTTCTATAAAATATCTCTTAGCAAAGCACTTCTAAAATTTCGTAAGATTTACAGAAGATCTTAAAATGCATTATTTATAAGCAATTGTTACTACACTCCTCAACACGACTAAAGAGTCACCTGTTTTGAAACCCTATAATTGCCCCACACTGCCAATCACAAGTTTGAAATGTGGCCCAGATGTGTCTACAACATTCCCCTGGAACAGCATAAGAGCGTGGTGCTCTGCAGCGTCATCCTCACGCTCAGCGACGCTTCAGAGGGCAAGATGTTCACACTTGCTGAAAATGGCGACAGTTAAGAAATTAAAGTGTTTGCCATGACGTCACATTGTTACCAGATTTCTGCCCAGAGTGGACGTGTCATAGTCTGGGTAGATTAAGAAAGATTGTAGGCTAAATTTCAAACTTCTGCATCGCAGTTTATAATCGTGTGGCTAGGGCCTCCCGTGGGGTAGACCGTTCGACGGATGCAAGTCTTTCGATTTGACACCACTTCGGTGACTTGCGCGTGGACAGGGATGAAATGATAATGATTAGGACAACACAACACCCAGTCCCTGAGTGGAGAAAATCTCCGACCCATCCTGGAATCGAACTCGGGCTCTTAGGATTGACATTCTTTCGCGCTGACCAGTCAGCTACCGGGGGCGGACCTGCATCGCAGTGGAACACAATCACGGGCTTTAAAAAAAATGACCAATTAATTGTTTGTGCAGTGTAGTTCCTGGGGGTTCTGACGAATTTATCAATCCGAATGAGAGATTACGATAACTTTTCTCTACAGTACCGTGTAACAAACAAGTCACGGTTATCACGCACTTGTAATTATCGAAAGCTGTTGAAGTAAGTAAATAAAATCATGCTGATACTTCAAACTGCCTTTATTACCACTGACTGCAACGCATTGTACTATATCAGTCTTCGCCTTAAAACTTTACATAAACATTTTCCATAAAAGAAATGTCTGCAAGTAGTTCGGGCGTCACTCATTAGCAACTTTGCCAATAATTAAGTTCGTCAAAGGTTCATTCATAGCAAATGTAGCGAACGAGGAGAAATTTTCTCTCAACGTTATCACGTCAGCGGTCTAAAATGAAGTTATTTCAGCAGCAAGAGCCAAGCCAACCGTAGAATTAGCTTTGCCTTGGTAATAGCCTCTGCAGAAAACTTTGACGAAGAAGCACTAAGTGTTGGCTGAATGAAGAAATGCTGCAGCAGTTTTTCTAGAAAGTTCATAAAAATGTTCTATAATATTCACACGAAGTTAATACGTATTCGTACACTCATATGTACATAGTTCTGTAACAAGCATTACCTATTGCCATAACCACACGCCATCTCAACAGTCACGCAAATAAGTTTGCTGTTGTGTTACAAAGCTGCAGATAATCAAAAGGACTTACGAATCGACGAACAAGACACTTTCATCAAAGCTCTATATTTCAAAAGTGGAATAGTTCAAATGGCTCTAAGCACTATGAGACTTAACATCTGAGGTCGTCAGTCCCTTGACTTCGAACTACTTAAGCCTAACTTATCTTACAACATCACACACATCAATGCCCGAGGCAGAATTCGAACCTGCGACCGTTGTAGTAGCACGGTTCCGGACTGAAGCGTCTAGAACCGCTCGGTCACACCGGCCGGCTTCAAAAGTTAATAGAACAAGGCGCCGCAGTGGTCAATACAGTGAAATAGCACAAAGCTGATCGGGGTTTGACAACCTCATATTCAGCTCAGCAGCTGGTTTTCATCAACATATGACGTAACGAGAATTTAACACATCCACCGAGATAAGTGTCAAATTAATCCTCTTCTCATGTCCAAGCTCTATTTACTCTTATTCCACGAGGTTTCTGAATTGCAGTCGGGTGACTTCGACATTTTGCCACGATATTTCGCCTGACAGCCTTTCAGCCACGTTCTGGTGAATGTTGTACTTACGAGGGGTCTTTCTGGGAGGTGCATCGAGTTATGAGCTCCCTCTTCGCCCGCTTATAGTGTGGGTAGGCACCTATCACACCCTAAAACTGTAGGTGCCAGTGCGGCCACGTTCCTGAAATATTGCCTGTTAAAGCTTGGGCAGATCTTTATATACAGAAAAGTTTCACTATTGTGGCAAGTGAGCGAGTAGCCGAGTGACAGCCGGCACGGTAGCTCAGCGTGTTCGGTCAGAGAGCCGGTTGGCCTCTGTAATAAAAACTGAGTGGAAGTATGAACAACAGAACTTGAACAGGATGTCTTGCGGCGTCTGCAACGACCAAACACAATGATCAATAAAGAACAAAATGCAAAAAAAAAAAAAAGAGTGGCGAGCGAGCTAGACTCCTGTTCCTGTCCAGGTGACGCTGGTTCGAGACTGGTCTACGGTACTTTTTTTTTCAAATGCCTGTTTTAATTTATAATTAATCATGAATATTCCTCAATGAATTGATTAAACAGAATTACAAGCCTCTATAAAACAAAATTACAAATTGAATGAAATATTTTGTTTCAATCTTTTGCGACTTTTTTAGTTTCATAGAAAATGAACCGTACAGTAATGTCTTGAAATATTTTATTATTGTTCAATTTGTTTTCGTTGTATTTTTAACTTTGTTCCGTTGAAGTAGGGAATACTAAAAAAAACAACAACGAATGAGGGATTAAAAATATGTTTCATTTAATGGAAAGTTAATCGATATTTCCTATATTTTGACGAGTACATTCCGACTGATGACACTTGTTATAAAAATAATCAAAACATTCGTACTTTCGACACCACGAACATTGTACGCATGCACATTCATTTTCGTCGCAATCGCCTCTGTATTTTCTCAAGTCCGCAGGAAACGCCACTGCACTGACGTTATGGAATACTTCTTTTTGCGATGGATCTAGCGTCACGAAAACAAAAGTAGCATAGACGTGTCTCGAACCAGGGTCACCTGGACGGGAGTCTCGCTCGCTTGCCACTTTTTTTTTAAATCAATTTTTTTTATTCCACAAAAACAGTAACAAAAATGGCTACAATGAAATGGTATAAATAAGGCGACAGATAATTGCAGTCATAAATTACAGCATTCAAAGAATGCGTCTTTAGCAGTAGCACAATTTAGCGGCTACTCGCTCACTTGCCACAATAGTGAAACTTTTCTGTATATAAAGAGCTTTCCAAACTTTAACAGGCAATGTTTCAAAAACGTGGCTGCATTGGCACCTACAATTTTAGGGTGTGGCAGGTACCTACCCACACTATAAGCAGGCGAAGTGGGAGCTCATAACTCGATGCAACTCCCAGAAGGCCCCATCGCAAATGTAAAATGACTCACATGAAGATGGCTAAATGGTTGTCTGCCGAAATATCGTTGTGAAGTTGGAGTCTGGAAACTTCATGGAATAACCGTTACGTCGGGAAAATTTCAAGAATCAATTTTGTCCTCTTCGAAACTGTTGGCTCTAAGTTTGTTATCTTAGAAGTAATTATGTTTCTTTATTTGGTAAGTCAATTATTTTTGTCTAGTTCGAATGATTCGAAGGTTGTACGTTCCAACAGTCAGTTAATTCAAGGGCCTATATACAATAGTACAATAGTTCTTCGGGAAGGGTGAAGACGGCAGGACAGTTGGTATGGAGTATCTTAATATTCTGAAAGACGAATGGTGACTTGCAAGTAGCCGTAATAAAGTTCCAGTTCCGACCCTGTTAATAACCTGCCTTATAGCGACTCTTTAAGTCATTTTCTTCAAAGAAAACGCCTAACTAAACTGTATTCTTTTCCTTTCTCAGAGAGCTAGACACTGGTTTCGGCCTCTCCTTGCCCCTGGTTGCGGGCGCCCTTGATTTAAGGATGAACTTCGTTTTTACTATCTCGTTTGTTACACGATTACAAGTAATCTGAAATACGTAACGACCACATAAATCCTGCCTGCCGCGACTTGCTGGAGTTTGTTTCACTCTGAGACGTCAGCACAAAAACAACGAGACTTATGGTTAATCTAATATCCTCTCTGAAATAATAATCAATGCGATACAAAAATCGACCCGCCCACATCACAACAATACGACTACTAACCAACGTCAACCGCCAACTGACTCCAGTCTTCCGCCCAGCATGCGCACGTGCACTGCAGCAACGACGACGATAAAATACCAAGCCTCGTCGGTAGCAAAGATTATTTTTTAACTTGTTAGGTTAGGTTGTTGCTCCTGTTTGGTTACTGATACAAAACGATGTACGCCTGTAAGAGGTCCATGACTAAGGAATTTGTAGCTAGCGCACTCGAACAGATGTAATTTCGATGGATTGCTCACGCGCTGCCTGCGATATGTAAGCTGTAAGAGAATCTCAGACCAGAGAGCAGTGTTGTATGCAGTAGGAACTGAGGAACTGTGTAGCAGTTGTAGTAGTAGCAGCAGCAGCAGCTATCAGTCTGGTGTATCGAGTTGGCTGGGCCGGTCGTGTGGAGCGATGGCGGAACCTGAGCGTTGTAGTATAAGGTAAAAGCAGCCTCGTGCATATATACTATTGTTATATCAAGTCCCATGTAAATGCTTTAAAAAATCTCTTAATAATAATCTTTCTTATAAAAATTAACTTTTGACGATCATTCATCTCAGTTTAAAGATTTTACAAATTTCTCCAATCCATGGTCATCCCAATTATTGTAAAGAAAAGTCAGTTTATACATGACCAATTAGTCATGTTATTATTGGTAGGTTACGGAATAATAAACTATTGCAAGATCACACTAAATGTCAATGCTATACATAGTTTCACTGTTGGGTAGTTACGCTAAATCTGAATATTATTTATATTATTTTGTTGTGGGGAAGTTACACTTCCTCCCAACATTAAAAAATATAACATTCACATTCAGTGTGACCTCCCCACAACAAAATAATATAAATAATATTCACATTTAGTGTAACTACCCAACAGTATAGCATTGACATTTAGTGTAACCTAGCAACAGCTTATTATTCCGTAATCTACCAATAATAACGTGACTCATTTCTCAATAAAATTGTGGCTCACTTATAACCTTTCAATAATTGATCGTGAATTTAAACTGGTAAATTTAGGACGTCATCAGTGCTGCGTCATGGCCCTGAAAGATCATTCTGAATAAATAGAAAATTCTTACCTCAATAAGGTCGCCGGATAACGCGTAATATATCTGCTCCTATAAGAAATTTTTCTGGCACAGCTCAGTGCAATGCTGGCCGACAGATTGGTCATGTATAAAAAGAAACAACTGACTTTTCTTTACAATAATCGGGATGACCATGGATTGGAGAAATTTGTAAAATCTTTAAATTGAGATGAATGATCGTCAAAAGTTAATTTTTATAAGAAAGATTATTATCAAGAGAGTTTTTCAAACATTTACATGGGACTTGGATAACAATGGTATATATGCGCGAGGCTGCTTTTACCTTATTCTACAACGCTCAGGTTCCGCCATCGCTCCACATGACCGGCCCAGCCAACACGATACACCAGACTGATAGCTGCTGCTACTACTACTACAACTGCTACACAGTTCCTCAGTTCCTACTGCTGACAACACTGCTCTCTGGTCTGAGATTCTCTTACAGCTTACATATCGCAGGCAGTGCGTGAGCAATCCATCGAAATTACATCTGCTCGAGTGCGCTAGCAACAAATTCCTTAATCGTGGACGTCTTACACGCCACCACAGGGAAGAATGAACTTACTAACGTGTAACAAAAATTATAAATTTCTTAAGGAGTCAAGATGTAGGAGACTCTCAATCATCTTTTATAGAAAAATAGTGACGGACTGCGCCGCACTCTACCTTTGACAGTGAGATAGAATGGGCATAGCACTTTGAAAGACAAGATGCACACAATCTGTTTTAAGAATATATCATTGGAAATAATTTTTTGCTGTATAGAAATGAAAGTGCGACACGGGAACAAAGGAAATAAACGTAAATATTAAATAAACCACACTAAATACGATGTGCTGACACTCTTCCATGAGTACTGAAGTCAACAAAGGCTGTAGCGGTCGCATCATTTGCAGTGCAGCGGAGAACCACTTACTTGTTATGACGCTTAATTAAACCAATACTCCGCCAGGTAGAGCACGCAAGGTAAGAGAAAACAAGTACTGAACGCGGCCCTGCGTTGCGCGGCGAAGCACCCGCCATTTGGCAGGCTTCCGACGCTCGCAGGCGCCGGGGAACCCCCGACCAGTGCGGCCATTAGCGGCGGTCAGCGCGGACGCTAATTTCGTTGGCAGCGCTGATTCATTAGGAGCGGCCGGCGCGCTGTTGTGGGCGCAGAGGCGGCGGCAATATCCTGTCTCCCTGATGAAGGGCCACGGCTGCGTGCGTGTCCGCAGCCAGCGCAGCTGACGTCCGGCGCAGTTTAAGAGCATCCGTCGCATCCAAAGGAGCGTTGAAAACACAGAAAAATTGATGTTCTCGTAAATTTTTATGGCAATCGATACCTGATTCCGGTTCTGCAATGGAATACAGAAATTGAAAAACACAACAAATTTGTGAAATGAGGTGCTGACAAGTTCTTAAACTACATACTCTTAGGAGAGTTTTCCCACTTGTTGAAATTTACACGAGTAAGGAAAAAAATGAGGCGTTACAAAAATTACAGAGGGGTTCAAATACTATTTAATGTTCATTCCTTGTTTGTTTTAAGTATATAGACTGGTCAGAAACTGTGTTAGAAGCTTGTAATGGTGTCGTAGTGGGGATTGTTGTGATAAATAATTGTTCAGAAAAAAATCGATATGGTGCACTTTTTCCGAATTACTTAGCACTCTACTCGTTGCACAAGAAATTTCAAACAGTTAAAAATGCTAAAATGTGGTAACGTACAAACCTCTGTAGGTCCATGTGTTGTTGAAATGTTCATTACCAGTTAAAGTGTGCCTTTTCTCAGAAGTGATAACTTTAAACTACATGACCAAAAGCTACGTTTATTCGATTTGGGCAAAACCGATTAAAGAACATGTTCGGCGACATCACCTCAGCTAGACTTCTTGAATTTGCACGAGCAACGACCTAACTGGGTAACTTTAGTGCTAAATAACTCTGAAACAATGTATCGAATTATATCCCCAGAAACACCCTCACAAGCTTTTCCGACCACTCTGTATACTTCATTCTTTTGAAAAAATGTACCTCAGGGGCGTTACTGAATAATAATACCTATGGTGACAATAATCCAGCGCCCTCCAGTGAAACCACCATCTCAGGGGCGTTACTGAATTGTAATACCTATGGTGACAATAATCCAGCGCCCTCCAGCGAAACAACGTGACTTTTCAGTTTTTTTGATAGAGATGCAGTATAATTAGAGATATAAATTGTGGCTGTCATCTTTTTGAATGATCTAGAAACTGTCCATTGATGCGTCATTTGGTGGCAGTTACCAGCTTGAATTTTATTTTAAATAATGAGATCTTTCCGCTATGGCTGCAATACATCTACGCTAAAAGAAAATGAATAGTAGATTTTTTGTGTTGTAGTGGAAAGTTTAGGAGTGTGTTCAAATAAAATTAAAGGCGATGGTCGCCGACAACTTTAATAGATAAATCACCAGGCTATTTAGTCCTTATTGACTTGCGATGTGTTCGTACCACCTTTTTCTACTTGTAGGAATAGTTTACACTGTTTTGAAGTTCATTGTCTGTAATGATGTCGGTCATTAGTGATGTTTATTCACATTAAAGTGTAAATTTCATATCTAAACATGTCGTAACCGAAATGCCTGATATTAAGTGCGGTCTGTTTGTCCATTGGTGGCTACATCTACCGTATAATGAGTGCTGATAATGAAACTTCTGCCTCACTTCAGTACCTGTATTCATTTGGAGTCATTCTTCATGGCAAAAACTTCTTTTCTACGGCTTCTGCTATAATACGTTACACGTGCTGCATGTACCAAATAACAGAGTGTATGGTATGCACAAATTTCAACATCTCAGGTTTGCTCTTTCTATCTCATTGAGTCAGTCCTCAGAAAAACCTGTTACATTCCTAATAGAAGAAATCTTATTTTCAGTAAGAATTAGCGAAGTAACCATAATTTTAAAATCAGAAATATAAAACCCAGTGAGATGGCACAGTGATTAGTACACTGAACTCGCGTTTGGGAGGATGACGGTTCAAACCTACGTCCGGCCATCCTGATTTAGGTTTTCTGTGATTTCCTTAAATCACTTCAGGTTAATGCTGGGATCGTCCCTTTCAAAAGGGGACCGCCAAATCCCTTTCACATTCTTCCCTAATCCAATGGTACTCTCCCCCGAATCATCCAGCCAACCTCTTCTTCCCAACGCATTCCGTTCCTCTGACTATTAGTCGCATACTAGCGGAAATATGAATATGTATGTAGGATTCATGGTCCACATAGGAACCCAGGGTTATCGTGTGGTTCAGGCCCAAGTGGATCCCCTTCCCTGGAACGTCTCACACCAGACGAGCGTAACCTCAATGTTTCCGTGGTAGAGTAATGATGGTGTACGCGTATGTGTAAAAATAGAAATCGCCGACATAGTGCAACTGAGGCGAAATATGGCAACCAGCCAGCATTCGCCCGGACAGATGGAAAACCGCCTTAAATACTATCCACAGACTGGCCGGCACACCGGACCTCGACACCAAACTGCCGGGCACATTCGTGCTGGGGACTGGCACGCCTTCCCGCCCAGAAAGCAGTGCGTTAGACCGGGCGGGCAGTCATAGATCAGAAAGCAAAGTTTCAGGCGTCAGACAGTTCCTTGCCTACATGCAACAAATGTACATGACAGGAGTGCTTACACTGTTGAGTCAAAACATTATGGTAACTGCCTGCCACGAGATTGAATGCCACCTGGTGGCGTTGGGGGTACAAGATCAGGTAAGTGTTCCTCAGAGGAGCAAACAGTAATGGAAAACCATTATAGTGACCCTACGATCCGCAAATGGGAAAATGTACTGAGACGTGCCACTTTCACAGTGAGGTAAATTATTATGGATCGGCGCTTGGGAACGAGCATCTCGGAAAAGGTGACAGCTGGTCACGTGTTACAGTTGTATTAGGGCTGATGATAAAATATCTGTACATCGCTGTGTCGATACATCGATCTTTTCCTTAATATATCGATGTACATCGGTGACACATTTTTCACCGATGTATTGATGCCGATATGGCAATAACGAGTGGCGACATTATTTTATATTATAAACTACTGGACATTAAAATTGCTACACCAAGAAGAAATGCAGATGATAAACGGGTATTCATTGGACAAATATATTATACTAGGACTGACATGTGATTACATTTTCACGCAATTTGGGTGCATAGCTCCTGCGAAATCAGTACCCAGAACAACCACCTCTGGCCGTAATAAAGGCCTTGATACGCCTGGGCATTGAGTCAGACAGAGCTTGGATGGCGTGTACAGGTACAGCTGCCCATGCAACTTCAACAGAATAACACAGTTCATCAAGAGTAGTGTCTGGCATATTGTGACGAGCCAGTTGCTTGCCCACTATTGACCAGACGTTTTCAATTGGTGAGAGATCTGGAGAATGTGCTGGCCAGGGCAGCACTCCAACAATTTCTGTATCCAGAAAGGCCCGTACAGGACCTGCAACGTGCAGTCGTGCATTATCCTGCTGAAATGTAGGGTTTCGCAGGGATCGAATGAAGGGTAGAGCCACGGATCGTAAAACATCTGAAATGTAACGTCCACTGTTGAAAATGCCGTCATTGCGAACGAGAGGTGACCGACACGTGTAACCAATGACACCCCATACCATCACGCCGGGTGATACGCCAGTACGGCGATGACGAATACGCGGTTCCAATGTGCGTGAAGCGTCATGTCGCCGAACACAGATGCGACGATTATGATGCTGTAAACGGAATCTGAATTCATCCGAAAAAATGACGCTTTGCCATTCTTGCACCCAGGTTTGTCATTGTGTTCACCGTCGCAGGCGCTCGTGTCTATGAAGCAGCGTCAAGGGTAACGGCAGCCATGGTCGCCAAGCTGATAGTCCATGCTGCTGCAAACGTCGTCGAACTGTTCGTGCAGATGCTTATTGTCTTGCAAACGTCCCCATCTGTTGACTCAGGGATCGAGATGAGGCTGCACGATCCGTTACAGCCATGCGGATAAGATGCCTGTCATCTCGACTGATAGTGATACGAGGCCGTTGGGATCCTGCACGGCGTTCCGTATTACCCTCCTGAACCCACCGATTCCATATTCTGCTAACAGTCATTGGATCTCGACCAACGCGAGCAGGAATGTCGCGATACGATAAACGGCAATCGCGTAGGCTACAATCCATCCTTTATCAAAGTCTGAAACGTGATGGTACGCATTTCTTCTCCTTACACGAGGCATCACAACAACGTTTCACCAGGCAACGCCGGTCAACTTCTGTTTGTGTATGCGAAATCGGTTGGAAACTTTCCTCGTTGTAGGTGTCGCCACCGGCGCCAGCCTTGTGTGAATGCTCTGAAAAGCTAACCACTTGCATATCAGAGTATCTTCTTCCTGTCGGTTAAATTTCGCGTCTGTAGCACGTCATCTTCGTGGTGTAGCAATTTTAATGGCCAGTAGTGTGTTTATTTGGCATCTTTCGGTAAATATTTGAAATTATTCTTTTGAAATTGCGGGTATAATGTTACTTTCATTGTGTGTGAGAGTGTACTGGTTTTTAAGCTCTCATCACATCCAGTTTTTCTCTTAGACCGTGTGAGGCAAGTGTAGGTGGCGCCAAGTATTAGTCCAACAGCAATGAGGTGTGACGGAATGAATGGAATAACAAGACTTCCGATATGGAGAAATAGTGTATCAGTAGCATTAAACAAAATTAAACCCTCTATTGAGGTGTTTCTTCGGATAGGCATTCTTCAAACACAGCTCAAGAAAATTATGAACAAATTAATCGACAAGATTGGTCTTTGCGGTGGGTGGAGGCGTGCGACAGGAAAATGCTGACGTAATCGGCGCTACCAACAAAAACTGCAACGTTTAGCTTCACGACGCGTATTTGGCACAACTGCTATGTCGGTGGCGTTTTGCAGAAATGAAGAAAAAAAACAGTAGTCGACAGGAAGTTTTCGAGATAAATCCGATTTTTAAAGAAACCGAAAGACGGACTCATCGGATACATTTTATTGCTGCCACTTACATGCAATTACCATGTTAGCATAGCGGCTACCACCAAGCGTCAACGTGCGTCGTTTTCCTTTCAATCCTTGCTCTAAGGAGGATAAGCAAACTGCTAGCTTGTTGATGTACTGAATATCTAATAGTAAATCAATACTTAAATATACAGCTCTAAAATCGGCAGAATATGTACAATGTGCAGCCAGTACTTTTGTTGGTCTGTATGTCATTATTGTCACTGTAAATGTATCGATATATCGATATTTTCTTAAATTTATCGACATCCAATGACAATACATTTTCAAATATCGATATATCGTATTTCAATAATTTTAAAAATATCAACAGTTCTAGTGAGTATGTAAGGAAAATGGTTGATACACTGTGAAACCTCGAGTACGCGACAAGGTGTTGGGTGCCCACACTTAGCAACAGGAGATATCCTTGCTCAGCAAAGTAGGACAGGCGGCAATCTAGGGTTATGTGACGACACAGTGCAATGCTGGTGCAGGCTATTCGTTAAACATGGTGGCTCTACAGCAGACGACCGCTGTCTACTCCTGTGTTCACTCAATGACACCGCCATCTACCATTGCAGTGGGCGCGGGGTATCAGAGTTTGTACTGTGGGTTAGTGGGGACGTGTCACCTAGTCGAATGGATCGCGGTTCTTTTTACACTACGTCGATAGTAGTATCTTGATACGCCACCGTCCATTCAGGCTTCTGTTCCGAATATGCACCGCATCTCAGATGGAGGCTGATACTACACTCCTGGAAATTGAAATAAGAACACCGTGAATTCATTGTCCCAGGAAGGGGAAACATTATTGACACATTCCTGGGGTCAGATACATCACATGATCACACTGACAGAACCACAGGCACATAGACACAGGCAACAGAGCATGCACAATGTCGGCACTAGTATATCCACCTTTCGCAGCAATGCAGGCTGCTATTCTCCCATGGAGACGATCGTAGAGATGCTGGATGTAGTCCTGTGGAACGGCTTGCCATGCCATTTCCACCTGGCGCCTCAGTTGGACCAGCGTTCGTGCTGGACGTGCAGACCGCGTGAGACGACGCTTCATCCAGTCCCAAACATGCTCAATGGGGGACAGATCCGGAGATCTTGCTGGCCAGGGTAGTTGACTTACACCTTCTAGAGCACGTTGGGTGGCACGGGATACATGCGGACGTGCATTGTCCTGTTGGAACAGCAAGTTCCCTTGCCGGTCTAGGAATGGTAGAACGATGGGTTCGATGACGGTTTGGATGTACCGTGCACTATTCAGTGTCCCCTCGACGATCACCAGTGGTGTACGGCCAGTGTAGGAGATCGCTCCCCACACCATGATGCCGGGTGTTGGCCCTGTGTGCCTCGGTCGTATGCAGTCCTGATTGTGGCGCTCACCTGCACGGCGCCAAACACGCATACGACCATCATTGGCACCAAGGCAGAAGCGACTCTCATCGCTGAAGACGACACGTCTCCATTCGTCCCTCCATTCACGCCTGTCGCGACACCACTGGAGGCGGGCTGCACGATGTTGGGGCGTGAGCGGAAGACGGCCTAACGGTGTGCGGGACCGTAGCCCAGCTTCATGGAGACGGTTGCGAATGGTCCTCGCCGATACCCCAGGAGCAACAGTGTCCCTAATTTGCTGGGAAGTGGCGGTGCGGTCCCCTACGGCACTGCGTAGGATCCTACAGTCTTGGCGTGCATCCGTGCGTCGCTGCGGTCCGGTCCCAGGTCGACGGGCACGTGCACCTTCCGCCGACCACTGGCGACAACATCGATGTACTGTGGAGACCTCACGCCCCACGTGTTGAGCAATTCGGCGGTACGTCCACCCGGCCTCCCGCATGCCCACTATACGCCCTCGCTCAAAGTCCGTCAACTGCACATACGGTTCACGTCCACGCTGTCGCGGCATGCTACCAGTGTTAAAGACCGCGATGGAGCTCCGTATGCCACGGCAAACTGGCTGACACTGACGGCGGCGGTGCACAAATGCTGCGCAGCTAGCGCCATTCGACGGCCAACACCGCGGTTCCTGGTATGTCCGCTGTGCCGTGCGTGTGATCATTGCTTGTACAGCCGTCTCGCAGTGTCCGGAGCAAGTATGGTGGGTCTGACACACCGGTGTCAATGTGTTCTTTTTTCCATTTCCAGGAGTGTATTACGGTATGCAGAATATTCACCTGGGATCCAGTGACATTATTGTTTGTAATTGAGAACATCACGTCAGCAGTTTCTGGGCTACGTAAACATTGTTCCTGACAACGTGAGTCATTTCCTGCTTCATGTCTTTATCATCAGCTGTGGCATCTTCCATCAGGTTAACAGTTCGCATAATAAGGGCAGTAGTGCTGTAGTGCTAAATGAGTATTATAGAACTCATGTTGACTTCCTGTCCACCAAAACCGCTGATATAAACCCGACTGAATAGCTATGGCACGTTGTAGTGCCACATCCGTACCCACAAACTACTGAAATGTAATTCATGGGAATTGCATAGACATCTGGTGCTACATATCTGTAGAAACGTACCAACGATTTATCGAATCCATGCTACGTAGAATTGCTGCTGTGTTGCGTTGCAGCAGTGTACTAACACGCTATCGAATATTTGTGCATCTACATCTACATGGATATTCTGCAAAACATACTTAAGCACTTGGCCGAGGGCTTTCGAACCACCTTCACACTAATTCTTTACTATTCTACTCTTGAATAGCGCGCGGTAGAAACGAACACCTTTATCTCTACCTGCGAGCAGAGAGCGAGGTGGTGCAGTGGTCACCACGCTGGACTCGCATTCGGGAGGAAGACGGTTCAAAACCACGTCCGGCCAGCCTGATTTAAGTTTTCCGTAATTTCCCTAAATCGGTTTAGGGAAATGCCGAGATGGTTCCTTTGAAAGGGCACAGCCAACTTCTTTCCCCCATGCTACCCTAATCCAAGGGGGCCGATGACCTCCAACCAACCAACCAGCCTGCAACCTCTGATTTCCGATGATCGTTTCTCCCTATGCAGGTCGGTGTCAACAAAATTTTTTTCGCGATCGGAGGAGAAACCTGGCAACTGAAATTTCGTGAGAAGACCCCGCGACAACGAAAAACGCATTTGCATTAAGATTTCCACCCCAAATTCTGTGTATTTCTCCACTATTTCTCGTTAGTACAAAATGTGCTGCTCTTCTTTAAACTTCCTCGATGTACTCCATTAATCCTATCTGGCAAGGATCACACATCGTACAGCAGTACTCCAAAAGACTCCAGCGGCGAGGTGCGATGCTACTGCGAATAAATTTGCACTCACCTTGCGGTTAATAGCTTCTCACACGCACACCTCCTTTAAGTAAGTGAAATGTGAAATGCAGTTCACAGCCGGAAAAAGCTCTAGGAGAAAAGCAGCTGTACACCTCGTAATCACAAGGCGCACTAAAATCTGCTTTGTCAATGGAAGGTTAATGATAGTTAAATGAAACGATTTGTCCCGCACATCTTGACTCCCGAGCAAAAAACAATGATGTGTCGATGCTAGCGACAACCAGATTAAATTGAAAATGAGTACAGTTTTTCTGAAAAAAAAAATCATCGCTGGTGACGAGAATTCCTGTTACGAGAAACACGAAGTTCAGAGTGGGTCTCTGATGGTTCGCCACGGCCGAAGAAACCGTGAAGCTGGAATTGAACATCCCACAGAATGACTGTTCTAACAATATCACACGACCGTAAGAACGATTTCTGGCTGTACTGTAGTGGGGAAAGATTATGTAGAACAAAAACAATATTAACTTTTCCATGTTTTTTACTGATTCAGTTTGAAACTTTTCGACTGACGAGGTACTACGTTATAAAGCTTTTAATATGCTGCAGATTTTTGGTTTTTGAGTGTCTACATCAGGTTATACACACATAAGATTATTTGAACTTGAAAAGTTGTAAGGTATTATAAAATTATTAATGAAAGCTTTGGTGCAACTGAGCGGTTGTGTTCTCAGAAGCATTAATAAACTTGTATTGTTAATTTATTTCACCTATACACATCACGAGGAATTAAAGAAACAGCCAGCTACATTGTGGAGATAATCGAATATCTTTCACTTCCATTCGAACAGGACGAACGCGATAACCTATGAAATACTCCTCGTATATTTACATACAGCTAAACTCGGAGCCAGGCAAATTTTATGAGAGTTAATCAGACTTGCTGGACTTTATTCTCCCTGAATTTAACTTCGCTGTAAAGATTTTACCCATGTCAGAGTTTTAGGGATATAAGGCTGATGTTTTTATTGGTGACCCAGGACAGTGTACTGAAATACGTTACATCCGCATTTACATCATTTGAAGAGTTATAATCATAGCTATATAGAGGGTGTAAGCGGTATAAGTGCAGATATTATTATTGTTGAGTCAGGAAAGTGTGCTTGATAACATTACATCAGTATTTACTCTGTTTACATCTTTAGCTGGGTTGTACACATGGCAAGAGCTAGCCGTTAATGCTTATTTCCCCAAGGGCAATAGGTCAGGTATTTCAGTATGGACATGTCGATGCTAAATGGTTAGTCTGTACTGATAGGGGTAGTATACTTCGTGATACACTTAGGACCATGCAGAAACCATCAGGTAGCAAATTATGTGAAGAGTTTGTGGGAAGATTGTTAGATGCAGAGAAAAAACAACTAACATGCTGAAGTGAACACGTATCAAGCTATCATCGATCACAATAGCTGCACTTACATTGCTGACATCTTGTGTATATTGCGTGCTTGTAAAATGAATGTAAAAAAAAGAGACGGTTGGTAGTGTGGCTCATAACAACCAACTTTCACGTAGAAGCTCATGTTCACATCCCAAAGCGATTGGCGCTAGACGCCAGTTAATAGTGTCGCTCACTGCCGGGAAGGTAGGTATACAATTCACCTTCCAAGTCGAAAAGATAACAGTCAAGGCGGAACAAGAGTTCCTTCTGGCATTTTCTGGGAGGATATTTGTTGCAGTTGGTAGTGCAAATGCCGTTTTGATAATGTTGCAGAGAGAATGGGACCTGTGCATGCTGCTGAGTCGGGTTCGCCCTGCGTCAGTGTGTCAGGTAACATGTACACTCTTGTGTCTGGTGCTGTATGGAGTGGATGGGAGGAAAGGGCAGACATGCACTGTGCTTACAGGTGGCGGATGAAAATGTTCTCACTGTATGATGGTTGTTCGTTCACTTGTTTCCGAACCATCGAATGCCAGACCTACGCATGTTCACCTTGAGGTGTACTTGAGGTGGGTTGTCCACTGACGAGGCATCGTAATGGCGCATGCGCGTTTAACGTCTACATAGGAACCCAATGAATTCTTCATTTTGTGATAAAGGTGTGAAGGTCGGATAGATGCGGTGTTCAGCACACGGTGCGTAAACCAGAGTCTGAAGAGGAGACATTAGCACTACTGCAGAACATGCCCTCAACAAGGTCGTGGTGTACCGCTTGAGAAATGGTTATAAGCCATTTCGTGGTCTGGTCTGGTGTGTGTGTGTGTGTGTGTGTGTGTGTGTGTGTGTGTGTGTGTGTGTGTGTGTGTGTGTGTGTGTGTATGTGTGTAATGAATTTGAGTTTCAGCCTTACCGCCTTCAGAAAGTCCGAGCTCTTAACCCGGAAGATATTACATGGCGCATTGACTTCTGGCAGTGGTTTTTGCAAAAGTGTGCCATTCAACCTGAATTACCACACCTCGTACTTTTCACGGATGAGGCATCCTTTACAAAGGAAGTTGTATTCAACAGGGCGCCATATTTGTTAATGGTCACCAAGAGCGCTTTGCTTTCAAAATTGGGGCTGGTTTGGTAGTAAATAATCAAATCTGACTGGTCCGTACATGCTTCTCCGATGACAGAACGCGAAGAGATACTTATTCCGATTAAGGGAGACACTGTCATGTTACTGGAATATGTATCACTCCACGGATGACAGCACATGAGTTACCAACATGATAGGACATTTGCATACTCCGCTCATGTGGCGTGAAATCATTTAGATGAGACCTCTGTTGAAAACTGGATAGCATGCGGTGGGCTGGTGCCATTGCCTGCACGTTCCCGACTTGACGTCCCTTCATTTTTTTCCTCTAGGGACACATGAAATCTGTTGCTTAGAAACACCAATCGAGACGGACGGGTAGCTGATAGCGAGAATTACGACCGTCTCTGATTCAATCCTCGTTTTGCTAGGGCAGTTTCAACAATGGCTCAGACGTTGTTCCACAGCATGTATCAAGCAGGAAGGCGTAATTTCCAGCAGTTCATGTAACTGTTCACAAATAATGGTCGTGAAACGTCAACCTCACTTCGCTTTTATCTTAACGCTGACCTGCAGACCTGCCACGATGTCGACTCACATGGCATTTTTATGCCTACATTTACGGTAGTGCGCGACGCTGTTAAATGACGCCTAGCGCCGAACGCGAGGGATGTGAAAGTTGCTTGTTACGACCCTCTCTCCAGTCTCTTCATGTTTTACATTCATTTTAGGAACATCCGGTATACACTGGGTGTTCCTAAGTTTTTGCGACAAACGTCTAGTGGTGATGTGTAACGAGGACCAACTACTGTTAGAGACAAAATGTTAATTGATGATGCCGTTATGAGTCCTTTTCATTTTTTTACGCTATTGTAGCACATCAGGGCGTAGACACTCTGCGGCGTCCATATGCATTGCGTGTTGCCTATCATCCAGTCATCCTCTCTGCATGATAAGTGGTAAGCCAAATAAACTGCAGTTCCTGGTACGCCTCTAAAACATCTGTCTCTGCTTAGAGACACTCATTCATACTGTTTTCTTGTTGAAAAGCACTCCATCATTTACTTGGATAGGTAGTACGCTGCACACGTGGTTAGTACATCCTGCTAGTTGGGATGCGTTTCTTTGTCCCAGGGCCGGCGAGTACTAGCTTCGTTGGGAAATGTCAGTGATCACTTTCACTCTAGTAAAAGTTATTCTTCATAATGTGATCTTTCACTTTTAGACATTCGTCGAAAAGATTTTAATGCATATAAGAGTCTGGGGGCGGGGGGATCGACGTGACTGAAGGGCGACGTTTCAGCTGATGACTTCCTCGTTCTCTACTTGCTATAAAAGGAAGTAACAATAAAACAAATTGATATAACAGTCCGAAAATTCATGAGAGAATGAAAGTAATACGCGCACAAATGAAAGATAAAACAAAGCTCTGAAAATATTCTGTCTTGTACATCGATCGCGTGATCCAGTTGGGACCAAACGTGTATAATAATAATAAAAATAATAATAAAATACCTGCCATTCGTATGGAATCGTACTGACGCATCTATTGGTTACTGCCTATCAAGTGTTAAACATAACGAAATTATGATAGTCACCTGACAAAAACGATAGATACAATCAAGATTTAATCCAAATTTTATTCCCGAACAGAACGAAGAATGTATTACACCAGGCATTCACTAAAACACACGACATATGGGAGTATCTATATTGCGCTTCAATTAAATTTTGTATCAATGTTGAATCTTAAGAGCCATTGTGATTTTTTAAAAAGATGTGAACATTTTTTATGTAACCTTTCAGCACACCATTACAGCGTTGGGACCTTTTTGGCTTGTGAGAACAGTAATTGGGGCTAACGGAATGTTGATGAGAAGCATTGGAAATGCAGATGGCGCTTTCCGTATTAGCCCTACCGAGAGGCTGATCAATGCCTTTAAATGGGATTTCACGCTAATCTGGCGAAATGTATATTGCGGTAGCTGACTACGTGAGAGGCATGTAGAGTTTGTATAGCAGGCCAAACCTTACGTTAAAGGCAGCCTAGTAGCTGCAGAAATGCGTACCAGGCAGCCTAATACAACGCACATAAAACTTAGTTTTATCTGACACTATTTAAATAATGGAAATTTCAATTCAATAACATTTTAAAATGAACGAGAATAAATTTCCTGGATAGAATTTTGTTTGAATGTAAAATTCACAAAATTACATGTGAGAACTTTTCTTGATTGACGTGATAATCTTGAAATACAGATGTTAAGGTTTCTATAGAGTTCTTTTTATCATCATTGATCAGATTTTAGGAACAGTTAAGTATTATGTTGGCGCCTAAGTTCGTAGCGTTTTCGTTTTGTATGTTGGTATTCCGGTAGTAGTGGGTTTATATATCGAGTGCCTTCTTTTATTTTTTATTCAGTGTTGCTGTTTGAGCGTATATGTTGTCAAACCTTCATTTCAAGATAGTGAGGGACTCGTCGACGCTAGAAAATGAAATGCCACGTGGAGAAATCGGAACATATCCAACGTATTCCTCTGAGTTCAATACAGGGGTGACAGTACAGGAGGTAGCCAAACACATTTGCGTCCATCAAGCGGGGTGGCGCAGTGGTTAACACACTCGACTGGCTTTCGGGAGGACGACGGTTCAAGCCCATGTCCGGCCATCCTAATTTAGGTTTTCAGTAATTTCCCTAAATCGCTTCAGACAAATGCCGGGATGGTTTCCTTGAAAGGCCACGCCCGTCTTCCTTCCCCAACCTTGCCTAATTCGATGGGACCGATGACCTCGCTCTTTAGTCCCTTCCCCCAAATCAAACAACAAACCATTTGCGCTGGGTGTGGGGATGATGCCACTGGATAGAGCAATGCAAAAATATGGTTTTCTCGTTTTAAGGAGAATTATTTTGACAATAGTGATTCTCCAAGTTGAGGAAGACGTTCGGGGTTTGAGGAAGATAATTTAAACGCATTAATCCACTACGATCCAAGTCATTGTACCCGAGAACTGGCGAATGATCATTCCACCCTCAAGCGACACTTTCATGCAGTGGGGAAGGTACAAAAGAATGAACGTATGCACCTCTGTTTGCTTTTAACCAATTGGCTATTTTACATCACCGACTGAAACGCCCTGCTAAAGCCGCAGGACAGGACAGGTAGTTGGAATTGTGGAAAGGGCCAAAATGGGCGGCTGTCAGTTACACTCGAACACATGTAACTTTATTTATTTGACCAAACATTACAGTACAAATTCTTGAACTTAGTTATCGGCTGAATACGCCACACTATATTATGCCTTAAGGGCACAACCACTTTAATTTAAAAAAAACGGCTAAAAGCCATTAACTCAAAATCCAGTCGCCAAAAAGAATGTTTAGAAGGCAGGTAAAATTAAATAAAAAAAGGCAGAAGGCGTTATCTTTAATTAGAATGAAGGCCCCAAACAGTCTGATCTCGAAAGACAAAGATCTGTAACGTAAAAACGACTGAATGCCCCATGACTTCAAACTCAAGGAAAAATAAATTTAAACGACAAAGCGTTACATTAAAACATGCTGAAGGCCCAAACAATCTAACCCTTACAAGCAAGGGATTTTAATTTTAAAGCAGCTGAAGGCCGACGACTTAAAACACCACTAAAAACAATTCAACTTTACTTCAAAACCATCGGCTATGAGCCATACAAACACACATAACAGAAAATAAGAAAAGGCAGCGCAGCTAACGTCGCTCAGAAGTTTCGGGGGTCAGCCAGTACTTGAAATACTTCCGACGACAACTCAATCAAAGACAGTCAACGGACCCACCGACAAGGTAACTTACGCTCCACTGGACCAGTACACAACCAGGAGTTCAATGCAAACGTAGAAGGCATGGACGCGCCCAACCAAGCATACATTAAGCTGTCGAACTACACACCGTGCTGGAGAGCGACAACAGAGTTAGGAAAGGACACTGCCTAAATTTGTGTCAACGGCCAGGGCAGGTAACCGGAACGTTAACGGAAACAAGGCACAAAATTACGCTGGTGCACTTCAATTCAAAATAACATAACACAGTTAGACTCAAAACCCAAATTTGGGCCGCCGGGGTGGCCGAGCGGTTCTAGACACTACAGTCTGGAACCGCGAGGCCACTACGGTCGCAGGTTCGAATCCTGCCTCGGGCATGGATGTGTGTGAGGTCCTTAGGTTGGTTAGGTTTAAGTAGTTCTAAGTTCTAGAGGATTGATGACCTCAGAAGGTAAGTCCCATAGTGCTCAGAGCCATTAGAACCATTTGAACCCAAATTTGATGTCCATGGTCTGTGAGCCACGGACCTTGTAGAAATGGGAACAGCCCCACACGCTGTGAGCCACAGACCTTGTAGAAATGGGAACAGCCCCACACGCTGTGAGCCACAGACCTTGTAGAAATGGGAACAGCCCCACACGCTGTGAGCCACAGACCTTGTAGAAATGGGAACAGCCCCACACGCTGTGAGCCACAGACCTTGTAGAAATGGGAACAGCCCCACACGCTGTGAGCCACAGACCTTGTAGAAATGGGAACAGCCCCACACGCTGTGAGCCACAGACCTTGTAGAAATGGGAACAGCCCCACACGCTGTGAGCCACAGACCTTGTAGAAATGGGAACAGCCCCACACTCTCCGACACTGTGTAGACTCTTCCCGGCCAAACTACGCCCCACGGAGATTCTCTCGCTGCTCACGCCAACCGACCGACTGCCACACATCAGCACGGAGGCAGCACTAAAATAACTAAGCAGTCGACATCACAAGCACAAGCTACACACAGTTTCACCAACACTTGCACGAAGGACTAGACAAGACTAATGGCAGCGACTGCGCAATAACAAGGTAGAATCAGGATATAAAATAAATAAAATAAAATAAATAAAATATTAATTATTTTATCTGTATGATTGTCTCCCCTATGAGTCGTCAGGTTTTAATTATTCGGTATCAGACGCTTGACAATGGCTTTTTCGTAAAGGCAATGTTACTCGTAGTTGACCGTGAAATAAAACTGAAATAATCGGACTTCGTAATTAAATCGTTTCCAAAGACTGCTGCGGTAGGTGCGGACTCATAATCTAAATCTCAATATTACAATAATTTGCCAGCCATGCCAAAACGTCGTACAGAGGTGATTGTCTACTAAACAAAAAAATTACACAGTTAGTTAAATCAGATATATTCAATGAATAAGCCTACAGTTCACAATCCTACTTACTTTTATAAATATAAATTCTTTCAGAATCGAGTGCCTAGTATGGTTGCAACTCGCAGTAATTTTCTATAACATGAAATATGGCGGTGTGCCAGACAATAAACTGAAATACGTGCTTCTCGCACCACTTCAACCAGAGCTCTCCCTTTTAATCAAACATACGACTAACGTAATTGTGCTTTTGTTTTATCAGCGACACAGCGCTGCAGTTGTGTGCCATAGGCTTTATTTATTTGCCACTGATTATTTATTTAATTAATATCTCGCGTTTCCGAGGAAACTCACGCTCGGCATGCAAATGTGCCTTTATAAGGAGTCGGCACATGCAGGCAACCCATAAGCGATCGCCAGCCAACATACACGTCGTCTGACAAGACGACCGACCGACAACACACCAAGGAGGTGCGCACTCAAGTGGTATGTATCGGCTACCGTCGGGCGAGTCTTGGCTGTCCGAAACTCACTGCAGCCTCGCCCCGACTGAACTTTTGCCGCGTCCTAAGCCAAACACTGCCAGGTCCAGACTGCATTGCGAGCGCCTCCCAACTCACTGGCAGATCCGAACTAACTCCGAACACACGTCAACCAGTAAGTAATAGCAGTAGGCAACGATAATACTCCAGGGCTTATATCGATAAGCGCCGCTGCTGCCACTCACGGTCGGGCAAGGCGGCAAGTAAGTGATACCAGTGATTGAAATTAACATAACGAGGTGGTAGTACAGTAAGAACAGGATGTGAAATGAGATATGGCACGAACACGAGCAACGCATGGCTCACCGACCATTCCTCTCCTGTTCGTTATTGGGGATACGAAATGGTGTCTTTATGCTAACAAAAGGAAAAGAAAGGGGAGTGAGCGCAAAGAAAAAAGCAACTCACCGTATAATGAGCTGTTCACATCCACAAAAGTTGATCTTATGCTTCAGGTGGTACAGTGACCGTATGTAGTGCTACAAATTGTTTACCCGAAGTCTAACCCTCAAGGCTGACATTTATTGCTAACAACAGAGACGTCCCGCAGACGCAGTCCTAGAACAACGACCATGAAGAATGCGTGAAGTGATGCTACTCCACGATAATACCCACCCGCATTCTACTGAACTGACGACAAACACAAAACAGAAGTTGGGCTGGGAAGTCATTCCACACTGATCTTGCGCTCTCAGATTTTCACCTTTCCCGCTCTCTCTCGAACAACCTTCAAGGAACATCCGGATGAAAATGCGTTCCGAACATGGCTCGACGTGTTCTTCGCCTCTAAATTGCGTGATTTTTACGATCGAGGAATCGAAAAGTTTCCTCGGCATCGGAAAACTGTTGTAAATAGTGAAGCAAAATATATTATTGGTGACCAAATTCTCTGTTCCGTGTATTTGATGTGTTTATTAAAATATGGAAGACCGCTACGAACTTACGTACCGACCTAATACATTAAAAATGTTTGTTATCACGTTTCTGGCATACTCCAGTAGCATAATGGAGTGCAGTTTTCGTAATAACTTGGCGTGAACAACTTACTCTTGATCCTTCAACTCTCATCTTTAGCTCATTTAGTGAGACCACTGCCAGATATCTCCGTTGGAAATTCACTGTGCGGCTGCATGCGTATTGTTCTTGAAGAAATGAGAGTTTAACTTTCTTGTTCTCTTACATCTTCCTGTGTGTTAGAATTTTTTATCTTTTTCTTATCATCTTTAATATACTTAGCTTACTTTACTGCTCTTTTTAACTCTTCTTTAATCTGTTCACTGAACTTTTATAAATATCATTATTTCTTTCGACATTCTATAGTCTGACTTTCTTTCTATGTGATCCTGTCAAATTATTTCTACATTCATGAATTTGTTAGTTCACATATCAATAGTTTGGATATTACTGATACTGAAAACAATTCACTGTCTGTAACAACCAAGAAAGTAGTAGTATCTCATAGCATGCCTACATTTCTATAATTTTTGAATGCTCCAAAGCATTAGAACAAGTAAGTGTACACATAGGAACAAATATTTAGTTCTATAATAAATAGTTCGATAATAAATCGTTGTAACTTTTTCAGCTACATGTGTGTTGTTCCCTGTAATGAACAAAAGTTTGTGGCGAACCTTTGAAGACTTTTCAGTAGCTTTAAAATGTGTGCTGAGGTAGGAATGTTCTCATGGCATTTTCTGTACGGGAGAACATTAATTTGATCTGACTTACAAAGCAGAATATTCAGGCAATTTGATTGTTTGGAACACGCTGTTCACTGTGTATCGCATTTTAACAACATTGTGCCACTGAAGAAGTCTTTGAACGACTAACCTTGTTCCCACAGTTTTCAGTTAGTAAAACGGAGCTTATAATTTGGGCTTTGTAGTCGTTAAAGTATGAGGACCCGTCTTACGACAAAGATGTTTTCCTTCATTTGAGTGCAGTTACTTCAACTGGTAATAGTGGGATGTTCTTCCACTACTGATACGATAAATTCTAATCTTCTGCATTCATTCACTTAAATGTGAATTAAGCCTTTTGTGCACTTGATCACCCATACGACAATACGTAAGGTTGATGAATTTCATGATTCTCAGTCAAAAGCCTTTGAGAGATTATAAAATATCCCAGTGGATGATGATCGTTTGTGCTGATCACACAATATTTGATCCGTGTAGCGCTCATGGCATTTTCTGTTGAAATGCCTTTATGAATACGGAACTGGCATTTTTTTAGTAATTCATTTTTAGGGATATGTGCAGCTACTCTTGAATACAATGCTTCTTCAAGAATGTTGGATGAAGCTGTCAGAAATGAGGTTGGGCTGTGGATGCTAGCATCAGACATTTCCTCCTTTTTTTATGCAATGGTTTAACAATTGAATACTTCAGTCTGTCTGGAGAAATGCCCCTATTTCAGTGAGCCACTTCATATGTGGCTGAGAATCTATGCAAACAACCTGTACTGTGTTGGAAATGCTATTAGTTCCATGCTAGCTCTTCCTTTTGAGTAAATTTACTATTTTCTTAATTTCTCTAAGAGAGGTGGTTTGAATTTCAATTTTATCAAATTGCGCAGGTATTGTATTTTCCATATACAGCTTTGCATTCTGTAATGAACAGCAGGATCACATTATTCAAAATATTTTCTGCGTCTAACTCTTTGTTAGCAAACTTTTCATTGAGTCTAATAGAAATCATTCTTCCTGTGGTCTCAGTACCCTCTTCCCGTTTAACAATACTCTAAATTGTTTTAATTTTTCAGCAGTGTAATGCCAAGGCATTGCAATGCAGTGAGACAAACTCTTCCATCAGCATTGAGAAATCAGTACATAGGTACCTAGCCGGCCGCGGTGGTCGAGCGGTTCTAGGCGCTCTAGTCCGGGACCGAGCAACTGCTATGGTCGCAGTTTCGAATCCTGCCTTCGGCATGGATGTGTGTGATGTCCTTAGGTTAGTTAGGTTTAAGTAGTTCTAAGTTCTAGGGGACTGATGACCTCAGATGTTAAGTCCCATAGTGCTCAGAGCCGTTTTAACCATTTGAACATCGGCAGCATGAGCACATTACCAGGTCTGTCATTGCTATGAGTTACAAGGAGTCATTACCAGGATGCAGTACCACCATCGAATAGTCGCGGACAGTAGCACAGGCGAGCCTTAAGCCGTCGGCACACGGACCGTGCTGTCGAACGTTAACGTTGAGTGTGCCGAGTTCAACGTGCCGCTGAACGTTCAGAAACGATGCGACTTGTGCATACGGTACGTGGGCCCCAACGTGGTATACGCCATCGCAACGCACTAGTTGAGGGATGTTTCTAGTTCGTAATCACACTGTTCACTCAACGGGCGCGCTTAAAATTCCCGCGTTAGCTCTATTAAAACGCACATTTCCTCCATCGTCCACGAAAAGGAAAGTACCATGTCCAATCAATAAGGACACAGGCTTATAAAAGTTCCATTACAAACAGTGCGGTACAAATTTGGAATATTTCTCCGCATAAGATAAACATTATTTCATCATTCCCACATTTTAGTAAAATCCCACGATCAGTCTTACTTGATCACCGTTCCTACCCAGTAGCAGAATCTTTGCAACATGTGAATTACGAAGCGTAAAAGAAAAAGGAGCAAAATATCTTTATACAAATAGCGCAAGCTGTCCTGTAATTAAGCCAATCGAACCAAGTCACTCCTCAAAAAAAGGTGAACTTATATTTACACAACATCAAATATTATAGCATATACTTACATTAAACTAATAATAAAGTATCAGAACTAAATAAAAACGCGAATGTTAGGAAAAAAAATTTGTAAGAATTGGGTCGCGAACCACTGCCCCTACAAAGGTTTGGTACCCGACAGAGACGCTACTCATTACGCTAAACTAACATTTACTAATTGTTTTCTGAAAATCTCGTTTTACCTCTTGCTAAAAACGTTAATCGTAGATAATTGTTATTAATTGAAATTTAATTATAACAAATTGTACGAAGAACCATGCATTTTGGGTGGATCTTCAGTGTGTCGCTGCCTTCAAATAGCCTACTCTCATAATACGCAAGTTACAATAATTCTTTTGCCACGAATATGATGTTTCTCATTATTTTATTGGAACGAATCACACAATTAACAACGGGTTTTCCAGTGATTCTCAATTTGCTGGTGCTCACAAACGGAATATATACATACAGGCTTGAAATGAACGCCAATATGGCGCCTCACAACTCTGTACTGAAGGCAGACGGTGTGGTTGTGACGTGGGTGGCGTTGTGCCATCTCATTGGTCAACGCTCAGACGCACGCTCAGAATATCTGACATGCCAAATATTGCTCTGCACGTTCGGAAAGACTCCCGAGCGTGCTGTTCCACGCTATGACGTCAGAAACTCTGCACGCTCAACGCTCAACGTTCGGATGCACGGTCCGTGTGCCGACAGCTTTAAAGTCACTACAGAGAGACACTTCTGTGATGATGCTGCACTAAGACGCCACCAGAAGTCTCTACACATACAAGACAGGGCAAGTGAGTCTCCGATAAGTATCCAGCAACATTATCTTGAGTTTTCTGTCCAAACTGGTAACAGGACCTGCTCCGTGACGTGACAGGTTTACTTCAGTTCGGAGGGAGGTTCTTTCTACTGAGACCTTCTGTTAGTAAGGTGACAATGCGTGCATGGTTTACACTTGAATTTATTCTATGAGGGATAATATATTGAACATGCCACATCGATCTATTCACGACTGGAAGCGCTGCACACATCTCTGAAATACACTGAAAATGCTGCTTTACTCCAACATGCCTTACACAGGATGGTTCATGTAGCGATTTGCTGTTGTAGGCCTTTGTTTCCAAAACTGGTACCAAAGACTGCAGCTGCCTTCTTCTCCATCGTAACGGGAATACACAAATTACAGGATCCAGTCACATTATTGTGAACATCGCGTATTTTCAACATTAAAATGCAATAGCCACTCACAGACGGCAGATGGCAGCACCAGTAGTGGAGGGTACAGAAACATTTTTTTGTGGGGGTGGGGGTTGGAGACCCAGGAAACAGTGCGGTCATTGTCGTTACGTGGAAACTGAGAGATTTATAGTACGCCCAAAATGGCATGATCACTGGTTTTTGGCCAAAAGTGGAAGCATTTCCGTAACGGCTAACTTTTTAAGCTGCTCGTGTGCCGCAGTGGTTAAAGTACAGCGTACATCGCAAAATGGCGTGTCCACAACCGTCGGTGAGACAACTGCGGCGCACCATGGGCCATAGATGACAGGGGCGGACGATGGGTGTGAAGATGTATGTGGGCAAATAGACGTGCCGCTATTCAGCAACTGACCGCCTGGTTGAACCAAGGCGCTACCAAAAGTGTCTCCTCGACGATCTATCAGAGAATATTGCTGCTAATGGGCTTCCGCATTGGGGTCCCTCTTGATGCAACCAACTGTTCATCGACGATTACGTGTGGAATTTACGCGCCATTACCGCAACCGAACGTCCTCTGAATGGCGACAGGTGGCCTTCTCAAATGAATCACGACTTATTCTCCATTGGACAGATGGCAAACACCCAGCAACAATCGCAAGAAGGTTCAAGGCCGGAGAAGGGATAGCTATGGTCTGGGAAATATTTTCGCGGCGTTCCCTGGGTGATCTCGCGATTATGAAAAGCATGATGTATCAACACAAGTCTTTGGGGACCATGTTCACCATCACGTACAATCTGTTATTCCTCAGCACGACGAAATGCACCAGCAGGACAATGCAACGTGTTGCAACTCGCGGTGTACTTTCGTGGTTCGAAGAGCACCAGGATGAGTTTACCGTAAACTCCTGACCATCAGACTCTCCGGATTTAAACCGAGTCGAGAATCTGTGGGACCACCTCCATTGGGCTATTCGCATTATCGATTCTGACTGCGGAACGTAGCGCAACAGCCCACGGTGCTAGAGTTGGCATGACTCCACATTAATGTTTGTACTTTCACTGACACACTTCGCGTACATCCTGCAGTGCAAAAGCTGTTTATTCAGGCTTGTGACAGGTGGTTACATTAATGTGACAGAGCCGTGTATATCCCCTCAGTCCTTAGCAGGCCCTCGTTAAGTTATTTCTGAGGGTGACCAACTCAGAGTTGGCCGCTGTGGAGGAGCGGTCCTAGGCGCTTCAGCCCGGAACCGCGCTGCTGCTACCGTCGCGGGTTCAAATCCTGCCTTGGGCATGGATGTGTGTGATGTCCTTAGGTTAGTTAGGTTTGAGTAGTTCTAAGTTCTAGGGGACTGATGACCTCATACAAGTCCCATAGTGCTCCGAGCCATTTGAACCGTTTGACCAACTCAGAGCCATGTGTTCTTTCTAACTTAACAGTGAAATATGTGTGTGTGTGTGTGTGTGTGTGTGTGTGTGTGTGTGTGTGTGTTCTTTCGCGAATGTATTATTCCACTTAATGTGAAGGCACCTTTTGCTCACAACGAAATGTAAATGCCAAATAAAGAAGACTGCTCTGGCAGGCAAGTTTCATGTATGGTTTCCCTGCAAAAGAAACAATAATCTCATTATGATTATGATTTTTTTGTTGGATAGCTGGGGAAACAAGGAGATTAGCTAACTGTTTTTAAGTCACGGTAAAAGGTCATCCAGTGTCTTCAAAAATGCAGAACATAACTCCTATTGTAAATATGGAAAGAAGTCTGAATTGCTTGTGCAAGGGACAAATGACTCGTGGGGGGGGGGGGGGGGAGGGGGAGGGGAGGGGGAGAATTCACAAAGTAACTGACGCATTATTGTGGCAGGCCAGGTAACTACTGCTGCGAATCAGTTCCTCGACTGCTTGGAAAACGTCGTCTGTAGTCGACCATGATGTTCGTCCTTCCCGATCTGCATCACCGACGTCTGTGCGGCCTTGGTCAAATGGTTGGCGCCATTTTACTACGACTCGATGCGACGTTCCATTCGGGTCATATACCGCCAGAACTTCATGGCGAATCTGGGAGCAATGTAGAAGTTTTCCACAAAAGAGTCTTAGTATCCTGCACACTTCACTTTGGCAATTGGAAAAGTACTTTGGAGTACTTTTCCAATTTCCAGGCCATTTCACTCGCGACTTGTGACGCACTTGTTAACCGTACCGCAGCAGAACTGTCCCTGCAGAAAACCGGGAACATGTACTCCGTTCGGACAGTGCGCCATTCTTGTCGCGCCATTCGGTCATTCTTGTTGAGCCATTCGGCCATTCTTGTTGCGCCTTTCTTGTCGCGCCATTGCGCCATTCTTGTCGCGCCATTCTTGTTGCGCCATTGCGCCATTCTTGATGCATAATAGTTTTAGCGTGGGACGCTGTATGTAACTTACTTTTTGAATTCCCATTTCATTTATTGCCGTCATGTATGGAACTGGACAGTTACGTTTCGTAGTGGATTACTCCTCCACTACCTTCCTCTCCATCTAATTCCCGCAATTTCAAACGATGGAAACTTGGAAATTTGGCGAGCGGTTCCCGACTACACACACACACACACACACACACACACACACAATGCGGTTTATAAGAGTGGTGCACACTTTTTTTGGGGTAGCTGACTCCAAAACTCCAGCTTCCATTCAAAAATATTAACATGGATTGTAAAGGAGTTGCCAAAGAACTCAGTGGCAAAGAACGCTGGGACTACGACACCACCAGCTGAAATTTATGAGCTTTTCAGAGAGTTGTTGCTTTGGGAATTCCGAGATGCACTTGCTTAGCAGCGGCTTGTCACGGTGAGTAATGTAACGGCTCGCTTCCTGGAGTTCTGGCGGCAGCCGCGTGCAGAGACGCCTCGCCACCCCAGAGCGCAGCGCCCGGTCTTTCAGCCGGAGCCAAGCCGCTACGCCGGCGCTGGCGGGTGAATAGCTCTTTGCTGCAGGTGCGGACGGCTATCTGCTGGCGCGTTTCCCAGCCTATCAATGGCGCCACGCGCTGCTCGCTGTCACGGAAGACCGATAGTCCGCTTCGGCCCCGGGAGCTCATTAATTCTCCCGCGACGTCCTCTTTCTTCTCGCACTCCGCAGCTCCCGGTCCCTCGAGTTCCACCAGTCGTGTTTCCTTTTGCGAGTTCCTCTGTCGTTCTTTGCACTAACTCCCACCAACGACTGTGTCTGAGTTATGAAGGAAATATGGTTCACCACCGAAGAACATTCATAAACCTACCAAATTAATCTACTGTAGATCTATAGAGAAAATTCCTTCGTCCGGTCCTCATCAACCAAGATCCCCAGTTCATCTGGATTTATTTACTTATAACAGTAAATATAGAGTACTTTATACTTCAGAAGTAACAGAGGCAACAATCGACGACACTAATCGTTAAATTTAAATTCATCCAATACATGGATCCTCGCACGGTTTTAATTAACAATTAACGTTGAGTCGTACAGAAATTTATTGCTCACGCTTGTTGACAGCGTAAAATTTACGGCGGTAAGGTGAAATGAGAGAATTCAGTGGAAATGTCTTAATCAGGCAGCTGAATTATAAGATTTGTCTGTGCAGTAAAAATCTCAATTGGCTTGCGATAAATGGCCTGTACCTTTCCACGCCGGGTTAGTTGTTAAATTTTCCTGAAGCGTCCAATGACATTTTAATGGTAGCAAAGTGTGGTTTTGATCCACGGACCTCTTAGTTATGGGCCCTGCACGGTTTCACTCTTCTTTGTACTTCAAGACGGCTTGGGCAAAATTTTCTGTTGGTGTGATGAATGGCAGCTAGCCCTAAATGTGGAAAAATGTACCTGTAATGTTCGGATACAGTATTACTGGTGTCCTGCTAGATTCAGTCAAGTCGTTTAAATGTCTGGGAGTAACGTTGCAAAGCGATGTGAGGTGAAACTAGCATGTGAGAGCTGTGGTTGGGAATGCCAGTGGTCGACTTCGCTTTATTGGGAGGATTTTAGGAAAGAGTGGTTCACCTGTGAAGAGACAGGATATAGCTCGCTGGTGCGACCTGTTCTTGAGTGCTGTTCAATTGTTTTGGATCCATACCAGGTCGGATTCAAGGAAGACATCGGAGCAATTCAGAGCCGAGCTGCTACATTCGTTACCGGTAGCTTCGAACAACAAGTAAGTGTTACAGAGATGCTTCGGGAACTCAAATGTGAATCCCTGGAGGGAAGGCAACGATCTTTTCGAGAAACACTAATGCGAAAATTTAGAGAACCGGCATCTGAAGGTGACTTCCGAACGATTCTACTGGCATAAATATATATTTCGCGCAAGGACCACGAAAACAAGATTCGAGAATTCAGGGCTCATTCGGAGGCATGCAGACAGTCGTCTATCCCTCGCTGTATTTGTGAGTAGAATAGGAGCGGAAATTACAAGTAATGGTACAGAATACACTCCGCCACGCACCGTAAGGTGGCTTCCGGAGTATCTGAGTAGATGTAGCCGTAGAAAATAACGTAAAAGAGATATCTATGGATTAAGAGTTAGATGTACAAATCAGTATGTTGAAAATATTGCTGCTGGATGTGGTGATGGAAGAATGACTGGAAATGTGATTCCGAAGAACAGTTTAGAGAATCACGGGGCAACCGAAAAAAGCAAAGAAAATATATAACTACATTGCTAACCCAAATCATGATTTGTGATGCATAGTCTCAGGTGCAGGTTGCATATCTAATGACCGTCCGGGGCTACATGAATTTGGCGGAGTTTAAAAATTAAAATTTCCGTATAATCTACTCGTTAAGGGTCATAAACTTATCTCGAAGGCTTAACAGATTAATACAGGTCTTTGAGTTATGTGTCTTGAGGTAGCACCTACTCACGGAGCGCATATTACACTGATCTCATTCATCCAGTTTTTGGGGACTAGAACACTTGCCGATTTCCAACGAACTTTGCACATAATTTCAAACCTTTAATAAACATGTTCTCGCCTACATCACCCACAAAATAATGAAATAAAACAGTTTATCGCTTATTACATTATCTTGGTTCGTGCTGTAAGACATCAACATCACAATAGTTTATGGATACGGTATCCACAGGTACTGCTGAATGTGTCAGGAAAATTATATCATTGTACAAAAATAGATCAGGAGATATGACGTAAGGAACACTAAAATTTGTGATAAACTAGCTTTTGTCTAAAAAGGAGCGCAAATTACGAAAACTATGAAACTTTCTCGATTACATACTAGTTGGTTTGTTGTTGTTTTCGTTTCACTCCAAAGACTGATTTGGTACAGTTCTCCAAGCTACTCTATAATGTGCAAGATCCTTCATCTCTAACTACTTCCTTCTGAATCTGCTTACTGTGTAAATCCGTTCGTCTCCCTCTACGGTTCTTACCCCACACACTTCCCTCCGATACTAAACTGGTAAGTGTCTCGTTTCCTAATCTAATTTTCTCAGCATCACCAGATTTAATTCGACTAAATTCCATTATCCTTGCGTTGCTTTTGTTAATGTTTATCTTATATCCTCCTCTCAAGACACTTGTCCATACCGTTTAAATGTTCTTTCAAGTCCTTTGCTGCTCCTGACAGAATTACAATGCAATTGGCAAGAGGCAAAGTTTTCGTTTCTTCTCCTTGGATGTTAATTCCTACTCGAAGCTTTTCTGTGGTTTTGTTTACTGCTTGCTTAATATAGAAATTGAGTAACATCGGTATTAGGCTACAACCATGCCTCACTCCCTTCTTAAAATTGCCTTCTGGCTTTTGTACAAATTGCAAATAAGCTTTAGATCGCTGTATTTTATCCCTGATACTCTCAGAATTACAAAGGGAATATTTCAGTCAACATTGTCGAAAGCTTTCTCTAAATCTGCAAATGCTGCAAACGTAGGTTTACCTTTCCTAAACCTATCTTCTATGATAAGTCGTAGGGTCAGCATTGATCGCTTGTTCCTACATTTCTCCGGAATCTTCCCTGAGGTCGGCTTTTATCAGGTTTCCCATTCATCTGTAAAAAAAATTGGTGTTAGTTTTTTGCAACCGTGGCTTATTAAACTAATAGTTCGGTAGTATTCACACCTGTCGACTCCTGCTTTTCTTGGAATTGGAATTACTATACTCTTTCTAAAGTCTGCTGTTATTTCTCCTGTTTCATAATCTTCTTCACCAGATGAAAGAGTTTTGTCATGGGTGACGGTCCCAAGGCTATCAGTAATTCTAACGGAATGTTGTCAACTACCGGGGCGCTGTTTCGGCTTAGGTCTTTCAGTGCTCTGCCAAATTATTCATGTCCCCGATCTAATATTCATCTATGTCCTCTTCCATTTCTATAATACTGTCTCGAGTACCTCTCCCTTGTATAGGTTCTCTTTCTCCTTCCAGGTTTCCCTTCTCTGCTTAGAACTGGTTTTCCATCTGTGCTCTTGACATTTGTGCAGGTGGTTCTCTTTTCTCCAATGGCCTCCCTAATTTCCCTGTAGTCTGTACCCACCTTTCACCTAATGATATACACTTCTAAATCCCTACATTTGTCTTCTCGCCATTCCTACTTACCATTTTGCACTTACTTTTTAGAAGTTTGTATTGCCTTTCACCTGCTTCATTTACTGCATTTTATATCTTCTCCATTCATCATTCAAAATCAATATCGCTCGTGTTATCTGAGGATTTCTACTACTTCTTGTCCTTTCGTCTATTTCACCCTCTGCTGCCTTAACTATTTGACCTCTCATAGCTATCCATTCTTCTTCTACTGTATTTCTTTCCGTCGCTCTTGTCAATTGTTCCCAAATGCTCCTTCTGAAACTTTCAACATCATCTGGTTTCTACACTTTATCTAGGTCCCATTTCCTTATGTTCCTACTCTTTTTCCAATTTCTTCAGTTTTAATCTACAGTTCATAACTAATAAATTGTGGTCAGAGTCCACATCTGTCCCTGGAAATGTCTAATAATTTCACATAATTTAAAATCTGGTCCTTAAATCTGTCTTACCATTCTTTAATCTATCTGAAACCTTCCAGTGTGGTCGGCCACTGTGGCCGAGCGGTTCTATGCGCTTCAGTCTGGAACCGTGCAACCGCTACGGTCGCAGGTTCGAATCCTGCCTCGGGCATGGATGTGTGTGATGTCCTTAGTGTAGTTAAGTTTAAGTAGTTCTAAGTTCTAGGGCACTGATGACCTCAGATGTTAAGTCCCAGAGTGCTCAGAGCCATTTAGAGCCTTCCGGTGTCTCCAGGTCTGTTCCACGCAAACAAGTTCTTTCATTATTCTTGAGCCGACTGTTAGCGAAGATTAAATTATGCTCTGTGCAGAATGCTATTAGGCGACTTCTTCTTTCCCTTCTTTCCTCAGACCATATTCACCAACTATTTTTCCTTTTCTTCCTTTACATACTATCGAATTGCAGTTCCCCATCACTATTAAATTTTCGGCCCCTTTGTATCTGAATATTTTCTTTTTATCTCAACATACATTTCTTCAATCTCTTCATCATCTGCGGAGGTAGTTAGCACGTTAAATTTTACGACTGCAATCAGTGTGGACTTCGTCTCTATCCTGGCTACAAATAATGAGTTCACTGAGGTGTTCGCAGTAGCTTACCTGCGTTACTATTTTTCATTTATTATTAAACCTGTATTCAACTGACCGAAACTCACGTTCCTCCTGTCACCGAATTCACTAATTCTCACTATGTCTAAGTTCAGCCTCTCCATTTCCCTTCTTAACTTTCCTAACCTACCTGCCCGGTTAAGGGATCTGACATTCCAGTGTCCGATCCGTAGAACAACAGTTTTGTTTCTTCTGATAACTACTCCCTCCTGAGTAGTCCCAAGACGGAGATCGGAATGGGGGACAATTTTAACTCCAGAATATTTTACCCAAGAGGATGTCATCACCATTGAACCATGCAGTAGAACTACCTGCCTTCGGGAAAAATTTCGGCTGTAGTTTCACTTTGCTTTTAGCCGTTCGCATTAACAACGCATAAGACTGTTTCGATTGATGTTACAAGGCCAGCTCAGTCAGTCATCCAGACTGTTGCACCTGCAACTACTGTAAAGGTTGCTGTCCCTCTTCAGGAACTATTAGTTTGTCTGGCCTCTCAATAGATTCCCAGCCATTGTTGTTGCACCTACGATACGGATATCTGTATGGCTGAGGGTCCAAAGCCTCCCCACTGTAGGAAAGGTCCAAGGTTCGTTGTGGGGATTACATACTTAATGTACTTATTTCATATATTAACTCATTTTTGAAGTAATCAGTTGTTTGAAGATTTTTTGAATGTGGGAGTTCAATTCTTTAAATAATCCGTTATTTGGGCGGTTTACTGATGTGTTGGTAATAGACGAGCTTTTCGTGTGGTGTAGTGAAAAAATGGAAACCGCCGTTCCGATTTCAGGCGTAATGTTGCAGCAAAAATCAATTAGTTTAAACAAGAAGCTTTCTGGTCATGTTTCTAACCTCACAGCTAGCCAGAGGTGATAGGAAACTCGAGAACATCGACGTGTAATAGGTTAGCAACTGACGGAGATTCCGCTCGATCGAAGACAGAGGGTACAAAACGGCTGGACAAAATAATTCACTCTCGACGTTTGGGATAACATAACAATATCAACCAGGAAAAGCTTTCCTATAGTTCTGCAAAATAATATTTATCTGGTCAGAAGCGGCTTTCAGTTTCGTAGAACACCGTCAAGTAACAACCAAATGTCGCGAACAAGGTAAATGACGTGTAACTTACAAGGATATTACTTACACAGAGGGTACACGAAATACATAAAGTTGTGGAATACAGCGTGCTTATTGGTTTATTTGAACTAGTGAAGGTAAAATGGCAGCGTGACGGTCCTGAACAGAAACGATACACGATACTAAAAAGAGAAACTTAGTGATTATTTCAGGGAATAAAACTCATTGCTTTTATTTAAAATCTGCTCAAAACGTGTGTGAAAATTATTTCTTTAAATAAAATAAATTGATGTTTGTTTGTGGTATTTAGCACCTATTATTCTGTTTTTTTCTGACTTTCTGGATTATCCAGATTTTAGATATTCCGCATGATATACAGTCCCATCTGTTCCAGTTTTCGGCTGCACAAATGAATCGTTAGTAGTAACATAAATTATCGTATTCTACGGACACAAAATCTGTGTTTGAACAATTGGGTCTATAAGAAACTGTAATGCGGTGTATGACTGTGTACATTAGCCGCTGACCTCTTCGGAAAAACTGTTTGTTAATGGTTTGACGCAACGTTAGTTCACCAAAAGATAATTTCCCGCTCCAAAGGTAGCCACAACGGTGAAGATGTTATGACTGCTGCCTAATTGCACTTACTTGCGGCAGACAACGTTCATTCTCCCGCAAATACTGTTACCTCAAGTCCAAATCCAAAAACAGGGTCGTCAATGGAGAACAACAATTAAAAATAACTGCACATCTATCAGAAACACCAACATCCCGCCGGAACAGAACTAACTTCCTGTTGGCAGAGTGGAGATATTTGTGCAGACATCGAATATTCCCCAATCTTCGAACAATAGGTATTTCAAGAAATATGCAGAAAAGATAAATACTAAGTAACAAATTACTGTTGTCGGTTGGATTTGAACTAATGATCCGAATGACGCCGGCCACCATCGCTAAACACTACTCTGCATTATAGTATGCGCTGCAGGTGGTGGCATAGCTCTCTCTACATGAGCAACACCTTGATTCTAGATCTTGTCAATGGTACTTTGTATGAGGGCGCTGGCGAAGCCTCGCTTTGTGGTCGAGCATCGAAGATAGCCCCGAAGATTCACGATAGTCGAATGAACCTCCAGTTCAGCTGAACGTCCGGTTGACGGTCTGCGCCTCTGGACAGTAGTGGGATGTTATACGGAGGACATAGACGACCCTCTGCGCTTTTGTCCCCTTGGTTGCCGGTCATAATCCACAACTTCATATGTGACACTCGCTAAGTTACGAAGGATACAACACGGTAAAGTAGCGCTTTAGTAACTCTTCCACTTTCCGCACAGTCGTAAAATTTTGTAGGAAGTCTTCTGGGCAGTATCTCGCTGACAGTTACTTGCCGATATAGGGCTCTGGGTCCTTCTGTTGGGTGAGCCAGATGCCTTGCACATTCGGTCATAGTATGAGGTGCGAGGCGCTATAAGCAGTAATCCTATGTATCGTCCAGTTGAAACGGGAACGTAGTGTCCAGACCATTGTTGTCCCGACCTCACGTGAGCATAACAGAAAGAAAGCTCTGAAACCTATAGCGCGTCGCTTCGCTGTGATGTAAGTGAATATCAGAACGGGCAGTATTGTAACCCAATGTCTCTGTTCGACATCCACGCAAGAGCGTATCTGCGTTATTAAAACGTTGTATGACTCCCTTGTAGGCAGTTGGGCGGGGCCGCAAATTATGTCTCATACTAGCTACGACTGGAAAACTTCACCATGATCATTTATCACATGGCGCACTCCTTGCTTCAAATCCGTGTCTTCTATAAGGAACTTCACAGTTTCCGGAGTTTCTAGGTAATAAGTGTACAGAATGCCTGCGTTCGTAGGGTTATAGCTGATTGGTATTGTAGCATGAATGAGTGCACTGCTTAGCACATTTTATGGTTGTTGATGATTTATGATTTTATTATCACTATGTGGGAACAGACGAATTCACTGACTTTATTTGTGTCAGCAGACGAATTAAAGGATTTTACTATCTGACACCATTGCTTTTCTATCGCCTTCTATGATTCTCCAAATGCCTCCAGAAAGATGATGACCAGTGGACCTGAACTGCTTGTTGAATAAAGCAATTTTATCAGTAACTCTTGGCGGTAAATCATGACGTTCTTCAAATATATACGAGATGTGGGGCACCACCTTCTGAAAACATAGACCTCTTATACATTTCTATAGATCTGTTGTTGAATTTTTTGGGTTTCACTGTTACACTGAACAAGTCACAGTGCAGTACATACCGGAACGAAATTGTACGAAAATTAGCAGTCCTCTGCCACATTTAAACCGTACGTGCAGTGAAGGAAAATACCTTTACGTCTCGATTTGTGCCTAATATATTATCCTCTTCTTATACTCCCTGCGAAGGTGGTGACACAATCATTGTACAGTCCTCCTAGTGTACCACTAGTTCTCTATGTTGACGCAACTTGGCCACGGCATAGTCGCCTTTCTACCAAAACTCCCCTCTAAGTTCCCCCACCTTCCACGTTACACACTGATCATCCAGAACATTATGACCACCGACCTACTATCAATACAAACCCGTCCAGCATCACCTGGCTAGGACTGGCTGCTGATCAGACACAAGCACGGTGCATGTAGTGTCAATAAGGGACAGACAGTGACGATTCGGAGGCTCGGCAAGAGCATTCCAGAAACTGCACGGTTTTTCGGGTCTTCCAGAAGTTCTGTGGTGTCTTCAACACACGGCGAAACCAAGCTACGTCCACACGTCGTGGGATTGGGGGACCACCCCTCGTTATAGATGTCGGACGTCGTAGGCTGTGCAGACTGGTGAAACAGGGCAGGCGGCGGGCCGTGGCGGAACTAACATCAGACTTTAATGCTGGGTAGAGTACAAGTGTGTCTGAGCACACAGTGCATGGAACACTCCTAACGATGGGGATCCGCAGCCGACGACCCAAACGTGTGCCATTGTTAATACCGCGACTTCTTCAACTATGACTGAAATGGGTAAGTGAACGTCGGCACTAGACATATCCACAGTAGCAGAGCGTTGAATGGCGTGATGAATCCCGATACCTTCTTCGTCATGCCGATGGGAGAGTGCGAAACCGTCGTCTCCCAGGGAACAGCTCCTTGATACTTCTACTGCTGGACGGGTACAAGCTGACGGCGGCTCATTTATGCTCTGGGGAACAATCACGTGGGCATCCATGGATCATGTGAACCCCTCGCAAGGCATCATGGTGGCCAAGGAGTACCGTACACTGGTTGTTTCCTGATGGCAGTGGCATTTTCGAAAAAGATAATGGGCCATCATGTCACAAGGCCAATAATGTGATGGGTGGTTCGAGGAACTAAGTGGTGAGTTACTGTCGATGTGCTAGCTCCTCAACTTGACAGATCTGAAACCGATCGAATACACCTGGGATGTGACTGAACGTGGCGTCAATCACCCCTCTCAAAGGAAGTGAGGGGAATTACGAGATTTGCATGAGTAGATGTGGTGCCAACTCCTTCCAGCGACGTACCTCATTGCTTCCATGCCATGATGCGTCCCCGCTGTTATCCGTGCCAAAGGCGGCATGGAGACTATTAGATAAGTGGTCATGAAGTTCTGGTTGTTCAGTGTACTTCCGAAAGGCTACTCCGACCATGTAGGGACCTAACAACACATCAACACATCTCCGTTTCTGCCGACTTTTCCTGTAATCCTACCTTGATAATTACTGCAAACACAGAGTACCGCTGTTGGACTGATCACTTTCTTTCCAACATACCTACGTTCGTCCCAGTTAACACCACTACGTTCATATTTAAAGGACTTAAATCATTGCTGATGCTTACAACTATTCTTTTAATTGGATTCTCGCGGGTATCTTTTTATGTGCATTATCTATATCTGCAGCTTTATCTTTTTTTGCTCATCAGTCTACTGACTGGTTTGATGCGGCCCGCCACGAATTCCTTTCCTGTGCTAACCTCTTCATCTCAGAGTAGCACTTGCAACCTACGTCCTCGATTATTTGCTTGACGTATTCCAATCTCTGTCTTCCTCTACAGTTTTTGCCCTCTACAGCTCCCTCTAGTACCATGGAAGTCATTCCCTCATTTATCTATACTCTCTAAAAAAAAACTGTGAAGTACATGCCAGAGAGGGTAATTTCTACCCAGCCGGTCGGCCGCGGTGGTCTCGCGGTTCTAGGCGCTCAGTCCGGAACCGCGCGACTGCTACGGTAGCAGGTTCGAATCCTGCCTCGGGCATGGATGTGTGTGATGTCCTTCGGATAGTTAGGTTTAAGTAGTTCTAAGTTCTAGGTGACTGATGACCTAAGATGTTAAGTCCCATAGTGCTCAGAGCCATTTCAACCGTTTTTTGAACCACCCAGCCCCTTATTATGACTTCTTCCCGATGTGTTCGCTTATGGATCGCGGAAAGAATGATTATTTAAATACCACTGGCGGGGTGTGGTCAGTCTACAGTGCCAATTATCTGCTTTTACAAAGCTACACTCCTGGAAATGGAAAAAAGAACACATTGACACCGGTGTGTCAGACCCACCATACTTGCTCCGGACACTGCGAGAGGGCTGTACAAGCAATGATCACACGCACGGCACAGCGGACACACCAGGAACCGCGGTGTTGGCCGTCGAATGGCGCAAGCTGCGCAGCATTTGTGCACCGCCGCCGTCAGTGTCAGCCAGTTTGCCGTGGCATACGGAGCTCCATCGCAGTCTTTAACACTGGTAGCATGCCGCGACAGCGTGGACGTGAACCGTATGTGCAGTTGACGGACTTTGAGCGAGGGCGCATAGTGGGCATGCGGGAGGCCGGGTGGACGTACCGCCGAATTGCTCAACACGTGGGGCGTGAGGTCTCCACAGTACATCGATGTTGTCGCCAGTGGTCGGTAGAAGGTGCACGTGCCCGTCGACCTGGGACCGGACCGCAGCGACGCACGGATGCACGCCAAGACCTTAGGATCCTACGCAGTGCCGTAGGAGACCGCACCGTCACTTCCCAGCAAATTAGGGACACTGTTGCTCCTGGGGTATCGGCGAGGACCATTCGCAACCGTCTCCATGAAGCTGGGCTACGGTCCCGCACACCGTTAGGACGTCTTCCGCTCACGCCCCAACATCGTGCAGCCCGCCTCCAGTGGTGTCGCGACAGGCGTGAATGGAGGGACGAATGGAGACGTGTCGTCTTCAGCGATGAGAGTCGCTTCTGCCTTGGTGCCAATGATGATCGTATGCGTGTTTGGCTCCGCGCAGGTGAGCGCCACAATCAGGACTGCATACGACCGAGGCGCACAGGGCCAACACCCGGCATCATGGTGTGGGGAGCGATCTCCTACACTGGCCGTACACCACCGGTGATCGTCGAGGGGACACTGAATAGTGCACGGTACATCCAAACCGTCATCGAACCCATCGTTCTACCATTCCTAGACCGGGAAGGGAACTTGCTGTTCCAACAGGACAATGCACGTCCGCATGTATCCCGTGCCACCCAACGTGCTCTAGAAGGTGTAAGTCAACTACCCTGGCCAGCAAGATCTCCGGATCTGTCCCCCATTGAGCATGTTTGGGACTGGATGAAGCGTCGTCTCACGCGGTCTGCACGTCCAGCACGAACGCTGGTCCAACTGAGGCGCCAGGTGGAAATGGCATGGCAAGCCGTTCCACAGGACTACATCCAGCATCTCTACGATCGTCTCCATGGGAGAATAGCAGCCTGCATTGCTGCGAAAGGTGGATATACACTGTACTAGTGCCGACATTGTGCATGCTCTGTTGCCTGTGTCTATGTGCCTGTGGTTCTGTCAGTGTGATCATGTGATGTATCTGACCCCAGGAATGTGTCAATAAAGTTTCCCCTTCCTGGGACAATGAATTCACGCTGTTCTTATTTCAATTTCCAGGAGTGTATATATTAGTACACCGAATGGTAACATTCATCAACCACTCTTCACTCCGTTGCTATTGTGAAGCAACAATACTGTCAAAAACCCTCGCCAGTGAAAGAGAGCTGCACCCTTACCTGATACACCGATTATGCGTTGTGTTGATGTAATGTTTCCTAGAGCGGCACTGGATGTTAGCTGTAATAAAATGTTGGACCTCCGCAACTGATTTGGTTTATTGCGCAAACTAGATTTTTTCAAAGTCTTACATCTTTAGTATCGTTTCGGTGAAATATTTAGATTACTATGACGAAGTTCTTCAGAGTCATATTGTAAATGCTTCATCGAACACACATCTGAAGATGAGAGATATCTTACGAAACATATCGTGTGAGGAATCATCAATGTAGACAGTAATATCGCTGCCTTTTCATTGGTGAGTTGGGAAGCCAAGCTCATTGACTGTTTAGCACGAAGATCGCAAGGATCACCTTCAATCAAGGGCACTGAAGAAGCATCCCCATCGTTTTTATGCGGTTGCAATATCAAACACCTCTTTTTTTTACCCTACCCAAATCGTTTGCATTTGATCTGGAAACAACTGCCGGCTGAGAAACAGAAACAACATGGAAGTAATAGATTTTGTGGCATTTTACGCATTCATAACCAGGAGTGTATTACGTAGCCTCACGCGTGCTTTGGCGGTTTAGTTTCTGAATATCTGAGTGGTAGTCTAATTTTTAGACACAGTTCTTGCGTTTTTGTCCGCATCTACGGTATAGTTCCACAACATGAGTCGGTAGACTTCTGTTTGTCCTGTAATGTAATCAGTTAGTCACGGTCTATAGTATGGATAGGCACTGTAACTGCTGTGTGCTGATGCGAGCTGAGTTGGTGACACATCGCTTGCAGCTCCAGGCTTCGGTTACACAGCTTGACTCAGCAGTGGGTGGGCATCACTGTTGTGGGCCGGCCGTGAGGATCCAACGGACGACCGACATCACCCACGGGTCCGGCGATCGCTCCGCACCAGTAGCCAGCCCAGTTATTGCACGGACTGAGGTTGATCCCTCACCCGTGAACGAGTGGGAGGTCGCCTCGGGGCATGGAAGGCGGCGAAAGACTTCCTGGGGTGCCGAACGTAATGCCTCCCGGGTTAGTCTGACAAGCAGGTTCCATGTGCTGTCTCTGGCTGATATTGTCCCTCAGCCAGATGCAGTCACTTGTCGTATTTCAAAGGAAACCTCTCAGCCTCCAAGATCTGAGCAAAGGATGGAATTGTTGCTAGTTGCGAGTAACAATGCTGGGCGCATTATGGTGCCCCCTTAGGGCATATGGTTGCCAAGGAGAGGAAGAAATCCATTATGCACTCCGTCTGCATACCGGGTGGAGTCATTCCAGGTGTGGAACGGATCCTTCCAGATGCCGTGTAAAGAGCAGGTTGCAGCTAACTGCGGTACCAATGATGCGTGTTGTTTTGGATCACAAGGCATTCTCTCTGATTTCGAGCAGCTACCTGAAGTGGTGAAAGGTGAGGAGTGGTGAAAGGTGAGGAGTGGTGAAAGGTGAGGAGTGGTGAAAGGTGAGGAGTGGTGAAAGGTGAGGAGTGGTGAAAGGTGAGGAGTGGTGAAAACTGATAGCCAACTGTGATACCAATGATGTGTGTCGTTTTGGGCAGAAGACATTCTCTCTAGTTTCGAGCGGCTGTCTCAAATGGTGAAAGCTGATAGCCCTGCTTCTGAGGTGAAAGCATAGCTCATCATCTGCAGCTTAGTCGAGTCGATTATGAACCTCTGGTACAGAGCGAAGTGGGGGTTCGAATCTAAGGCTCAGGCGGTTCTACGACCGTGTAGACTGCAGATTCCTCGACTTGCACGTTAGGGTGTTGGGGTTTCGGGTTCCAGTAAATTTGTGAGATAACAAGCAGGAGGTGGCTACACGGGCAGTGGGGCCTTTGTGACGTGGACTGGGTAGTTTCTTAGGTTAGAGGATATCGGCGAAATACAAAAAAGGGCCCACACTCGGAGTGCAGATTGAACACACGGAGAACGTACGTCTAGGAATCAACGGTACAAGATGTTTAAATTGTGGAAGCCGTGTTAGGAAAGTAACAGAGCTTCAATCGCTAATAGAAAGCACAAATGCTGAAATCGTTATAAGCACTCAGAAAGTGGTTCAAATGGCTCTGAGCACTATGGGACTTAACATCTGAGGTCATCAGTCCCCTAGAACTTGGAACTACTTAAACCTAACTAACCTAAGGACATCACACACATCCATGCCCGAGGCAGAATTCGAACCTGCGACCGTAGCAGCAGCGCGGTTCCGGACTGATGCGCCTAGAACCGTACGACCACCGCGGCCGGCTCGTTATAAGCACTGAAATATGGCTAAGGGAAGAGAGAAATTCAGCCGACATTTTTGCGAGTGCCGACAACTGTCGCCGAGCGGTTCTAGGTCCTTCAGCCCGGAATCGCTCTGCTGCGATGGACGCAGGTTCGAATCCTGCCTCGGGTATGGATGTGTGTGATGTCCTTAGATTAGTTAGTAGTCGGTCTAAGTCTACGGGACTGGTGACCTCAGATGTAAAGTCCCATAGCGCTTAGAGCCATTTGAACTTTTTTTTGCGAGTGACGTAACGGTGTTCAGAAAGGATATACTAAATGCAGTTGCCTGTGGCGTGTTTATTGCTGTTAAAAGCAGTTTATCTTGCAGCGAAATTGAAATTGATAGTTTATATGAGATAGTATGGGTAGAGGTTGTTCATGGCAACGGGAACAAAAATAACAATTGGACCCTTTTACAGACCTCCCAACACAGAAGATACAATTCTTCAAAGGTTCTAAGGTAACTTGAGTTTAATTTCAAACACGTACCTGACTCATACAGTTGGCGGTGAATTCAATTTACCCGCGATATGTTGGCAGAAATACATGTTTAAATCCGGAGGTATGCAAAAAACAGCGCCCGAATTAGTGCTAAACGCGTTCTATGAAAATTATTTCGAGCACTTAGTGCAGGAGCGCACTCGAATAGTAACAGGTTACGGGAACACAGTTCACCTCTCAGCAACAAATAATTCTGAACTAACAACGAGCATCAAAACGGATACAGGGATTAGTTAACACAAGGTTGTCGTAGCAAGACTGAATACGATAACTCACAAATCCACGAAAAATTAACGAAAAATGTATGTATTCGAACAAAGAAGATAAAAATTCGATTGACGCTTTCCTGAGAGGCCATGTCTACCTCTTCCAAATTAACAACATGGCCCTAAGCACTATGGGACTTAGCATCTGAGGTCATCACTCCCCTAGACTTAGACCTGCGTAAACGTAACTAAGGACATCACACACATCCATGCCCGAGGCAGAATTCGAACCTGCGACCGTAGCAGCCACATGGTTCCGGACTGAAGCGTCTGCAACCGCTCGGACACCCAAATTAACAATGGTAAGTGTAAACCAGATGTGACCTGAATTCAAAGAAACAACATCGACAGCGATTGAGAGATTATACAAAATAAATTAACGAAAGACGGAGCTCATCTCCCATGGTATACAAACCAGGTCAGAACACTGTAACAGAGCAGTCAAATTTAAACGAACTCTAAAGACCAAAAATTGGTGATCTTTTACAGAAGCTCGAAATTCAGTGCAGATGTCAACGCGAGATTCATATAACCGTTTCCACAACGAAACTTTGTCTCGATACCTGGCAGAAGATCCAACGAGTTTCTGGCGGTGTGTAAAGTTTAATAGCGGGAAGACACAATCAGTGCCTTCTTTGCGCGATGTTGTTGTTGTTGTGGTCTTCAGTCCTGAGACTGGTTTGGTGCAGCTCTCCATCCTACTCTGTTCTGTGCAAGCTTCTTCATCTCCCAGTGCCTACTGCAACCTACACCCTTCTGAATCTGCTTAGTGTATTCATCTCTTGGTCTCCCTCTACGATTTTTACCCTCCATGCCGCCCTCCAATGCTAAATTTGTGATCCCTTGATGCCTCAAAACATGTCCTACCAACCGATCCCGTCTTCTAGTCAAGTTGTGCCACAAACTCCTCTTCTCCCCAATCCTATTCAATACCTCCTCATTAGTTACGTGATCTACCCACCTTATCTTCAGCATTCTTCTGTAGCACCACATTTCGAAAGCTTCTATTCTCTTCTCGTCCAAACTAGTTATCGTCCGTGTTTCACTTCCATACATGGCTACACTCCATACAAATACTTTCAGAAACTACTTCCTGACACTTAAATCTATACTCGATGTTAACAAATTTCTCTTCTTCAGAAACGATTTCCTTGCCATTACCAGTCTACATTTTATATCCTCTCTACTTCGACCATCATCAGTTATTTTACTCCCTAAATAGCAAAACTCCTTTACTACTTTAAGTGTCTCATTTCCTAATCTAATTCCCTCAGCATCACCCGATTTAATTTGACTACATTCCATTATCCTCGTTTTGCTTTTGTTGATGTTCATCTTATATCCTCCTTTCAAGACACTGTCCATTCCGTTCAACTGCTCTTCCAAGTCCTTTGCTGTCTCTGACAGAATTACAATGTCATCGGCGAACCTCAAAGTTTTTACTTCTTCTCCATGAATTTAAATACCTACTCCGAATTTTTCTTTTGTTTCCTTTACTGCTTGCTCAATATACAGATTGAATAACATCGGGGAGAGGCTACAACCCTGTCTCACTCCTTTCCCAACCACTGCTTCCCTTTCATGCCCCTCGACTCTTATAACTGCCATCTGATTTCTGTACAAATTGTAAATAGCCTTTCGCTCCCTGTATTTTACCCCTGCCACCTTCAGAATTTGAAAGAGAGTATTCCAGTCAACATTGTCAAAAGCTTTCTCTAAGTCTACAAATGCTAAAAACGTAGGTTTGCCTTTTCTTAATCTTTCTTCTAAGATAAGTCGTAAGGTTAGTTTGCGCGATAGCAATCGAAATAATATCGATGACAGTGCTAATAAAGCAGAGTTACTAAATACATCCTTCCGGAATTCCTTCACCAAAGAAGACGAAGTAAATATTGTAGAACTGGAAACGAGAACATAGCATGGATTTAGAAAACATCATCCTTGTGTAACACAACATTTCATGTGAGTAAAGAGCTAGTTGAGCGCTGAGTGTTAGGGATTTCAGATGATTTCGTATTTCTAGATTTAGAGGAGCTTTTTAACACTGTATCTCAAAAGTGGCTGGTTATCAAATAGCGTGCAGGTGGAATATCGCCTGTTATGCAACGGGATTCATGATTTCCCAGAGAGATCACAGTTCGTAGTTAATGACGGAAAGTCATCGAATAAAACAAAAATGATTTCTGGCGTTGTCCAAGGTAGTGTTCTAGGCCCTCTGAGGTTCCTAATCTACCGGGTGATCAAATAGTCAGTATAAATTTGAAAAATGAATAAATCACGGAATAATGTAGATAGGTACAAATTGACACACATACTTGGAATGACATGGGGTTTTATTAGAACCAAAAAAAATACAAACGTTCAAAAAATGTCCGACAGATGGCGCTTCATCTAATCAGAATAGCAATAATTAGCATAACAAAGTAAGACAAAGCAAAGATGATGATCTTTACAGGAAATGCTCAATATGTCCACCATCATTCCTCAACAATAGCTGTAGTCGAGGAATAATGTTATGAACAGCACTGTAAAGCATGTCCGGAGTTATGGTGAGGCATTGGCGTCGGATGTTGTCTTTCAGCATCCCTAGAGATGTCGGTCGATCACGATATACTTGCGACTTCAGGTTACCCCAAAGCCAATAACCGCACGGACTGAGGTCTGGGGACTGGGAGGCCAAGCATGACGAAACTGGCGGCTGAGCACACGATCATCACCAAACGATGCGCACAAGAGATCTTTAACGCGTCTAGCAATATATGGTGGAGCGCCATCCTGCATAAACATCGTACGTTCCAGCAGGTGGTTATCAGCCAGGCTGTGGATGATGCGATTCTGTAACGTATCGGCGTACCTCTCACCCGTCACGATTGCAGTTTTGCTGTCCAGCGCCATCTGTCGGAAATTTTGTGAACTTTGTTTTTTTTGTTCTAATAAAACCCCACGTCTTTCCAAGCATGTGTGTCAATTTTTAGCTCTCTATCTACGTTATTCCGTGGTTTATTAAGTTTTCAAATTTATACTGACTTTTTGATCACCCTGTATATAAACGATTTAGGACACAATCTGGGCAGTCCTCTTAGGTTGTTTGCAGATGATGTTGTCGTTTGACGTGAAGTCATTTGAAGATCAAAACAAATATCTGTATGTTGTGAAAATTGGCAAGTGACCCTAAATAATGGAAAGTGTGAGGTCATCTACATGAGTGGTTACACGATAAATCAATCAGATTTATAGGCCATAGATTCAGCTAAATGCCTAGAAATTACCGTTACGCACAACTTAAATTGGAAAGAACACAGAGAAAATGATGTGGAGAAAGCCAACGAATGACTGTGTTTCATTGAAAGAGCACTTAGAATATGTAATAGATCTACTAAAGAGACTGCTTCCCCTACGCATGTGTGTCCTCTTTTGGAGTACTGCTGCACGGTGTAGGATCCTTAGCAGAAAAAAATTAACGATGAACATCAATAAATTTCAAAAAAAGAGAAGGTAGTTTGTTATAGAAGTCTTGTAACTCATTAAATATGATGCATGTTTTCTAAATAAAAAAGGTAAACAAACTGCGGCAGAGAAAAAGTTGGCTTCGTCAGCACGTAGGTGAACTCTTTTTCTTGAGGGGGAGAACTCCGCAATGGAATCACCTGTCTCCGTCTGACATTCCATGCTCCAGCAACGTGGATGAGCTCGGTGTGACCTGGAGTACACGGTTCGTCCAGCACATCGCGAAAACACTGTCGCTCCTGCAGCAAATATAAAAACAGCGCACTGAAGAAGATAAGACAGGTAAACGCGAAAATGAAACAGCTATGTACGTCCCTACCTCTCCCCCTTTCCACCCCAACACACTGTAATTGAATAACACCGGCGCGCTCCAGCCCCTGCGTAGTTCCAGCAGTTGCCGTCGCGCCTCGTGGCGCCACCAGACCCTGTGTTCCGAACGTTGCCGTGTCCCGGCTCCGCTGTTTACAATTTAATTTTCACTGCCGCAGCGGTGCGAAAAAGCGTTAAATGACGCAGATAATTGAGGCCACGGCACGACCAGTTACCGGCGTCCTGCGCGTTTATTAATTTCTTTTTTAACTGTCTTGCTGGGCCTTTTTTGTGCCTTTCTCTGACCCCAGCACACTATATGCAGCGCGCAAGGCCTGATGAAGTGTGCTAGCGGTGAACAATGGACTGCATCTGCAACACACCGGGATTAACGGCCAAGGTTTACAGCGGCGGCAGCAGTAGCAGGGCGACACTATCCAGGCTCTTTATTGCTGTCGTAAAACTGCGGATTTTATCCCTGGCAATGAATTCTGCCGGCCCTAGTGTGCAATCTGTTCGCAGCCAGAGGGCACAGCTAGAACATACAGAAGATTACGACATACCAACGCTAAATGTGACGCTAATCTTTCTTTCCTGTGTCCGGAAGTTGAGTGTGCCTCGAACACAGGCTTTAAGTTTGTAAAATCATTCACCCTAGGATATAAACATTACAGATAATACTCTGATTTAAATATTTCATTGATATGCAGTTAGTGTTACGCTTTTCATCACGGTCGTCCATCCCTGTTTTACGAAATTTGCTGTGTTACATGACCATAAAGATCTACCAAACCTTTGTTGATTGTTAGGACGTTTCCGAGCCCTTATGAATTTAAATACATATAAGAGTACTGCATAAACTATGACTTTCATAGTTATCATGATTATCTTTTCAACATATCACCTCACTGTATTCTTCAGGGGTGGAGGTATACGGCTTGCGTTTAGGTTTTCACGTAGGTTCTGCTACGAGTAATTTGTTTATCACTTTCGAAAGCTAAACACATGTTGTCGCTGCCATTAACTGAAAAGCTAATTTGGCTGCAGTGTTTTCAACACTAAAAATTGTCGTACGAACACAACTTTCATGAAGATTTCGCCCCTTTCAGAAATATTCCTCTCTTGGTGCTAAATCTCATTTCTTCCTCCCTACTACTGCTGTCTAATCTCAGTGCAACTACCTCTCTCTTTTCCGTTGTCATTGACATATACTCTTGTCTCTCATTATCTACTCTCACCTACTTTCTGTTTCTCCTTACTCCTGCCCTTCCCTCCCCCCCTTCCTCCCTTGCACTGTCTCCTCCAACCTTTTCCAAGTACCGTTCTGTCACTGTCAACTAAGTTTAACTACACTATGTCCCTTCCTTTCTCTCATACTGGCATTGTCTCTATCGCTCTTTCTATAACACAACCCTGTCTAAATTTGCTTTACTTCACGTCTGTCATCACAAACTTTTCGTCATCAGATTACCAGTCTCGGTCTATAATGACCAACTTCAGGTCTGTTTTATAAAAACGATGTCCTAATATACTGCAGTTTGTGACCGTAGACGTAAAGTAAAGGAAATTTATTCTATATACGGGTCACTGTTTTATTCCTGACAGGGTCGCAGCATGTGACAACCCCGTCTTTTATCTTCTAGTATTTATTACTTTTCTGTCTCTGGTCACTGCCACTGTCTTCCTATCTCTCAGCATAAAGAAACATATGTTCGTATGCCACAATTATTGGTAAAATTTTTGAAGGTGTAAGGAATGTAGAATGAGGCAGCCGGTACCACATTTTTCAGGCAGTCATTTAAAGAAACAGGGACATACTTGCAGTTTCTGTCCACCGATAGGAGAATTTTTCCTCTAGTTCCCTTCTTTGCCTTGGTGCAGCAGGGCATGTAAATCATAAAGAAATCTGTTGGTCAGTAAAATTTGTCTAGCTTGCTTATATGAGATTCACATCACGCAAAACTAATTTTACACCTCAGACCGAAATTTACGTGCGAAGAAAATTTGCATGTTCTTCAGGACAACAACATTGATTTTGCAGGTGATAACGGGGACACTTTACAGCATATTTCTTCGTGCTACGTCACTTTATAAACTACATTTTCACTTCACACCAGATTCTACGTGCGTATTTTACGTGTACAAGAAGAGTAACTCGAAACAATATGCACCTTGGAAACGGCTAAAGATATGAAGAAAGTTTTCCAGGCTGTTCGGAATCGGGATCTTAGGAGTACATCGTAAAAATTATAGTCATTGCTGTACACAGTCGTTTTGGAATCGTCGGCTGCGTTTTGGTCCTTCGGTGACTGCGGAAATATAGTAAAAAAATCCTGCCTGTAGTATTTTCCGAGGATCTATCCATGAGAACCATCTGAAAAATCCTTCCTGTGGTATTTTCTGTTGATCCATCCTTAAGAACCATCAAATGCAGGAAGAACCAACCGATTTGTTCCATTGCCTAAGCAGGAGGAAGTGTGTAATACTCGTACTTTCTCAGAGTTCTTTGGATAATAACACTAAGAAGAACATTCTGTTAGATATACGAAGGGTTCATAGCCCAAGGATTATCAAAAATGCTTGACCCTACTTTTTTTATCAACAAGAGAATCCGAGGTATGAACACTGGAAAATTCTCTGTTTTACGCACGGATTTCTGTAACATATTAAGGAAGCATGCTGTCGCATGCATACCGACTGAAAAATCTTATTTTTGGAGAAAAACCATTTAACTGCGTTACTTAAATTAATTTGATAAAAAAATGTTGCAATTCATTGTACAGTAAATCATGAACTATTACATTCTTTAAAATTAGTGCAGTCATCTGTTGTATCCGAGCTAACGAAAGAGTTGTTCGATGATGATTCAGCTATTGTGTGTGCATAAGAAGGTTGACTCGGATTATAATGTTTTAGTTTTTTGGTGGTTTTAAGAAAAGCTATGATGACGCAAGCAACTAATTTAGCGCATCAGTCATGGTATTTTTCCGAAAGATATCCGTGAATAATTTCCTTGGTATTTTTTTTGTCTCTGTTTCGAGATTCTTGAACTTCCTCGGATGATTAACTGACTGGAAGTGGCGCCCATTCGACAATGAGGTGCTGTAGGCATATATTATCACAGGAAACTTTCTGCCAACATTTTACAGTATGCACACAGTATTGCTTGAAAACATCTACATCAACATGACGTAACGTGCATTATATTCTCTTCCCGAAATTTAAATAGTTTCTTTTCCTTCGTAGAAAACAGTTCCTCCAAATTTTCAATTTTCTCACCACGTTCCAAATAAAATTGTTTGTAATGTCGCAGAAGAAGGTGAGTACTACAGTCACTGTAGTGTAGTTGTTATGTTATTAGATTGAACTGTAAAATTTTTATTTCTATATTCGGTTCGAGTACATTCTAAAAGTATCCACGAATGTCAAGAAACATTGTTCTGGAATGTTCTGTAACTGTATGTACACAGTATGTGTTCTGGCCGGAGGCAGTTCGCTCCGATCTCTTGTATGTGCAAGTGCTGAATAAACATTCGTTAAGTGAAGTTATTGTTCGTCATTCATCTAATTACACTTTCTTCTACGTGACAGTATGGAGTATCGAAGATTTTCCGCCAACGACAATTTATAGTATTTGGTGAAATATTTAATATTAACTTTTAAAACCTTATAAGTTTAGTCATTTTAAACTGATATTGAGGGTAAGATAGTGGATTTCAATTTAAAGTTACACACTGATACCAACTTACGTGTCCCTATACTACAGGATCCCCTCTTAGCTAGCCGAACATAGAAAGTGATGTTAGAAACGCAGTGGTGCCCCGTGAAACGAGACATCGGAGTAAATCAAAAACTACGCCATAAGCGTGATTCTAGAGTAAAGAAGACCAAAAACCTCGATACAACTAACAATAATTCTCATTAACTTTCCATGCTCGGGGTTCAGTCATGTAGAATTTATAAAGGACATCATATTCACTGTTGACTGTAAAAATTATTTATTTCACTGTTGCAATTTCGGATGTTACCCATTTTCAAGTGGTAGTGGAAATGATTTTGCTTAATGCATGTTAGACTTCAAAATAATCTGACATGTATATTTTTGACGATGATGAGTATACGTGTCAGGGACTTCTAAAGTCGGATATCTGCCGAAGAAAAAAAATTCACACCACAACTTTAAAATATCCCAAAGGCTGAAATTTTAGTTGTAAAATACATAATTTCTATAGTCATGGCCGAGCGGTTCTAGGAGCTACAGTCTGGAACTTCGCGACCGCTACGGTCGCAGGTTCGAATCCTGCCTCGGCATGGATGTGGGTGATGTCCTTAGGTTGGTTAGGTTTAACTAATTCTAAGTTCTAGGGGACTGATGACGTTAGAAGTTAAGTCCCATAGTGCTCAGAGCCATTTGAACCATCTACAGACAACGGTGAACATGATGTCTTTTAAAAAACACAATTATTCCGTTCCACTTTAAAAATATAATCGCGTAACAATACCAGCAAACTCAATATTGTCATAAAAAATAAATATTATACAACATATGGAAAACATTATCCATAAATTAAGCAAACCTCCAATAATACTTACCAGTAAGAAGCACTGAAGTAAGATTTTCTAGACTGCTCCGATTCTCGCTGCAAACAAAAACACGCGGCGAGTGTGTCGCATAACAAAATTATTCTGATCTGCTCTCGTGCTTATGGTTGAACGGCCAAGTAAGTATTGTCAAGCGATGTTAAGCAGTGGTAGCACCTTATGGGATTACGGGATACTTCGTAAGAAGTGGTCCGCTCTGCACTGTGATGATATGCTAAACAGACATGCATTTTCGCTTTTAAATAGTGATCGATTCGATTCGATTCATAGTAACACTGCGATCGCGGTCAGATCCAGAAACAACACATATTTTTTGCCATTTTCGTTGTTCAATCTGATGGGTAATAGTTTCGAAACAGGTCCTGAAACGTTATCACCGGTCTCCCCAGCACAAACAGCTGTGGATCCACCACCCACACCAGACCAATTGCAGAGGGATACAGCTGAGTCATGCAGTATATAGGAGACTGAACATCCCATCGAAAAGTCTGTGTGAAAACTTTCTGAAAGCACGTATGACACGCTGGAATTCTTTCGTTAAACGCGCGTTGGCCAGGCAAAAGCAAACAGACTGTACATCAACAAGTGGGCACGAAAGCCTCAGAATTTCTTTTCTATGAAGGCAGTAACGAAGAAGGATGAAACGGTGCACAGAGAGACTCTCCATCAACTTCAAATAATGACCACGATGAAAGCAGTGTTGGAAACATGCCTTCGGAAAGTTATAAAGACAGGTAAGACAGGAACTGGGGATTGAAGGATCAAGCATAAACAAACAAAAACACAGGAATAGAGACGCGGGGTCTAATCTTAGTCCAGCATAAGATATTTTACAGGGTCAGGAGCAACACTTACAGATAAGGGAATTGAAAAGTAGTCTACAGCCAGAGATGATGATATTGACTCATCAATATTACAAAATTTGTACAGCAAATATCAACACGTTTTGCAGGGTACAACGTATTTCTCTACAGATGTTGAGGTACTAACATAGCGACATAAAAGACGGTATTCATCTGCAGAGGCTGGCAGACTTTCGAACTGCAGAGGAATATGTGACAATAGAAGCTACAACGCTTGTAAATGTTTGGGCTCCTTCGGGAAGCAGTTGTAGTGAAGTAAGAGCCAATGTTTTTAAACAGGAGGCCGTGCACATTTCATCAAGGACATGGAGCAAAGATGTGTGTGATGATTACTGTAACTCTCTCATTAACTAAACTGACAAATAATCAAATTTTAACATCATTTTTGTAGCTCTCGTACATTGTAAAAAACTTCAAAAATAATCCATAAATGGGAGGCAATATACATAAACTTATTAATGTACACCTACTGTTCAGTGAACAGGACAGATCGGATTTACATCTCACATTACTTGGTACGTAATGCCGATACATCATAAAACTGGTGGTGAATAGAAAAAAAACGATTAAATATAGTTACACATCTGATGAAAAATTAAAGTTAAGAAATCAAACAGTATGTTTGTATTCGAGTCTCGGTCAAACATAATTTTTGAGTTGTTACGATACACTCGAGAGCTGTGCCTTAAGACTATCGAGAAAACGATTCCAGCTCCTGTAAAATTGTAATCAGAGAAACTAAAAAGGTTTTGGAATAAATTTACAACAATTTTATGGATTCACAAGACATGGAATAACATGTGCCATAATGTGAAGTGTATGGTTAATAGAATTTAGACCCCACTTCGTTACTCCTGCCCGCTGTCACGAATAAGAAAACTGGAAGCAAGTCGCCTTTTGATATAGGAAGGATCCTCTGTGGTAGCTAGAACATGGCTTTCGCGATGTCGCCAGAACTCCAGATCTGGACGAGACACATCACGGTCTTCCCTGACAAGCCACTCTCTCCCACATACGGGCCGCTGAGTCATGACAAGAATTCCTGGAGTCTGCAGAAAAGCGGGCGTGCAGCCCTCTGAGATCAGAAGAGGAAAGCTGTCACTGTTCTTTGCGGATAGACATCTAACCCTCCTCATTGCTCTGTACTGATGTCCGCTGCATTAAGAGACCACTGAAACTGCACACTACGTTTGCTGTGAGACTGATGCGAAGTAACTTTAATAAACTGGGCAGTTAACACAAATATACTGTCGAGGTACATTGCGTCCTGACACTTTTAATATTTTGATCTCCTTAGCTTTAATTTATGGTTACGATGGGCCTAGAGTAAAAAAGCTCTTTCACGGGCCCATCTCTCTTTTGATGTTGTCTGTCTCTTCCTTTCATACTTTTTTCACATTGTAACATGTGGCGCTTCCAGAACATTTCCCCATTACAGCTGCTTCAACCAAGCTCAGTGATGTGCTGGACTCGAATTCTGGGCGTGAGTAATGGTGTTTAATTCCTCGTTTGGCCATCTAGATTTATCTTTTCCTGTATTTCCCAAAATAAAGAGGAAAGACGAAGTGGTTCATTTGACATGGCCGATAACCTTTCCCACTTTATACAATATGAGCTTATGCTTAGTCTAATAGCCCCATCATCGGCTAGACGTTAACCATTAATTTCACTTCCTCATCGTGCTTCTTCCATCATCATGATAATTTCTGGATGTAGATATCCCACTAAACTCCTGCTAAGTGCTATTCTCTCCTACTCTTCATCTTGTACATTACCTGTCCGCGATTCTTAACATTCTTCCATAGCGCCACAGCACAAATGCTTTCAGTGGATTTTCCATGACTCAGTTGTTATTTCCATACAATACTGCCTTGCAGATGTACCTTTTCAGCAACGTCTACCCAGAATCGAATCTCGTACATTTAACTCCTTTTGGGCTATATTACTGAAAGAAATTTTTCTCAGTTACGCCAGGAAGATTCTGCCATCATCCATGGTTTATTCGTCCTGTATATGTTACATCCTAGAAAGATTATTTCATTTCTTCTGATAGCGTGTCGTTTTCTGTCTTCATTTTGTGCGAGTACTGATGCTGCTGTTAAGGGCCGCTATGAAAACCTATCCTATTTGGTGATCACTAGGTCCACTCTATGAGTTCTGTGGTGAACGATTGTATGAAGTCATCCAGATTGACAATATAAATTACATCGACTACATTTATAAAATTTAAAAATGTTTTTGGTCTGCGCTGGAACACATTTCTGCTGTTTACCTGATAGGTACTTCATTGGGTTTTCTTAAAGATCGAATTCGCTAATCAGTGCTAGTTGCACGTTGATAGCCATTGAGAAGATAGCTCTGGTCAGCATTTTCGCCTGTATGTTGTGTTTAATGGTACAGATCATCCAACAATAAAGCTTAATTTCAACAGGGACAGTGCCAGAAATGTCTGACACACCGTGCAGAATAAGCTGCATGTGTATCGCAGGACAGCAGAGCCCCTCTCATCTCTTAGATTCAAGACCTTCTCCAGCGTGTTCTAGATTTAAAGTCAGCTGGGCATATTTCAAAGCGTGTTATACCAATTTTCATTTAATTGCATGTAAATTCTAAAAACAACATTCTGAAGAACAGTGTGATTATTTTCGGCTGTTGATACGGTAATCTAAGTATCTTCCTGTCTTTAGCCTTTTGTGTCTGTTGCAGGTAAGATGCTCTTGGACTTGTCGCTTCCTACACAAGTGGCGTAGCTGAAGTGAGACTGAACGACATGGGAGCTTCGGTCTTTATGAGGTACGTCAAACTAAAACTCTACTGATAGTGTATTAACAGAGAACTGGCTCGTGCGTGACTGACATTTCATGACAACGGGTAAGATAACATCTGTCCCGTCATTTTTGAACCTGGGGTTGAACTTTTCTACCTGTTACGCGTTCAAGATACATCTGGGTTGCTTACAGCATGAAACAAAGGAAATTTCCGCGAACAATTCTAGAAACTTTAGACTTAAACGAACGTATTCTATCCTAGACCTGAAACTCCCGTATTCTCAAACGGTCTGCGATAGTTATTCTAGTTCAGGGCCGGCCAGAAATTCTGCACGCGTGCGGTGCTCCTGCACATGTGCTACTTCCGGGTCACAGCGTGCACGCCGCAGCCTTCAGCGTTCATGTAGTGCATGTTTCTACACACACAGATGTCGCTCCTCTGTTACACAAAGTGCGTTATCGGCACCTCATATGTATATCACAACCTGGGCTGTATCTGTAAGATCTGTTGCTTCATCGAGCGCAACAGAGAAACAACAAAGTATTTAGCCGTATTTATTAGCTGCCTGTGCAGATCGTCGACCATAGCACTGATACGTCTTGTCACTGTTTGTTTGGATAGACTGATTTCTTGAAACCTGCCAACGTTCGTGGGACACTCAAGTTCGGCGCATCAATCAGACACCCTTTCACAAAGTCCCCTTCGGAAAAGCGTTTCCCAGATTGTGCAATTCTTAATACGATTTTAAAACTTGCTCGCAGTGAAGATTTAGTGTGGTTGTCTTTCTGGAAAATTGAAAACAGTACATTGTATAGCGTACAGTAAAACAGACATAAATGTAACACAAGAAACTAAGAGTTCAAGAAGCATCAGTTACTTTGACGTACAGTAAAATCGAGTTGATGTGTCTCATCCATTTTCTGAAGGCCATTTAATTTTGCTTGCCGTTCTTCTCTGTTGAGTACACTACACTCGTCTTTGTGATATGTATTGTAATGCCTTTCAATTGAAAACTTACGCTGGACGCCTATTATTCGGCGGCACAGCAAACACTGTGAGTTTTCACCAACGGCTACGAAAAAGAATTGCAGTTCACAGTCATTTTGAAACGACTGAGAACATAGATCTCCCGTCCTTTGCTTTTTCACAGTACTTGCCATTTCTCAGTACTTCTCTGTTAAGGTTACGGTCACCAGGGGTAAACGAGACTGGATATGTTGCGCTCTTGCTTGTACCACGGGGAAGTGAAGCCGCCGCCGTTCATTTAGGTCACATGTCTAATAACGGATGTCGCTGTCGCTTGCTGTCGCACACGTGCGCACATGTGCAACACTTTCGCACGTCTGCACACTGTGCAGCGTTTGGCCGGCCCTGTTCTAGTTAATATTAACGTCATGCTTAATTATGATGACTGATTTTTTTTTACATTGTCAAAAAGTCCTGATGAGCTGAACATTTGTGGTGGCGTATAGTGAAGCTCCTGCGGGTGAAAAATCATGTGTTCCCGTTGCTCACAACGTTTCTTTTCTGTCACTGTGAGTTAATGCCGTTTGTGTCACTAATGAAACGCTTGCAAGAGTAAAAAAACTACGCCAGCTTATAACTAACCTTACAAGCTGTAAAAAGGCAGCAGTTACCGGATGAGCAGAAAGGAAAATGAAAAACTGATAACTTAAAAGCTCTGCAAGTACCGCGAAACAGTGTTCAAAGAACGGCTACTTATTAACTGTTTTTGAAGGAAAAAAATACTGCCAGAACATTTGTATTTTCCAGTTAAAGTATTGCTTGAAGTTCTGTTTGCCTTTATTTAAGATTCTAATTGCTTTGAGTGTTTATACGTAGTGTTGACTAATAGTTAAACGATCTGTGAACCGACGAGGCGCTTTGTTAACTTAACGGAAGTGTAAATGCAAGCGGTAGTGAACTGCATTACCCGGCTACATGAACTTCTCGCTAGACCAGAAAGTCACCAATCTGTGAGTAACGTGAGTAATTTGTGAATGCATATTGGCGGATGTAACGAATATTCCAAGTCTTTAAACGCATTTTCTTGAAAATATCTTCGACTTAGTGCCAAGGCGTGGCCCTATAACTTTCTGATCACCTTGTAATTTGACCGTGGTAGCTACAGATATGAAACTCGACATGTACACAATTACGAGGGGCGTTCGAAAAATCCGCGCAAAAATAAAAACTAATTACTTGTTTGGCGTAAACCTTTTTTATTTTTCGACATAGTGTCCTTTTAGACTTATATACTTCGTCGAACTCTGCTCTAATTTGTTGATCCCTTCCGCATAATAGGAATTGTCTAAGTCTGCAAAATAGCCATTAGTTGCTGCAATCACCTCCTCGTTTGAATAAAATCTTTGTCGCATCAGCTGTTTCTTCAAATTGGGGAACAAATAGTAGACCGAGGTAGCCAAGTCTGTAGAATAGGGGGGATGTGAAACGAGTTGGACTCCTATTTCCATTAATTTTGAGACCACAACTGCTGAGGTGTTGTGATGAAAAGGAAATTCTTGCTGTCCAATCGCCGGCGTTTTCTTGCAGCTCGGTTTTCAAACGGTCCAGTAACGATGAGTAGTATGTACCTGTAATAGTTTTACCCTTTTCCAGATAGTCTATGAGGATTATCCCTTGAGAATCCCAAAAGACAGTCGACATAACCTTTCCAGTCGATAGAATAGTCTTCGCTTTTTTTGTGCAGATTCTCCCTTGGTAACCCTTTGTTTAGATTATTGTATGGTCTCGGGAGTATAGTAATGTATCCATGTTTCTTCCACAGTGACTAAATGACGCTTAAAATCCTGCGGATTCTTAATGAACAGCTGCAAACCATCCTTGCAACACTTCACATGATTCCGTTTTTGGTCAAGCGTGAGCAGTCGCGGAACCCATCTTGCGGACCGCATTCTCATGTCCAAATGTTTATTTAAAATGTTATGTACCCGTTCATTCGAGATGCCCACAGCACTAGCAATCTCAAGCACCTTAATGCTTCTGTCATCCATCACCATTTCAAGGATTTTATCAAAGATTTCTGGAGCCATAACCTCCACCGGGCGTCCGGAACGTTCAGCATCACTCATGCCCATATATAGCAACTCTGAAAATTTTGAAACCACTCATAAACTGATCTAATCGAAAGTGCAGAGTCACCGTAATGTTTATCAAGCTTCTTTTTAGTCCCCTGAACCGTTTTGCCTTTAAAAAAGTAATGTCTAATCACCACAAGAAATTCTTCTTCGTCCATTTTTTGACAATCACTCGACTTCCTTGATTCACACGAATGCCAAACACAAAGAAATAGACCAATATGAATGTAAATTGGTGTCCGTTCTCTCCAAAGAAGCTAAAAACATGACTTCGATGTGCGCCGGTGGTGCCATCTCTCGGACTTTGCACGGACTTTTCAAACGCCCCTCGTACAGCTCGTGAGAATGTTGACGGTGATTTCATGACTTTGTACTATATTCTACGTATGCAGTAACCAACGAAAATACTAGTTAACGTATGTTGTACGTTTTTAAAATTTCAGATTCTCGTGGCTGGGTATTACAAATAAATGCTCGTCCGCCAAAATGAGCCACTATCAGTTGGAAAGGCGTGAATAAGTCTAGAATGGTACGAGTAGACATTGTCCTGTAATGTTGTTACGGGATGATTCAGAGAAAGTTTACAAACTGATGGCACATCGGGCCTACTGCAAGGATCAGTAATCACTTAGGAACCAGGGGTCGCAAAGGCCACACGAGGCTACTAAACGCCGATGCAATTATTTAGTCACATTACGCCCATTACAGGAGATGCTCAAAGTTTTGTCCAAATGTATACACACACGCCTGACATCGACACTGCAATGAACGGCGCACCCTCCCAAACATACCTGATATATCTCGAAGACATCCTGCAGCCGCAACAATCCTGCCCACTAGGTCCTCCGGTGCTGTAACAGGTGTTTCATACACAGGGCCTTTCAGATTCCCCCACAGGAAGAAATCGATTGGGGACAGATCGGGTGTTCCTGGTGGCCGTAAGACTTGCCCACGTCGATCAATCAAGCTGCCGGAAAAGGTTGCCTTCATTGTTCACTCACTTGTCTCCTGAAATACGCAGGGGCTCCGTAGTGCTGAGATCGAATGCGGTGACGAGTAGTAATTGCTGCGTCATTCAGCATGTCCAGCAGAAGCTATCGCAGGAATATGAGATACGTGCGGCCGGTCTGACAGAACATATACGACCCAATTAGTCTCCGACAATGCCAGCCCACATGTTAAGGGTAAATTTACGTTGTGAGCCATGCGTACGTGTAGCATGTGCGTTCACATCCACCCACGTATACAGGCTGTGAACGTTCATCAAACTTTCGAGTGAGAACGCAGCCTCATCGGCGAAGAGGAAACTCGCAATGAATCTTCGGTCTGAAGTGGATGTCTGCAGAAACCACCACCCAAACCCCAAGCTATTGTTGTAGTCTCCCGATTGCAATGCCTGAACGCATTGGAAATGAAAAGGGTGTAGTCCTTCATCGTGTATACTTGCGACAGACGGAGGAATGTAGGATATCGGTGGCGCGTGATAAACCTCGTGTACTTGGTGCCGGCGTACGCTGAACCTTTCTAGAAGGCTATCTTCAGCCCCAACTGTCCGTGTTGTTCGTTGGCGACAAGCATCCGACTTGAGCACATGGAACGAGATGGTTCCGCACAATCGGCAGTGCAGGGTGGCGAATAATGTGTAGTACTGTAAGTAGGCTGTTTAGATTTTTATATTGGTAACGCCACGTAGCGCTCTGTATGAAAATCACTGGCTGTGCTGTGTGCAGTCTGTGGCTGGTTAACATTGTCGTAGTATTCGCTATTGTAGTGTTGGGCAGTTGGATGTGAACAGCGCGTAGCGTTTCACAGTTGGAGGTGAGCCGCCAGCAGTGGTGGATGTGGGGAGTGAGATGGGGGAGTTTTGAGAGCGGATGATCTGGACGTGTGTCCATCAGAGAGAGTAAATTTGTAAGACTGGATGTCATGAACTGATATATAGGTTATGACTTTTGAACACTATCAAGGTAAATACGTTGTTTGTTCTCTATCAAAATCTTTCATTTGCTAACTATGCCTATCAGTAGTTAGTGCCTTCAGTAGTTGGAATCTTTTATTTAGCTGACAGTATTGGCGCTTGCTGTATTGCAGTAGTTCGAGAAACGAAGATTTTTGTGAGGTAAGTGATTCATGAAAGGTATAGGTTATTGTTAGTCAGGGCCATTCTTTTGTAGGGATTATTGAAAGTCAGATTGCGTTGCGCTAAAAATATTGTGTGTCAGTATACGAGGTGTGGCTAGAAAAAAACCGGACTAGTACTGGTGAAACAATAAAACGAATGCAATAAGGCTGAAAGTCGCGTGGCCTGTCACGTGACTCTCGCTCCGCCTACTGCTCGAGTTTCATCTGCCTCCTGCACTCAGTCTGCCCGTGGCGTCTGTTTTAAGTAGTTGACGTTTTGTCTGTGCGGCGGAAAATGTTGAGTGTACGGAAAGAACAGCGTGTTAACATCAAATTTTGTTTCAAACTAGGAAAATCTGCAAGTGAAACGTTTGTAATGTTACAACAAGTGTACGGCGATGATTGTTTATCGCGAACACAAGTGTTTGAGTGGTTTAAACGATTTAAAGATGGCCGCGAAGACACCAGTGATGACACTCGCACTGGCAGACCATTGTCAGCAAAAACTGATGCAAACATTGAAAAAATCGGTAAACTTGTTCGACAAGATCGCCGTTTAACAATCAGAGCAGTGTCTGAGTTAACAGGAGTTGACAAGGAAAGTGTTAGGCAGACTCTTCATGAAAGTTTCAACATGAACAAAGTGTGTTCAAAAATGGTTCCAAAGTGTCTCACAATTGAACAGAAGGAACGCCGAAGAATGATTTGTTCTGACATCCTGGAAAACATTGAAAGTGATCCCACCTTCTTACAAAATGTTATTGCTTGCGATGAATCGTGGTTTTTTACTTACGATCCCGAAACTAAACGCCAATCGATGCATTGGAAAACTGCTGGTTCTCCACGACAAAAAAAAGCACGAATGTCAAAATCGAAATTCAAGGCAATGATGATTGTTTTTTTTTGACATCAAAGGGATTGTACATATTGATTGGGTACCAGAGGGACAAACAGTGAATCAGCATTATTACATTAGCGCCCTGGCTACCCTACGTGAGCGAGTACGGAGAAAACGGAACGATTTGTGGAGAAAAAAGTCATGGATCCTTCACCAAGACAATGCCCCAGCTCACAGTGCGTTGTCAGTGAAGACGTTTTTGGCAAAACACAACATTCCCATCTTAGATCATCCACCCTACTCACCTGATTTGGCCCCCTGTGACTTTTTTCTTTTCCCTAAAGTCAAGTCAGCTTGGAAAGGAACTAGATTTGAGACTGTTGAAGCAGTAAAAGAAAAAGCGACGGAAGTAATGTATGGACTTACCGAAAATGATCTGCAGCATTGCTATGAACAGCGGAAAATTCGTATGGAGCGGTGTAGAGACCGAGGAGGAGAGTACATTGAAGGAGATAACATGAAATTGTAAATAATTGCGAATAAATGTTTTTTCCAGCATCAGTCCGGTTTTTTTCTAGCCGCACCTCGTATTGATGATCGGAATAAGTAAAGAGAGAAATGTCTGAGCACGTTCAGTTCTGCTCAGCTGTTGGAAAATCAGATAACGTAAGAGGTTTATCAGCACAGTAATTCATTAATTTTTCTAATGGGATATTGCAGTACGGCACCTTTCTATCGTGATATTTCGCTAGATACCATTGCACGAATTGTCGTCGATTGCAGTTGGCCACTCCAAAAATCAAATGCATCTCAACCATTTCGCGGGACGTGTAGTTAGCCATGTTACTCCCAACGCTTCCCTGGAGTGAATGGCGACGGTCCCCGTGTGCTTTTCTCGTGTTTCTGCAGCAACGCCTTCTCGTGACCTTAGGTCCCTCTGGTGGCACTTGCGACCCCCTTGTTTCGATGTCATTACTGATTCTTGTTGTATGCCCGATGTGCCACGTCAGTTTCTAAACGTTTTCTTGAATCACCCGCAGGTTAACTTTTACAAGACGTAAAAAGACCACTTATAAGAATTGTATCTTTCCTCGTCCACTGCTTTACACGTCAGTATTCAACATAACAGCATAGGGACAGCCATAGCCACAATAACAATACAGCAACTGAATTATAACTGTCATTTTAAAAGCGTTTGGCGTTGGAAAGTAGACAAAGATTTTGACCACGGTCTTCACATAAAACTAAAAATGTTTTTAGCTTTAGAAGATTTAAAAAATCTATCTAGCATTAGCGCTATGAAACTTAAGTCATATGTTACTTCATGCCACTTCCAGGAACGATCGGAAAGTAATTAAAGCTATATAAAATGGCGCGCATTAATTACTCACAAAAAAACTAAACTGAGGTATCATGCTGATGAGACCGCTCAATGCCGACCGACTGTTGCCATTTGGCGTCATTTGGGTACGGTACGGAGGCGCAGGAGTTCAGCGTACCGTTCTCCCGACCGTCGTCGGCTTTCCATACGTTGGAGCCGCTAATTAACACTCAAGTAGCTCTTCAGCTGACATCACGAAGTTCAGAGGATTCCGTTCAGGCCTCCCACTAACAAACAATACATGGCACTATTGGGAATTCGAGCCGGAGCCCTCCGTATGGCAGTCAGACAGGTGACCTATCAGTTACAAATGCGGCCTTAGTTGTACTTTAGCAACCTGAAAAAAGGACCAGTAAAGTCAGTTTTATCGGAACCATAAAAATCTAAACTAATATCCCACGCGCGATGACGTCGCTTCACCAGTAGTAAACCGCACAACAACAACAACAACATAAGACATAATGGTGGCGGATGTCAGGCAATGACTACCAAACAGGATTATAAACATTTTCTTGCAATTTTAACTCAAATAACGCTCTAGGATGGGCAACCACAGCATAACAACATTGTATACAATGTGAAGGACAATCAAACAATTTAAAGCGAGAAATGGTAAAGTTTATTTTAAGACTGAATGAAATTCCACACCCGCGATATCTGTTTATCCTGTTTCCACTGTGTGACCACCGGTTTCACTCTTGGAGATACATCTCCAGGCCATATCTGCAAACAGAATAAAACCACAAACAAAAGCACTAGTAGAGCGGTTCTAGGCGCCACAGTCTGGAACCGCGCAACCGCTACGGTCGCAGGTTCGAATCCTGCCTCGGGCATGGATGTGTGTGATGTCCTTATGTTAGTTAGGTTTAAGTAGTTCTAAGTTCTAGGGGACTGATTACCTCAGAAGTTAAGTCCCATAGTGCTCAGAGCCATTTGAACCATTTTTGAAAAGCAACGTAATTTACCGAACAAAGCAAACAGAAGTCCCATTGTGCTCAGAGCCATTTGAACCATTTTCGAAAAGCAACGTAATTTACCGAACAAAGCAAACAGTAAAGCGATGTACTCACAAAACTAATACTTCATATGTCACGAATTCCAAAGTACATGTGCGCGTAAAAATATGTCACTCCTCGGTAAAACCTTGAATGAAACGACAGATGGACATGAGATCAGAACCATACATGAACACTAATACATCTCCAAAATAAACACAGTCAAAAGACGAGCCCGGACACCACGTGACAATCCAGGTATGATAGAATAAAGCCTATGAGCACAAAACATTGCAGAATGACCGTAATGCAAATCAAAACACAGTTTGTGGTGACGGTAAAGTATAAAAGAGAAGCAGCCTACCATCGTCAAAACCCGCCGCAGAATCAAATAATTAAGACACACGATCCTTGGGAGTCGTCAACATACTAAAATATACACCACCAATTAGTATAAGAACGTTGGAGTTTACGCCGTACAGTGTAATGATTCTCAAGGCACTTATATAGATCAAACAGGTAAAGGTTTTAGTACGCGGTTTAGGAAACACCTTTACGTGAATAACGCTAGTTCTGCCTTGTCGTTACATTTGCGGGAAAGGGGACATTCAGTAACAAGAATAGGAAACAAGCTTGACATTTTACGCATCGAGAATAAATGGACAGTGTTAGATATTTTCTACGTGATACATAGTTTTAGGGCTATTAGAGGAGCCCCATTACAGATACAGAACAGGCGGACGGAACTGAAAAATCGGCATCTATTACTGAATCTCGACTATTTATAGTCTCCTCACTAATGATAGGGTCCATGTGTGTTTCCATTCATCCTGAATACCTGAATAAATAATTGTTCCTGTCGCCTAGTTCCAGTTCTCCTATACTCCTTCTGTATTCCCAATCACCTCAGCCGTCCTCACTCCTTCCTCAAGCCCTCTCTCAACCTCCATCCCTCCCACGGGGTTTCTGCCCGGTATCGAGAGATCAGTTTTAGAAGGTTTTCGTCGATGCGTTTATCTTTGTCAGCTCTGGTCTGGTTTCACTAACATGAATCATGTGGTCTCTATACTCTCCACGTTAATTTGTACCGTTTAAAAAATGATAGGAGGCGATTTTACGTTAACTTGATCTAGCATTACTTACCATGGTTTTAGATATTTTGATTTTATATGTCTTATTTTCCTATATATTTTTTATATTTGTAATGTCTACCCCTGGTAGCTGAGTGTCGTCGGCTCTCAGCCGTGGCAGCGTGCGGACGGCCCCGCGCGCCGGCCAGTGCTCCGCTGCAGGCGTTGTTTACTTCCGCGTCGTAGCTTTCAGGCTTGCGTCCGTCCACCGTGAACAACATGTCAAGCGCTTACCGCCGTGCGACCCTTAAAGTTTCCTTCCCAGCTGAACATGCGCGACCTCGTGCACATGAAGTTGAAACGTTCATACGTGAAGAAGTTCGTTTAGATCCTAACCACGTTATCGGAATCCATTTTTCGATCACGAGTAGTGTCGTTCATATTCAAATGACAAACACCGAGGTGTGTGAAGATGTTATTCGCCGCCATGCCAATGGACTTAAGTTCAAATACTCTGATGGTCACGTCGGAGCTGTAACACTTGAACTCGCAGAGTACGGTCAACGCACGATTAGGATGTTTGAACTACCTTTTGAAGTGCCGAAGGACGAAGTTGTCTCTGCGTTACAACCATACGGTAACGTCATCGGTTACGTAGAGGAAAAATGGCAAACCTTCACGACCTACCATGTCCTTAATGGTGTGCGTCAGGTCAAAATTGAACTGAAAAAACATATTCCATCATACCTGACCATTGGCGGGGTGCGAGCCATTGTCATGTACGACGGCCAACCCCGAACATGTGCGGGTTGTGGACAAGAAGGCCACGTCAGATCCGCCTGCATGCGACGCCGCCTGATCCAGACGCCGGTCGGCGAGAAAGCGTCCCCAGCGGTGATGACTCAGATCCCTGTCACATACGCCAAGGTTGCCCAGGAAGGTAGCACGTCTACACAGAGTCTTCCTGCTCCGTTGACGTCGTCTGATCAGGTAGATGCAACCGCTCCTGAGATTCCTTCTGAGATGCCCCAGACGCCAGATCCTAACCTGCCGAATCATCGCAGCACTGTGACTGAAAATGCTACTGAGATGGACGTTGATCCGGGAGTGGTACCTACTTCTGCTTTCCTTCAGACTGGTCCGGAGTCAGACGAAAGCCACCCGCAATCGGACTCTGAACGACTTGTTCGAAAACAAGGGTCGACACGAAAGAGAAAGAAACGTAGCCGTACATTCTACGGATGGATACCGGGGATGCAGACCCGAAGATGGACGACAAACCGATCTTTGATGACGGAAAGGCTGATGCGAAAGACCCGCCACAGGCGACCACTGGCAACGAACACCCCTCCTTACTGACGCCGTCGCCCCCACAGGTCGACGTTGAAGAGAGCCTATCCGATGAGACGAAAACTACGTCTCCTCTCCACGTGGATGACGTGCACAGCCGATGCCCTACCGCAGCATCAGTCTCCTGGGCAGACGACGTGGAGATCGAAGGGACTGGGGTGGATGCTGCTGATGATGGGGCACCCCAATCGGTTGCGCCCGCGCCCGCAAACTCTCTACAATAGCAGCCTCTTTAGCGGACAGGCAAGATCGACGACCTCTCGCTCCTGAAGAAGAAGATCCAACTGTGCCTGTGGGACTCCAACACCAGCATTATCGTGTCGCAACGATTAACCTGGCGACCATTCGTGCGCCCCACAAACTAGCGCTGCTCCGCGATATGATTTATGATGCGGACATAGATATTGCGCTTTTTCAGGAAGTGCATGTCGCCGATTTTTCACCACCACATGGCTTCACGGTGCATCTTTCTCCCGCTTCGGACACCGGTAGTGGTGTTGCCATCATCTTACGCGAAGGTCTTCCTGCCGAAGATGTCCTATACCTCCCCAGCGGCAGAGGTATGGCCCTTACTCTCTTTGGTGTACGCATCATCAATATTTATGCGCCGTCGGGCTCCAGCTACCGTCGTGAACGCAATGCCTTCTTCGCGAATGAAGTCACACCCCTTTTTATGGGACCACACGAAGACTGGATCATGGGTGGAGACTTCAACTGCACCCAGCGACCTCAGGATCAATTGCCGCGTCACTCACCATGCGCAGCTCTGGAAACAGTCGTCACGCGGCTACAATTTGTCGACACGTGGAGACATGTTCACGGTGATCTTTTGGGCTTTACGTACCACACTGCGCACTCCTCTAGCCGACTGGATCGCATCTACATCTCGCGATCCCTAATTCAACACACTCGACAGGCTGAAATCTGGCCTGTTGCTTTCTCAGACCATGAGGCTTACTTCTGTGATGTTGTTCTCACAAGACAGGCAGTATGGCACGGACGTGGTTTATGGAAACTGAACACGGCACTTCTTAATTCACCTGACTGTCGACTTCTAATAGAAGACACTTGGATCACATGTAATAGACGCCGACCCACGTATCCGTCTACCATATCCTGGTGGATCCAATGTGCAAAACCTGCTCTTCGAAAAACTTTAATCCGGTATGGCAAAGAGATTGTCGCCTGGAGGAAGAGCACTATGAACTTTTACTACAGGATCCTACGAGAATGCTCCACGATGCCAGCCTCCCCTGAGCGCCATACAAGGATGAACCAAGCTAAGGCCCAAATCTCCAATCTCATGCGACGGCATTTGGAAGGGGCGATAGTACGAGCTCGTACTGCTGATCGCATGCCTCACGAACATCCGTCGATGTACCATATCATCCAAGAACGACAAAATCGACGCCGAAAATTGGTTCACGTTCTAATGGATCAAGATGGGCGTCGCTACGTAACCCAATCTGCCATAGGGAATGTGCTTCACGCCCACTACCGGCAGCTCTACGCCGCAGTTCCACATTCCCCAGAGTTGATCGAGGAAGTCTCACAGCTCAACTTCGGTGGTATCCCAGGAGATGCGGCGATTGACTTGATGTCGGAGGTGACTGATGAGGAAGTCCGCGATGCGATCCGGGCAGGAACCATCAATCGCTCCCCGGGCCCCGACGGTCTTCCCCTCGAATTTTATCGCACCTTCCGTGATTTGTTAGAGTCCACCTTCACCTCCATCTGTCGGGAACTGATGTCTCCGCAAGTACCTGTGCCGGACGCTTTCATGGAAGGAATTATTATTCCTGTACATAAACCGCACGGTGGCAACAATATCAGTGATTATCGGCCCCTCACCCTCCTTAACAGTGATATGAAAATCTTCACTCGCCTTTTGGCAGCACGACTTAAAAACGTTGCCCGCTATGTTGTGTCGCCAGACCAAGCATCTTTGGGAGGCGACAACAATATTCGCACGGCTTTATGCCGCTACAGGGATATGATCGCCGTTTCCCAGGCACAACGCCTCTCTGGGGCACTTGCGTCTTTGGACTTTAGTCAAGCTTTTGATAGGGTTGAACATTCGTTCCTTACGGCCGTTCTCCACCATATGGGTTTCCCGGTCGCCGTTATCACGGTAGTGATGCGCCTTCTGCGGGGTGCCTCATCCAGGATTATGTACAATGGCAGACTCACTCCACCGATAATAATAGGTCGATCCGTACGTCAAGGTTGCCCTCTATCAGCAATTTTGTACGCCTTTTCCTTGGAATCCTTGCTATGTGGACTAAGACAACGTTTGGTAGGGCTGTCCATAGATCGCTACCGATTCTGTTGCACGGCCTATGCTGACGATGTCGTCATCTGTTTACGTAATGCCGACGAAGTTCGAGCTGTTTTGACGTGGGTAGCGACTTATGGTGAGGCGTCGGGTAGCTCTTTAAACGTACGTAAGTCACAAGTTATGTTCATTGGCACGGGACTTCCCGTGGAGTGCGTTACACCTCTCACCACCGTTGATACCATTCGTTGTTTGGGAATAGATTTTTCATCTGATCTCCGGCGATCAGCCACCATCAACTGCCGACGCCTCCTTTTAGTGATCAGAGCAGGTCTTATGGACCATCGCCTTCGATCCCTAGATATTCTCCAACGAGCTCGATATGTCAATACATATATCGCATCCCGAGTTCCCCATGTAGCGCAAGTTCTACCTTTCCCGCTTACTGTGGCACGTCGCATGTTGGCAGCGATGGCATCTTTCGTCAGCTCTGGGATGTTGTTCAAAGTTAACTATGCGACCCTTACTCTTCCCCGTGAACGAGGTGGGATAGGTCTGTTTCACGTGCCGGATAGAGCTCGCGCCCTATTTGTCAGCTCCCAGATGACGGTATGGACACGTTGCCCAACGAGCCTCACTGGTCTCCTCCTGTCGGCATACTCGCCGGTCTCACTGTCAGCCCCAGTGATGATCTCGGATGTTCCGGCCCAGTTCCATTATATACGGTACTTCTTTCTGGAACTCAGTTATCTACGCCTCACCTTACCAAGACAGCTTTTACTCAAGACAAAGGCAGTATACAATGTCCTCCAATTAGGTCGTCCACCCAACCCGATTGAACTAAAGTTCCCCCAGGTTGACTGGCGTCATGTATGGCGCGCGGTGTTCGCCTGTTACCTTGACACGAATGTTCAATATGTCTGGTACATAACTGTCAATGGTAAGCAAATCAACCAATTTCGCCTTCATCGTATCCACCTCGCCCAATCACCTCTATGCTCCACGTGTGGAGTGCCAGACAATGATGAACATCGGTTTGTTTGCGGACCGGCGGCGGAGGTTTGGCACTTGGTTCGACGTATTGTGGCTTTTCTAACGCGGGACATTCCGGATCGGATTACTCCCCTTTCATTATTATTTCCGGAATGTGACTATTTTCCTCGGACAAAGACCAATGCTGTGAATTGGATTCGCGGACATGCCATTCACTACTTATTTGGACAAACTGTAGACTCTGTACTCGATTTTTGGACATACCTCAAAGACCGTCATTATGTCGTTGTCCGTCACCCAAAATACAGACAATTTTTCTCGAACTTCCTTGGGAGTGCTTTCCACGAGCCGCCTTGCAGCTGGAATGTGTTAAGCCAAGAGAGAAGAAGGTTTCCTGTTTGAACCAATGAACATTTCTGAACAATTGAACGGAACACATCAATTTCGAGAAGACGTGACTCAACATATTACCAGCGGGGCGCAGAAGGCCTCTGATCAATTACACAAAAAAAAAAAAAAATAAATAAATAAATAAATATAAAACAAAAAAAATTAAAATAAAATTCAGAAAAAGGAAGATTTTGTTTCGTTTTTAAGGATAGCCCTAACTTTGATTTCCCATATTTCCCCTGGTATATAGGCAGCTCTCTGGGGTAGGTTTAGTCAGGAGCCAACGCCTGAAGTGGCCCAGATTTTTTTTGTTTTTTTTTTGTTTTTTGTTTTTTTTATTTTTTTTTTTGTTGTAGGATGACAAAGTGGCGGTGGCACTTGTAAAAAAAAAAAAAGAAAAAAAAGAAAAAAAAAGTGAGCAGCACACCCGGGTTCGAATCCTGGTCTTGGTAAAGATTTTCATTTGTACCTTTAGTTTCATTTTAGTATTGAAAAGCCAGAATTTCCACACTCTTTGGGATAGACGCCAATTACACCACGAAACCCTCCTTAAGGGGTTTCAAGACACAGTTTTAAATGAGGAATCTAGGGTTACAGTACACCTCCCTACGTCTCAGTCCGGTGTTGCCGTGGAAGGCGAGATTGGCGTAATTATACAAAAATTAAAAAAAAAAAAAAAAAGTGGTCAGCGCGACGGAATGTCATACCTAACGGCCCGGGTTCGATTCCCGGCTGGGTCGAAGATTTTCTCCTCTCAGGAACTGGATATTGTGTTGTCCTGATCATCTTCATTTCATTCCCATCGAGACGCAAGTCGCCGAAGTGGCATCAAATCGAAAGACTTGCACACGGCGAACGGTCTACCCGACGAGAGGCCCTAGTCACACGACATTCATTCATCTCGTTGTCCATAATTATTTTTGTTCCTACTGGATTTTTTCCACAGAAAGTCATGGCTTTTGTTTTATGTATTGATATTGACATATTATATATCTGGCATTGAACCGTGATTTATTTCAAAGAATATTCTTAAGAATTTATTTTATTTACTAGCGATTCATCAAGACCATTAATACATGTAGTCACACTATGTAAGCATGAAAGTAGCTGCCAGGGACTAACTGATGAAATCATAACCAAATTCTTTTTAACAAACGGGAATTTTATTCACTTTAATAGTGCCTAACAGAATTTTTTAAAAAAGAAACAGATTTAAAATTATAATCAGAAAGAACTCTCTAAATATCAGAGTTACAATTTATTCAGAGCCAAAACGAAACAAGTTTTGACTTTATGAGCTTTCTTTCGGAGAACCTCGCCGCTCCCTTTTGACATGGCCGTAGTTACGACCGCTCACAACAGCCTCTCAAAGACTACACTGGTGCAAATCTGCAACACACCCGATAACTTTATACTAGGAGGTTTAACAATTTACAAAAGCACACGAACTATGCACCCCCCGTAGGAGGGATAGAAATGGTACAAAACACTAACAGTTAAAATATTAACCTTGCCACCTAAGGTGCAACTTTATTTTAACTTCTAAGAAAAGTCTTATGGTGAAAGTGTGGCAACTTTATATACTAAAATGATCATTTAAATAAAAGCCCATGAAATGCAATGTTATATAAAATTCTACAAGGTTGGTCAAACAATTGTTAAGATGCTCTACAGCACACAGATACCGCCTCTCAAGATCATAGGCAATAATATCAAAATTTCCAAAGATCAAAACATATTTCAGGTATTAGGCCGTTGCACTCCAAGCAATAAATTCTTTAACACGACAAATCCGACAAATGTGACAGAGGCAGCTACTAACGTACGGTAGATTGATAGGGAGATTACCGAACAACCCGAACCGCAGGTTGCTCTAACCCGCCCCTACTCCACAAGGGAAAAACGGACCACCCAATTTATAAACAACCACCTTCCTGCGGGTGGGCAAACGGAGAAGAATGATGGATCGACCCCAAAGGAAAACGGCCGGTGACCTTACCAAGAAAACAAAGAGAATTTAACAAGAGTAAATCAAACAACATATCACCAATCACTTAACTTCTAATAAACTGCGATTTCTCGGGAAGACCTGGCGCACCCCCAAATCGGTCTCCCCAACCGTCCGCTGCCAGCCGCTTCAACGGACGCAGGAAGGCGCGCCGATCTCCTGTCTCACGGCGTCGCAGCTCGCACCGGCCGGACTGATGTCGTGGGTTGACTGCTGTTGGTTTCGTGTCGATCGCGAAGTCACCACCTGTCGCTATACGCCACAGCCCACTGGACTCACGTGGCGACCTCACATGGGCCGACGCTCAAGACGGACAGGTCATCTTGTGTCTCACTGCGCGAACGACAATCCGATCGATCCAACCGCCAATGACCATAGCCTGAGCAACTCGAGCAGACTGGCGGCCTAACGCGCAGACTCAGATGCAGGAACTAAGCCCCGACCGGGCGACCACTCGCTGAGTTCTCTTACTGGCGGAGTGGAAAGACTCTCAGTTTGCCGGCTTTGAAGGTTGATCCGAACGACAGACATACTAACACTCCGAACGACAGACAGATACTAACTGCCTAACAAATGCTGACGAGAGACAGACTAGCAAGCTGGGGACGAGAGGCTGTCCCAGACTGACCGACTGGTGAGCTCATAGCGCCCCTTAACTGCACGTGAACAGGCAACCTTTCCCACTAGAGGGAGACACCAAAGCTGCGACTGCCACAGCGGCGCCACCGCCAGAAGCGGAGGGCGACTGCTTCACACTATGCGCTGCTGCGCGCTCTTCAAAACAGCAATTTTTACCACTGCTCAGGCATGATGGTGTAGTTCGTAGGTAGCTCTCTGCAGTCCATCTTCATTATTCGAAATTAACACTGGGTCATCTGTGAATAACAAACTCATGATGTAATCTTTTTGGTTCTTCAGTTCAATTTTCCATTGCCACATAATATCGTCAATGTATATATTAAAAAGCAGTGGAGAGAGGCTGCAACCTTGTCGAACTCCTAAAGTAATAAGCTTTCTTGTTTATTCATTATCCACAATTACTTGGATTCTTGTATTACCATAGATCTTTTGAATTACCTGTACAATGTGTATTGGTATACCTCCTCTTATTAAAATTTCCCACAGTAGCTGTCCACTTACTTTATCAAAAGCCTTTACATGATCACGAAAAGGATGTGTGTTCCTTTATTGAATTCAAAAAATGGCTCAAATGGCTCTGAGCACTATGGGACTTAACTGCTGAGGTCATCAGTCCCCTATAACTTAGAACTACTTAAACCTAACTAACCTAAGGACATCACACACATCCATGCCCGAGGCAGGATTCGAACCTGCGACCGTAGCGGTCGCGCGGTTCCAGACTGTAGCGCCTAGAACCTCTCGGCCACCCCGGCGGGCTTTATTGAATTCCTTATGTTCTTCTACAATTTTCTGTATTATAAATATGTTGTCTGTACAGCTTCTCCTCTTTCTGAATGCATTTTGTTCTTCTGACAGCAGGCACTGCATTATGGATTTTGCTCTTTCGGTTATTGTTGTAGCATAGATCTTTAATAGTGATATGCCCCTATAATTTTCGGATTTTGATCTGTCTCCTTTTTTAAATAATGCTTTTATAAGTGAGATCTTCCTTTCTTTGGTATTTCCTTTGCTATCCGGCAAATATTCAAAAGACTGAGGAGCCTTTTTAAAATGCTGCTGACGAATATTTTATTAGTTCGCTGTTAATGCCGTCACTTCCTACTGCCTTTCGATTCTTTGTATATCTGAGAGCTTGTTCTAATTCTTGGAATTCAAGATGATCGGGATTGGTTTGAAGATATTCATTATTTTCTGTGTTCATTTTATCAGTCCACATTTACTTGTAATGATATAGCCAGTCTTTGTTCTTTATTATATTGATATCTGCCACATACTTTTCGCTGTTATTCAAGTTTCTTGCCATTTTATGTGCAAGTGTTTGTCTCCCATGGACATCGTTTTCGATCCTGGCAACAAAGTTACCCCAACCGTCTTGATGGATCTTCCTTCTTAGTTTTTTCACTTCTGTTGTCTGCTTCTTGTATGCTTCGTTATTCTCATGAGTTGGGTATTGTGGATATTTTTATATAGTTTTATCTTTATTTCAACAGCCTCCTCAGTTTCGTTTGTCCGAATCATGTGGCCTTTCTTCTTCTTCCTGTGTTTCATTTTACCTAAAGCTTCACTGGCTGCAGTTCTTAGAGCGTTCTTAATCTTTTCCCACTCATTTTCAGTACTCTCTGATTCGAGAACTGTGCCCATTATTTTGTCTAAGCGTCTTTGATAAAGATTCTTGATTGGCTTTTGTTTTAGTAAGTAGACTTTATATACCTCCCTTGGTTGTTCTGGAAGATTTTTTACGTGTTTTATGCAATCTCTTTTGCTTGTAGCAGGTTGTGGTCTGTGTTACCGTCGTACGCTCTATATCTACGCGCATCCTGAAACGGGACAGATGTTTTTTGGTTTGCTACGATGTGGTCAGTTATGTTTTTAAATCCTCTGGCGGACCATGTGTATTTGTGTATTCCTTTGTGTTTAAAGTAAGAGCTTAATATTCTGAAATTGTTGAAAGTTGCAAAATCTCTTAACATGGTTTCATTGCTGATTTTAGTCTCTTCAGCATAGCCAATTATGTTATGTATTCTTTCCCTTGCATTGTAGTCTCCGATAATTACAATATATCCGAACTTATTTATCGTATCTAGTGTTTTCCGTAGACCTTCATAGAATGTCTCGCTTTCCTTCGTTCTCCCTTCCTCTGGGGCATACACTGTTATACACGTTATACATCCTCTATGAATCTTACATCTTATGCTGCATATCCGCTCGTTTATCCATGCACAGCTTATCAATCTGTTTGTTCATTATTTATTTTTTACTATGGCAACCCCATCTTGTGCTCTTTTGCTGTGTTCTACTCCACTGTATATCATAGTATAACTTCCTATACCTTTAGTTCCTTTCATTTTCTTTTTAGTTTCTGTGATAAATGCTATATCAAAACTTCTCTCCTAATATTTTATGTAGTTCTCCTTCCTTTGTCGATATCTCTCTGACGCACATTTTTAAGTTTACATGTTCCGCTTTACCGAAATCTTTAACGTTTTTCCTTTTCCGGTTCGTCTTATGGTTTTCCGTCCGGCTTTCCCTATGTAGCTTGCCAGTAACTTTTTATTTCGCCTGGCCGCCCTACGGTGGCTGCGCAGATCTAGTAGGATAGTAGGGCTGCCACTTCAAGGACTTCCAACGTACCTGATTTTCTTGTAAGGGTTTACTCTCATAGGAAATCTGGCTTCTCTACGCCTCTAGAGCCCTCCCTGCCCTATGTTGTGGAACAAACTTCGTCTGGCACCGCTGTCAAACCCTGTCCGACTTGGGTGGCCCTGCTGGTAGCTACACTACCGTCGGCATAGCCCCTTGACTTCATCGAAGCACGCAAACCGTCCCGTCCCGTTAAGGAGGTGTACCATGGGAGGGCCCAAGGATTTCATTCTCGTGCGGATTTTAATGATAGTAGCCTGCTTTTCTTTTATACTTTACCGACACCACAAGTTGTGTTTTAATCTGCATATTTTGTGCTCCATCTGGCCATACGCGAATGTACTGTCCGGGATCGCCTTTTGATTCTGATTTGGAGATGTATTGCTGATCGGATCGGATGCCCATCTGCCGTTCCATCCAAGGTTTCACCGAGGAGTGACATGCTCTTACGCTCACTTGTACGTTGGAATTCGTGGCACATGAAGTATTAGTTTTGCGACTGCATCGCTTTACTGTTTACTCTATTCAGCGTTGACTACTAGTGCTTTTACTTATGCAGTTTTATTCTATATGTAGATTCGACCTGCAGATATAACTATAGGGCACGAAACCGATCGTCATACAATGAAAACGGCTATAGCGGATTTGGACTTTCACTCAGTCTTAAAACAGACTGTTTTACCATCTCTGATTTTAAATTGATTGAGTGTCCTTCACCTTACGAGTTTTAACGCACTCATGACGGAGCTTGAACACAGAGACGGAAAACTCATGGGGTAGCAATATACACATATACAGATGGCAGTAGTATCAGCTACGCAAGATATAAAATGACAGTACACTGGCGGAGCTCTCGTTTTTAATCAGATGTTTCATGTGAAATGGTTCCCAGAGTGATTGTGACTGCAGACAGGTATTAACAAACTTAGAACGCAGAATGGTAGTTAAAGCTAGGCGCATCAACACTCAATTTCGCATATCGTCAGGAAATTCATTATTCTCTCATATACAGTGTCAAGAGCGTGTCGAGAACACCAAATTTCAGGCGTTATCTCTCACCAAGGACAGCCCAATGGCTGACGGCATCACTTAACGACCAAGAGCAGTGGTGTTTAGATTTGTAGACAAGCAATTCTGCGTTAAATACCTGCAGAAATACATGTGGAACGTATGAAGAACCTACTTTAGGACAGTGCAGTAAAATTTGGCGTTAATGGGCTATGGCAGCGACACCCGACGCGAGTGACTTTGCTACCACAACCACTTCGACTGCAGCGCCACTACTGGGCTAGCGACCATATCTGTTGGACCTGATATGGGTCAAGGCATGACGTCTTTGATTATTAATCAAAATGTCCTCCGTGCTGGATTCGAACCACACCACCACTTGAATTTTGCTTAATAATCTTCATTGGCGGTCGAAACTGCCCCTAAAGGCGGAAGAATCAACAATGATCAACAGCATGAGAATGCAGAAGACAATGGAAAACATTGCATTATAGACACCTAACGTGTATCCACAGGACATGTGGCCTGTAACTGAGAAAAGTGTCATTGTCGAGATGGTCTTTCCGTTGGCAAAAGATTCCGCAGTAGTCTGCCATTTGGGTCTCCGGGAGGGGACTGCAAAGGGGCACATTACCGCGAGAAAATGATTGAATAACCAATAAATGGAAAAGTTCTAGGAATCTGGGCGTGTGATGTCACAAGCTTGAGCGTAGCAGGAAAGCTAGAAAAAGGGAAATGCAAAGGTTCGATCTAGATATAGTGGGAACCAGTGAAATGGAAAGAAGACAAGAATATTTGGTCGTATGAGTACAGGGCAAAGCTACAGCAGCAGAAAATAGTATGACTGGAGTAGGATTCGTTATGAATAGGAAGGTAGGGCAGAGAGAGTGCTACTGTTAACAGTTTGGTGATTACGTTGTCTTCATCAGAGTCGACAGCAAAGTAGAAACAACAACAACGGTAGTTCAGGTATACATGCCGACGTTGCAAGCTCAAGACGATGAGACAAAGAATTGTACGAGCATACTGAACGGGCAATGCAGCACGTCAAACAAAGATGGAAATCAAATAGTCATGAGGGACTGGAATGAGTTTGTAGGAGAGGGAGCAGAAGAGAAGGTTATGGTAGAATGTGGGCTTGGTTTCTAGGAATGAAAGAGCAGAATGACTAATTGAGTTCTGTAATAAATTTAAGCTAGTAACAGCGAGTACTCTGTTAAAGAATCACAAGAGGAAGAGGTGTAGCTTGTAAAAGCCGGGAGATACGGAAAGATTTTACATCACTGCTGGTAGACATACCGAAATGAGATACTGGATTGTAAGGTGTACACAGGAGCATATAGAGACTCAGATCACAATGTAGTAACAATGAAGAGTAGGCTGAATTTACGAGATTAGTCACGAGGTATCAATACGAAAAGAAATGGTTTACAGAAGTACTACGAAATGACGAGATACATTCGAAGTTGTCTTACGCTGTATATACTGCAACAGTGAATAGTTCAGTAGGCAGTTCAGTTGATGAGGAGTGAACACCTTTAGAAAGGGCAATCACAGAAGTCCCAAGGAAAAACATAGGTAACTGCGAAGAAACCATGGGTAACAGAAGGAATACTTAACGAAAATGAAACAATTGTCGAAAGGAGTGGCTCAATATATAGGAAAGTCAAAACAACCGTCGATGAAATTAAAAGCAAGGTGTTTACATTAAGAGTGCAACGGGAATTCCATTGCTAAATGCAGAGGAGAGAGCGGGTAGGTGGAAAGAATACATTGGAAACCTCTACGAGGGGGAGGATTTGTATGATGTGATAGAAGAGGAAACAGGAGTCGATGTAGAAGAGATAGGAGACCGGTATTAGAATCAGTACTCAAAAGAGTTTTGGTGGACTTAAGATCAAATAAGGCAGGGATGGATAATACTCGATCAGAATTTCTAAAATCATTGTGGAAGTGGCAACAATACAATTATTCACGTTGGTTGGTAAAATGTATGAGTCTGGTGAGATACCAGAAGGCTGCAAGAGCTGATAAGGGCGAGAATTACCGCACAATCTGCTTAAAAGCTCATGCATCCAAATTGCTCACAAGTATAACGTACAGAAAAATGGAAAAGGAAACTGAGGATGCGTTAGATGATGTTCAGTTTGGCGTTACGAAAAGGAAAGGCACCAGAGAGGCAATTCTGATGCTGTGGCCGACAATGGAGCCAAGACTAAAAAAATCGAGACACATTAATAGAATGTTGAGAATTAAGTGGACTGATACGGGAAGAAATGATGAGGTTATGCGCAGAATGGTGAGGAAAGGTATATAAGGAAAACACTGACAAGAAGGGAAAAAATGCTCGGTAATATCAAATGGATGAACACGTTATAAAGTCTGAGGAAGAAAAGAGGTACACTATAGGCATAGACGAATATTATACAACATGTAATAGAGCCAAGAGGAAACGATAAGAGTGGAAGACCAAGAACGAAGTGCTGCTTAAAAGGATTGTTGGACAGGGATGCATTCTTTCACCCCCATTGTTCAGCCTGTGTATCGAAGCAACGACGGAAATAAAAGAAAGGTTGAGGAGTGCAATTAAAATTCAAGGTGAAAGGAAATCAATGAAACGATTCGCTGATGACACTGCTATCCTGACTGAAAGTTAAGAAGAATTACATGATCTGCTGAATGGAATGAACAGTTTAATGGGTACAGAATACGGACTGAGAGTAAATTGAAGAAAGACGAAAGTAATGAGAAGTAGCAGAAACGAGAACAGAGAGTAACTTAACATCAGGATTGACGGTCACGAAGTAGATAAAGTTAAGGAATTCTACTACCTGGGCGGCAAAATTACCAATGACCGACGGAGCGAGGAGGACATCAAAAGCAGACTAGCACTGGCAAGAGAAGTATACTAGTATTAAACATAGACTTTAATCGAAGGAAAAAATTTTGTGAATATACGTTTGTAGTACGGTGTTGTATAGTAGTTAAACATGGACTGTGGAAAAACCGGAAGAGAAAAGAATCTCAGAACTTGGGATGTGGTGCTACAGACGAATGTTGAAAATCAGGTAGACCGATAAGATAAGAAATGATGAGGTTCTGCGCAGAATCGGACAAGAAAGGAACATGTGGAAAACACTGAGAAGGAGGAGGATCAGTATAATCGGTCATGTGTTGGAACATCAGGGACTAACTTCCATGTTACTAAAGGGAGCTTTAGACAGTAAAAACTGTAGAGGAAGAGAGAGATTGAAGTACTTCCAGTAAATGACTGAGGACGTAAGAGCTCACGGTAGGTTCGAGCTTGGCGCAGGCCTCATGATACCATCGACCCAAGTTGTCAGCAAGGCAGTGTGAAAACTGGTGGTGGCTCCATAATGATGTGGGCTGTGTTGATATGAAATGGATTGGGTCGTCTGGTCCAATTGAACCGATCGTTGACTGGAAATGGTTACGTTCAGCTACTTAAAGACCGTTTGCAGCCATTCGTGGGCTTCATGTCCCCAAACAACGATGGAATGTTTATGGATGACAATGCGGCACGTCACCAATCCACAACTGTTCGAAGCTAGTTTGAAAGCTATTCGAGCGAATAATTTAGCCACCCAGATCACGCGACATAAATCCTATGGAATATTTGTGGGACATAATCGATAGGTCACTTCGTGTGCAAAATCCTGCACCGACAGCTCTTTCGCAATTTTGGACGGGTCAGCACGGCTTAATATCAGCGCAGGGGCTTCCTACGACTTGTTAAGTCCATGCCATGCCGGCTTGCTGCACTAAGCCCGGGAAAAGGAGCTCCGACACTATATCAGGAGATATCTGATAACTTGTCTCACCTCAGTGTACATAGATGAAGCCGTGAAAATGTTCCAGCGAATACAGTAATGACTTTTTTATCCAAACACGTTTCACGACACTTGGGGCATTGTAAATTAATATCTATATTCTCTGAAAATATAATGGTAAAGAGTCTTTGCATTTAGCATCTCTTTGCGTTTAGCATCAGTCTACACTAGCTTATTTTTATTGTTGAAATTCTGCTTGTAACTATTGTATCTTAACGTAGTTCACATTTTGAGCTGAGACTAGTAGTCTGTAATAAATACCGGATGTCGCCTGCAGCACGAGGAAGTTCAGAAATATATAATATTTACTTTGGGGAATTATATTTAAATTGCAGCATGGAAGAAAAAACTTATGTTGGGCAAGTAGCGATGGCTTGTGGCTACTTTGACACTTATTGTTAATGAAGGAAAGCTGCTCTGACACTTGCTAGATCCTGTGTAGCCTTCTTTATGCCATTCCTGTACATTTTTTTTGTCGATTATGTGTGGATGTCACACTGTTAGTGAAGAAAAGCTTCCCTGAACTTCCCTTTGCAGCCTTTTTATGCCAGTTTTCGACACATACGTTGGTGGTGGCATGTAGCCTTCGTTATGCCATTTTCCTACCTTTATTTGCCGCTGATGCGTAACTGCCAATAAAGCACTCACTTGTTGAACACAATGGAAAACAATTCAGCATAATTTTCTAGTTACTTAGTGCCGTTTACGTAATCCGTCCGTTCACCATAATAGCTATTACTCATTAGCAGCACGATTTCGTAGCTATTTCACTCCAGTCAGTGGTGTTACTGCACGAGTGAAAGTCATTTGCTCTATCCTGCTATTGGGAAACATCGGCCGTGAAATTGGACTGTGCTCTGGTGGGCTTTTAGTTTCTCGTGCATTTGTCTGTGAATGTGGGTAGGAGTGGGGTGTGGGTGCATTAGGCGGTAACCGGGAGATTAAGGGACAAGGACGAATAACTCGTGTGTGTGTGTGTGTGTGTGTGTGTGTGTGTGTGTGTGTGTGTGTGTGGACGGGTTGATGGGTGGGTGCGGTTGTGGGTGGTGACTGTCAGTGCTTATTATGTGTTAACTGATAATTCTCTCATTGTTATATAGCGTTATACTGGAAAGTGTTCTTTGACCACTGATGAGATTTATGCCTTGTCTAACGTATTGCTGAACGTCACACTTAAAAAAATTGACTTCCTCTCATTGTTACGTGGAAGGGTACAGCTTCCAGTCATAATTTTCTGCGTAGTACCTTGTGTACTACATCCACTCTATAAATGGGGAAGTTTATGGTTAATTGCAGTAGATCCTGCACAGAATTACTGGAAACTGTTATTTGACTACGTTAAGGAAGTAAACAGAACACTGCTACGCCACCTAGAAGGCAACCGCCAATAATTAGACCCCATCTAACAGTAAACAGTGTATGAACGCTTTATTTCAGTGTTGGGAACAAAATGCATATGAAGATTCCGCAAACCATTTTACTGCATGTTTACCGGATTAATATCAAATTATAGTACGAAGTAAGTATTGGTATTCCTACGCAAGAAAAGATTGTAATGGCATGAAAATTTCTATAACAACCTGTTATGTGAACGGCAATCACAAGAATTGAAAAACACTAAATTACAGTAAGGTCCAGCAAGAAGTGGGTGTGAAGACGTATTCAATTCTTTCTGGTTATTTAGAACCACCTTAGAATATTATTACTAAGTCTTGTTGGCCTCGATAGAACTTCAGTTCTCTCCGATTGCTACCTGTCGATGGCGTACTAGGACAGGAACCGCTTCGTATCAAATGTTTTCTACTGACAGACAGAACCTCTCGTGCTCTTAACCTCTAAAGCGGCAGCAATCCGATACCATTGTTATTATTATTTGCACATATTTTCTACCTAACCTGGTCGTGATGCATTCCTGTCCTACTCTGATATATGTCAGCGACATCACAGGCACGTACGAGGTGGAAAAACATTCGCTAACATGGACTTCACTTTGCAATTCCATGCACTTGTTAACGGTGCGATCATAAGTAATACATCTATATTCATCGAATATCGCATAGCGGCTCTCGCCATATAGTGAAGCAGATAGACTATTGCGTGATGATGCTGTAATTAGCTGTCTTTATTATTATTTGGTAGTTGTCTACCTGGTGTGGCTTCTTATTGCTGGTAATAATGTAGCAGATATACAAAGACTTCTACAGATAAAAAACACGACCAGTTACTCACTGCTGAAGCAAAAACGAGAGTACTCTTATACAAGTTTGTGAAATTTATTCATTCTTACGGATTCACTCTGTTCTCTTAGCTCGCACTATACTGTCTGTGCACTCATGTCGAAAGTGATCGTTCCATCCTTCTCCTTCAGTCGTAATGCTCCTCCCAAAGTAAAGAACCGGCATTCCACGTTTTCCATTTTGATCTACCCTTGCTCCACTGTTTAAATCATTCTTCTCTGATGTAGATCCCCTTAAACTATATCCCACTGACATATCATTTAAAACTTTTATTTTCTCTGCTTCATTTACCGATACTCTATTTGAATCCAGATTGTGTCACATTGACTGCAGGTACCTCAAGTATTTGTTGTGATCCGAAAGTAAATTACATAGTCGTATCTCATAGGCAGTACTTTCATTAACGCCATGTATTGTTTAAATTGTTTTCCTTGTATGCTGTCGAACTGCCGATGCCAGTTGGGCACTGATAGTGTTACGGAATAGGAACTGACAAGGTAATCTACTTTGGTTTCAGGAGGGAAATTTTCCAAAGTTACTGCTTTCTTGCAACGCACTCCTTTTAATGACTTGTATCCTATGTTTCATCCCTCAGATCATATGACAGGGAGCGAGTGAGGTGGCGCAGTGGTTAGCACACTGGACTCGCATTCGGGGGGACGACGGTTCAATCCCGTCTCCAGCCATCCTGATTTAGGTTTTCCGTGATTTCCCTAAATCGTTTCAGGCAAATGCCGGGATGGCTCCTTTGAAAGGGTACGGCCGATTTCCTACTCCATCCTTCCCTAACCCGGGCTTGCGCTCCGTCTCTAATGACCTCGTTGTCGACGGGACGTTAAACACTAACCTCCTCCTCCTCCTCCTCGTATGACAAGGCTCTCGCTAAATGTATGATGTGATGACAAACAAAATTATTTTGGCGATTTATATAAGCGTTTCACCACTCAGTGCCAGTACGGCTGCGAACGTGCTTAATACCTGTTTGTATAAAGTTAAAAGGAAATTTTGTATTGTCAGTATCCAAGAAACTGTTAAATACAAATGCGCTAATTTTTTAATCTTTCTTCATCTAGTGCATTTTGACGTATATCTTAAGGTAAAACGCAAAGAAACGCGCAAAAATTCTGTTTCTGCACCGACAGTTAAGTTGATTTTTTTTTTACTTTTTCGCTCGTTATTCTCGACGAATATCATCTCCGGAGATACTAATTTCAAGCAACAGTAGTATTTTAAGTTACTTATTGAAATCGCTTTAAACATTGAATTCAGAAGACAGTTTCTTCAGCTATTACGTCAACTTGAAAAGAATAAACGTTGCTATTTGACTGTAATACATTGCTGGGAAAGAAATGCAGCACCCTGAAGGACAGATCCTCCTTAAGTTTCCTTCACAAGTGGTGTGACATAGTTCACTAAAGAACTATGTGATAACAAATTCAGACATAATGAAAGACGCGTATGCCAGTAAAGGAAGCCCAAACTGTCTCATCAATTCACAGTGTACGCCGCAGAGGCGGTAAGGCAGGCATGTATTCCCGCATGCTAATTTTTGTGTCGTCTATTTGTCACTGTAGGTTTGTACCATGGGAAACAAGGAGAGGATGTTGTTTGGTGGCCGGTAACATCTTCTATAACACGAACTGCACGCATGTATTAACAGGGTTCTATATTCATAAGAACAAGAGGTTACTTAAGGTATTCCAGGTGTTGTGGTAAAAGCTCTTCCGTAATAGTCCTCGTTAGCCTCACTGCTGGCAAAGCACAAGTCCGTTATGAGCACAACTCAAGTCGCTAACTGGAGGCTAAGCTAACTGCGACTGCGACTTCCACTGATCTGCGACTGATGACTCGACTCATTGACTCCTCCCGTCCGCGGTGGCGATCTAATTACTATGGCGCGTTTCTTCAGAGTCTGTCTTTGGTCTCTGTCGACCTTCTAGCAACCTATTTGCCGCCTTGTGTGCTGGCGACAGCTTACGCCAACACACAAACGATCGTATAGGTACTGTGGGGCAACCAGTGATATTGTCGAAAGCACCTTGTACCATTTGATACAATTCGGCTATGTTTCTTTCTGGCTCTGGAAAACGATAAAGTTTCTACAGCACCATGCCCCATATGTGTTGAGTTGGTAAGAAATCTAGTGACATTACTGGACAACGTAATGTTGCACTCGATTAAGAGCACATTGCACCGCAGCAACCGTATATGGACGTACAATGTCTACATATACATCTACATCCATATTCCGCAAGCCACCTGACGGTGTGTGGCGGAGGGTACCTTGAGTACCTCTATCGGTTCCCCCTTCTATTCCAGTCTCGTATTGTTCGTGGAAAGAAGGATTGTCGGTATGCCTCTGTGTGGACTCTAATCTCTCTGATTTTATCCTCATGGTCTCTTCGCGAGATATACATAAGAGGGAGCAATATACTGCTTGATTCCTCGGTGAAGGTATGTTCTCGAAACTTCGACAAAAGCCCGTGCCCAGCTACTGAGCATCTCTCCTGCAGAGTCTTCCACTGGAGTTTATCTATCATCTCCATAGCGCTTTCGCGATTACTAAATGATCCTGTAACGAAGCGCGCTGCTCTCCGTTGGATCTTCTCTATCTCTTCTACAAACCCTATCTGCTACGGATCCCACACTGGTGAGCAATATTCAAGCAGTGGGCGAACAAGTGTACTGTAGGCTACTTACTTTGTTTTCGGACTGGATTTCCTTAGGATTCTTCCAATGAATCTCAGTCTGCTTTACCGACGATCAACTTTATATTGTCATTCTATTTTAAATCATTCCTAATGCCTACTCCCAGATAATTTATGGAATTAACTGCTTCCAGTTGCTGACCTGCTATATTGTAGCTAAATGATAAAGGATCTTTCTTTCTATGTTTTCGCAGCACATTACACATGTCTACACTGAGATTCAATTGCCATTCCCTGCACCATGCGTCAATTCGTTGCAGATCCTCCAGCATTTCAGTACAATTTTCCATTGTTACAACATCTCGAAATACTACAGCATCGTCCGCAAAAAGCCCCAGTGAACTTCCGATGTTATCCACAAGGTCATTTATATATATTGTGAATAGCAACGGTCCTACGACACTCCCCTGCGGCACACCTGAAATCACTCTTACTTCAGAAGACTTCTCTCCATTGAGAATGACATGCTGTGTTCTGTTATCTAGGAACTCTTCAATCCAATCACACAATTGCTCTGATAGTCCATATGCTCTTACCTTGCTCATTAAACGACTGTGGGGAACTGTATCAAACGCCTTGCGGAAGTCAAGAAACGCCGCATCTACCTGGGAACCTGTGCCTATGGTCCTCTGAGTCTCGTGTCCTGCTGAGGAAGCGCATCACCTTCCAGTGGTAGTAGCATGGGGTTAACAACTAGTGCACTGTGGCAGACAATAGTTACTTTATCCTGTACATACACAAAATGTGACTGAACTGTAACTGATGACGCCCCCGCACCAGTAAGCATGGGGTGAGATGTGAGGTCCTTCCGCGGTGGCCGGGCGGTTCTAGGAGCTTCAGTCCGGAACCACGCGCCTGCTACCGTCGCAGGTTCGAATCCTGCCTCGGGCATGGATGTGTGTGATGTCCTTCGGTTACTTAGGTTGATGTAGTTCTATGTCTAGGAACTGATGACCTCAGATGTTAAGTCCCATAGTGCTCAGAGCCATTTGATCCATTTTTGAGACGTGAGTGTTGTGAGGTAACGGTCGAGTTGTGGCACCCTGAAAATATTCTAAGTTCGGATTTGGCGTGGTCGCGCGGGGGGCCGCTAGCCAGAGCAAGAGGGGTAGCCCAAGTGCATGGTCCAAGCCGACCGTGTGGGTGGGAATTCCACGTTGACACGTGACGAGGACTGTGCTTTGTGTCGATGAAGGAGATTTGTATGCCAGGAGTGCCAAAGATATAGGATGAAAACATAATTGCAGACATTTCACATTTCATGTAGAAATTAATAATAGCCAGAGGAATCATCATACCCTAAAACGAAGCATATACATTACCATTATTTGCACGACAATTCTGATGATATAATCAGATTTTCATGTATGTAATATCTTTATTAGTTTAAAGTTTGAGTATCTGACTAAATTATACAAGTAACACCCAGCAACGAATTTCCAAAACCTAACGGTTCATCTGATTTTGTCGATCGACGTGTGTTTAGAAAGCTATTAGTGTAAACCTAAATGGTATGAACTGCAGGCGTGTAACTTGCATAGTACACCTGCTACTGGAGGTCAAAGTGGCCAATTACTACCGATGACGTCAGGCCATAAGTATTCCACAGTTACAAAAGGGGGGCTCTAAGCACTATGGGACTTAACATCTGTGGTCATCAGTCCCCTAGAACTTAGAACTACTTAAACCTAACTAACCTAAGGACATCACACACATCCATGCCCGAGGCAGGATTCGAACCTGCGACCGTAGCAGTCGCGCGGTTCCGGACTGCGCGCCTAGAACCACAGTTACACAAAAAGAACAGCAGCAGCATGCTTATTAATATATTTAGTCCTCTGTATCTTTGTTTATATTCGATATATAGTATTCATGAAGAAATTAGTTAAATATTTACGGTGTTTTAGAAAGCACAGAGACATTAGGTTACTGGTCTAACTTCTGTTACTATTCCGTTGATGTATTCACAAGCTGCGACATCTTCGCGAAAAAACAGTGACCCGTATATGTCATAAGTTTCCTTTAATTTACGTCTATGGTCGCAAAAAGTTTGTGACCATAGACGTAAACTAAAGGAAACTTATTACCCTTTGATATATGTTTATTTGATTTGTTTATGTATCAAGTAACGTGTGTTAGAGCGGGTTTGTGATACAGCCGTAGGAATATTTGTTTAATTTCAAGTTATTTAAATGTAAAACTAGTATTTTGTATGTGCTTCAATATGTTTGTGAGTGTGCATTGACTTGAAGAAATGGCGGGAGTGCTCTAGCCAATCACAGCGCTCGTTAATGGGGAGACTCGATGGAAGTGGGGGAGGAGTGCTGGACAGGACAGATGGTGGTGGACGGCAAGCAGCGACGTACGGTCGCAGGAAAGACTAGCAGAGTGGAGTAGTTTGCGCGTGGTCGCTGGAGATAGAAATATTTTGTAGTGCCGACTTGTGCACTTGTGAGATTTCCGTGGCTTCTGCAGTGAAGACGTAGTATAGGTTTAGAAGTGAATATATCGTGAGCTGTGTTGTTGTTCATAACTAATTACGTGAAGGAGAAATCTATTGTTTCCCTGTTTTTCAACTTACATTTTACTTAACTGCTGGACCATCGAACACATAAGTGTTTTGCAGTAATAAACGGCATTCTTAAGGGTATTTCTGCTATCGCATTCGTCGTTTAAAGTCATTGAAAATAGTACCTGCAAGTTTTATTTAATTGCAATCTTTCATTTATAAATTTCTGTGTCACATTCAAAATTCGCAATTGCTGAGTGATAGGAACTTTCGACGATTCGATTCATGTGTATGTAATGTATACTGTAGACTCAGCAGTATTTGGCTTGTAATGCAGCAACTACGTATCCCAGCCCCTAGATAACGAAACCAGCGAAAACTTTCAATATTTTAACTCTGAGTCAGAGGGTACGTAGTTGAGGGCCACTCATCATATCATTTCATTTGAAAGCTCTCACTGTTGGGGGGAATGCTCTACATAAAAGGCCGTTCACCAGGTCTACACCATACACGTGTATGTCCAGCACCCTCATACAAGCAGAATCTGCTCTCATCACTGAAATATTTGATATGTAGTACATCCACTACTCAGAGGCATGATCATTAATTTAGAGAAGTCCACTACAGTTTTAGTAATTATTTATTACCCCCAGACCGGTTTCGGGATTCTAAATCCCATCTTCGGGTGCATGAAAATAACATACTAAAGAGGTGAGGAAGAAGTCTACTGCAATATATCGGTAAAAACCAGAAGAGCAGCGTACCGAAACAAGGCGGCTCACTCACCGTATTTGTAATGTATAACATGCGGTCTTGCCATTCAGTGCAAGAGCTTCAAATCACTGCTACTTGGCGGAAGTGGAAATGTGGAAGATCTTGGAAGGTCTCATAATCAAACTGACCTAAAAATGTAACGTCCAGGCGGGTTCGAAGAAGCAAGTAGAAACCGAGAACAAACATTGTACTCTCACTGTCCGCCATCGGGCAGCCGCACAGTATGAATGCAAACCACGGCTGACCATGAGTGGAGGGGCTACACTCACGTCTAAAGGCAAGACGCGGTGCGGCGCCAGCAGTGTACAAACATGTAAACTGACGTTATTAGCGAAGGTTCAGAAAATCTGGAATGATTGGTGCGACCACTTACAGTACTTTATTTAAAAACATAATAGAATACGAAAAAGCTGTGGTATGCTGTTAGGCTTTGTAACTCTCAAATTTGAAACAACATATGTTTTTAGGGAACAAGATAATGGTACGTAGGCAAAGAGAATGTACAAGTGATAAAAACAAAACAATAGAGATAAAAATTAATGGTAATATAGACCATGCCAAGTAAATCATCACATGTGTGATGCATTTTGGGCTCCAGTAACGTAAAATAAAATATACGATAGTAAAATACGTAAAAACCATCGAAAATTTAAATTATGAGCGTAAGCAGGGAAATAATGAATGAAAATGATCAGTCCGACCGCACTACGTTATAGAAAGCATTAATGGTATGGAAAGACGGTGAAGAGCCGAAACAACTAAAAGGATGGGAGAAACACTTGCCTGAACCTATCAGACTTGTAAAAGAATGTGTTGTAACAGGCAACAAGGCAATAATAGTACATAAGTCAAATCAGTCAACAGTGGACTGGGCAGAAAAAGCCGTGAGTTAGTTACTTGTTCAATTAATCGTTCTCACGGTAACTGTTATGATGTGAAACGTGTCAAGTGCATAAGAAATGCACACATGATTTTTTTAAGCTTAAAATTTTAATCCATGATTAGCATCTACTAGCCGATGACTCCCAGTGATTCCATCAGGAAGGAGGTACACGGCTCCTGTTTTCTGTAGGTTATCCAAGCCTAGACGGTCAGTATCGCGGTTATATCGCATCCGCATTGTTAATTTCTGCCAGGATGGGCTCTCAACAAGGGAAGTATCCAGGCAGCTTAGAGTGAATCAAAGCGGCGATGTTCGGGCATTGAGGAGATACAGAGAGACAGGAACTGACGATGACATGTCTCGCTCAGACCACACAAGGGCTGCTATTGCAATGGATGACCGCTACCTACGGATTATGGCTCTGAGGAACCCTGACAGCAAAGCCATCATGTTGAATAATGCTTTCCTCACAGCCACAAGACGTCGTGTTACGACTCAAACTATGCGCAATAGGCGACATGATGCGCAACATCACTCCCGACGTCCGTGGCGAGGTCCATCCTTGCAACCAACACCATGCAGCGCGGTACAGATGGGCCCAACAACAAACCGAATGGACCGCTCAGGATTGGCATCACGCTCTCTTCAGCGATGAATGTCGCATATGCCTTCAACCAGACAATCGTCAGAGACGCGTTTGGAGACAGCCTGTTCAGCCTGAACGCCTTAGACACACTGTCCAGCGAATGCAGCAAGTTGGAGGTTCCCTGCTGTTTTGGGGTGGCATTGTGTGGGGCCGACGTACGCCGCTGGTGGTCATGGAACTGCGCCGTAACGGCTGTACGATACGTGAATGCCATCTTCCGACTGATAGTGCAAGTATATTGGTAGCTTATTGGCAAGGCATTGGCTTTCATGGACGACAATTCCCACCCCCAAGGTTCACATCTTTTGAATGACTTCCTTTAGGACAACGACATTGCTCGACTAGAGTGGCCAGCTTGTTATCCAGACATGAACTCTATCGATTATGCCTGGGATAGATTAAAAGGGCTGTTTATGGACGACGTGACCCACCAACCACTCTGAGGGATCTACGCCGAATCGCCGTGGAGGAGTGGGACAATATGGACCAACAGTTGCTTGGTGAACTTGTGGATAGCATCCCACGATGAATACAGGCATGCAACAACGCAAGAGGACGTGCTGCTGGTGTGTACAGCAATCTGGACCACCACCTTTGAAGGTCTCGCTGTATGGTGGTACAACATGCAATGTGTCGTTTCCATGAGCAATAAAGAGGGCGAAAATGACGTTTCTGTTGATCTCTCTTCCAATTTTCTGTACAGGTTCCGGAACTCTCGGAACCGAGGCGATGAAAAACTTTTTTTGATGTGTGTATTATAACTATAGCTTTATGTATTCCTATTCAAGAATTCATCTGTGGTATAGAAGGAGTGTCAAGAAGATATGATTTTAATTTATTTTAAAGACTGTTACTGCTGTCTGTCAGACATTTTATATCAACTGGTGATAAAAAGAAATGGTAAGGGAAGATATACCGTGTCATATGCAGGTTACGTTAGGGGCTCCTGTTACGTAAAATGAAATACTCATACATAAAACCGCATAAATACGAAGACCATCATCAGAATTTGAAATTTATGTATAGTGATGCTAGGAGCGAAATGACAAATTAATATTGTTAGGCTCAGCCCCATCATTAGACGAAATAATACTAATATGGACGGGCGATTAAGGTGAAGCAATTAATAAACGCATATGAGACAAGAGGAATAGGCTCTTGAACCTGTGATACATTACTTAGGAAAGTTTCGTTCTCATCACTGAAGACAAAGAAGGGCCATTTCAGTGCCCAGTCGACTCTCTCTAGACAGCAGAGTAGCTGCACTTCATGGTGCGTGGCGTCAGTGGTAGTCTGGCCAGAGGCACACAAAATATTAGTCCAGCTGCAAGCAGAAGGCTCACAATGGTCCTTTGTCACACATCAGGTGCGAAATGTGCCCAGATTTGTTTCCTGTATGATGTTCGGTCAGTCACTACTGACTACGTGGAGGTCAGCAGACCGTATTATTCGTTTCGGACCTCTTGATAAGTATAGAAGTGTGATTACGCATGTCAATCACATCGCGATTACGGGCAGCATGGGGTTCACGCCTGAGCCTCAGGACGTGCGCTAGCAGCGCATGTCGGGTGTTTCAAGCGTCAACTTCGCGTCTTAATATATCGGGATGTAATGGGAACATCGCGATGCAATCAACGCCATTGTGTATGTGCTTTGTCATGCTATGGATTGCTGAAGAAAAAATATAGGAAGCCCATTTAAAAAAAACATAATTTTGTGTTAAAAAACACATATGCTTTCGTTTTAGAATGTTTTCAAATATGTACATTCATGGGCCTCAGCCCTACATTGATACCGGTGAAAGTCGTTTTGCAATAGCTGTTATTGTTCCAGATATATTTTGGGTGGACAAGATAGCTGGGACACCCTATATATATATATATATATATATATATATATATATATATATATATATATATATATATATATATATATATATTGTGTGTGAATTTGACCTACATGAATCTCTCACGCTTTATTTCCAATTACTGTTATTTGATTGTACTATACACTGTAAGTGCGTATTAGACCTTTAGCTGCAGATGAAAGTGATTTTTCCGTTGTGAGTCAGAGGCGTTAAAGATGGCGACGACAAGCGTGGAACATCGTTCAAAGCACGCCGCTAGGCCGCGGTTTCGCTTCATCAGAATAATGCTGCTTTTACAGCAGGCAGAAAGATCACACGCAGGCAGGAGTTTATTTGTTGTGGGAGGTTGCCACGAGTGATAATGGAGCCAGCTGGGGCGAGCACGCCACTGGTTAAGTATAGAGTCTCAGGTCTGCTGCGTCCAGCCGTTACTGCAACATCCACTTATACCCGTCGCGAAAAGTGTTTCTGTCCCGTTTACGACTCTTACAAGTTGCTCGTCTAAACAAACAAAATTAAAAATACAAGTAAAAGTGAAAATTACGTTTAGAAATAATAGGTCAAGGTAAAAAGTTTGGTGTAACGCTAACAGTCATAATTCAATTTTTTGACTTGTGATTGAAAATTATGAAAGCATATTTTTATAAACTTTACCTCGCGTAATGATACTGTGGGCGTTGATTAGAAAAAATGGCATCTGCTAACAAAATTGAAGGAAGCAGTTTACGAAAGAAGTGAGTTATAAAATGACTTCTTCTTTTCCGCCACAGGGTTTCTGCTATTGACTGTTCAAGATTTACTCTTACCCCATCTCTGGCACTGTCTCTATAATACCTCTTCCATTTGGATCATATGATGTAATTGTCCTTGGTAATCGGTGTTCCGTGTTTCCTACACAGTGAGTTTTCTATTTTCTGCTGTATATTATCAGTTAAGGCAGTCGTGCTCAGTTCTTGTATATCCGTATCTCTGAGAGGCTCCAGTCGAGTGCTGCTTTAACATTCCGCAAAAACTGTTCCAACAGCTGCCTGAAAACTCGATTAACCCTTACGAGAAAGATTGCACTTTTCGTTGTTCACACTTTCGTAGTGCTTAGAACACTGGACACATTCGGGAGGACGACGGTTCAAACCTGCACCCGGCCGTCTAGATTTACGTTTTCCGTGATTTCCCTAAATCGCTTCGGGCGAATGCCAGGATGGTTCCTTTGAAAGGGCACGGCCATTTTCCTACCTCATCCTTCCCTAATCCGAGCCTGTGATCCGTCTGTAATGACCTCGTTGTCGACCGAACGTTAAACACTAAACTTCTTCTCTTCTTCCCATAGTGTCGCAGGCTTTGTCACTGTTTTATAGTATCTTGAGAAAGTTTCTTGTCTGGTCTTATTCTGAAATATGCATTGTTCCCGATTTATATTAGAATATGTATAAATCGTTTCTGATTTATAATCTGCCGTAGGTCATGTCAAGTCCTAGATATGTCAAGCATTACACGTTTTCAGTTGGTTAACCATCGTGCTTACCATTGTTCTCTTTGCTTGTGGTGCTTTAAGACGTTTTTCTTTTATTTTAATATTTTAGTATATTTTGTGAGCAGTAGAATACGTTTTTGGAGTGGTGTCTGGAGGTCATCTCAATTTTCATTCATCTTTTTATCGTCAGAAAAAATTAGTTTTAATCTAAAGAGTGACCTAGTGGATGACTAAACTTTAGAGTAAAATAGTGAAGAGAGAAAATCTGTGCAGCTATGTTACCAGCAAGGGGGTCATGTTGAAAGCCACCGTCCTGGATGCAAATCGTAATTTTCAAGTTCAAAGTGACACATCGAACACGGACACGAGAGAAAAAACCAGTGTTTCCATTTGAACGTAGCTTTATTCGTTATCGAGTTAGTCCGCATTAGGTACTGACCAGGGCAAATATTGGTGATAGTTTTGTACCCCGCCTGGGAGGCGGCGCGTGGATAGGAACGGGAAAAGGTAATACAAGTCGGAACTGCAAGAAAATGGTTTACTGGTACAAAAACAAGGTGATAACGATTACATAACTTAGTACGTAGGTGCGATGCTGAAGCGAAGTGTCCTGGCTGGCTGCACCTGATCAAATGGGCTGAAGCAATTGCGGAGTTCGTAGACCTCGACAGCACCGGCTAGAGGGCGCTGTCGTCTGTGTCTCTTGTAGTGCCAGCTTGAGAAACTATTCTGTGGCATCGCTGCTATCGATACCACAGATAGCATATAAAGACAGCAGAATGCGGTACACGTGTTGTGAGGTTGTTGTTACGCTCTTCATCCATTCTTCCTGGAGTCTGACCAGAAAATTTACCAGGGTGGCCATTACTGACGTACGGCTGACCCCAGTTTCCTTTGTTATGCAGCGAGTACTGAGCTCTAGACCCCCATGGAGCAACGCTACTACAACGGCTGATCATACTTCATGCGTAGTCCTTTCCGATCGTCCGGGTTTCGCTTTGTCTCCGGTAGAGCCAGTTTCAATGAATTTTACTTGAATTTTTGTAGCCACACCGTGGGTAACGGGTTATCTGTCTGGGTGTAATTGATTTCATTACACGTGAAAATACGCTGTTCCTCGCTGTTGAAATCGGAATTAAGTTAATGTATTCAGCTTGTGGTAACATCATCAGCATTCACGCTACCTATAAGGAAGGGACATGACACAAGAAGACAGTGAATAAAGCTGTGCTCAAATGAAAGGCGCCGGCCGCGGTGGTCTCGCGGTTCTAGGCGCGCAGTCCGGAACCGCGCGACTGCTATGGACGCAGGTTCGAATCCTGCCTCGGGCTTGGATGTGTGTGATGTCCTTAGGTTAGTTAGGTTTAACTAGTTCTAAGTTCTAGGGGACTGATGACCTAAGATATTAAGTCCCATAGTGCTCAGAGCCATTTGAACTATTTGAACCAAATGAAAAGCGCTGTTGTTTACTCGTGTAATCCTATATCTGTTTGACGCGTCGCGTGGCCTCTTTTCGGTATGAAAATTGCAAGTGGTAGGGTGTGTGTGTGTATGTGTGCGTGCGCGCGCGCGCGCGCGCGCGCGTGTGTGTGTGTGTGTGTGTGTGTGTGTGTGTGTGTGTCGAATAATCTGGGAGAGAAAGATTACAAACTCATTATAAACATTTTATGGGCTGTGAATAGTTCGTCTTTAAGTTCATTAAACAACTGCATATCGCGCTCTCGATAACTGAGAAAGTGTATCAGGTATCCTACATAAGTCATTATAGTCCATTGCCTCTCATTAACTAGGTCAAAGAACTTCATAAAGTAAGCGAATGGCATAAGAGTTCGCCAGCTATATTTATCGCTGTGTTTCTATACTTTGGTTCAATCAAAAGTTTTCACTTGTAGAGGATCGACATTTTCTAAAACCTTTTTGTTCATCCCATACAATAACGTCGGCTGTCACTTTTAGTCCTCTATCTATAATTTTGCTATTAATTTTATCTTCTACAATCTAAGGCTACCCTCTGTGATTTTTGCAGTTCCTTCAATTTGTTCTTTCACACATCGTTTTCCAGGAATCCCATCATGGAAGACATCTAAAAGCAATTTCGAACTGGTCAAGCTGCACGTTAATAGGCATAAGCAGCCATTCCTACCCCCATGAACCATGGACCTTGCCGTTGGTGGGGAGGCTTGCGTGCCTCAACGATACAGATAGCCGTACCGTAGGTGCAACCACAACGGAGGGGTATCTGTTGAGAGGCCAGACAAACGTGTGGTTCCTGAAGAGGGGCAGCAGCCTTATCAGTTGTTGCAGGGGCAACAAAAAAATGGTTCATATGGCTCTGAGCACTATGGGACTTAACATCTGAGGTCATCAGTCCCCTAGAACTTAGAACTAATTAAACCTAACTAACCTAAGGACATCACACACATCCATGCCCGAGGCAGGATTCGAACCTGCGACCGTAGCAGTCGCGTGGTTCCGGACTGCAGCGCCTAGAACCGCACGGCCACCGCGGCCGGCGCAGGGGCCTCTGGATGATTGAATGATCTGGCCTTGTAACACTAAGCGAAACGGCCTTGCTGTGCTGGTACTGCGAACGGCTGAAAGCAAGGGGAAACTACAGCCGTAATTTTACCCGAGGGCATGCAGCTTTACTGTATGGTTAAATGATGATGGCGTCCTCTTGGGTAAAATACTCCGGAGGTAAAATAGTCACGCATTCGGATCTCCAGGCGGGGACTACTCAATAGGACGTCGTTATCAGGAGAAAGAAAACTAGCGTTCTACGGATCGGAGGGTGGAATGTCAGATCCCTTAATCGGGCAGGTAGGTTAGAAAATTTAAAAAGGGAAATGGATAGGTTAAAGTTAGATATAGTGGGAATTAGTGAAGTTCGGTGGCAGGAGGAACAAGACTTCTGGTCAGGTGAATACAGGGTTATAAATACAAATTCAAATAGGGGTAATGCAGGAGTAGATTTAATAATGAACAAAAAAATAGGTGTACGGGTAAGCTCCTACAAACAGCATAGTGAACGCATTATTGTGGCCAAGATAGACACGAAGCCCACACCTACTACAGTAGTACAAGTTTATATGCCAACTAGCTCTGCAGATGACGAAGAAATTGATGAAATGTATGATGAGATAAAAGAAATTATTCACGTAGTGAAGGGAGACGAAAATTTAATAGTCATGGGTGACTGGAATGTGAGAGTAGGAAAAGGGAGAGAAGGAAACATAGTAGGTGAATATGGATTGGGGCTAAGAAATGAAAAAGGAAGCCGCCTGGTAGAATTTTGCGCAGAGCATAACTTAATCATAGTTAATACTTGGTTTAAGAGTCATGAAAGAAGGTTGTATACATGGAAGAACCCTGGAGATACTAAAAGGTGTCAGATAGATTATATAATGGTAAGACAGAGATTTAGGAACCAGGTTTTAAATTGTAAGACATTTCCAGGGGCAGATGTGGACTCTGACCACAATCTATTGGTTATGAACTGTAGATTAAAAGTGAAGAAACTGCAAAAAGGTGGGAATTTAAGGAGATGGGACCTGGATAAATTGAAAGAACCAGCGATTGTACAGAGTTTCAAGGAAAGCATAAGGGATCAATTGACAGGAATGGGGGAAAGAAATACAGTAGAAGAAGAATGGGTAGCTTTGAGGGATGAAATAGTGAAGGCAGCAGAGGATCAAATAGGTAAAAAGACGAGGGCTAGTAGAAATCCTTGGGTAACAGAAGAAATATTGAATTTAATTGATGAAAGGAGAAAATATAAAAATGCAGTACATGAAGCAGGCAAAAAGGAATACAAACTTCTCAAAAATGAGATCGACAGGAAGTGCAAAATGGCTAAGCAGGGATGGCTAGAGGACAAATGTAAGGATGTACAGGCTTATTTCACTAGGGGTAAGATAGATACTGCCTACAGGAAAATTAAAGAGACCTTTGGAGAAAGGAGAACCACTTGCATGAATATTAAGAGCTTTGATGTAAACCCAGTTCTAAGCAAAGAAGGGAAATCAGAAAGGTGGAAGGAGTACATAGAGGGCCTATACAAGGGCGAAGTACTTGAGGACAATATTATGGAAATGGAAGAGGATGTAGATGAAGATAAAATGGGAGATATGATATTGCGTGAAGTGTTTGACAGAGCACTCACATACCTGAGTCGAAAGAAGGCTCCCGGAGTAGACAACATTCCATTAGAACTACTGACAGCCTTGGGAGAGCCAGTCCTGACAAAACTCTACCATCTGGTGAGCAAGATGTATGAGACAGGCGAAATACCCTCAGACTTCAAGAAGAATATAATAATCCCAATCCCAAAGAAAGCAGGTGTTGACAGATGTGAAAATTACCGAACTATCAGTTTAATAAGTCACAGCTGCAAAATACTAACGCGGATTCTTTACAGACGAATGGAAAAACTGATAGAAGCCGACCTCGGGGAAGATCAATTTGGATTCCGTAGAAATGTTGGAACACGTGAGGCAATACTGACCCTACGACTTATCTTAGAAGAAAGATTAAGGAAAGGCAAACCTACGTTTCTAGCATTTGTAGAATTAGAGAAAGCTTTTGACAATGTTAATTGAAATATTCTCTTTCAAATTCTGAAGGTAGCAGGGGTAAAATACAGAGAGCGAAAGGCTATTTACAATTTGTACAGAAAGCATATGGCACTTATAAGAGTCGAGGGGTATGAAAGGGAAGCAGTGGTTGGGAAGGGAGTGAGACAGGGTTGTAGCCTATCCCCGATGTTATTCACTCTCTATATTGAGCAAGCAGTAAAGGAAACAAAAGAAAAGTTCGGAGTAGGTATTAAAATCCATCGAGAACAAATAAAAACTTTGGCGCTCGCCGATGACATTGTAATTCTGTCAGAGACAGCAAAGGACTTGGAAGGGCAGTTGTACGGAATGGATAGTGTCTTGAAAGGAGGGTATAAGATGAACATCAACAAAAGCACAACGAGGGTAATGGAATGTAGTCGAATTAAGTCCGGTGATGCTGAGGGAATTAGGAAAAGAGAGACTTAAAGTAGTAAAGGGGTTTTGCTATTTGGGGAGCAAAATAACTGATGATGGACGAAGTAGAGAGGATATAAAATGTAGACTGGTAATGGCAAGGAAAGCGTTTCTTAAGAAGAGAAATTTGTTAACATCGAGTATTGATTTAAGTGTCAGGAAGTCGTTTCTGAAAGTATTTATATGGAGTGTAGCCATGTATGGAAGTGAAACGTGGACGATAAATAGCTTAGACAAGAAGAGAATAGAAGCTTTCGATATGTGGTGCTACAGAAGAATGCTGAAGATTAGATGGGTTGATCACATAACTAATGAGGAGGTTTTTTTTTTTTTTTGGTCATCAGGCTACTGACTGGTTTGATGCGGCCTGCCATGAATTCCGTTCCTGTGTGCTAACCTCTTCATCTCAGAGTAGCACTTGCAACCTACGTGCTCAATTATTTACCGTTTTTGCCCTCTACAGCTCCCTCTAGTACCATGGAAGTCATTCCCTCATGTCTTAGCAGATGTCCTATCATCCTGTTCCTTCTCCTTATCAGCGTTTTCCACATATTCCTTTCCTCTCCGATTCTGCGTAGAACCTCCTCATTCCTTACCTTATCAGTCCACCTAATTTTCAACATTCGTCTATAGCACCACATCTCAAATGCTTCGATTCTCTTCTGTTCCGGTTTTCCCACAGTCCATGTTTCACTACCATACAATGCTGTACTCCAAACGTACATCCTCAGAAATTTCTTTCTCAAATTAAGGCCGGTATTTGATATTAGTAGACTTCTCTTGGCCAGAAATGCCATAGCGAGTCTGCTTTTGATGTCCTCCTTGCTCCGTCCGTTATTGGTTATTTTACTGCCTAGGTAGCAGAATTCCTTAACTTCATTGACTTCGTGACCATCAATCCTGATGTTAAGATTCTCGCTGTTCTCATTTCTACTACTTCTCATTACCTTCGTCTTTCTCCGATTTACTGTCAAACCATACTGTGTACTCATTAGACTGTTCATTCCGTTCAGCAGATCATTTAATTCTTCTTCACTTTCAAATGGTTCAAATGGCTCTGAGCACTACGGGACTCAACTGCTGTGGTCATCAGTCCCCTAGAACTTAGAACTACTTAAACCTAACTAACCTAAGGACATCACACACACCCATGCCCGAGGCAGGATTCGAACCTGCGACCGTAGCAGCAGCCTGGCTCCGGACTGGAGCGCCTAGAACCGCACGGCCACCACGGCCGTCTTTCTTCTCTTTCACTCAGGATAGCAATGTCATCAGTGAATCGTTTCATTGATATCCTTTCACCTTGTATTTTAATTCCACTCCTGAACCTTTCTTTTATTTCCATCATTGCTTCCTCGATGTACAGATTGAAGAGTAGGGGCGAAAGGCTACAAACTTGCCTTACACCCTTCTTAATACGAGCACTTCGTTCTTGATCGTCCACTCTTATTATTCCCTCTTGGTTGTTTACATATTGTATATGACCCGTCTCTCCCTATAGCTTACCCCTACTTTTCTCAGAATCTCGAACAGCTTGCACCATTTTATATTGTCGAACGCTTTTTCTAGGTCGACAAATCCAATGAAAGTGTCTTGATGTTTCTTTAGCCTTGCTTCCATTAAATTCCGATTCTAATACTGGATCCCCTATCTCTTCTAAATCGACTCCTGTTTCTTCTTCTATCACATCAGACAAATCTTCACCCTCACAGAGGCTTTCAATGTATTCTTTCCACCTATCTGCTCTCTCCTCTGCATTTAACAGTGGAATTACCGTTGCACTCTTAATGTTACCACCGTTGCTTTTAATATCACCAAAGGTTGTTTTGACTTTCCTGTATGCTGAGTCTGTCCTTCCGACAATCATATCTTTTTCGATGTCTTCACATTTTTCCTGCAGCCTTTTCGTCTTAGCTTCCCTGCACTTCCTATTTATTTCATTCCTCAGCGACTTGTATTCCTGTATTCCCGATTTTCCCGGAACATGTTTGTACTTCCTCCTTTCATCAATCAACTGAAGTATTTCTTCTGTTACCCATGGTTTCTTCGCAGCTACCTTCTTTGTACCTATGTTTTTCTTCCCAACTTCTGCGATGGCCCTTTTTAGAGATGTCCATTCCTCTTCAACTGTACTGCCTAATGCGGTATTCCTTATTGCTGTATCTATAGCGTTAGAGAACTTCAAACGTATCTCGTCATTCCTTAGTACTTCCGTATCCCATTTCTTTGCGTATTGATTCTTCCTGACTAATGTCCTGAACTTCAGCCTACTCTTCATCACTACTGTATTGTGATCTGAGTCTATATCTGCTCCTGGTCACGCCTTACAATCCGGTATCTGATATCGGAATCTCTGTCTGACCATGATGTAATCTAATTGAAATCTTCCCGTATCTCCCGGCCTTTTCCAAGTATACCTCCTCCTCTTGTGATTCTTGAACAGGGTATTCGCTATTACTAGCTGAAACTTGTTACAGAACTCATTTAGTCTTTCTCCTCTTTCATTCCTTGTCCCAAGCCCATATTCTCCTGTAACATTTTCTTCTACTCCTTCCCCTACAACTGCATTCCAGTCGCCCATGACTATTAGATTTTCGTCCCCGTTTACATACTGCGTTACCCTTTCAATATCCTCATACACTTTCTCTATCTGTTCATCTTCAGCTTGCGACGTCTGCATGTATACTTGAACTATCGTTGTCGGTGTTGGTCTGCTGTCGATTCTGATTAGAACAACCCGGTCACTGAACTGTTCACAGTAACACACTCTCTGCCCTACCTTCCTATTCATAAATAATCCTACACCTGTTATACCATTTCCTGATGCTGTTGATATTACCCGATACTCATGTGACCAGAAATCCTTGCCTTCCTTCCACTTCACTTCACTGACCCCTACTATATCTGGATTGAGCCTTTGTATTTCTCTTTTCAGATTTTCTAGTTTCCCTACCACGTTCAAGCTTCTGACAATCCACGTCCCGACTCGTAGAACGTTATGCTTTCGTTGGTTATTCAATCTTTTTCTCATGGTATCCTCCCCCTTGGCAGTCCCCTCCCAGAGATCCGAATGGGTGACTATTCCGGAATCTTTTGCCAATGGAGAGATCATCCTGACACTTCTTCAAATACAGGCCACATGTCCTGTGAATACACGATACGTGTCTTTAATGCAGTGGTTTCCATTGCCTTCTGCATCCTCATGTCGTTGATCATTGCTGATTCTTCAGCCTTTAGGGGCAATTTCCCACCCCTAGGACAAGAGAGTGCCCTGAACCTCTATCCGCTCCTCCGCCCTCTTTGACAAGGCCGTTGGCAGAATGAGGTTGACTTCTTATGCCGGAAGTCTTCGGCCTCCAATGCTGATTATTTATCAAAATTTAGGCGGGGACCGAACCTGGGACCGAAGACGTTTTTCGTTATGAATCAAAGGCTCTACCCCTAGACCACGGGTACCTCCTGAGGAGGTATTGAATAGATTTGGGGAGAAGACGAGCTTGTGGCCCAACTTGACTAGAAGAAGGGATCGGTTGGTAGGAAATGTTATGAGACATCGAGGGATCACCAATTTAGTAATGGAGGGCAGCGTGGAGGGTGAAAATCGTAGAGGGAGACCAAGAGATGAATACACTAATAGATTCAGAAGGATGTAGATTGCAGTAGGTACTGGGAGATGAAGAAGCTTGCACAGGATGGAGTAGCATGGAGAGCTGCATCAAACCAGTCTCTGGACTGAAGACCACAACAACAACAACACGCAGCCATTACATTCTTATAACCAATTAAAAGTACAGTTCACCTACTCACATCGATATTTCGGTATTTATTTCTAAATCATAGTCATTATGCATTCATAATCAAGATATTATATATATTATCAGAAACCAAACTATTTACGTGCATTGCTATTCCTATTAAAGTGCTTTAATGATATTTTATCTACTTGTTTGTTAGAAGCATATATGTTACATAAATGACTTAAAATAGTATCAGCTCTCTACTGTATATACTAGAAGAAATTAAACACTCGTAGTATAAAGGTTGATGTTAGCACGAATTAAAACGTGAACGCATAGTGTTACTCGACTGTATCGTTCCAGGCGTAACCATTTCTGACGTTTGGAAGTCCCATTCTTACAGTGTGATAATATCCAAGAGGTGGTGTCCGTGGAGTAAACATTTAATTGCCCTCTTATATTATGGGCTTTACAAACTGTGCTCAAGATCGTGAAATTTCATTGTTCATGTCACTGTTGTTGTAACAAGCCGCCAGGGCCATTCCCCCTTCTGTAAATTTATTACCGTTCGAAGACAGTACAAGGTCAGTATTATTTCAGTTGCACAATGAAATAAATCATATGTAGCTTAGAGACTACAGCGTTATATTAGATTACTGTTCAGATCAAAAATATTAAAAATATATTCTGTAATATGATAAATATTGTGTGACTCTGGGGACTATTTTGCAATATCATATCAGTTGCTCGTGAGATTCGGATGGAGCACAGTAACTGATTTCGGCTGAAGAGCTTCGACTTATTTATTTTGAGTTATTGATTATGCAGCTGTTTCGTATCTGTCGTCATTGATAAAGTGAGGAAGACCCAGGAGTAAAGTATAGAAACAGAGAGTTATGCTACAGCTGCAGATATCTATGAAGGTTCACCTCTCCCAGGACGGTGAAGTCTCAGGACAAAAAAGAAGCAACAAGTAAACAGAAAGGAAAGCGCTTCTAGCTATGAGTAAATTATCTAAGGAGAACTTAAGTAACATTGTACAGTATAGTCGTGCAATAGTATTGGCCACGAGGGGCCGCCAACATTACAGCACACGTCTTTCGAAACACCTGCCATTCACAGAACTTCTTCATTTCTGTGTGACATACTGAGTTCTCGAAAACAATTAACACTTGTGGAGGGACGTTTAACTCTCACCTGAGCATCAGTAAACTGACATGCTGCCCTGACATCTGTTAGTTTTGCCATTCTGGGTTCATAGCACTTCATCGCTATTATAGGCCAGGATATATTTGAAAAACTAATCAGCATTTCGTTTTCGGAAATTGAATAGAGAATAACTGATTCCTTTTCAAAGACGGTTTCCTATTTCCTTTTTTGTGACGAACTTCATAATGTTTATAACCACTAACAAACTGGGAGAAAAATACCATTAAACAAGCTACATATTAAAGTGCTTGCATGTATACACTCAATCATCTGCTTGATTAGCTTATTTTGTTGGTAATATTTGGAGGGCGCCGATTTTAAAATATCTCTGACGGTGAACTGTAAGAATAGATATATTGATGCAGTTACAGCGTACCGAATTTGCCCTGATTCACCTCTACAGGACCGGAATTCAAGGGTGTTATGAGGATACCCTTTCATACGAGCATGGCAGGGGTTTAGCGATCCCCAGGAACTGGTTGTAGAGAAGCTGCAGAATGAGTCTCAGTGAAGCGAAGTGAGCAACAATGACGCAACAGTCTGCTATAAGTATGTGTTAACACTAATAATCGTTGATTCACGTTAGGTGGAATGAAACAACATACAATGCTTTACGGTGACTAGACTGAATCAGAAAAGCAATGGCTAACTCGATTGGAGTTGAGGAATCGTGAGAACGCTAGTGTACTTTGAATGAACGTCAACATCGTGTGGATGTTTTCTATGAACTTCAAATAAAATAAATACAGAGTCTGATACCAGGTGGTTATAATTAAAGTGATGGTGTTCCGAGTGCTGTAGTGCGGGCTGTATACAGCATAGGACGCTGAAACAGCGTAGGTATGTTCATTAATAGGTACAATCACGGAATATACTCAAAAAACTATTAGTTTCACATTCAGCCACTAGGTGAAAATATGCCCTGTAAGCAGTCAGAATGTGGTGTGGGTGGAGGAAGAGTAAGGAACGATCGAACACACAAACGTTGAATTTGGCATGTTTGTTAGGATATGGTCACAAGTTACAACATGTATTCATTATTGTATCCCAGCTAAGCAAGATGCTGCATCCGTAACACGGGACGGTCGACAGTTGCTCGCAGCGTGTCAGGTGTAATCAGAGCGATCTGTAGTCTTGTGCTGTCCATCGCATGCCGGATACGCCCTTGATAGACACGACCTTTCAGATATCCCCACAGCCAGAAGTCACATCGATTTAGGTAAGGGGACCTGAAAGACCACACAATTTGAAATGGCTTAGGGGTGATGTGGTCGTTACCGTAGGTTTCTCCTAGCAAATTTTTCACCTGGCAAACGACATGTGGTGTTGTCCCATCTTGACTGAAAATATTGCATTGGATACAGTTACGTTCTTGCAAAGCTGGACTCACGTGTTGCATAAAGAGGCCATCATAATGTGCAGATTTCAGCATCTATCAAACAGACACGCAAGATGTCGTATTCTCGAATAAAAACGGAACGAGAATGAAGCAGCCTGTGAAACAAGACCATGCTGTCACAGAATCTGATGCGTTGGATGTTCCTGCACAATATGTGTAGGAGTAGAACCCATATCCAATAGTCTTGTGTATTCACGGGACGTGCAGAGTAAAACGTGCTTTGTCCGTCCAGTAAATATTCCCCGGTCACATGTCATCCATTACCACGCGCGCCAAAAAGGAAGGGCAGAGCAACACCGTTGTAGCCGATCTGAACTTAAAACTTTAACTGTTGACCTGGACAGAGACAATTCCCGTGAAACAGCTCGTGCAGTGGATACAGAATTTGCGGCATGTGCTTCACAGTCGGTTACACCTACAGCGACTTCATTAGTAAGTACCACAGGAATGGGCCATTTGTCTCTCCAAACTGCACCAAATAATTCACATCTTCATTCAAAATTTCTTGATTATACTCCTTCTGCTTCTTTTTGAGTCATCAGTATACTGACTGGTTTGATGATCCCCCTGAAGAATTTCTCTCCTGTGCCAACGTCTTCATCCCAGAGTAGCACGGGATGTATTCCAATCTCTGTCCTCGTCTACAGTTTTTGCCGTCTACAGCGACCTCTAGTACCATGGAAGTCATTCCCTCATGTCTTAACAGATGTCCTATCATCCTGTCCCTTTTCCTTATCAGTGTTCCACACGTACTTTTCCTCTCCCATTCAGTGCAGAACCTCCCCGTCCTTACCTTACTAGTCCACCTAATTTTCAACATTCGTCTGTAGCACGACATCTCAAATGCTTCGGTTCTCTTCCGTTCCGGCTTTCCCAAAGTCCATGTTTCATTATCATACAATTCCAGATGTACGTTTACAGAGTTTTCTTCCTCAAATTAAAGCCTTTTTTCCATAGCTAGTCTGCTTTTGCTGCTCTCCTTGCTCCGTCCGTCATTGGTTATTTTACTGCCTAGGTACCTAAAATCCCTAACTTCATCTACATATTTCGTGATCATCAATCCTGATGCTGAGTTTCTCGCTGTGCTCCTTTCTGATACTTCTCACTACTTTCGTCTTTCTTCAATTTACTCTCAATCCATACTGTGTCCTCATTAGCCTGTCAATTCCATTCAGCAGATCATGTAACTCTTCTTCTCTTTCACTCAGGTTAGCAATGTTATCAGTGAATCATATCATTGAAACCCTTTCACTTTGGGTGGCCGAGCGGTTCTAGGCGCTACAGTCTGGAACCACGCCACCGCTACGGATGCAGGTTCGAATCCTGCCTCGGGCATGGATGTGTGTGATGTCCTTAGTTTAGTTAGGTTTAAGTAGTTCTAAGTCTAGGGAACTGATGACCTCAGATGTTTAGTCCCATAGTGCTTAGAGCCACTTGATTTGAACTAGCGGTGAAAGAGAAAATCACAATCTCACACACATTTTAATACGAGCACTTCTTTCTGGGTCAATACTCTTATTATTCTCTCTTGTATATATTGTATATTACCCGAATTTCCCTATAGCTGACCCCTATTTTTCACAGAATTTAGAACATTTTCCACCATTTTACATCGTCGAACCCTTTTTTCGGGTCGACAAATATTATGAATGTGTGTAGATTTTCCTTTAGTCTTGCTTCCGTGATTAACCGCAACGTCAAACTCGCCTCTCTTCTGCCTTTACCTTTCCTAAAGCCAGACTGATCGTTATCTAACACATCCTCAGTATTATTTCCCACTCTTCTGCATATTATTCTTGTCAGTAAGTTGGATGCATGAGCTGTAAAGCTGATTGTGCGATAATTCTCGCCCTTGTCAGTTCTTACATCTTCGGAATTGTGTGGATGACTTTTTTCCGAAAGTCAGATGGAATGTCGCCAGACTCGTACATTCTACACACCAACGTGAATAGTCGTTTTGGTGCTACTTCCACAAATGATTTTAGAAATGTTGATAGAAGTTGTGTATATCTTCTGCCTTGTTTGATTTTAAGTCCTCCAAAGCTCTATTAAATGCAGATTCTAATACTAGCTCTCTTACCTCTTCCACAACAGTGGATAGCGTTGCTGCCTCTGGATCACGGGGTCCCGGGTTCGATTCCCTGCCGTGTTGGGGATTATCTCTGCCGGGGGACTGGGTGTTTGTGTTGTCCTCATCATGTCATCACCATCATCTTTCGTGACAGTGGCTAGAGTGGACTGTGTAAAATGTTAGACTTTGAAAAAATTTGGGGGTATGTGCGGGTGCTGATGACCGCACATTTGAGCGCCCCACAAACCAGACGTCATCATCATTCCCCCACATGCCTTCAATATACTCTTTCCACCTATCCGCTCTCTCCTCTGTATTTAACAATGGACTTCCTGTTGCACTCTTAAGATTACCAACCTTGCTTTTAATTTCACCGAAAGTTGTTGAAATGGTTGAAATGGCTCTGAGCACTATGGGACTTAACATCTGTGGTCATCAGTCCCCTAGAACTTAGAACTACTTAAACCTAACTAACCTAAGGACATCACACACAGCCATGCCCAAGGCAGGATTCGAACCTGCGACCATAGCGGTCACGCGGTTCCAGACTGAAGCGCCTAGAACCGCACGGCCACACCAGCCGGTCCAAAAATGTTCTGAATTTCCTATATGCTGAGTCCGTCCTTCCAACTGTCATTTCTTCTTCGATTACTTCACATTTTTCATGCAGCCATATTATATATATATCACCGACCATTTGGCCATCTTCTTCTATGCGGATGCACATACAGTGGCAAAACTCTTATGGGAATCGGAAAAAAGCCGCGAGTAATGAGTATAATGGGCTAGAGCACTTCGAATATAGTGTGGGTCAATAAGATGAGAATGTGGGTCTCACGGAAGGCGTGCCAAAGGTAGGTCACTGAAGTGGCACTGTCCTCGGTGTCCTCGGTGGCTCAGATGGATAGAGCGTCTGCCACGTAAGCAGAAGATCCCGGGTTCGAGTCGTGATCGGGGCACACATTTTCAACTGTCCCCGTTGACTTATATCAACGCCTATATGCAGCTAGGTCATAGTCAGACAAGGATTCCGAAATCAGATACTTTGTTGTAAGGCGTACTCAGATCACAATATAGTATGACGAAGAGTGTGCTGAAATTTAAGACGTTAGTCAGGAAAAACCAATACGCAAAGAATTGGGATACCGAAGTGCTAAAGAATGACGAGACACGTTTGAAGTTCTCTAAGGCTGTAGATACAGTAATAAGAATAGCTCAGTAGGCAGTACAGTTGAATAGTAATAGAGATATCTGAAAAGAGCCATCACAGAAGTTGGAAAGAAACACATAGGTACAAAGAAGGTACTACTTCATTTGATGGATGAAAAGAGGAAGCACAAAAACGTTCCGGCAAACTCAGGAATACAGAAATACACATAGCTGAAAAATGAAATAAAGTGGAAGTGCAGGGAAGCTAAGAAGATATGGCTGCAAGAAAAATGTGAGGAAATCGAGAGAGAGATGATTGTTGGAAGGACATACTTAGCACACAGGATAGTAAAAACAACCTTTGGTAACATTAAAAGCAATGGTGATAACATTAAGAGTGAGTGCTACGAGAATTCCACTGCTAAATGCAGAGCAGAGAGCGAATAGGTGGAAAGAATACATTGAAATCCTCTATTATATGATGTAATAGAAGAGGAAACGGGAGTCAATTTAGAAGAGATAGGGGATCAAGTCATAGAATCAGAATTTAAAAGCACTTTGGTGGAATTGAGATAAAATAAGGCACAAGGAAGAGATAAAATTCCATCAGAATTTCTAAAATCACTGGTGGAATTGGCAACAAAAAGACTAGTCCTCTTGGTGTGTAGAATGTATGACTCTGGACACATACCATCTGACTTACAAAAAAATATCATCCACACAACTACGAAGACTGCAAGAGCTGAAAAGTGCGAGAATTATAGCACAATCAGCTTAAAAGCTCATGCAGCCAAGTTGCTGAGAAGAATAAAGTACTGAAGAATGGAAAGGAAAATGGAGGATGTGCTGGATGACGATAAGTTTGGCTTTAGAAAAGGCTATTCTGACGTTGCGGTTGATAAGCAAGACTAAAGAAAGCAAGACTAAAGAAAAATCAAGAAACTTTCACAGGATTTGTCGACCTGTAAAATGCCTTCGACAATATAAAATGGTGCAAGCTATTCGTGAATCTGAGAAAAATAGGGGTAAGCTATACGGAGAGGCGGGTAATATACAATATGTAAAAGAGCCAAGAGCGAGTAATAAGAGTGGACGACCAAGAGCCAAGTACTCAGATTAAAAAGGGTGTAAGACAGGGACGTAGTCTTTCCCCCCTACTGTTCAATCTGTACATCAAAGAAGCAAATATAGAAATAAAAGAAAGTTTCTGGAGTTGAACAAAAATTCAATGTGAATGGATATCAATGATACGATTCGCTGATGACTTTTCTGTATTGAGTGAATGTGAGGAAGAATTACATTATCTGCTGAACGGAATGAACAATATAATGTGTACAGAATATGAAATGACAGTAAATCGAAGAAAGACGAAAGTAATGAGAAGTAGCAGAAATGAGAACAGCGAGAAACTCAGCATCAGGATTGATGGTCATGAAACAGATGAAGTTAAGGAATTCTATTACCTGGGCAGCAAAATAATCAATGATGGACGGGGCAAGGAGAGCATCAAAAACAGACTAGCACTGGCAAAAAATGGCATTTCTGGCCTAGAGGAGTCTAGTAGTATCATACATATGCCTCAATTTGAGCAAGAAAACCTTGAAAACATACATCTGGAGTGCAGCATTGTATGGTAGTGAAACATGGACTGTGGGAAACTGGAACAGAAGAGAATCTAATCAATTGAGATGTGGTGCTACAGACGAATGTCGAAAATTAGGAGGACTGATGAGGTAAGGAATGGGGAGGTTCTGCGCTGAATAGGAGAGGATAGGTACATGTGGAAAATACTGATAAGGGGAAGGGACAAGATGATCAGATATCTATTAAGACACGAGGAAATGACTTCCATGGCACTAGAAGGAACTGTGGAGGGCAAAAACTGTAGGGGAAGACAGAGAAGCTGATAATTTATAAAATCAAACATGTTAAAACTACCAATTAAAATAATTAAAGACATACAACAAATGATTGAGGACGTAGGTTGTAGGTGCTACTCTGAGATGAAGAGGTTGGCACATGAGAGAAATTCGTAGCTTGTCGCATCAAACCAGTCAGAAGACTGATGACCCAAAAAAAAAAGTCTTGTTCCAAGCCCATATTTTATTGTAACCTTTCCTTCTACTCCTTTCCATACAACTCGATTCCAGTCCACCATGACTATTAGGTTTTCATCTATCTTTTCGTATTGTATTACCCTTTCACTATCCTCATTTTCTTTCTTTATCTCTTCATCTTCCTTACGACATCGGCATGTATACCTTGTATTCCTTAGCCCATTTATGAACCAGGAGCCTCTTCGCAGCTGTCACCGTCAGCGATATTCTCGTAACGGTGTTACTGCTGCCGTTTTGATTTAGCAGCGGTGTACCGTCTATCGTCTCACTACCATTGCGATTCGTTCAGAAAGCAACAACTATTTTAAAGCCTTACACCAGCAGTCACGCAACCAAAGAAGTCAACAGGTGTCGCCAAGCAACATAAAGCATACCGACGTGAAAACAGGAAACATTTCACATTATGACTGCTTACAGCCCCATATTTTCAGCTGGTGGCAGAAAGTGGAACTGCTATATTTTTCAGCCTGCTCCACGAGCGCAACGATTAATGAACATACATACTATGTTCCTGCGTTCTGTAATGTACATATACTGCACTGCAGCACTCTGAACACCATCAGTTTATTTGTAGCCACAGTGTACAAATCTAATTTCAGGAGACCTTTCTCGTAATTTTTATGCGTTTGTGAACTGGATATATGCTGTAATGTGAACAAAAATTTTGTAGGGAATTTTATAGGGCACGTATCACTTAAGCGTACGGTTAAAAACTTTATTACCGCGTACGTGTACTTTGGGAGTGAAGCTACCCAGCAGCGCTGATAATACCAGTCCGATGCCAAACCAATAAACAACGTACTAAAGAAACCAGTATTCAAGGGCCACCCTTAGTCTAAAAAGTTAAATGCGTGAAACGAAGTTAAATAGAACAACTCATGGTCGTGTCTAACATTGACGAGGTTTCTGACATTACAGAATATCATAAAGCTCATTGCCTTACCACGCCACCGCTCTTCCCTCATACGACCCTTAGCAGCACCGAGACCATCAACTGCACGAAGATGGAAGTTGAAACAGTGTAATCAGAATCACATGTTCAAAGTAATAGCTTCATCCAATACATTACCCTGGTAACGGTTTCCAGCAGTAGTACGCAATATGGCAGAAGTTTTATGATGAGTCGTTACACACAACCAGAAGAAGTCTATTGGAAACAAACACTCACGCTATAACACTGCAACACTGCACATACTGTTCAACTTCTAGCCGCCTGTGCGTTTGCGACCCATACCGGCGAGGGGAATTGAAACACTCAAAAATGCCCCAAATTCATCTATTTAAAATTACAAATTTTCAGGGTTCTAATCTAACGAGACGTCCACCTGAAGCACGAAAACCTTCATGAAGTGATAGTTGACCTGGGAGTGCTCTGAGAAAATTCATGTCGAAAGCTGAAGCAGAGTGACCTGAGCTTGTCATAACTTTTGGCTGTCTCCCAGCCTTTGACCTGATAGAAGCTAACTGTACCCTCTCGTTTCTATGACAGCTTATTGGATTGACGGAAGTCAAAACGTGGTTTGATAGTTCAAACATCACTAGTAATATTTACTTACTGTTCGCCGCTCATGATTAAATATTGAATGAAATTCATGAATCGACTTCCATACGACAAACTACTGTAAAACATGTGCAACACGACTCATAACCTGAAGTATGTATAATAAACACGTATAATACAAAGCTTGTTTGTCAAGGTGGCGATCTAGCCATTTTCCGAGAGGTACGTAGTTCGGGTGTGAAAATGTCACTGCCGTAAAGCGACGAAATTACAGAAAGTGACCGTGTTTATTTAGATTGTACTTGATATCCCAATTAGTTACGCAAAAATTTGATGGTGGTGGGTGCACAGACTTTAATAGCCCACAGCATCGGCTATCCATGATAAAAATGACCAGTTTTCGTTCCGAACAGTGTATTATTTGATGTACACATTTTTTTATACACGTGCATATTGACTGTTTCTCAGAGCCACGGATCACAAGGTTTTTGAACATTTCAGAATAAAGGGTGGTTCTTCTCCTGACAAATTAATTAAAATTTTTCTTTTCAAAAGTTTTTCCTTGACTTATTGTGATGTAGAGGAACAAAAACAAGTTCTTAAATGTTTGATAAGGACTCAGTTGTTAGAGGTAATCAGTAAACAAGATTGAAACCGTCCTGTACTTATGCATATGCCCGTATTTTATTGAAAAACCATATCCAATCTCGAATGAGATGGATGACAATGTTCAAAAAGTATTCAACTTTTACCTAAAAACTCAGTTTTTATTCAGATACAATTGTTCGACGCTGTTCACCTGAAAAGTTGTCACCTTCAGTTTCTACACACCTCTCCCAGTGTTGCTCCAACTACTGGAAGAATCGCTGGAAAGCCTTTTTCGGTATAGTGCGCAGGCTCTGTCGAATTCTGTGTAATGTGTTCCCTGTTCTGAAATCTGGCTCCTTTCAGAGTCTCTTTCAGTTTACGGCAAAGTCGGAAATCACTCTGCTAGGTTAGGGGAATAAGGAGGCTCACAAACCACAGCCGTCTTGTATTTGGCCAAAATGGCCTTAATTGAGTTCGATGAGCGGATCTGTTACCGTCGCGAAGATATCAAATCCCCGTTGCTCGTAATACGGCCGTTTGCGTCTCAGCGTTTCACGAAGGCAACACAGAACCTCTTGGTATTACTTTTCAGAACATAGTCTAGCAAAATATGTTTGACAATGTAAATTATTCTTTGTTCAGTCGCTATGTGTATCGTTTAACAGCCAGTCGAATCCATAGCAAAGTACAGACGTCTCACTGAAACAAATGTGTTGTTGGAGAACTGCATTGGTGCGCGCATATTTGTGTACCTCTCACCTTTCCCTCTCTCTCTCTCTCTCTCTCTCTCTCTCTCTCTCTCTCTGTGTGCGTGTGTGTGTGTGTGTGTGTGTGTGTGTGTGTGTGTGTGTGTGTGTCTCGTGACAGTTTTTTCAGTCAGCAGATTTCTGACTGGTTTGATGCAGACACGAATTCCTCTCCTGTAACCGGCTTCTTCATCTCACGGTAACACTTACAATATTCATCTTCAATTATTTGCTTTGTTGGATGTATTTCAGTCTCGGTCTTTCACTACAGTTTTTACATTCCATGGTTCCCTCTTTACCAAGGAGTTATTTCCTGACGTCTTAGTACATGTCCTGCTACCCTGTCCATTTTCCCTGTCGGGGTTAATCATCTGTTCCTTTCTGCGCTGATTGTACGAACATCATCTTCGTCCTTTAGCTTGTCAGTCCATAATTTTTAACAGTCTTCTGTAGCACGACCACTCAAGTGCTTTGATTCTCTTCTTTTCCAGTTTTCCATAGTCAATGTTTCACTACCATACCTTCTCATATTTTTTTTTTCAGATTAAGGCTTGATACTAATAGACTTCTCTTGGCCAGGAATGCTCTTTTTGTTAGTGTTAGTCTGCTTGCTTGGTGAATCATGGTCTATTTTACTTCCAAGACAGAAGAATCGTCTACTACATGGTCATCAATTTTGATGCTAAGTTTCACACTACTCTCATTTCTGCTACTTCTCATTAATTTAGCCTATTTCCGGTTTACTCTCAATCCATATCCTTCACTCATTAGACTTTTCATTCCATTCAGGGCAGCCTGTAATTCTTCTTCACTTCTACTAAGGACAGCACTATCACCAGCGACTGTTACCTCTAATACGTTTCAAACGTTTCCCACTCTTGAACCTTTATTTTCTTTCCGAAAGATTGCATCTGTGTCTTATACACTTTTCAGTCTCAGGACTTCGTTCTCGGTCATACAGTCTTATTGCTCCCTCTTGGTTCTTATACGTACTGTGTATTGCTCCTCTTTCCCTATAGCTTACTTCTATAATTTCGAACTTTTTGCACCATTTCACATTGTCGAACACTATCCCCAGGCCTACAGATCCTAAGAACGTGTCTTAATTTTTCTTCAACCTTGCGTCGATTATCAAGCGCAATATCAGGACTGGCCCTCTGGTGCCTTTGCCATTCTTAAAGCCAAAGAGGCCGTCAACTAACAAATCTTCAAATATCTTTTCCATTTTGTACAATTATTCTTGTCAGAAAATTTGCTGCATGAGCGATTCTGTTCATTGTGCTATAGTTCCCGCACTTATCAACTCATAATGTCTGCAGAATGGATGATGAGTTCCGAAAGTGCGATGGTATGTCACAAGTCTCTCAGGTTTTGGACTACTCCTCAAATAATCGTTTGGTTGCCACTTCCTCCAGTGATTTTAGAAATTTCCATAGAATGTTATCCCTTCTGTCTTATTTAACCTCAAATCCCCTACCATTTCCACTCTTCCATATCGACTCCGATTTCTTCCGTCATGTCACCAGACAATTGCTCTCCTTCATTCAGGCCTTCATTGTACCCTGTCCACCTATGACACAAATACATAACTTGTCAAATCGATCAGCTCTTTTCAGTCAATTTACCGTCTGAGATGCACTGCCGCACGGGGTAGCCGTGCGGTCGGAGATTCGAATCCTCCCTTGGGCCTGGGTGTGTATATTGTCCTTAGCATAAGTTAAAGTTAGCTTAAGTAGTGCGTAAGCCTAAGGACCGATGACTTCAGCAATTTGGTCCCATCGTCCTTACCGCAAATTTCCAAATTTGAGGTGCACTCAAGTGTCCCTTCACACACGTTTAGCCGATACCGTAAATGTATGTTTCTTACGAATGTCTTCACTTTGTGATTCCAGTGGGACTGAGTTACATTTCATTTCCTTGTAGCGAAGTCTTTAGGATATTTATCTTTGCAGATACATTAGAGCATCTTCTACAAATTCCAGCATTCCTAAAATTTTATGTTAGTGATTGGGCATCACTTTAAAAGCACTAACCTGAAGTGAAATATTTAGTGCAGTGCCGTTCCGTTTGAAGGTCATCTGCCATCAGTGATCCTGAAAACTGTACACATCAAGGAATTTGTTCATTAATATTCATAGTTTTTGTGAGAGGCTGAAACGCTACAGTAAGTAACCCTGCCACAGTTAGGGAATGCAGCACGTTTCTAATATTCGCTTACATATTTTTATGCTAACGATTCCGGCAATGCTTCGCAATTGCTAAATTTGTATGGTAATTAGATTGTACGTCCTCAGCTCCTTCACTTTCCTGTCTGTCTATTTCCTCCTCCTCCTCCTCCCCCCCACCCATCCCCCCTCCCCCACCCCCTTTCTTTCTCCATTTCCTCCTCCTTCCCGTCTGTCTGCCCATCAACTACCCTTTGCCCATCTTCTCCCCCTAGTTCGCGCTCTCTCTACACTCCTGCACCCCCGCTCTCTTTCTTTCAGCGTTGTTTATTGTTACCGAAAATTCAGATACGATTGTATTATCCTGATCAATATTTCATAAGCCACGTATGTAACTTTCTGTTTTCCGTGAAAAAAAGACTGCGAGAAAGAAAACACAACCGTAACTTTTCACAGCAGAGTATTTTCTGATGACTAACTGGCAACCTCAGCTGCCGACAGGTGTTGTTGATAGACCTCGATGTGGACAGCTGAAAATGTGTGCCCCGACCGGGACTCGAACCTGGGATCTCCTGCTTACATGGCAGACGCTCTATCCATCTGAGCCACCGAGGACACAGATGAATAGCGCGACTGCAGGGACTTATCCCTTGCACGCTTCCCGTGAGACTCACATTCCCAACTGTCCACAATTCTACATATGTATTGTACCTTATAGACATTTGCACACATTTTCAGCTGTCCACATCGAGGTATATCAACAACACCTGTCGGCAGCTGAGGTTGTCAGTTAGTCATCATTTATTCCAGGGAAAAGCTGCACGGTCATCAACAGTGACTATTCTTGCGAGAACAAGTTACTGTTTTCGTATATAGAGTATTTTCTTTCTCAGATTTGAAGTAAGTCGCTCAAGTAGTTTCAGAGATTTTTGATAACAGCGTTAAATAACGATTTGTCTTTATATAGTAGTAATGGAAGGGTAGATATCAGATGTTCCGTGTTTACATAATCAGTACTCCAGAGTATTAATTAAAACTGGCTTAAGGAAAGCCGGCCGAAGTGGCCGTGCGGTTAAAGGCGCTGCAGTCTGGAACCGCAAGACCGCTACTGTCGCAGGTTCGAATCCTGCCTCGGGCATGGATGTTTGTGATGTCCTTAGGTTAGTTAGGTTTAACTAGTTCTAAGTTCTAGGGGACTAATGACCTCAGAAGTTGAGTCCCATAGTGCTCAGAGCCATTTGAACCGTTTGGCTTAAGGAAACGAGAGAAAATTTGGACACCGAGACACGATTTTGGAACGTTGTCCTAATAACTGAATCATCTTGCTCAGTCATAGAGCAGTTTGAAATTATCAATTATCCCTCGCTCCGACACAAACAAATACAATTTACATGTGTCGTTGGATCTAGTTATTGTCACATTCCAGTTTGATGACAATGTTTTTGTGAATTCCGAAATTAGCGCAATAACCTATCCGAATACTAGTTTGTCGCAGCTATCCATAAAAGTTTGTCCTGTGCAAGTCTCTCCTTCACCGCTTGTGCTCCTACCTACATAAAGCTACTATCCCGATTTTTAGTTACGTGTTGCTGTAAGTCTCTTTTCTCCTCTATTCGGTTTACTGGCTTTTCATTAGCTACGTACCATGTAATTTTGAGCTTTTGTCTGTAACACCACGTTTTACGGTCGTACTCTTTATCGTCCGTGTTTCACTCAAGTATGACGGTTTCACAATTAGCAGTCACCCACAATAAGCAGCTATTGTTAATGTTCCGTTTATATTCGCATAAATTTGCTGTAAATGGAAACTTAAAATTTTTACTGTCATACTGCTTAATCAAAGCCCTGCTTAATTAATGACAATAAAATTCACTTTCGAGCTTATTTTCCTTATTGGTACTGGTACCATTTATTAGGTATTGCGCCATTTTGTTGTTGGATGCGGTGAGTGAATGTGATGACCGATAATTATTTTATTCAGCGCTATTACTTATCATCTGCCGCCCTTATCTTGAATTGGGATGTGACTACCTTTGTTACTAAACTCCGTATTTATTCGGCTGTGTCGCCAGGAGATCTATTTGGTTAATTAATCCATGGTTTTTGAGCTTAACAGTAACGACTGATTACTGAGAAACTTAGTTACGTAACTAGATCAGTATAGCATTTTAACTGTTCGCTAGAATTCACTTTCACTTGATAATTTGCTTAGATATGAATATGACTAGAGAAGTGCAGTCCCCAAACATACTCCCCTAAATTTCGATCCAATCTTATTACCAGTCAGTACTACGGAATCAGTCCAAAAATCGCTGTCACATTAAATATCACGCGTGACCGCGTATCCCGTAAAATTGGAATTGGTGTCTCGTGGAAACGATATTGTTTGCTAAAGCCTGTAAAGATGTCGACTCACATCCGTTAGTAAAAAGAGCGTTTCCGTGACCGTACTGTGTAACTGAGCTGTTTTGTTACGCATACTGGGCACATGATTCCCTATGGACGCCAGACGTCACCTGGGATCGTGTGTTTCGTGCGCAGCATACGTAACCGCTGTTGGCATCAGTGCAGTATCGGTTACGCAACATAACTCACGGTAATGGACCCTGGAGTAAACACCGCTGTCGAATCCTGTGCTAAAAGCTAGTATTAACTGAAGAGAAAGGGGCATCATTATAATGGTTTATAGCTGCTGCATTACTGATATACTGTAATCACGGTCATGTGTAAACAAAAATAATTGAACTTGACATCTGTTCTAATGGAAATATCATATGGAGTGTATTCATTACTCGAGGGACACAAAATCCGGTAAATAACATAACCAACGTAACATTAGACCATTTTTCTTGTTTATGGCCATTATTATCTACATTAACCCATTAATATTAGCGGAGATGATGAGAGGGGCACCGTAACCTTGAACAAATAACGTTACTTAATAAAAATAATGCAATTTTTATTTTTACTATACTGCACTGGCTGCCAAAAAGATGGACCACTAGAAGAAATCGTCGGATATCAATATAACTTCGTATACCTACGCACGATCGTTGGGTATGTTAACGATTCAAATTTCCGTCGTCTGTGACAGAGAACAGCCGTCAAAATTCATTAGTGTCGCTCGAGTTTAGTTTTGTTACCAGGCATGGTAGGGCACAGAAAGTGTGTACAGCATTCGCTGTTGAGTGATCACGGCGAAGGATGCGGAAATGTTCCGTACTTGGGTGAGAGAGCGTTATCAGCGAACCGTGACGAAATGTCGCGGTTGGTTCCCTGCGTTTCCTCCTTGTCTGTAGCGCGTTCCTTTTTAAACTCCCGTTTCGCGCTCTGCTGTTTCCTTACCCCAAACAGAGGGCGTTGTGGCGTTGTTGCTGCCAGCTGCCTGCAGAGTTTACGAGAGAGCGTCGGTCTGGAGGAGGAACTCTAACTGCGGACGTCTGGAAGTGTACAGCAGGCCACGCTGTATTGTTGATGTTTGGCGTGACTCGTATCAGGTCTGGTGCATCTTTAAGGCCGTGATAGCAGCCAATGTTACTGCCTTGGTCGCAGATGGATCAAAGTGGATGATGCCCGGTTGTCCATTGAAACTCCTATCCTACGGATGTCGTCGGACCTTAAGACATTATTATGCGTTATTTGCAAGCAAATGGGCATTCCGGCGTCTACAGTAATTCGGCGAAGATTATTTGTTTCGTCGGTGTGTAAATGACTGAACAAGGAGCAGTTTATTTATTGTTCACCTTATGCTCGTGTTCTGCGTGTGCTGTTTGCGAGTGTAAACTTGACTCTCACCTTTGTCTGTTGATTTTGAGCTCATCGTCAGATTCCGGATCCAAGTAGTGACTTCAATTAATTAGCTGGATTCTTCCTCTTCCTCGGCACGACGCGTGTTAAATGGCCAAGTAGAATTGTAGACCTTAACTTCTTACCTCATTTGCGGGGCTTCAACAACAGAGCTTAACCTGTTAACTGATTAAGCCTTGTGGTAAACAAAGGTATTTAACGATGTTGTTTTAAAATGTTATCTGAAATGTGTCAATGATTTATGTTGATTCTAGGGTATGAACGGATGTGTTGGCACGTCTGTCGTGTAACGGAATCCTGCTAATTTTGATTAACTTCCGACCAGGATCCTTGCTCGACGCTCGTCTTTAAATATGCCGTAAACCTGGTTACCGTATGTTGTGGCTATTTTAAATTAATCACTGCTCAATAGCTCAACACAGTTTGTCGGCCGTCAGAAGCTGTGATTGTGTTATTTATTCCTTTATTCTAGTCAATCTATAAGCTTGCTATTTTTAATTTTTTACTTTAGGTGCCATTAAGTTGCCATTTTTGGGGTGTTTAGGTGGAGTGCGGCTCCTTTGAGTATACATATGTCAATTTCCAATTTATTGTTTTTCCATCAGTTTTTAAGTGTGCTTATGCGTATATATATGTGGTATCTATAACTTTTTATTACTACCATGCTTTACTTAATTTTTTATTACTATTGAGCTGTACTTAATGTCATATTGTAAAGAAAGGAACTTATTTGAGGTTAACTGCCACTGTAAGGTGTTGTGGACGGTGCACTTTCCCGTTATTCATTTTAATGTTCTAGTCAATATGTAAACTTGCTAATTATTTTCTCTTTACGTGGAGTGTGCCTCCCTTGACGTTATAAGTGACTGATAATCAGTTCTTTAACGCGCATACGCGCATATTTATATTTATGGGAAAACTTAAAGTGTGTTCACCTGTTGAACTATAACTAAAGTGCAGAAAACTGAATCAGATGTTCATTAGTGTTCTAGTGATATTATCTGTCAAGTGTAACACTTGACATTTTATTGGTGTGTTATCAAGTGCTACAATAAATGCAAATTGCTATGAAGCGATGCGCTATTTCAGTTGTTCCCGTGATTTTCTATATCCGCATTAGTTAATCTAAACTCATAATATTTAATCCTTTAAATATTGGAGGGAGGTGCGTGTGTCCCAATCAGCAGTTTGAAAGATGCTTCCCTGTCGGTCTCTATTTGGCTGGCTGGTCTAAATGTGCAACGAGCGGAATTTGGATGTGACGGCCCAGTGTTAGACCGTATGGAAACGTCAATCATACTCGTCGCCAAGATTTCGGATGACGACATCTGGTCACCACAAGAGAGGTGCGTGAAGTATATCAAAACCCTTTCACGTATGCGCCTGCCATCCGAGAACAAGTAAGGGACTCTTTCACTGTGTCATCCCGCAACATTGATCAGGGAGTAGCAGCAGCAGAACCAGAGAATGACAGTCCAGTGGGTGGGCTGTTGACAACGTCACAGCAGAAATGGATGCTTGCGGAAAGGTGCCGTGATCGAGAAGAATGAACTTCTGATAAACAGCGCCGAATTACTTTGAGTGATGAGTCGTGGCTTTCCATAATCTCAGATTACCAACTTTGATGAGTATGGCGCCAACTTGCAGAGAGGTCCCGGTTGCCAAGGTCCTGGAGAGGCAGAGCGGTGTTACTCCTGGCGATGGTGTGTTGGAGCCATGGGAAATGACTTCAGGTCATGGATGGTGGTGAGTGAGGGAACACCGTTGGTAGTTCACAGACTTGCTGACTCCACAGCTGTTAGATCTCATGGGACATTATCACGGCACAAATTTTCAACAGGATAATGCTCATTCACGTACTGCACGTATCTGTATGAACTATGTGACGCTGAAATACTACAGTGCCCAGAAAAATCCCCCGATTTGTCGTCGATAGAACATGTGTAGGATCAGATCTGACGTGAGCTTCGTCCCAGTGTCAGTATCCAGTGTAACAAGGACTCCTTTTTGCCTAAGGGGACGATACAACAGGTCTGTGATAGCCTTCCTTGCCAAATCAGCACAGGTTCCTATGCCAGAGAGGGTGCAACATCTTACTGATAACTGGGCTCATTCTATCAAGGTCTTTGTAAGTTTCAGTTGATTCCGTAATCACTCAAATAGCATCTCATACCTCTCAACTCATGAAGCTTGATTCTGTTTCTTTCATCCGTTTAGGATGGTTCGTTCTTTTTCGTACAGCAGTGCAACTGGCATAGCGACGGGAATATAAAAGGTAATAAAAAATGAATATTTCACTCTAGAGCAAAACTTACTGCCACATTAAACTGAACCTGGAAACTTTCCTCTCAAGTTATGGAACAGGTTCTAAGTCGTACACGGTTAGCTCAGTTCGTAAGAGCATTTCCTACCACAAAGACATTTCCAGCCTCTTATCCCGATTTACCATACACTTTCATTCTGTGAACAAGTTTCGGAGATGTTATTATTTTATGCATTGTTATTAGGAAATTCCGCTCTTTTGTAACTCCCTCCTGTGCAAATGTAAGCTAATACATTGCACCAAATTTGAGGTTTCTCTATTTGATTTATTTATTTATGTGTTGTTCGGCAAAGAAACTGTCGGTAATTATTTTTGCTGACTTGTTCCATGATCATGGGCCGGCCGCGGTGGTCTCGCGGTTAAGGCGCTCAGTCCGGAACCGCGCGACTGCTACGGTCGCAGGTTCGAACCCTGCCTCGGGCATGGATGTGTGTAATGTCCTTAGGTTAGTTACGTTTAAGTAGTTCTAAGTTCTAGGGGACTGATGACCACAGAAGTTAAGTCTCATAGTGCACAGAGCCATTTGAACCATTTGAACCATAATCGTGGAGAGTTGCTCCTTTATTTAATCCTGCGGAAATTGGAGTGTAAAAAAATAAAATATCTCCTGGAAGTTATTTTCATCTTGATGAGGTGATACAGTCAGACCATGCGTTGACACGCTTTTCATTATGGTTGCAACGCATCCGCCACAGCGTTATTACTTGTCTGAGTTAGCGTAACTCGACGACAGGATGTCGTAGTCAACAAGGGATTATACCACGGAGCGCGAGATGCGACATTTCTCTCTCTTGCCCTCGCCATTAGTACTCAAGGTAGTACATACCTTATGAGAGAACACTTGGCATGTCACTGTAATGCCTCGACCTTCTTATGAGTGTTACGTAGATAAAAATTGTGTAGTCGTCATGTGACAGTGTGGTGCAATCATTGCATGATGTAACTACCATTGCCCAGTTTAATGGATCTGAGAATGGTAATACAGTACAGTATGATTCGTATTTCCGAAATGGTGACATGCACAAATTATTAATGACATTTCAGTAGTCATTGAACCTTGGACTATTGAACGATGGGTCTTTCTTTTCGATACCTTTGTTCCAATCGGTTATTCAGCAGAGTAGCACAACAAAGATGTTGATTCCACTTTAATGGCGGTTGACACAGTGATCTCCAATTGTGCTTCCATCGCTCCCAACGTACAATTGAGAATTCGATGCAGGAGTATGAGCTGCACCAAATTTCCTTTCTTTAGTGACCAGTCGCCATATCGGATGAGTCACATTTCGTGTTTCACCAGGTCAAGGGTCGTGTCCGGATAGGCCATCATCCACAAGAAAGGCTACTTAAATCGTGCACCGTGTCACGGACACAGACCAATGGGGCACACAATCCAGTGGTGAGCATTACCCTGGGCATCTATGGGACTTCAGGTAGTGCGCCAAGGCACCATAACAGTTGTCAACTTGGTGAACCTTATCGTGAACCAAACCACATTTTTTTCATGCCTAATGGCTTCCGCGATGGAGACGACATTTCCTAGTAAGGTAGTTGTCTGTGTTACAACGTCAGACTCGCACTACGGTGATTTGAACTCACGTTGATTATTGGCCACCAATGTTGCCTGATCTGAACCATATAGCCGGCCGGAGTGACCGAGCGATTCTAGGCGCTTCAGTCTGGGACCGCGAGACCAATAACGTCGCAGGTTCGAATCCTGCCTAGGGCATGGATGTGTGTGAAATCCTTAGGTTAGTTAGGTTTAAGTAGTTCTAAGTTCCAGGGGCCTGATGACCTCAGATGGAAGGTCCCATAGTGCTCAGAGCCATTTGAACCATTTTTGAACCAGATAGAACGCCTGTTGGAAGCAATCGGATTCGAGCTCCGCGTCCATAAACTACCGTCCCCATGATTCTTAGGAATTCTATGACCTGAGTGTAGACATATGGTGCCATATACGTCCGGAAACCCACCAAGGACATGTAAAATTCATGACACGCAGAAACGCTGCTGTATTGCATTCCAAAGGTGGAAAAAAGCGCTCTTAAGCACGTGGTCACAATATTTTGACTCAATATAGTTTTTGCCTGATAATACCGGAGAGGGCGGAATTAATAATTTCCAACGAAATAAAGGCTCTTTTACTATTAAAAACATCCTGATGCAGAAAAAAATTGGCTTCCTGCAATTACTTTAAAACAGCTGAGGACTGGAAAATACGTACAAGCGGTTTCAAGCAGTTAATAACCTTTAACAACTCAATGCAAGCTTGCAGTTTGCGTAAGGCGTATTTCAGAGCAATCTTTTGAAGAGAAGTATTTAGGAAATAATTTATGCTGCTTTACTCACTTCTTACTAACATTTAAATAGCAGTTGCACTTCAGCAGCGTCCTGCCATCGTCAAATGCATTACAGTTACATGTACGTTATATTAATCTGAAGTATGATGTTCATTTGTTGGGTGTGCCAGTGAGCTTACCTATCGGAATAAAACACTGTACACAAAAATACATTTACCATAGTGTGTACTTTAAGTGGATTTATGTTTTACATCATTTCATATTTTGCTGGAAATGTAGCTGTCTGGTGCACACACAGCACAGAGCACAGAACCCTTGCAATAAAATGAACCACTACGAATAAAATTATTTGCTGCAAAATTAACCATTGATGTTGGTAGATTGTGAGACAAATGAACGAGTATCTACAACATACCCTATACTCATGATAAACAGGATACGAATATAAAATTAACTGTTGGATATTGAAACAGTGGTAGCATCAACTTCCTGGACTTGAAAATCACTATAGAAAATAATTTACACATTTTTTAAGTTCACAAAAAAATTACATCAGACACCATCATGCACAGCTCACTTTGGAACCCCCCACGATACACAAATATGCTTCGTCTGGGTCACTAGCTATCATAGCTAGTAATATACAAATGGATAAATATGCAATCACGATGAATTCATCACGATTAAACAAACAGCTGCATCAAATGACTATGAAGGTACATTTATTTTAAATTTCAAACAGAAAAGAACAAACAATAATAAACCAACTGATACACAGTAAATAAAAAATAAACCCACTGCTTGCATACCATTCACAGGCAAACTCTTCTACAGAATAGCGAACATTTTCAGACTACAGAATATTAACATTGCTTTCACAGAATGCAGCAAACTGTAACACACATTGAGACACAACGAAACACCACACATACACACACACACACACACACACACACACACACAGGCATTTACAAAATAGTATGTAGTACATGGAAAGCCCTCTATGTAGGTCCAACCAGGAGAAACTTCCAAAAAGATACAATGAAAACACAAATGCGTATCACAGAAGTAGTTGTACTAAAGCAGCAATAACTGCCCACAAAAATGACGCCGACTACCCGTTCCATGATACCACCAATTATCTTATGTATTACACGAAATGGACAAGGGACCCCAAACGGGCTTTTATGAAGAATTAGAAATTTTCGTTCACGACGTAGTACATGGTGTAAAAGGACGAGGACGAGGAGGAGGAGGAGGCAGAGATGGAAAGAGAGTGGCAGAAGAGGATATGGTCAGAGGATGGAGGAGGAAGACGTGGTCAGAGAAGGGATGGAGGAAAAAGACAGAGGAGGAGGACATGAGCAGGTAGTGTTTCATGAGGCCGGCAGAGGGAGGACGAGGTGGAGGCAGACAGCGGGATTAGGTGGTGTGTTCAATATATTTGTCCAACACACATGCGGGCGAAGCTGCGGGGAAAAGACTGAGACGTCCATAGCAAATGCATTTTAATCCATAGCTGTTTTACTTAAACTATGTATCATGTAACGGTTTTAGTCATTCATTCTCTGACACCACTAGATGCAGGTAAAACAGTTTAGATAAAAATTGATTGTGGATGTGTTCGTTATTATTTTAGGGACAGGTTAAGATGGTTATTTGGATGGTTCCACTGTGACAACCTAGGTATTGTATCAGCTTAAAAGGAAAATGGGGATACGTTTTCAACTAATCGGGTATTATCTTATATCCAGTGATGACTATCTACGACCGAAACTTATATATATAACAGCTGAGGGTTAGAATGCATTTTCTAAATCAATTAATGGTTTTCGGTTCTCCCCATCTAATAGAAATATTAAAAGCACATCTTTATATAAAAAGCTTTCGTCTTCATTTTATGTCTTACCAATACAGGGTGTTACAAAAAGGTACCGCCAAACTTTCAGGAAACATTCCTCAAACACAAATAAAGAAAGAATGTTATGTGGACATGTGTCCGGAAACGCTTAATTACCATGTTAGAGCTCATTTTAGTTTCGTCAGTATGTACTGCACTTCTTCGATTCACCGCCAGTAGGCCCAGTTGAAGGAAGATAATGTTGACTTCGGCGCTTGTGTTGGCATGCGACATGCACACTGTTAATCCCAGGGAAGTGGGACCAGTTCAGTTGTATTCGTATTCGCATATATTCCTAGTTACGGCTACTGCGTGCTTAGAGAGATTTCCATAGGTTTTTGTTGCGCATCTTACACGTGGCGCTTGTTCATCGGTGTCCGAAATACATGATTCCAATTCCAGCCTTATTATTCGTAACTTTTATATAAATGAACCGTGATAGTGCTTTAGACAGTAATATGCATAATAAGTAGCTAAATGAGTCTCGGATCTGCCATATCCCCAACTTAATTTCGTGAAAATTAGATTCGTGACGTGTTAGGATGATTATCTTGCACAGTGCTGCTCTCAACATACATAATACGATTAATTAATAAATTTTCCTTTTAAAATTAAGAGTTAGTAATTCAGTAGTGCTTTAAATATGAAGTCTGTCAGACCTTAAACGTTAGTAATATCGGTCTCAATTCTTGATCCTCTGAATAGAAGCAAAATTTCGGCTGAGGAAACGTCATTTCACTACTTCAGCTTTCCTAGACACCACAGGTGTGGATGTACTCCTATTCAGAGCATTCTCCTTTGTTATCATCTTCATCATCATCACAATCAGTCATTTAGAATTCACTGCTGGATAACAACCTGTTCATGAATAATGACTTTCTGCGATATGCACTATTACTTAGAAACGTAACTACTTCTGTGTATCACATGTAGTGTACGGTATTGCTGCGCGCTAATGGCCAGAAATGATGTCATGGGAAGCGATCTGTTTCTCGTATAGATCACACTACGCCTCTCAAGGGTATGTTAAATGCCAAATCGACACCTAATATAATGATTCGACTTTCCTCAGAGTCTGAAAGATGGCTATAAACTGCTGTTGTAACTGATAATTGCCAGTAACGTTAAACGCACTCAGTAATCCACAATGCACTCTCATAATTCTTTCATCAAATGAAAAAGCAGAGTCACGCAACAGATGACTAAAAATTATATCAATTTTATGGGGTGGTCCAATTAAACATGAAAGATATCTCAACTCACATAGAAATAGGGTGTTAGTGGTAAAAGTGCAGATTCTTTTATTGGCGACTAAGGGCAGTGTACTGAACAATATTATATCAGTATTTATTCATTTCCAAATATTTTTATTTACTTATTTATTTGTTTGTGAGTCATCAGTCTTCTACTGGTTTGATGCGATCCCCCACGTATTCCTTTCCTGTGCCATCCAATGATCTCTTCATCTCAGACAGTAGCACTTGCAACCTTCAGCCTCAATTATTTCCTGGATGTATTACAATCTCTCTCTTCCTCTACAGTTTTTAACCATTACAGCTCCTTCTAGTACCATGGAAGTTGATTATCTGATATCTTAACGGACATCCTATCATCCTGGTCCTTCTTCTTATCAGAGTTCTCCTTACATCCATTTCCTCACAGATTCTGCGCAGAACCACCTCATTCCTTACCATATCAGTCCAGGGAATATAATTTTCAAAATTCGTCTGTAGCACCACATCTCAAATGCTTCGATTCTCTTTTGTTTCCTTTTACCCATAGCCCATGTCGCACTGCCATACAATGTTGTGCTCCAAATACACATTCTCAGAAATTTCTTCCGCAGATGAAGGCCTAAGTTTGATACTAGTAGACTTCTCGGGACGTGTCCTTTTTCGAGAGGAAGTCTGCTTTTGATGTCCTCGTTGCTCTGTCCGTCATTGGATATTTTGTGCCTATGTAGCTGAATCTACTTCCTGACAGTCAATCCTAATGTTAAGTTTGAAACTGTGCGTATTGCTGCTACTTCTCATTACTTCCAACTTTCTTCGATTTACTCTCAGATTATAGTATCTCTTTCGGGTAGTATATTTTTAGATTGGTTAGTAACATCAAGTACGCGTGACACAAGTAAGCCGTTAATGTTTGTTTTTCCCTGGGCAGCAGGCCAGGCATTGAAGTGCGGACATTTGGACATAAAATGGATAGTATAGTGATAGGCGTATTCCACTTTGCGTTTCTATTTTGACCATCCAGGAAACATCAGGTCGTAAATTACTTGACGTGTTTGCAGTAAGGCAAACTGAAGTTGGCACGTATTAAGGTACCAATGATCACATTATCTGTATCTATGCCCCTAAACCCTGAATATCGATAAATGTTTCCATCGAGCTACTAAATGAAACTAAAGGTCACTGTGACAATCCGATTTATTTCTAAATGCATTAATGTGATTCTAGCCACTGAATAAACAACACAAAGAATTACAAAATGGCACAAGAGTGAAAATTATTACAGTAGACGTTGGCGCATGTGGGTGGATCTGAGAGAGAAGTGATGGAATGTGTCCAGGAAAATCGCCAGTGTGTGCTGAATAAGTTAACAGCCTAAAGCAAATATCAAGGAAAGTACGTAGAAGCACCAGTTCTCTCGTGTAAACAACTGGTGGCTATAATTCAGCTTTTCCTATTTAACACGTTATAACACGGAAACTAATTACTGTACGAGTACCAAATTGGGTAGCATTAATGTCCAGAGTATGGGGTGCATGATTTCCATGTCTCACAGCGCCACCATCCATTTCCAACTTTGGCTACCAGGTGCAGTGATCAGTCATCGTGATTCGTAGTCTCACACACCTGATCAGACGTAGTGCACTTGTTGATGTGTCAGTATGAGCGTGAACAAAAAGAACAGGACATTGTTGGTGAAGCTCCATTATCAAAACAACAGTAATGCTGCAGCTGCACTTCTAGAATATCACCGGGTGAAAGGATTACGAGATGGTGCTCTTTCTTGGACCTGCTGTGCGGAGCATGATGAAGTAGTTCGAATCAACTGGAGAACTGGGCGTCGTTCCGGAAAGAGGCTGTTGATATGGTAGACAAAGCTCCGCCCAGTTCCCGGTCGTCAGGCAGCGCGCGTGCTGTAGCACGACAGTTGAACATCCCGTGGTCCACTGTACTGAAGATGCTTCGAACCATTCTTAAATCGTATCCGTACAAAAGCCGTATCGTACAGCAGCTTGCGCCACTTTCTCGCAAGAATTGAAGTTGACGCGAGCTGGCGCTGGACCATCCTGCGGACTAACGAAGCTCATTTTTCTCTGACGGGTGAGGTGAACACACAGAATTGGGCGAGTGTGGGGATATTCACCTCCAGTCACTGTGCTTGAAATCCCTCTGTATGGTGAACGTCTCACCGTATGGTGTGGCTTCACGGCTTGTCCGATTCTTTTTTGAACAGTCTGGCGCTCAAGGACCAAAGACGTGCAGTCTGACAGGCCAGCGTTACTGCGATATGCTTCGCCAGCATGTCATACCCGCCCTGCAGGAGAGAGACGCATTGAACTCAACAGTTTTCATGCAAGATGGGGCCCCTCCGCACAACGCTCGTGTTCACCTGTTTCTCCGAAACACTATTGTAAACGGTCGAATTATCAGCCGATCGTTTCCAAGTGCTTGGCCGGCACGATCACGCGATCTCACTCCCAATGATTTATGGTTGTGGGGCAGGGTTTACCAGCGATCAGTCACAGTGCTAAACTGAAGCGCAGCATGCCAAGAGAAGTAGCCAGCATACCCGCGGACATGCTTCGTTCTGTTGTGCAGAATTCAATCCTGCGCTTTCAGACTCTTTTGTAGCAGTAAGGGCACCGGTATGTAATGGTATGTAGCACCACACTGAAATTGTTTCAAAGGAATTGATTCTAAATAATTTCTCTATCCCCAAGTACTCAACATTAATGCTATCCTTGATATTAATGCTAAAAAAGAATGCTGGAGAATGCTGAAGTTTAGATGGGTAGACAACATTTGAAATGCGGAGGTATTGAATAGAATTGGGGAAAAGAGAAATTTGTGGCACAGCTTGACTAGAAGAGGGGATCGGTTGGTAGGACATGTTCTGAGGCATCAAAGGATCACAAACTTAGTATTGTAGGGCAGCGTGGAGAGTAAAAATTCGTAGAGGGAGACGAAAAGATGAATACACTAAGCAGATTCAGAAGGATGTAGGTTGCATAGGTACTGGGAGATGAAGAAGCTTGCACAGAATAGAGTAGCATGGAGAGCTGCAACAAAACAGTCTCTGGACTGAAGACCACAGCTACAACAACAACGGTAACTAGTTTCCTTCTTATAAAGTGTTAAATAGGGAAAGTTTAATGGCTCTTAGCACTATGGGACTTAACGTCTATGGTCATAAGTCCCCTAGAACTTAGAACTACGTAAACCTAACTAACCTAAGGACATCACACAACACCCAGTCATCACGAGGCAGAGAAAATCCTTGACCCCGCCGGGAATCGAACCCGGGAACCCGGGCGTGGGAAGCGAGAACGCTACCGAACGACCACGAGCTGCGGACGGGAAAGTTTAATTATAACCACCACTGCAGGTAGCAGGCTGTACGGGTTAATTCAGAAAGACGAAGCTCTGACGTGAAACAAATGACTTTGTGCTCCCTCCTCACGACATATGGAAATGTGGCCCATGCTTACCACTCTGCCGATACTTATGTGTAAGGAATGACTGTAGTAGTGACTAAGAATTGTAAAATCAGCCCTGGTATTTGTGATCAGCCCTAAAGTGAGTAATCTTCCTTTGCCTCACTGAACTGGAGTATTCTGACCCTGAAGATCAAGGATGAAGAGATGCACTGAATCATGTCCTAAGACGAAGATTTTTACTCCTCTCTTTCCAAAATCTAGCTGGATCTGTCAGCGCTGGAATCTCTGTAGCCATTAGCAGTATTCTTTCTGAGTTCCTATCAATAAAAAGTATATAACAGATGCAATTATTTCCCTTTTCCTAACGAAACTGCCGTGGTTTTTCAATACTGCACAGTTCTCTCTCGCAGTCAAGCAGTATAAAATTTATATTCCACTATCTGTGTTTGCACATTTCGCCCAATAGAAACGACTGCACATCCATACTCAGGAATCTCCAACACTGCCGTGAAATTAACTAACAAGAGCTAACCATTCGCCTCCTTCAAAATCTAAACATCTACACTTATGGCCTCCTCTGGCCCCCAACGGCTATGCCCACGGCGGGTGTGTCATATTTTTCTATTCCCTTTACATACACTCCTGGAAATTGAAATAGGAACACCGTGAATTCATTGTCCCAGGAAGGGGAAACTTTATTGACACATTCCTGGGGTCAGATACATCACATGATCACACTGACAGAACCACAGGCACATAGACACAGGCAACAGAGCATGCACAATGTCGGCACTAGTACAGTGTGTATCCACCTTTCGCAGCAATGCAGGCTGCTATTCTCCTATGGAGACGATCGTAGAGATGCTGGATGTAGTCCTGTGGAACGGCTTGCCATGCCATTTCCACCTGGCGCCTCAGTTGGACCAGCGTTCGTGCTGGACGTGCAGACCGCGTGAGACGACGCTTCATCCAGTCCCAAACATGCTCAATGGGGGACAGATCCGGAGATCTTGCTGGCCAGGGTAGTTGACTTACACCTTCTAGAGCACGTTGGGTGGCACGGGATACATGCGGATGTGCATTGTCCTGTTGGAACAGCAAGTTCCCTTGCCGGTCTAGGAATGGTAGAACGATGGGTTCGATGACGGTTTGGATGTACCGTGCACTATTCGGTGTCCCCTCGACGATCACCAGTGGTGTACGGCCAGTGTAGGAGATCGCTCCCCACACCATGATGCCGGGTGTTGGCCCTGTGTGCCTCGGTCGTATGCAGTCCTGATTGTGGCGCTCACCCGCACGGCGCCAAACACGCATACGACCATCATTGGCACCAAGGCAGAAGCGACTCTCATCGCTGAAAACGACACGTCTCCATTCGTCCCTCCATTCACGCCTGTCGCGACACCACTGGAGGCGGGCTGCACGATGTTGGGGCGTGAGCGGAAGACGGCCTAACGGTGTGCGGGACCGTAGCCCAGCTTCATGGAGACGGTTGCGAATGGTCCTCGCCGATACCCCAGGAGCAACAGTGTCCCTAATTTCGTGGGAAGTGGCGGTGCGGTCCCCTACGGCACTGCGTAGGATCCTACGGTCTTGGCGTCCATCCGTGCGTCGCTGCGGTCCGGTCCCAGGTCGACGGGCACGTGCACCTTCCGCCGACCACTGGCGACAACATCGATGTACTGTGGAGACCTCACGCCCCACGTGTTGAGCAATTCGGCGTTACGTCCACCCGGCCTCCCGCATGCCCACTATACGCCCTCGCTCAAAGTCCGTCAACTGCACATACGGTTCACGTCCACGCTGTCGCGGCATGCTACCAGTGTTAAAGACTGCGATGGAGCTCCGTATGCCACGGCAAACTGGCTAACACTGACGGAGGCGGTGCACAAATGCTGCGCAGCTAGCGCCATTCGACGGCCAACACCGCGGTTCCTGGTGTGTCCGCTGTGCCGTGCGTGTGATCATTGCTTGTACAGCCCTCTCGCAGTGTCCGGAGCTAGTATGGTGGGTCTGACACACCGGTGTCAATGTGTTCTTTTTTCCATTTCCAGGAGTGTACATTACTTTTTCTAAAAGGCATTCTTTAAGCTCCTTGCACACCGAGAGTTTACAATATGTTGGGAACTTTATAATATGTTGGGCACTCTTAGTCTGCCGCTAACTGCGGCAATATGGGGTCTTCACATATTTCGGAAAACGGTTCTCGGAGTTGCTGCATGTGCGTGACTATTCTGGCAGTCAGCAGTAACATCTTTATGTTTTATGTGACATGCGCTCCCGTCGTAGTTCTTGTGCGTTCTTCCAGCTACCCAGCCATCACAGGCTGTAGATCGGCACCATAAATACTCGTTACCATAAAGAATTAAAGAAAATAGTCTTACTATGCGTATACTGTCATCCTAAATAATCTGTAGCAGATTAATGGAAGGTGCTTGAAGTTTTCTAGTTGGCAAGTGCCGTTTACCATTAACTAAGTACCATAGATAACTGAAATTTCCATGCTGTAGACTCGTAGTCAAATGGGAGAAACAAGTAGGTGACAAAAGTCATGGGATGCCTCCTAATATCACGATATACGTTATTTGTCCCGCATAGTTCAGCAACTGGGAGTGGCATGGAGTCCACAAGTCATTGGACGTCCCCTGCAGAAACATTGAACCATGCTGCCTTTATAGCTATCTATAACTGCCAAAATGTAGGCGGTGCACGATTTTTTACACAAACTGACCTCTCTGTTACGTACCACGAATGTTTGATGGGATTCGTGTTGGGCAAGTGGGTGGCCAAAGAATTTGCTCGAATCATTCAAAATGTTCTCCGTAGCAGTCATGAACAACTGTTACCTGGTGACATAATTGGGAAAACGAAGTCCATTGATGGCTGCAGATGATCTCCAAGTAGCCGAAAATAACCACTTACAGTTAACAACCGGTTCAGTTGGACCAGTAGACCCAGTACATTCCACGTAAGTACAGTCCACACCATTATGGAACTACCACGAGGTAATGATCGGTTCAGCTGGAGCAGAAGGCCCAGTCCATTCCTTGTAAACACATCCCACACCATTCGGAGCCAACAGAGCACCTTTTTGACAACTTGGGGGCCGGCCGGTGTGGCCGTGCGGTTCTAAGCGCGTCAGTTTGGAACCGCGAGACCGCTACGGTCGCAGGTTCGAATCCTGCCTCGGGCATGGATGTGTGTGGTATCCTTAGGTTAGTTAGGTTTAAGTGGTTCTAAGTTCTAGGGGACTGATGACCTCAGTAGTTAAGTCCCATAGTGCTGAGAGCCATTTGAACCATTTTTGACAACTTGGGTCAATTGCTTCCTTGGATCCGCGCCACACTCGAACCCTACCATCAGCTGAAATCGGGACTCACCTCACCAGGCCACGCTCTTCCAATCATCTAGGGTCCAACCGATACCGTCACAGCCCAGGAAAGGCGCTACAGGCGATGTCATGCTGTTAGCAGAGGCACTCAAGTCGGTCGTCTGCTGCCATCTGCTACCGCCAAATTTCGCCGCACTGTCCCAACGAATATGTTTGTCTTACGTCACACGTTGATTTCTGCTGTTGTTTCACGCAATGCTGCTTGTCTGTTAGCACTGACAGCTGTACGCAAACGCCGCTCCTCTGGGTCGTTAAGTAAAGGTTATCAGCCACTGCGTTGTCCCTGCTGAGGGGTAATACCTGAAATTTTTGCTGTCGTCACACTCTTGGTACTGTGGATCTCGGAATATTGCATACGCTAATGATTTCGTAAATGGAATGTGCCATGTGTCTAAGCCCAGCAACCTTTCCGCTTCAAATACTGTTAATTCCTATAGTGCGGACACCATCACGCTGGAAACCTTTTATATGTATCATCTGAGACCAAGTGACATATTCGACAACGCACTGAAGTATACGCTATACCACCGCCATTTGCATATTGCTAGCCATTTGTCTCCTCAGGTTATGGTGTCATTCTGTGGTCTTCAGTGGTATGTCTCGCTTATGTTTGGGGCGGCCAGATACACACTAAAATGTCTCAATATTATCTATTGAAAGGTCGCAGAAAGCAGCAATGGCCGGCCGGTGTGGTCGAGCGATGCCAGGCGCTTCAGTCTGGAACAGCGCGACCGCTACGGTCGTAGGTTCGAATCCTGCCTCGGGCATGGACGTGTCTGATGTCCTTAGATTAGTTAGGTTTAAGTAGTTCTAAGTTATAGGGGACTGATGACCTTAGAAGTTAAGTCCCATAGCGCTCAGAGCCATTTGAGACAACACCGGCCCTCCACATTAGGACGTTCGAGCCCACAGCGTTCCGTCCCCAACCGACTGCTTCCATGGGGCCCACCGACCAACCGGCCTCGCCATCCGACACCGACGTCGCCCCTCACGCACAGTCCAGAGCTATCTCCCCGCAAACCCCTTCTTCCTCCTCCTGACGCCTCACAGCGCGCGGGAAACCAACTCGCCAAAGACATGCGGCGACCAAAGACTCCAGTCCGACATCGATATTGATATCGAGGCGAGTACTGAGAAGGCGGGTGATTTCAAAAATATGAAACATTTAAATAGCTATCCGTACCGGCTCAATATTCAGTCATGCATCAGCTTAGTTACGTAACTATTCAGTGACGTTTTCCATTAAGTTGTGCGATTTCTACGGAAATAATTTTGGTTATTTTTAGCCGTTCTGTATGATATTCCTGCAAAATCTACAACTTAAAAAAAAAAAGTTGAATATACGTCCGACTTCGTTCCCTGCTCTCGGATTTGAATTCTATTTAATTTTCTTTCCACACATTTTACAACCCCAAACATTCCATTTGATGTTGTTTAATGTTTCCTCTGATTATTCCCCAGTTCTGTCTCTGCATCCGAGAATTCAATAATTTCTTTCCCCTAAATAAAACGCAGAACGTGCGTGCTATTCTCCCTGTTTCACTGTTTGCTGGACGTGCCCTCAGACCTTGGGCCATTGCTTTACATTTACGAGATATCGTGTTTTGAAAAGTTCCCACATCGACGCTAGCATAATACATGTAGTAGCACACACTAAGAAGGAACACAAGTGCATGCACTACTTACGTGGATTCTAATCAGTAACGAGACAACTGACCATCGCAGATTGTGTTCAAAATGACCACCAGCATCAGCAACATATGCTTCCAGTCTGGTGTGGAACGACTGCTGCACATGGGCTAGCATTTCAGCGGAGATGTTCCACCAGGCTCGAGCTTCGTTGCATATCACCGGGTGCAGTTGGCATGGCCTTATAGATAACGTCTTTCAGCTTTCCCCTCGGAAAAAAGTCTACAGGCGTCAAATCCGAGGAATGGGTAGGCCAAGGTACTATTGGCTGGATGCCCATATCACTGGCACCACAGGATCCTCGTAGTGTGCAGAGGAACGTCTTCTAGCATCTGTGGAAGATGGTTTGTTAGGAGGCTGCGATACATGTGTGGTTTCAACGTTCCGTCTATGGAAAATGGGCCTGTGAGCTCATGATTCATTGTCCCAGATGTGCTAGCGCTCCATGGACGCTGACGTTCCACCAGACAGATAGTGCATCTTTCGGCGGTTTACCTGGCCGTGATTGGTAACCGTGGCTTCATCACTAAACAAGATACATGATAAATCTGGACTATCATGTCTTAATGTCCTAATTTCAACATAGGATTATACAACCAACCGGTTGCACATAACTGGTATCTACATTGACTTAGATTTCGACACCTACTGGAATGAAATTTTGATAAATCGTAAAATAACATTCCTGAAAATCAATGGTCGGAATTTAGAGCAGCTATGCAAATTTGGAAATTTGTCGTAAGGTACTATGCGACCAAACTGCTGAGGTCATAGGTTCCAAGGCTACACTATTTAAACTAACTAAAACTAACAATATACGTTTTAATGTACTCCCACTCCCAGGATCTCACGAGTGAGGATGATGTATACTTTAAAAGGCTCACTTAAATTAGTGTAACGTTGTATTATTCCGCTTACATCGATTTTGAGATATGGAGAACATGTTACATCTGAATATTTCGTTTGGTCTGGACCTAAATAAAGAGACAACACACACGTCCAATCCCGAGGGAAGACTCAAACGGCCGGCCGCTGTGGCAACGCGGTTCTAGGCGCTGCAGTCCGGCCGCAGGTTCGAATCCTGCCTCGGGCATGGATGTGTGTGATGTCCTTAGGTTGCTTAGGTTTAAGTAGTTCTAAGTCTAGGGGACTGATGACCGCAGATATTAAGTCCCATTGTGCTTAGAGCCATTTGAACCATTTTTTGAGGACTCAAACCTCCGACAGAGAAAGCTGTGCGAACAGTGACAAGCCGCCCTAGACGAAGCTGCTACCCCGTGCGGCCAGCTATGCAATTTTGACTTGAACATTGTTGCTCTAAATTCTTACCATCGCTTTTTGTCAATGTCATTTTAAGATTCATCAAAATTTCATTGTGATGAAGACAGCCCTAGCAGGTGTCGAAACCAAGGTCAATGGACATATCAGTTTTGCGCAAAAGGTTGGCTGTATAAACCTATGTTCAGACTAGTGTACGGTTGTTGAGTAACAGCCATGTTTAAAAAACTGCTGAGTCCCAATGTCGTTTCCATACAGCTCTTCATGTAAAGAGATGTGATAAGAATGGAACCTAAGTCGATGGACAATGCGTCGGGCACTAACCTGACTCTGTCACTTCCTCGTGTGACTGCGCGGGAGCTAACGTGCGGACCAGCGCCAATAGTAGTAAGAACATTAATTTTCCCTATCGCCACTTGATTCCTTCTGTTACGATGCGTAGGTGTCACACTACCACTTTCACGTAACCGGTTGAAGAGGTTGATAAATAATTACCGAGATGGTTGACTGTTGGGATATCTGGCTGATACACCGTACAAGAACGGTATCCACTGTCCAAGAACACTGCACATAAACAATGAACATGTCACTTTTCCTTCATTGATGACTACCATCATTCTCTCGCCACGTGCTGCTTGGACTGTCGCATATTAACTGCCTACCATGTCGCAATGTAATCTGGGAATTTACAAGTACACTGTAAGCAAACATATCATCGTATCTTACATCCATACAGATTGAATGTCACACACAAGTGTCGCTGTGGGAACTTTACGAGATATGGTATCTCGTAAACAACTCCCATTAGAATCTTGCAATAAACACCACGGTCATTCTAATTTGCCATACTTCTTTTAGTGTCCGTAGGCATTGTTTCATTTAAAAAAGTGTATGTTTGCACAAAAATCGGGCTAAGTATTATTACAATATGTTTATTGTGGTATCGATAGTTATGATGCCACGGTGTAAATACAAGTACTAAAGTTTTCACTTCGACAGACGCCGACGACGGCGCACTCTAGCCGGAGAGAGAGAGAGCTCCACCAGCTCCGCTCCAGATTCTCCCCATTTCATCAAGAGCAGGCGGCCTGGAAACATCACTTCAACCCCAGCTTGCTATTCAGACTATGAACTGCTTACGACGGGAATACGGTTTTGCACCTACGGGCTCTTTAGTTGTAAAGTTACGTATGTCGTTGACTAATAATTAAATTGAAAGTCGCGAGCTCTTTCTTCTTATCTCGTGCTTTCTACTGAAAATCTCGTGCTTGTACTATTGTTAACTTTAGTATTACAGAGATAGCCTAAACATTTTTTTTATTGGTCCTGTGCGCAACAAATAACTTACTTGGTCTTTCTGCTGCCACTGCTTGATCTGCTGCATTCCATTATTTAACAAAAACATAAAAAAACTATTACTCATGCTGAGTGCAATGCATGTTCTGTATGGCGGCTCCTGCTGTTGCTGCGGCTGCTGCTGCATGCTACAACTACATATAATTCAAGAGAAAGGGTTTGGTCAAATCTAAACTCGATAAATGATAACCCAAACAAGTAATTCCTTATTTCAAAAACTGTATTCTGAAAGCGATTCTTTCTCATTCAATTAACAAAATGCTAGAAACTCTTTGAACAATCGCTTCGTATGTAAATCGGCCTCCAGTGGCATTAAAGCAATATTACAAATTAATCAAACTCTTGAGACAGACTGAAATACTTTTCAATTAAATAAATAGTGAAACAATTCCCTGACAATTACAAAAGAAATCAATGACAAATATCAATACTTAATCTATTCGCCTAACAATGGTTTCCCTTAAGAATTTAACTCCTATCATTATCAAAATTACCGTCTGCTACTACGCACATACACAAACCCTTTTCTTTAAATTAATAAGCGCTCTGCAAATTATAAAAAAACATCAACTCAATACCAAATCCTGTGTCGCTGCTGGCGGACGCGGCAGTACGGCAGCTCGGTGACGACCCCTCGCCCAACACACGTGCGCACCACAGCAGGCGGGCTCCTGCACAGGCTTCCAAACTACCACTAATCAATCCGTGCGCTGCGAAGCGCGACAACAATATTTTAGATTCCAGAGCTTGTGTATGCGCGCTGTAGCCAACCTTTCAATCCCAAGAGAGTATTGCCAACTCTCAAAATGTACTTTCACGTAAAAAGCTGTACCGAGAATCTTACCTCACCTGCTCCTGCCCACTTCCTACATTCGGCCTACCCATTCCGTTTACAGGAGAAGGCCCACGAGCCGCCATCAAGGCGGGATACAAAATGTATTGGCTAACAATACGAGCCCCTGACTACTAATCCATTCTGTGAAAACCGCACATCAACCGCACTTTCCATGCTTCAATTAATGCACCCCGTACATTAAATGGAGTGGGTGATGGACTGCCTCCTTGTAGTACTGCTCTGTTAATTACTAGTGGTTCATTTAATTTCTGTTGATGTAATCTTTTTTAGATGACAATTCGATTAATGTTAACGGAGGAAAGAGACAGATTTTATTTCATGGCCATGTTTTCTAATATTCCTCAGCGTAAGAGAGCGCGTGAATGCAACGTGACCTTTATTGGACGTTGGCTAGACTAGACGTGTCATGGACAGCTGCTTTTGTGGGCGTAAGAATTCCTGCGGTGTGGTTGAAGGATAGACAGCAGCCAGTGGGCAGGTCACGGCTGCCAGTCACAGGGGTGAATGCGGTCGGCCCTGCAGGGTGAACGCCGCCCGAGTTGCGTGTTTGCCCTTTGCGCGGCCTGACGGGCTGACGTTGCGGTGAAGCGAGGGCCGAACACTCGTGCGAACGGCTGTCTTTCTGTTTAGGCACAATATACGCTTTAATGCACTCCCACTCCCCAGATCTCACGAGTGAGGATAATGTATACCTTAAAAGGCTCGCTTAAATTATTATAACTTTGTATTACTCCATTTACATCGATTTTGAGATATGGAGAACATGTTATATATGTATATACGCGGTGTCGCTACCACTTTAAAAAAAAATCGTAAGTTGGAAGCTATTCGATTCAGATTATCGTTGTTCGTTGTAAAACGTTTAGTAGCTCCCAATGATTTTTTCCCTTTGTCCTCTGTGGCAAACATGGTTTGAAGTCTATTGAAATGGCGACAGAGCAGGCAAAGCCTAATGTGTTATCTGTTATCCAAAATCTGTGACAACGGTATTTCAGAATTATCGGTACCAGTACGGCAGGGTAACACCGCCAAAGACAATCGTTTTGTGGTGGTTAAAAAATGTAAAGAAATAGGCAGTGTCGTGATAGCACCCTCCCGATATCACGCCAATAGACTTCTTTATGGCTTCCTGTGTGGTGAAACATCCCCTTTGAAAAATTAATGAATTACTGTGCTGATAAACCTCTACGTTATTTGATTTTCAAGCAGCTGAGCAAAACTGAACGTACTGAGACATTACTCCCTTTATTTATTCTGATCAACACTAAACTGACACACAATATTTTGTGCTGATAAACCTCTACATTATTTGATTTTTCAAACATCTGAGCAAAACTGAACGTACTCAAACATTACTCTCTTCACTTATTCTGACCAACACTAAACGGACACACAATATTTTTAGCGCAATGCAATCTGACTTTCAAAAATCCCTACAAAAGAATGCCCCTGACTAACAATAACCTATGTTGCTGTTTTTGTTGTTGTGGTCTTCAGTCCTGAGACTGGTTTGATGCAGCTCTCCATGCTACTCTATCCTGTGCAAGCTTCTTCATCTCCCAGTACCTACTGCAACCTACATCCTTCTGAATCTGCTTAGTGTATTGATCTCTTGGTCTCCCACTACAATAACCTATACCTTTTATGAATCACTTACCTCACAAAAATCTTCGTTACTCGAACTACTGCAATACAGCAAGCGCCACTACTGCCAGCTAAGTAAAAGATTCTAACTACTGAAGGCACTAACTACTGGTAAGCATAGTCAGCAAATGAAAGATTTTGATAGAGAACAAACAATGTATTTACCTTAATAATGACCAAAAGTCAATATATATATATATATATATATATATATATATATATATATATATATATATATATATATAAAGTTCATGATATCCAGTATTACAAATATACTCTTCCTAGCGGAGAAAAGAGAACCACTTCTATGAATATCAAGAGCTCAGATGGAAACCCAGTTCAAAGCAAAGAAGGGAAAGCAGAAAGATGAACGGAGTATATAGAGGGTCTATATAAGGGCGACGTACTTGAGGACAATATTCTGGAAATGGAAGAGGATGTAGATGAAGTCGAAATGGGAGATACAACACTGCTTGAAGAGTTTGACAAAGCACTGAAAGACCTGAGTCGAAACAAGGCCCCTAGAGTAGACAACATTCCATTAGAACTACTGACAGCCTTGGGAGAGCCAGTCTTGCCAAAACTCTACCATCTGGTGAGCAATATGTATGAGACAGGTGAAATCCCCTCAGACTTCAAGAAGAATATAATAATTCCAATCCCAAAGAAAGCAGGTGTTGACAGATGTGAAAATTACCGAACTATCAGTTTAATAAGTCACAGCTGCAAAATACCGACGCGAATTCCTTACAGACGAATGGAAAAACTGATAGAAGCCGACCTCGAGGAAGATCAGTTTGGATTCCGTAGAAATGTTGGGACACGTGAGGCAATACTGACCCTACGATTTCTCTTACAAGAAAGATTAAGGAAAGGCAAACCTACGTTTCTAGCATTTGTGGACTAGAGAAAGCTTTCGACAATGTTGATTGGAATACTCTCTTTCAAATTCTGAAGGTGGCAGGGGTAAAATACAGGGAGCGAAAGGCTATTTACAATTTCTACAGAAAGCAGATGGCAGTTATAAGAGTCGAGGGACATGAAAGGTAAGCAGTAGTTGGAAAGCGAGTGAGACAGGGTTGTAGCCTCTCCATGATGTTATTCAATATGTATATTGAGCAAGCAGTAAAGTCAACAAAAGAAAAATTCGGAATAGGTATTAAAATCCATGGAGAAGAAATAAAAACTTTGAGGTTCGCCGATGATATTGTAATTCTGTCAGAGACAGTAAAGGACTTGGAAGAGCAGTTGAACGGAATGGACAGTGTCATGAAAGGAGGTTATAAGATGAACATTAACAAAAGCAAAACGAGGATAATGGAATGTAGTCGAATTAAGTCTGGTGATGCTGAGGGAATTAGATTAGGAAATGAGACAGTTAAAGTAGTAAAGAAGTTTTGCTATTTGGGGAGCAAAATAAGTGATGATGGTCGAAGTAGAGAGGATATAAAATGTAGACTGCCAATGGCAAGGAAAGCGTTTCTGAAGAAGAGAAATTTGTTAACATCGAGTATAGAGTTAAGTGTCAGGAAGCAGTTTCTGAAAGTATTTGTATGGAGTGTAGCCATGTATGGAAGTCAAACATGGACGATAAATAGTTTGGACAAGAAGAGAATAGAAGCTTTTGAAATGTGGTGCTACAGAAGAATGCTGAAGATTAGATGGGTAGATCACATAACTAATGAGGAGGTATTGAATAGAATTGGGGAGAAGAGGAGCTTGTGGCACAACTTGACAAGAAGAAGGGACCGGTTGGTAGGACATGTTCTGAGGCATCTAGGGACCACAAAATTTAGCATTGGAGGGCAGCGTGGAGGGTAAAAATCGTAGGGGGAGACCAAGAGATGAATACACTACACAGATTCAGAAGGATTTAGATTGCAGTAGGTAGTGGGAGATGAAGAAGCTTCTACAGGATAGGGCAGCATGGAGAGCTGCATCAAACCAGTCTCAGGACTGAAGACCACAACAACAACAACAACAACATCGGCCACACGTCCAGATCGTACGCTCTTAAAATTCTGCCATCTCTCTCCCCACATCCACCACAGCTGGTGGCTCACCTCCAACTGCGCAACGATACGCGCTGTTCACATCCAACTGCCCAACACTACAATAGCGAATATTCCAACAATGCTAACCTGCCGCAGACTGCACAGAGCACAGTCAGTGATTTTCATGTAGAGCACTACGTGGCGTTACCAACATAAAAACCTAAACAGCCTACTTACATTGGATCACTTGTACACAGCACCATCCTTTGTCTATCAGTCAATCATGTATTCAAAACTGTTGTTGCTGCAGTGCTGACCCATATATAGCCATGAGTGGGACACACGTTGAAATTCCGACACAGCGAACAAAACCTTTGAGAGTTGCTAAAAGTCTGACTACATATCATGATGATCTGTTAATATTTTACAAATTAATCTTTTTTGATAACAGGAATTTATGGACACCGTACATATAAGGTTGTGCTGAACCACAGGGTTCAATTTCTGTTTCACTCGTAATCATCACGTATGTGAATGACCTCTCACTTAACATTTATCAAGAAGAATTTGTACTTCTTGCAGAAAGTACTAGTGTTATAATAAATCACACGGAGAGAGAGTGACAAAAGAAGCTGTTAATTCTGAATTGATTATGACGTGGTTTTCTGAAACAAGACTCTCGCTTAGGTTTGAGTAAACGTACTGCATTCAGCACAATACAAGAAATAGTCATGCTATCAGTTCACGTAGTACATGATCAGGAATTAAAGGGTGGAACGTTTCAAATTTTTGGGGTGTTCATATAGATGTAAACTTCAACTGGAAGTAATATATTTCCGAGCTCCTCAAGGAGTTGAACTAATTTTGGTTTTTGTTATAATTGCTAGTATTCGGAACAAAGGACTCAACCTCCAAAACATTCTGCATATTACCAATCAATCATAGTTTACATATACAGTCGCGACACTCCTGCTTGCTTTTGTTATACGTTGCGAAAGCAACGCTCTAAGTATCCAGAAAGTACCGCTTTTCAATACCATATCGGATGAGTACTAATACTGTCGTTTACATTGATTTTTAACATGGATTTTACAGTAGAGTATGTAGTGGCATAATAGTCCATAATAACTAAGAAATGGCAACACATTTGTCTTTCTTAAGCTTCCTAAGGACCATAGAAGCTATAAAGCGGTAGTTTAAAGAACAGTTTGTTGCGTTTCCCTTGTAACTTATAGATATTTATTGATGAAAGTTATTTTGCTTTGAGCCCGCATCTCGTGGTCGTGCGGTAGCGTTCTCGCTTCCCACGCCCGGATTCCCGGGTTCGATTCCCGGCGGGGTCAGGGATTTTCTCTGCCTCGTGATGGCTGGGTGTTGTGTGCTGTCCTTAGGTTAGTTAGGTTTAAGTAGTTCTAAGTTCTAGGGGACTGATGACCATAGATGTTAAGTCCCATAGTGCTCAGAGCCATTTGAACCATTTATTTTGCTTTGAGAACCAAAAAATTGTTCTTAAGTAGCAAAACACCTGACCTTTTGCAGGAAAACTTCGTATATCCATTCAACAACGTGAAGTTCCGTTCACTACACTTAGTCAAATCAATGAATGTGGAACGCAGTAAACTTGTATGGAATGCAATACTTACATTACGTAATGTACTAAGTAAGTCACTACAACGGTAGATGAAGGGGAAACTACACAGACGTTATAATAAAACGTTGATAGTCGTAAAATTGTTTGACAAAGAAGAAAGCAATTCTACTATTTTTTACGACATCTGAGCCACAAACGGCAAGGATCTTCTACTTTCGCTTTAGAAGCAAAAATATTCCTGCATTGGAAAGTCAAGTGATGTTTAATAATGAGCGAATCATTAGACTCCACAAACAATTTTTAGATGTCAAGAAAAGTGCCGATCATAATAAGCACAAACAACAACAAAAAAAACATGTCCCTCATGCATTGAATATATGTTTGTATTCTCTCGACTTCATCTGTAAATGCTGCACTTAAATATCGAGGGTTGGAACTTTAATAGTGGCAACTATTTATTTACAGCTCGTACAAAATAGATACTACTGCAAAGTTTTACTGACCTTCGATGTAGTTACCAGCATTGTGTATAACCCGTTGCCAGCGATGTGGAAGTCGTAGGAGACTCTTAGCAGTGCCAGTTGTGTTGACAGTTCGAGCGGCGCGGTCTATTACCCGCCGAATGGCGTGAAGTGTTTCCTTCAGTTTAGAAATCGAGTTGATCACACGAGGGCTTGGAGTGCAGTAGGTGGTCTAGAACTTAGCAGATCCATCAGTGAAACAAATTGGTAACAGTTTGCACTGTACGTGCTTGAGCATTGGCGTGCAAAATGATTGCCAGGTCCTGCAGAAAGTGTCGTCATTTCTGTCTCTAAGCTGGTCGTAGGTTGTGATCCAAAAATTAACAGCACTGCTAAGAATATCCTACGACTTCCGTATCTGGAAACGGGTTATACACAATGCTAGTGACTAGTTTGGTTAGTAAAATTTTGAAACACATATCTATTTTGCACGAACTGTAAATAAATAGTTGCGATTATTAAAATTCCAACCCTCGTATATTCGCAAGTATTTCTTCATGAATAATTTGTAGCTTATGACACCGATTCTGTGAGAAGACGCTGTTTTCACATTTATTTCATGTTAATTCACGTCTCTCGGTGATACTAAATCTTTGAATACAAGAAATATAATAACTATTGCGTTAAATGAGAAAAAAAATAATTAGACATACACGTTAATCTTACTGCTGCTGTCTCGCCGCTGGGAGCGGTAGTATCGTTCCAACTGTCGTACGGTAACAACTATCACAGGTGTCAATGTTCTGACTGTATGTATTAGACTGCCACTCAACACCGACTCGTGAAATTTCTCTAAGATAATGCATCGCTTGGAACGAACGTACTGATTGCATAAAAGAGAGAGCAGTGACAATACTGTACGGTGTTCATCTGCTGTAACCTTGTAGGTATCTCTTTAGGGAGCTAGGTGTTTTTCTTTTTTAATGAACCATCACAGTATATTTGTTTGCTAATGAAACACATCATAAATATTCACAATTTAAAGAACACTACACAGTGGAGCAAAACAATAACCATTATTCAACATTATTAAAGATATCAGACGTTCAGAAAGAAGTTCAGTATCCATCAATAAAAAATGGTTGGTAATTTGTCCAGTAATATAAAGTATCTGACAGATGGTAAATCATATCTAAAATAATTTCTTCTTTGCAGTTCCTTCTATACCATAAACAAATATCAAAACTGTTCGCCTGTAAAGATATCCCTAAGCACTGGAAAATGTGTTTGTTAACGTTAAATTTAGGCAAGTATAAATTGCTACCAGACAGTCAACTTCTGAAACTAATCGTGGGTACATACCTTGTCAATTGGATCGTCATACATTACTTTGATAAAAATGCGTTTAAATTCTCTATCGGTGATGTATCTAATTAACGACCTAATTAACTGTGAATGAGTAATTAAACATGTTAAATAATGGTATCTACTTCCCATGACTGGCATTATTATGTAACGGCCAAAGGTAAGCACTGACTTACACGTAAACGTTTTTTATAAAGTTGAGAAGTCTTCAGTTTGACCCAAACGAATTAGATCATCTCCTAATGTATTTAGGATTCATCAAAACGAGTGTCGCAAAATTTAGAAGCTTTTCACTGCTTTACACTCAAGTTGCTGCAGAAAAAATCAACTAGTAGTAAGTTTCACTTATTGTGGGAATGCAGTATAATTGCAAGAAAACAGATCAAGTTGTGTTGTTATTGCGGTCTTCAGTCCTGAGACTGGTTTGATGCAGCTCTCCTTGCTACTCTATCCTGTGCAAGCTTTTTCATCTCCCAGTACCTACTGCAGATACATCCTTCCGAATCTGCTTAGTGTATTCATCTCTTGGTCTCCCTCTACGATTTTTAACCTCCACGCTGCCCTCCAATACTAAATTCGTGATCTCTCGATGTCTCAGAACATGTCCTACCAACCGATCCCTTCATCTAGTCAAGTTGTGCCACAAGCTCCTCTTCTCCCCAATTCTATTCAATATCTCCTCATTAGTTATGTGATCTACCCATCTAATCTTCAGCATTCTTCTGTAGCATCACATTTCAAAAGCTTCTATTCTTGTCTAAACTATCTATCGTCCACGTTTCACTTCCATACATGGCTACACTCCATACAAATACTTTCAGAAACGACTTCCTGACATTTAAGTCTATACGCGATGTTAACAAATTTCTCTTCTTAAGAAACGCTTTCCTTGCCATTACCAGTCTACATTTTATATCCTCTCTACTTCGACCTTCGTCAGTTATTTTGCTCCCCAAATAGCAAAACTCCTTTACTACTTTGAGTGTCTCATTTCCTAATCTGATTCCCTCAGCATCACCCGACTTAATTCGATTACATTCCATTATCCTCGTTTTGCTTTTGTTGATGTTCATCTTATACCCTCCTTTCAAGACACTGTCTATTCCGTTCAACTGCACTTCCAAGTCCTTTGCTGTCTCTGACAGCATTACAATGTCATCGGCGAACCTCAAAGTTTTTATTTATTCTCATGGATTTTAATACCTACTCCGAACTTTTCTTTTGTTTCCTTTATTGCTTCCTCAATACACAGATTGAATAACATCGGGAATAGGCTACAACCCTGTCTCACTACCTTCCCAATCACTGCTTCCCTTTCATGCCCCTCGACTCTTATAACTGCCATCTGCTTTCTGTAGAAATTGTAAATAGCCTTTCGCTCCCTGTATTTTACCCCTGCCACCTTCAGAATTTGAAAGAGAGTATTCCAATCAACATTGTCGAAAGCTTTCTCTAAGTCTACAAATGCTAGAAACGTAGGTTTGCCTTTCCTTAATCTTTCTTCTAAGAGAAGTCGTAGGGTTAGTATTGCCACACGTGTCCCAACATTTCTACGGAATCCAAACTGATCTTCCCCGAGGTCGGCTTCTATCAGTTTTTCCATTCGTCTGTAAAGATTTCGCGTTAGTATTTTGCAGCTGTGACTTATTAAACTGATAGTTCGGTAATTTTCACATCTGTCAACACCTGCTTTCTTTGGGATTGGAATTATTATATTCTTCTTGAAGTCTGAGGGGATTTCGCCTGTCTCATACATATTGCTCACCAGATGGTAGAGTTTTGGCAGGACTGGCTCTCCCAAGGCTGTCAGTAGATCTAATGGAATGTTGTCTACTCTAGGGGCCTTGTTCCGACTCAGGTCTTTCAGTGCTCTGTCAAACTCTTCTCGCAGTATCATATCTCCCATTTCATCTTAATCTACATCCTCTTCCATTTCCATAATATTGTCCTCAAGTACATCGCCCTTGACCGAGCGAGGTGGCGCAGTGGTTAGACACTGGACTCGCATTCGGGAGGACGACGGTTCAATCCCGCGTCCGGCCATCCTGATTTAGGTTTTCCGTGATTTCCCTAAATCGCTCCAGGCAAATGCCGGGATGGTTCCTTTCAAAGGGCACGGCCGACTTCCTTCCCCGTCCTTCCCTAATCCGATGAGACCGATGACCTCGCTGTCTGGTCTCCTTACCCAAAACAACCAACCAACCAACCTACATCGCCCTTGTATAGACCCTCTATACACTCCTTCCACCTTTCTGCTTTCCCTTCTTTGGTTAGAACTGGGTTTCCATCTGAGCTCTTGATATTCATGCAAGTGGTTCTCCTTTCTCCAAAGGTCTCTTTAATTTTCCTGTAAGCAGTATCTATTTTACCCCTAGTGAGATAAGCCTCTACATCTTTACATTTGTCTTCTAGCCATCCCTGCTTACCCATTTTGCTCTTCCTGTTGATCTCATTTTTGAGACATTTGTATTCCTTTTTGCCTGCTTCATTTACTGCGTTTTTATGTTTACTCCTTTCATCAATTAAATTCAATATTTCTTCTGTTACCCAAGGGTTTCTACTAGCCCTCATCTTTTTACCCATTTGATCCTCTGCTTCCTTCACTATTTCATCCCTCAAAGCTGCCCATTCTTCTTCTACTGTATTTCTTTCCCCCATTCCTGTCAATTGTTCCCTTATGCTCTCCATGAAACTCTGTACAATCTCTGGTTCTTTCAGTTTATCCAGGTCCCATCTCCTTAAATTCCAACCTTTTTGCAGTTTCTTCAGTTTTAATCTACAGTTCATAACCAATAGATTGTGGTCAGAGTCCACATCTCCCCTTGAAATGTCTTACCATTTAAAACCTGGTTCCTAAATCTCTTTCTTACCATTATATAATCTGTCTGATACCTTTTAGTATCTCCAGGGTTCTTCCATGTATACAACCTTCTTTCATGATTCTTGAACCAAGTGTTAGCTATGATTAAGTTAAGCTCTGCGCAAAATTCTACCAGACGGCTTCCTCTTTCATTTCTTAGCCCCAATCCATATTCACCTACCATGTTTCCATCTCTCCCTTTTCCTACTGACGAATTCCAGTCACCCATGACTATTAAATTTTCGTCTCCCTTCACTACCTGAATAATTTTTTTTATCTCATCATACATTTCATCAATTTCTTCGTCATCTGCAGAGCTATTAAACCTAAACCTGCATTACCCCTATTTGCTTTTGTATTTATATCCCTGTATTCACCTGACCAAAAGTCTTGCTCCTCCTGACACCGAACTTCAGTAATTCTCACTATATCTAACTTCAACCTATCCATTTGCCTTTTTAAATTTTCTAACCTACCTGCCCGATTAAGGGATCTGACATTCCACCCTCCGATCCGTAGAACGCCAGTTTTCTTTCTCCTGATAACGACGTCCTCTTGAGTAGTCCCCGCCCGGAGATCCGAATGGAGGACTATTTTACCTCCGGAATATTTTACCCAAGAGGACGCCATCATCATTTAATCATACAGTAAAGCTGTATGCCCTCGGGAAAAATTACGGCTGTAGTTTCCCCTTGCTTTCAGCCGTTCGCAGTACCAGAACAGCAAGGCCATTTTGGTTAGTGTTACAAGGCCAGATCAGTCAATCAGACTGCTGCCCCTCTTCAGGAACCACACGTTTGTCTGGCCTCTCAGCAGATACCCCTCCGTTGTGGTTGCACCTACGGTACGGCTATATGTATCGTTGAGGCTCGCAAGCCCAAGGTCAATGGTTCATGGGAGGAGGTAAAGTGTGTAGCTCATTTAGGGGTGTACAGAGTGTTGAATTTAGCAATCACACCTGACCACCGCTAGCAACAGTGGCCTTTATCTGGCCGGATATCCAGGCAAACTGAGCTTGGATAACAGATACGAGGAAAGCATTAAATGCTGTTGTTTGTCAGTCTTAGTGGCTGGCCTGTAGTTGCGTGTCAGTATCAGCACTACATGACCGAATCTCTTCTTTGGTTTAGAGATCTGTAGACGGTGGTGTGTAGGGCAATAGTAGAAAACAGTATGGTTGAAGGTCGCGACAGCACGGGACACACACAGTCTTGGTTTGCTGAAAGATAACGTCAAGAAGACCTCGAAAATAGGGGACAGCCTTAACATACCAGGCGTGTAAAGGCTGCTGCCTTAATTGTTGCCGATGGGAACCAGAGGTGATAGTGCCTAGTGGCATACTCAACAAGTCCTTAACACAGTGTTTTCGGCACTAAAATGTTAAAACAATTAATAGTATTTAATATGTGGTACTGATGTTTTGATGATGAGGTAGGCCTGAAACATGTAATTAACAGTCTTAAAAAAGTGTTAGAAGGGTTAAGGGTGAATACAATTTTTATTTTCCTAAGAAAGTTTGAAGTTCTCTAACGCTACAGGTACAGCAATAAGGAATAGCGCAGTAGGCAGTACAGTTGAAGAGGAATGGACATCTCTAAAAAGGGCCATCACAGAAGTTGGGAAATAAAACATAGGTACAAAGAAGGTAGCTGCGAAGAAACCATGGGTACCAGAAGAAATACTTCAGTTGATTAATGAAAGGAGGAAGTACAAAATCAGGAATATAGAAATACAAGTCGCTGAGGAATGAAATAAATAGGAAGTGCAGGGAAGCTAAGACGAAACGGCTGCAGGAAAAATGTGAAAACATCGAAAAAGGTATGATTGTCGGAAGAACACAATCAGCAGACAGGAAATTCAAAACAACCTTCGGTGACATTAAAAGCAACGGTGGTAACATTAAGAGTGCAATGGGAATTCCACTGTTAAATGCAGAGGAGAGAGCAGATAGGTGGAATGAATACATTGAAAGCCTCCATGAGGGTGAAGATTTGTCTGATGTGATAGAAGAAGAAACAGGAGTCGATTTAGAAGAGATAGGGGATCCAGTATTGGAATTTAAAAGAGCTTTGGAGGACTTACGGTCAAATAAGGCAGAAGGGATAGATAACATTCCATTAGAATTTCTAAAATCATTAGGGGAAGTGGCAACAAAACGACTATTCACGTTTGTATGTAGAATATATGAGTCTGGCGACATACCATGTGACTTTCGGAAAAGTATCATCCACACAATTCCGAAGACGGCAAGAGCTGACAAGTGCGAGAATTATCGCACAGTCAGCTTAACAGCTCATGCAACGAAGCTGCTTACAAGAATAATATACAGAAGAATGGAAAAGAAAATTGAGAATGCGCTAGGTGACGATCAGTTTGGCTTTAGGAAAAGTAAAGGAACGAGAGAGGCAATTCTGACGTTACGGCTAATAATGGAAGCAAGGCTAAAGAGAAATCAAGACACTTTCATAGGATTTGTGGACTTGGAAAAAGCGTTCGACAATATAAAATGGTGCAAGCTGTTCGAGATTTTGAAAAAAGTAGGGGTGAGCTATAGGGATTGACGGGTCATATACAATATGTACAACAACCAAGAGGGAATAATAAGAGTGGACGATCAAGAACGAAGTGCTCGTATTAAGAAGGGTGTAAGACAAGGCTGTAGCCTTTCGCCCCTACTATTCAATCTGTACATCGAGGAAGCAGTGATGGAAATAAAAGAAAGGTTCAGGAGTGGAATTAAAATACAAGGTGAAAGGATATCAATGATACGATTCGCTGATGACATTGCTATCGTGAGTGAAAGTGAAGAAGAATTAAATGATCTGCTGAACGGAATGAACAGTCTAATGAGTACACAGTATGGTTTGAAAGTAAATCGGAGAAAGACGAAGGTAATGAGAAGTAGTAGAAATGAGAACAGCGAGAAACTTAACATCAGGATTGATGGTCACGAAGTCAAGGAATTCTGCTACCTAGGCAGTAAAATATCCAATGACGGACGGAGCAAGGAGGACATCAAAAGCAGACTCGCTATGGCAAAAAAGGCATTTCTGGCCAAGAGAAGTCTACTAATATCAAATACCGGCCTTAATTTGAGGAAGAAATTTCTGAGGATGTACGTCTGGAGTAGAGCATTGTATGATAGTGAAACACTGGACTGTGGGAAAACCGGAACAGAATAGAATCGAAGCATTTGAGATGTGGTGCTATAGACGAATGTTGAAAATTAGGTGGACTGATAAGGTAAGGAATGAGGAGGTTCTACGCAGAATCGGAGAGGAAAGGAATATGTGGAAAACACTGATAAGGAGAAGGGACAGGATGATAGGACAATTGCTAAGAAATGAGGGAATGACTTCCATGGTACTAGAGGGAGCTGTAGGGAGCAAAAACTGTAGAGGAAGACAGAGATTGGAACTGCTTAGGGATGCAACTTCACGCTCAGTATTGTTTCGGTTCCTCTCCCACCCACGCATAGTGAAGGTGGACGAGCCCATTGACTAAATGCTTTTCAATTTCATTGAAAGCAGAGGAAGTGGTGCTATTGTTATTCGTATCTATATGAGATGATGACTCTTTCCGTTCCTCCAATTATTATATACTGAATGTCAGTTTCTTTTACAGATGACGTATTCTAGGCAACAATGTCACCTCAGTCGGTGTTCCTTTCTACAGGGTCTGATGGAACCTGTTTCCTCTTTCATGTTATCAGAGGCTAGAATCAAATTTGCACTGCATACAAAAATTGGTATCTTTCCTTAGCGCTTTTTTGAACCCATTTATGTAGTCATTACACATGGTTTTTCCCGAAAAGTTCGGTTAATTGATTTGAATCTTTGTTACTCGTACCTTTCGGGATAGTAGCAAAAAAAAGCGTATTTAGAAAAAATTGTTTTTGTGTTTCTGTGGGTCAAAGGATCAAAAAATGTTATATGCTTATAATGTTTACAGCATTGTCGCTGTAGATTACGAGAAATATATAAAAAAAAAGAATGCGAATCGTCTCTGGTGAATGACTTTGTCATCTTAGCAGTAAGTTTAAGAATAAAAAATTAAAAATTAGCACTATAAATCTCCCAATTTATTGTTTTCAGAATGCAGCTGGTGAATCTGGTTATCATCACGACTGCACTTTACGTCCGAAATGAGAATACAACTCATTGATCTATTTGTCTGGTGTTTTGGCGATTATCTGTGAAGCATCGCTGATATGCATGCTGAACAGATCAAGGGAGTTTGGCTGTGCTAATTAAAATGGGATGTGTCAACTTCGTGGAGTGCCTCATTATTATCTAACTTAATTCATTTGATATTTTCTTGATATTTTCTTTACATTTCCAATAATATTCTTAATTATTACTACTCACATAGAGAACGCCCATATCTCAACACGTTTTGTTTCTGGACGTTTAATAATAGACACTTTTCTTCGAGTTTTGATCAGTAGTAGAAATAAGTGCCACTTCTCTCTAATATGTGTTTATACATAATCAAAGTTCATTGTGTGTTGCAACTAACATTCCACAGGAGAAGTTAATTTGCATGAAATGAACGTAAATGAATGAAAAGTTAGTCAACTTACAAACTGATGAGCCAAAACATTATGAACACCTGCTTAACAGCAAATATGTCCACCAATGGAAAACAATACATTTGTAACACACTGGATGAGATGAATTCGACAGGTCCTTTGTAGGGTTCTAGAGGTATGTAACAATAGATGTGTATACACATGTCACACGATTCCCGTAAATTACGGGAAGATGGTATCTGGGTGGGAAACTGGCGCACAGTTATGTTCCATCGGGCTCAAGTTAGGTCAATTTGATGCTCAAGACATTAACAGGAGCTTACTGTCGCGCTCCTCAAAGCACTGTAGCATAATTTTGCTTTTGTCAGTTACCATGCTCAAAGCTACCATAGTCATCGCAGAAGACATCGTGCATGCAAGGCTGCAATACTGCTCACATTGTCCACCGGTTCATAATGCCTTCATTCGTTTACTACAACAGCTCACATGTTAGCTCATCTGAATGTTCCCCATAGTATAATACTGTCCCCACAGGTCTGCGTTGGTGGTCCACTGTATGCTGCGAACAGTGATTCACTGGGTGACCGCATATCCTCACATCATCGACCTGTTGTAACGAGGACCATGTTTCACCCAACCACGCAACAAGTTACCATTGATACACATTCTCATGTCGATTATACTGTGCTTACTGGAACCGTAACTGACGATGTTGTCGCATCAACAAGAGATTACGTAGGGCTTGCCTGCTACTGTGCACCACGTTCAACAATGTGTGCTAAAAAGTTTACTCCGATGTACTTGTGCCTGCGGCACCACTGTTGTCTGTCGTGAAATAAGCCACAGATCGGGCCTTTCTTGCTTGACAGGGTACCAAATCTCAGACATTAAAGTTCTTTGATAAAGGGTGGGCGTCCAAAACGTTGTCGCCTTCCACCGTCCTTCTATCACTTTCTATATTTGCTCACGACAGTAACACACGAGCAGCCCACCAACTTCGCCTCTCCCAAAATGCTCGTTCTTAGACGCTGGGCTAAAACAATATGGCTTTTCTCAAAGTTGCTCTTGTCGATTATCCCATTTGTGACCCGTATTTTCAATAGAATGATTTCCCATTCGTCCTTGCTCCGCTTACATGGAAAATGGCTGTAATTAAACTTTCGCTGCTTGAGCCCATGTAGACGGAAAACTATTTACCATTTAGGTATCCAACTTTTAAGAAATGATGTTCAAACAATTGTAACGTTGTTGCATTAATTTGTTTTGAAAGCGGTGCTGATATTCAAGACCATAAAAGTGGGTTAAAAGCTGTGAGCTATCTGAGGAAGTTAACCTTGCATTACTGCGCAACTGTTTCACCAGGTATCCAGTCTAGCTCACCAAATTCCCAACCAGACTAACATTAATTATAATCTTTTAGTACTCATCTTACGATAACTGGTGATATATATATATATATATGTGTGTGTGTGTGTGTGTAAGACAATTTAATAAAAAGAAATAAATCAGTTTATATTTGGACATTTATTTTAACATTGATCATTGTTCCGTTAAAATTTCAGCATATTAAACTTGATTCATAACTAAACTGGTGCCTTATTTAGGATTGTGTAAATGTGAGTTTGTAATCTTGCGGAACACATCAAATAGGGAGCCACGATTGGGAGACTACATACAACACTGCACTCATAAAATAACACACGAAGAATGTTGAAACATATGCAAGAGGAAATTAACCACAACCAACCAATTCAATTTTCACCCAAAGAAGTTACGTTCGTAGCGCAGTCCTGCCCGTCGTGAAATTACCACACACTGGTATACTAAATTCATACTAACTTTCTGTGAAATCTTCCCGAAAAGAATAGCTGAGGGCTACTTTGATGCTTACACCACATGCTTCACGTGGTCAACTTGGTTTACACAAAGAGTGTAACTCCACAATAATTTTGATAATTAAAATAAATTACATCAAAACGCAATTTACTAAAGAAAAACCTCGAACTGGTTACTATCGTCTTACTATTAACCTGATGGGTCAAACAGTTGTATAAGCACGTGGTACTGGTCTCACAAAGTACACCCCATGTGGGTTGAACATAAAGAAAAGTTGCTATATTGAAAAATATTGTCAAGACGAGACGTAATAATCTCACGCACATTTGCATTTAAGATTGATGATCTTAGTTAGAGTTACTGACAAAGCAACTACCGGAAGATATTCTGAACTTCACACTAGAATTGCACTGCGTTGCAATTTAAGATAACATTAGATATTTTAGAGCTAAACCTGAAATAAAGGTGATTAAATTTTCAGTTAGGCTGAACTTAAGAAATCCATTGCCCTACGGACTTAGCAGACAAGCGCTTAGCCGGAGATCTTACCACTTCAGACGCTCGCCGCGGACAGACTGACCTGGGCCCCTACCGAGGGTGGTTAACAGATACAAACGGAAGTGACCAGAGATGCAGCTTCCTATACCAACATGACAAGGGACGGACACCTCCATACTAAGAATAGAAACCTGCCCGCATCTCGTGGTCGTGCGGTAGCGTTCTCGCTTCCCACGCCCGGGTTCCCGGGTTCGATTCCCGGCGGGGTCAGGGATTTTCTCTGCCTCCTGATGGCTGGGTGTTGTGTGTTGTGTGCTGTCCTTAGGTTAGTTAGGTTTAAGTAGTTCTAAGTTCTAGGGGACTGATGACCATAGATGTTAAGTCCCATAGTGCTCAGAGCCAATAGAAACCTCTCTGCTTTTTGAAAGCGTAGCTACCTGTTCCGACGTTGGTCCTACTGTTCTCTAGCAGACAGTCGTGTCTGCTACCATCAAGCATGAAACTAGAAATACATTTGCTCATTCGTCCTCTCACACAGAAGGTAAGGGGGATGACAGTATCTTATCATATAGAGTATATAAAAGAAAGCGGATGTAGGTTCCGTATGAGACTGTGTGACATGAATTACACATAAACTGTGTTTTAAAGTGTAGTAGTGTGACAGATCGTTCTTGTTTATGTGTAAAAGTAACACGTTCCACTGCTCAGTCTCCTCCCAGATAGTCAGAAACACCACAGTAAATTTAGAAGAGGAATTTATGCCGTAAATGACAACATATTTAAGAAATTATCATGAAAGGAATCCAACAGAGTCCTTTCACTATCAGCTGTAGGATTTACGTTGCGTCCCGACTTGTCTTTAGACCAGGGTTGCGAAAATTCCGTTTCACGAGCGCGGGCGCTAGCAGATGTTCGCAAGGCCTGCCCGCGGCTGTCCCCCACTCTACCAGCCAGCATTACCCCACCATCTACTCGCCTAGCCACGCACGTCACTGCACCGTGCGGAGCTACTCGGTCCGTTTACTTCCCGTCGTTTCTATTGCCTGCGTAGACATTGAGTTCGGTCTTTGTGATACAAAAGAACTAGTGTGTAGAAAATGGCTGAGGAGGAGTTAAAATCGTTGAAACGAGAGTCGTTTGGAACCATACTCGTTAATTCACAGTGGGAAGAAGAAAACGTTTTTGCAGGAACGCAAAGCGGACCCCGGTGTTGGATTTGCAATGCAACATTGTCTTCACGGAAGAAGTACAATGTGAAGCGACATTATCAACCGCTTCACGAGACGGATATAGTCTGTTTGAATAATGGAGAAAGAAAAGCCAAACTTATCGAATTGAAGCAGCAAAAGGAGAAAGATGTACAAATGCATGTAAATAATTATTACACTGATTCACATTATTACTGTTATTAATGATATGTTCTGTGCATTTCCCGTCACCTTTACCTTCTCCTGTACAAATTTACAGGACGAAAACCTGATCATCCACAACGATGCAGCGATGAGAGTAAACTATCATCTAGCTCTTAAAATAGCTAAAGCAGCACGGCCCTTCGGCGATGGAGAATCTGTGAAAGAATGTTTTGTTGCTGCCGAAACAATTTTGTGCCCAGCAAGTCTTCCTGTTTTTGAAACCGTTCCTCTTTCACGCAGAACGGTTTGCAGGCGCATTGAAGAAATGGCACACGATGTGGAAGCTCAATTGAGAAACAGGATCAAACATTTCGTTTTCTTTTCATTGTCATTAGACGAAAGCACTGATACATATGATGTTGCTCAAATTGCAGTCTTTTTGCGAGGGAATGATGCTCAGTTTAATGTGATGGAGGAACTCCTCGATTTAGGGCCAATGCATTATACAACAACGGCTGACGGTATATTTTCATGCGTAGAACATTTAATAGAGAAATACGAACTATGTTGGGAAAAGCTTTCATCGACTGCAACAGATGGGACTCCTGCAATGTTTGGTCTTAAGTCTGGTGTCGTTGCTTTGGTACGAAAAAAATTTGAAAGCCGTTGCTGTCCAGCAGGAACTACCAGGTATACATTACATTCTTCACCGTCTTAATTTGCTGGCAAAATGTGCTAAGTAGTTAGTGTCATGGACGTGGTTATGAAAGCAGTTAACATTGTCAGATCGCACGGTTTGGGAGGCAGACAATTCAAATCCATATTTTTGTGAAGTACGCTGGTTTAGTCGATGTATTGTTTTAGAACAATGTTTTAATTTGCGTAAAGATATAGCGTTATTCACGGATGCGAAAGGGGAACCGGTGAAAGAATTGGATAACCCACAGTGGATTTGAGACCTTGCGTTTTTAACTGACGTAACGAAGCATCTAAATAGCTTGAATGTAGCTTTGCAAGGTGGAAATAAGGTAATTAGCGCAGTATTTGACACTATTTCAGCATTCAAGAGAAAATTGCTTTTGTGGGCAAAGAAACAGTCAGAAATGTCGCGTGTACACTTCCCGAGCGTTGCGCTAGTTGTTAGCGAAAACAATTTCGTACAGGAAAGGCTCAAAGAACATTTTGATTGGTTTGTAACGATGCTACAGCCTCTCGAAGATATCTTTGATAGTAGATTTGAGGACTTAAATCGACTGGAATGCGATGTGAACCTTTATGTGACTCCTTTCACAGTTAACGTTAAAAATGTGCCTTGTGAAATTCATTTGGAACTCATTGACTTTCATTGCGATCGTGTGCTGAAGGACAAGTTTCGCTCTGCAGAAACCTTGGATAGCTTCTACAAATATTTCCTATTTGAACAGTTTCCATTGTTATTTAAAAATGCTGCACGTGTGGATAGTTTTTTTGGAACAACATACTTGTGCGGAAGTGCTTACTCCGTAATGAAACCGACAAAATTCAAGCTTAGGAGTAGTCTTACTGATGTTCATGTGACTGGAGCAGTGCGCCTAACGACCAGTAACTTCACACCAAATATCGAGACGCTAGTTCGAAATCATTTTAAAAACCTCCAGGATGATGCAAATTAATGCCTATGTCCAATTCGTACGTAGTAACCCCTCTCTTAACTACAAACGTCTGTGCAAATATAACATCACAATTACAATGCAAATGTCTTCGTTTCTTAATCATTTCGTCTATATCTCCTTTGTAGCCACGAAAGTAGAACGTATTACAGCGATTCGAAACTGTTTCATCCGTACATGGCTAACCGTTGCATGGCACAGGATACACAAACTTCGGGTAAGGACGTTTTACACTTACGTCCCACACGCGCATGTTGTGCCACATATGATTGGCCTCCCAATAACCATGTACCGGTGCAGAGTTCACGGACTCACATACGTGTGAAATGACCTAGGACGTACGCGTGTTCCACCTGCACTGCCTAGGTTAGCTTGTCCATACTCAGCTGTGTGCGGTAAGCGCTCTCAGAGTGACACGGTTACCCCCCATGCAGTGTGCATATCTAAGCGGCCAGCCACATCGCACGGATCTGCTACCCGCTCTACGTGCCGTCAGAGTTGCTCAGCGTTGCCCTCGCGGCTCACGTGACCGCGGGCAACCATGCGGGCAGCTCTAGTGCCCACCCCTGCTTTAGACACTGCTAATGGTACTGTTAAGTAGGGTCCTAACACACGGATCATTGTTCATTAGAGTTGCTGAGAGTCGGCGTGGGTCTGGTGGGCAGGGCCTTATTCGTAAAGCTGTTTAATCAAAACAACAGCAATAGTGTTGCTTCACGAGTACCTACGCAATGCGTGTGAGGTAGCTCCCTTACTTCGTAAGACGTTTGGAGAAAACCTAGTCACTGGCCAACCATTCAATACTATGTAGACACCAAAATCACCGGATTTGAAACCATGTGATTTCTGGCTGTGGGTTTTCCTGTAAGACATGGTTTATCATAAGTTCCAAGCAGATGAGGATAATGAAGAATGTAGCCAACATCCCACCTGAGATATTTCCAGAACGAGTAGAGCAATATCTAGTGGGGTTCGAGGCTATCATGAACGCAAATGGTCGTCACTTTGAGTAACGTTGTAACCTAGAACGTAAACATAGTCTGCAGTTAACAAATGTTTCTGATGTGGAAATTAAAACGGTTTCTTTCAATTGTTAATTGATTATTTCCCTTTCGTGTGTCCTTACAAATGTTTCGACAATGTTTCATCGTCCTAAGGTCACTCTTTTCTTATGGGGGCCCGCTCAAGAAGCGAAAATTAATTATGAAAGCCCCGACTATACTTACCGCAACAGCACTAGGCGACACTCAGTTTCGACGTGAGCGGTCCTCATATCTTTTGTGTTAAGTGCGTTAAATAGACAGGTCAGAGACGATCAGCATCCAGTACAGTTGTGAAGAAAGGACAGCGGAATATCCTTTTCTAACTGGAACGATTGGAACCACTCTGTTGCGATCATTGGGCAATAAAATTACATTTCCACGTCTACGACCAAAGAGAAAAACGCATTATCAAAGGGTGATACAGGTGGAGACTTGCGGTCTATGGGACTTAACTGTACGTGTTAAGAAGTTAGCCAGTGAAAATTACGCGGCTGAGAAGTTATCTGACGGGAGAACGCGAGCCTGGAGGTAGCGCGGCCGGTTATCGCGTCCAAAACTTGGCCGCATTACTAAAGCAGCAGCAACACCAGCAGCGAAGACAAATGGCTGCGGCCTCAGGCGGGTTAAGCGCCCCCTGCCACGCTGCCGTCACGCCTTTGGCTGCCTAATGGCTCTCCCGCTGTGCACATCCGCCAGGGATAAACAGCAGCCCATCGCACTCACGACGGTGTACAGCCTGTCAAACGTCTAACGGGCCGACAAGGCTTCGGCGATCCACTTCTTTCCTACTGTTTATCTCCCGTTATTTTGAATTTTCTCAGCATATTCCAGGCCAGTTTCCTTAGCACATAGCAGATTTGGTATAGTTTGTAGAGGAAGCCTTTGCACAAATATATAACGTAGTGAGTTTTCCCGCCAGAAATTCTTCAAGTTCTTCCACCAGCATTTGAGATGTCCGTTACGAACTTTCGTTTCTAACTGCGCCATATGCAATACGTGTTTCGATTACTTTTGTTCCTTCTTTACGACGTGCTTTAGCGCCTTAAGACCGTATACCTCTTTCTTCATCTGCACTACAGATGTATTCAGATACTTATTACTGTACGTTAATGTTAGGCATGTCCATCCTTTGCCTTTATGACAGCTTGTGCTCTGCCGGGGACACTTTCATTGAGTGCTCTGAATGTCTGTGGAGGAATGGCAGCCGTCGGCATGTGTGGCCAAGCGGTTCTAGGCGCTTCAGTCTGGAACCGCGCGACCACAACGGTCGCAGGTTCGAATCCTGCCTCGGGCATGGATGTGTGTGATGTCCTTAGGTTAGTTAGGTTTAAGTAGTTCTAAGTTCTAGGGGACTGATGACCTCAGATGTTCCCATAGTGCTCAGAGCCATTTGAGGAATGGCAGCCAAAGCCAGAGAACAGTGATGTAGGACACTTGGGTCTTCAGTGAAGCTGACGTTGTAACTCATCCCCAGAGTCGTTCCAATGCGTTAAGTTCTGGGCTCTGGGCTGGTCATTCCGTTTCATAAATCTTACTGTCCACAAACCATTTCTCACAGATGCTGATCTATGAAAGGGTACACTGTCATGCTAATGAAACAGTCATCGTCCCCAAACTGGTCCTCTACTGTACTCAGTACACTTTGCCGTAAAATTGGGTTTGTAATCTGGCACATTTGGCCATTTGGCGTTTTCTTAAGCGGAATAAGTCGACAGTAACATAACCATGAAAACACCCCAATACTGTAACATCATCAAAAATGGTTCAAATGGCTCTGAGCACTATGGGACTTAACATCTATGGTCATCAGTCCCCTAGAACGTAGAACTACTTAAACCTAACCAACCTAAGGACATCACACACATCCATGCCCGAGGCAGGATTCCAACCTGCGACCGTAGCAGTCGCGCGGCTCCGGACTGAGCGCCTAGAACCGCTAGACCACCGCGGCCGGCTAACATCATCACTTCCATACTTCACTGTATGCTATGTGCACGATGGCTGGCAACATTCTTCAACAGCCCTATTTTGTGGAGTTCGGCCGCTCAACCGATCGATACAGTAGGAGACCACACCGAATGGTAAGGTTACCGCAAATGAGGCCCCGTGCAGCTTGGTAGTGAGGCGGTCCACCTCCGTAGGAACTGAGGTGGGCCCATGCCACACCAGCTAAAAAAAAAAAGGCAAGTGACCACAGCTACGGGCATGTTCACGCGACGACTGCTCACCCAGCACAGCGCGCCACAGCACGCACAGTGCCTCACACCTGAAGGGGAGGGGGGGGGCAACAATTACCAGAAACCCTGTTCACATTATTGATTTAGAAAACTTTGATTATAGTGAATAGTGTTGGTCATATAAGATATCAGTGGAAATAAAACTGAACTCCGTCCGAACAGGCCATGGAGGCCCAACGATACGGACCGGCCGCCGTGTCATCCTTAGCCCACTTGCGTCACTGGATGCGGATATCGAGGGGCATGTGGTCAGCACACCGTTGTCTCGCTCCGTTTGTTAGTTTACGAGACCGGAGCCGCTACATCTCAATCAAGTAGCTCCTCAGTTTGGCTCACAGGGGCTGAGTGCACCCCTCTTGCCAATAGCACTCGGCAGACTGGATGATCACCCACTCGAGTACTAGCCCAGCCCGACAGGGCTTATTTTCGGTGATCTGACGGAACCGGTGTTACCATCGCGGCACGGCCATTGGCTGTCATTGTAAATGACGGAACAAAATGAGAAGGTTAGTATATTCACATCCTTCTGACGTTGAAATGGGTTTGCATATTTCCTTTGTGCATGTGTTTATGCGTGCTATAATTGAAACAAAACCAGCAAACCAGGATGCATAAGACCTATTAATACTGGCGGTATCTACCAGTATGTCTGATCTTCCTCAGAATAAGAGCCTGTCTTAAAAACTGTAGCCATTAGGTCACAGCTGAGCGCAGAAATTCGTGAACAACATGCGAAGTCAAGACTTTTGTTCACTTGCTTCCAGAATCTACTAAATGGTGACGCAAGCAGCTCGTAACTAAAGCTCTTTTCTTCAGTTTTAAATTTTTTTAGACAATTACAGCAGTGTTTTAATTTGTTATATTTATTATTTAAGTCACTTGCGCACATGGCGTTTTTAGATTCGTAGTGATAATAACTGTGTCAGATATAGCACGTAAAATTTCATAATAACGCCTTTTGGGCAAAATGATATTATTGGTACTAAGCGAATATACATTAGTCTTCCATACCTAGTCCTGTAGCAAGCAGTGAAACAAGTTATTGATTAGTGTTGATCAGACTCGTGTCCTTGACTCTGTATGCTCATCTTTTCATAGATGGTTGCAGGACTAGGCTATGCGGTACAGGATGTCAGATCAAACACCTTTCAAGCCGTCTAATTTGCAAACTCACTTGATCTGGCTAGCAGTTTCGGATATTTACTGCAGCATCTGCAGGCCCTTGACCAACATGTAGGAAGATTCCAACCTCGGTTTCGGTCAATATAGGGGCCAGGATTCAAATACTGGTATCTGTAGATCTCTGCTTGATGCAGCGTTCACTTCAACCATCATTTTGTTTTGTAGATGATGGTCACTTCAACCATCAACTTGGTCGGCAGATTGTGGTTGAAGTGATTATCAAGCAAATATCTACAGATACCAGTATTTGAATACTGGCCCCTGTTTTGACCTGGAAGTAGCTTTGAATGTTCGTACACGTCAGTCAGGGAGCCTGAAGACGCCGTAGTAAATTGCCGAGACTGGTAGCCAAATAAAATAGGTTAGGAAATTAGACGGATGAAAGGTGTTCCATTTGATATCCATGTCCCAAGAAGATACGCATTATCAAAACCTAAAAGAAAATCTATAATCATTACATTTGATAGTAGACAAGAATTATGCAGTTGATTTAGTCATTTCACGACTTGCTAAACAAATGTAACTTCAAGTGCAAAGGGACGGCTGTAGCTTTTCGATGGGCTCTCGAGTGCGGCTGCAGTTCCTCAACCAAATTACGGGTGGCCTAACTGCGCACCCTGTGCCCCACCACAGATTTCTCCTCACGCATTTCAACGATGTTCGTCTCGAAAATTAAATTCTCATAACGCATGGCGCCGCATATTCTCGATTCGCCTTGCCGCCCTCCAATGCTCTTGCCTCCTTGACAGCACCACGCGTACCAACCTGCACTCACCAAGTCTACTTCCATGATTCTCGGCTGAAACGCATGCATAATAACATTTGTAAACTCACATTCCACTTTGGTACATTTGGTGATTCTTCAATAAAATGTAATCACCAAATCCAGAACCAAAAATTACTAAAATAACCAATTATTTCCGTAACCAAAGCACAACGAACCGAAGGAAATGCCTTACCGAGACCTCACACCTCTCGGTACAGTAGACGAACAATGAACAAGCAGACGGATCGTTAACAGGCCTCAGTAGCGACAGAATAGCAACTTTGGTTGCCGAATCAAAAATAATGTCATTACCGAGGCTAACCTATGGAACCGAACGGTATGCACGATACAGAATAGAGCTATGGGCATTCACCAAACCCAAATCTTTGTTGACCCATGGTACAGCAGAATCCATCGCTCCAAATCACGTGTTTCCAATCAGTCACTGTGCAGTAGTGTCTTTCTTTACACCACCGTAAGTGCCACTTCGCAACTTTAAGCTATTGAGCCGTTATACTCCATTATTTTTAACTCATGATGCACAGTTGCTGTGTTAATTGGACTGTTAGTAACAGTTTCGAACTCACAAGTGATTTCGTCCGTTGATTTCAGGCGATATTTCGCAACTATCCACTGCAGTGTTCTATGGCCCTATGTAATCTGGATACTTTTCTGAGATGCAGAAAACACGCGAGGAAGCGTTAGCAACTGTCCAGTCCAGGCCTCTTACAAAGGAAAAGTGTTGAAAATGGCTCTGAGCACTATGGGACTCAACTGCTGAGGTCATTAGTCCCCTAGAACTTAGAACTAGTTAAACCTAACTAACCTAAGGACATCACAAACATCCATGCCCGAGGCAGGATTCGAACCTGCGACCGTAGCGGTCTTGCGGTTCCAGACTGCAGCGCCTTTAACCGCACGGCCATTTCGGCCGGCGAAAAGTGTTGAATTAAATATCATACCTTCTATTACAGATTCGTATTGGGTAGGTAATCACGAGTTCAGTTGCAGTAATCGGGGGTCTATAAATCAGCTAATTAAAAATTCGATGAAACTTATCAGTCAAATTATGCTTTAAACTCAATTTTTCCCAGCCAAATGCAACCACCGTGGCTTGACTGAGTAGAGGGCTATTGAGTGGTGTGGGGTGAAGCAGTTTTCATCTCCACCAATCGTTTATTTCCGAAAATACACAATACGGCGAAAATCTGTAGAAAGTACCGGCCGTAACTCAGGCAACGGTAAAGCCGAAGCATAGGAACACTAGCCCCGTCAGCCTTCAGCAAACTGGCACCACAACATGTTCGCCAGCCTGAGCGATAGGAGGCCAAGCTACTACCCCTGCCCGAAAACGTTAGGAGCCGGTGCATTGACTCACGTAGCAGTCTACAGCAACATTTTTCCCTCGCTGGACACAGACCAGTATGCTGAGTCCAAGTTTACAGGAGTCATGGAGAGACAGCTGCTTTTCTTCGCCGGCTTTGCTTCGTTATTAACAGTAGTGGGGAAATTCTGCCATTTTCTTTGTACTTCTATTTGCTGTAGGCAGCTCGTGGTCATGTGGGTAGCGTAGCTGCCTCTCCATTTCGGGGATCTAGGTTCGATTTCCGGCCGGTCGGTGATTTTGTCCTCTCTCGATTTTGTGTGTGTGTGTGTGTGTGTGTGTGTGTGTGTGTGTGTGAGTGTGTGTGTGTGTGTGTGTGTGTGTGTGTGTGCCTGTGTGTGTGTGTGTGTGTGGGGGGGGGGGGGGGGGGGGTGTTTTGTCCTCATCATTTCATCACCATCGACATGCAAGTTGCTGAAATGGCGTCAAATGAAAAAGCTTGCACCAGGCGGCCCAGTTCCCCGTATGGAGAATCCGGGCCACAAATGCCATACGCATATTTCACATTTTTTGTGTTGGGTTTCACCATCTTGGAGACAACCATATATATGTGCAATCAGCTATAGTCAAGATGTTTCGCAGTAGAATTCTCATGGCAACACCAGTCTCCATTAAGAAGTAATCCTGAAAAGATGAACTAAAATCTTCCGCAACACAAGAAATCGAATACAATGATGACAGTATCTTTACCATTGTGATGGCAAATGGAATCCCAAGCGGAAAAAATCTTTAGAAATGACAGAAACGAGATTAAAAACGCGTACAAACACGTAAATTAGAAACGTCAAACCTTTAAGAACGTTTAAAAGACACAATTTAAGCGACCACATCAACAGGACACAACACCGAAGGAACCAGAAACGACTAATCAGAATGCAACTTCAGCAAACCAGAAGACAGTAGCTGTAAAATCACGGAACAACTTCACCAAATCAGAACACGCAGGCAGCCAAACTTCGAAATGTGCCTATCACACAATCTCGAAAAAAATATAGATGGCGATATATAGAGATGATAACATTAAATACCGCTTTGAATCGATGGAAGGCCACAGGAAAGCGCTGTATGTCTTCAAACTACACTCAGGTTCAGAAAAATATATAATACCTTGAACGACTAGAGACAGGACGTTCATATTCACAGGATACGTATGTTCTGCAGAAATAATTAGCATCTGAACCATGTCGACTTGCGAGTTAAAGGTCAACATCGATATCGCGGCGCAACACCACCTACCAGTGAAATGTGCCTACGGCTGTCGTTGTCGCTGAAGACAGAAAGTAATGGATCAACGCGACCTGAGCAGACGTGCCGGATGCCTCTTAGACGTATGCCGCGAACCGTACCGTCAAATCAGTGAGTTTCAAAGAGGGCGCATTATTGGCATGAGGAAATGCGATGCATCCATCCGAGAAATTCCTGCTTGTGTGGGACAAAGTGTTTCGACGGTGCAATGGGTGTGTGGCGAATGGTTCACGGAAGTCCGTAGAACACGACGACATGGGTCAGGATGCATCACCCAGACTACCCTCCGAGAAGATCGACACCTCATTCGATTGGCATTCCAGGACAGATCTGAGTCTGGCGCAACACTGGAACACTATCAGGGGTGAGAGTCTGTCGCCGTTTGTTACGGCATGGGTTACGTGCGCACCGTCCACTTCTCCGCCTACCATTGACGAACGTGCAGGGACATGCTACACTGCAGCTGTGTATGGAAGGACGTCACTGGGGACAGGAATGGCATCAGATATTGTTTTCGGACGAATCCAGGTTTTGTTTGTTTGAAATTGATGGCCAGAGTTTGAATCGCTGCAGACAGTTGGCGCGACAGCACAGTGAATGCATTCGCTGGGACATACATCGCCAACTCGAGGTCTTACGGTGTGGGGTGCTACGCGGGTACAACCACAAATCGCAACTCGTAAATGGCTGTTTTCAGCTCAACAATAATTTTTGGGGTTATTGCTGTAAACCTCGTCTTTAATTTTTTTTTTTTTGCTCATCAGTCGACTGACTGGTTTGATGCGGCCCGCCACGAATTCCTTTCCTGTACTAAATTCTTCATCTCAGAGTAGCTCTTGCAACCTGCGTCCTCAATTATTTGCTTGACGTATTCCAATCTCTGTCTTCCTCTACAGTTTTTGCCCTCTACATCTCCCTCTAGTACCATGGAAGTCATTCCCTCATGTCTTAGCAGATGTCCTATCATCCTGTCCCTTCTCCTTATCAGTGTTTTCCACATATTCCTTTCCTCTCAGATTCTGCGTAGAACCTCCTCATTCCTTACCTTATCAGTCCGCCTAATTTTCAACATTCGTCTATAGCACCACATCTCAAATTCTTCGATTCTCTTCTGTTCCGGTTTTCCCACAGTCCATGTTTCACTACCATACAACGCTGTACTCCCGACGTACATCCTCAGAAATTTCTTCTTCAAATTAAGGCCGGTATTTGATATTAGTAGACTTCTCTTGGCCAGAAATGCCTTTTTTGCCATAGCGAGTCTGCTTTTGATGTCCTCCTTGCTCCGTCCGTCATTGGTTATTTTACTGTCTAGGTAGCAGATTTCCTTCATTGACTTCGTGGCCATCAATCCTGATGTTAAGTTTCTCGCTATTCTCATTTCTACTACTTCTCATTACCTTCGTCTTTCTCCGATTTACTCTCAAACCGTACTGTGTACTCATTAGACTGTTTATTCCGTTCAGCAGATCATTTAATTCTTCTTCACTTTCACTCAGTATAGCAATGTCATCAGCGAATCGTATCATTGATATCCTTTCACCTTGTATTTTAATTCCACTCCTGAAACTTTCTTTTATTTCCATCATTGCTTCTTCGATGTACAGACTGAATAGTAGGGGCGAAAGGCTACAGCCTTGTCTTACACCCTTCTTAATACGAGCACTTCGTTCTTGATCGTCCACTCTTATTATTCCCTCTTGGTTGTTGTACATATTGTATATGACCCGTCTCTCCCTATAGCTTACCCCTACTTTTTTCAGAATCTCGAACAGCTTGCACCATTTTATATTTTCGAACGCTTTTTCCAGGTCGACAAATGCTATGAAAGTGTCTTGATTTTTCTTTAGCCTTGCTTCCATTATTAGCCGTAAAGTCAGAATTGCCTCTCTCGTCCCTTTACTTTTCCTAAAGACAAACTGATCGTCACCTAGCGCATTCTCAATTTTCTTTTCCATTCTTCTGTATATTATTCTTGTAAGCAGCTTCGATGCATGAGCTGTTAAGCTAAATGCGCAATAATTCTCGCAATTGTCAGCTCTTGCCATCTTCGGAATTGTGTGGATGATGCTTTTCCGAAAGTCAGATGGTATATCGCCAGACTCATATATTCAACACACCAACGTGAGTAGTCGTTGCCACTTCCCCCAATGATTTTAGAAATTCTGATGGAATGTTATCTATCCCTTCTGCCTTATTTGACCGTAAGTCCTCCAAAGCTCTTTTAAATTCCGACTCTAATACTGGATCCGCTATGTCTTCTAAATCGCCTCCTGTTTCTTCTGCTGTCACATCAGACAAATATTCACTCTCATAGTCTTTCAATGTATTCTTTCCACCTATCTGCTCTCTCTTCTGCATTTAACAGTGGAATTCCCGTTGCACTCGTAATGTTACCACCGTTGCTTTTAATATCACCAAAGGTTGTTTTGACTTTCCTGTATGCTGAGTCTGTCCTTCCGACAATCATATCTTTTTCGATGTCTTCACATTTTTCCTGCAGCCATTTCGTCTTAGCTTCCCTGCACCTCCTATTTATTTCATTCCTCAGCGACTTTTATTTCTGTATTCCTGATTTTCCCGGAACATGGTTGTACTTCCTCCTTTCATCAGTCAACTGAAGTATTTCTTCTGTTACCCGTGGTTTCTTCGCAGCTACCTTCTTTGTACCTATGTTTTCCTTCCCAACTTCTGTGATGGCCCTTTTTAGACATGTCCATTCCTCTTCAACTGTACTGCCTACTGCGCTATTCCTTATTGCTGTATCTATAGCGTTAGAGAACTTTAAACGTATCTCGTCATTCCTTCGTACTTCCGTATCCCACTTCTTTGCGTATTGATTCTTCCTGACTAATGTCTTGAACTTCAGCCTACTCTTCATCACTACTATATTGTGATCTAAGTCTATATCTGCTCCTGGGTACGCCTTACAATCCAGTATCTGATTTCGGAATCTCTGTCTGACCATGATGTAATGTAATTGAAATCTTCCCGTATCTCCCGGCCTTTTCCAAGTGTACCTCCTCCTCTTGTGATTCTTGAACAGGGTATTTGCTATTACTAGCTGAAACTTGTTACAGAACTCAATTAGTCTTTCTCCTCTTTCATTCCTTGTCCCAAGCCCATATTCTCCTGTAACCTTTTCTTCTACTCCTTCCCCTATAACTGCATTCCAATCGCCCATGAGTATTAGATTTTCGTCCCCCTTTACATACTGCATTACCCTTTCAATATCCGCATGCACTTTCTCTATCTGTTCTTCTTCAGCTTGCGACGTCGGCATGTATACCTGAACTATCGTTGTCGGTGATGGTCTGCTGTCGATTCAGATTAGAACAACCCGGTCACTGAACTGTTCACAGTAACATACCCTCTGCCCTACCTTTCTATTCATAACGAGTCCTACATCTGTTATACCATTTTCTGCTGCTGTTGATATTACCCGATACTCATCTGACCAGAAATCCTTGTCTTCCTTCCACTTCACTTCACTGACCCCTACTAAATCTAGATTGAGCCTTTGCATTTCCCTTTTCAGATTTTCTAGTTTCCCTACCATGTTCAAGCTTCTGGCATTCCACGCCCCGACTCGTAGAATGTTATCCTTTCGCTGATTATTCGATCTTTTTCTCATGGTAACCTCCCCCTTGGCAGTCCCCTCCCGGAGATCCGAATGGGGGACTATTCCGGAATCTTTTGCCAATGGAGAGATCATCATGACACTTCTTCAATTACAGGCCACATGTCCTGTGGATACACGTTACGTGTCTTTAATGCAGTGGTTTCCATTGCCTTCTGCATCCTCATGTCGTTGATCATTGCTGATTCTTCCGCCTTTAGGGGCAATTTCCCACCCCTAGGACAAAAGAGTGCCCTGAACCTCTATCCGCTCCTCCGCCCTCTTTGACAAGGCTGTTGGCAGAATGAGGCTGACTTCTTATGCCGGAAGTCTTCGGCTGCCAATGCTACTTATCAAAATTTAGGCAGTGGTGGGGATCGAACCCGGGACCGAAAACGTTTTGATTATGAAACAAAGACGCTACCCTTTTTTTTTCTTATTTTTTTTTATAAGAAGGTGGGGGAGGGCGCGGAAGGCAGAGCGATCAGGGGTCGTAACCCGAGGCCTGGTCGCAGTGTCCCCCTCGTCCGTCAAGGAATCAGGGATGGGAAGCGGAAATCTTTTGTGGGAATTATTGTTTATTTATTTATTTTTATTTACTGTTTTAATACATTCTTAATGTGGTTTTACTTTATACCACAGCAAAAATAAATGTATCTAGCACCGCATCGTGCTCTGAGAAAAAGAAAACAATATCTCGGCACGTTCCTACACCGAGGTAATGTATATGGGAAAAAAAAAAAAAAAAAAAGTGCTTCATACAGGATACAGAAGGGTGTGTCGCTACTCTCCTTACGCTTCATCATCCAGGTACGTCTTCACGTATATCATGTTGTTCCACCGAGAATCGAACTTAGTCATGTCAGCTCACTCAATGGGTATCTTCTCCTACCTGTTGATGATCCAGCTGCGCGGAGGGTCGCGTAGGGCACTCCCTAAGTAATTAGAAAAATACTGTCTGTATTTTGGGTTCCGTACGATCTTGCAATGACGTTCTTGTAGGTAGTTCCAAAAGTCTAATACATCTTTAGGTCCATCGTGAAATAAGTAGTGTACCGCATGCGCGCGGATCCACGTGACAGCGTTGGTCTTGGCGCGCGGGAAATACTGTTGATCCGGAAATAGTAGAAACCGAGGTGTAATGTGTTCCGGAGTCACTCGTAGAAAATACGACAAAATTTGTCGCACCAAGCGCCATACGTCTTCTGCCGCGCCACATGTGAGACGGTGTTCGTCCGTGTCTGGTATCCCGCAGTCTACGCAGAGAGGCGATTCCGCCATGTTTATCTTGTGGAGGCGTGATCGGGTGATCTGTTTACCATTGACTGTGATGTACCATGTGGATCGGACAGCTGTGTCCAGTGGAATCGCGTGAATCGTCTTCCACACCACCTTCCAATTAACCTGAGGGCTTTTCGTCTCCACGATGTTTGGTGGGCGCCTCTGCTGTAGGACATGATATATATCCCGCGCCGACGCCTGTTTCGTCGGTGGTACTGCGATACGGAAATAGCTGTGTTCAATGTAAAAGTTCCCGAAGTAGTAGAAGGGTGGGGGTATGTCTTGCGTCGTCAGTGGGGGCATAATGGACGGCGGAGCTAAGGACTCCAACAGCAAACCTGTGAAACTTTCCGGGTGGTGGCGCCACAGCTTGATGTGTGAGCTGACATACAGGGACACAGCTCTGTCGTGGACATGGACTAGGCCAAGACCTCCCCTTTCTGGGGGAAGGGTCAGTGACTCATAACTGACTTTGAAGAGCATGCCTGTACTGACGTAGGCTCCGAATGCCGCTAATAGACGTCGAGCCATCAGTAACGGTATTGGGAGAACACGCGCTATATGTGGAAGGCGCGACGCGAGGTAAACATTAACGAAGTGTGTCCTTTGGAGAATGTCGAGGGTCCGCAGACGAAGGTTGAAGATCTGGACCCGAATTTGTTGTAATAAGCGGCGGTAGTTAAGAGCCGCGGTGCGCCGTATGTCGTCGTGAAACTCTATTCCGAGACATTTGATAGTGCCACGAAGCTGTAGGGGTTCGACACACGCTGGGGTCAACCCGTCTCCTATGGCCATGGCGACCGATTTGGCGACGTTGAGACAGCTGCCGGAAGCCACACCGTACGTGGTAATCCATTCTAGTGCTCTGTTGACATCATCGCGATTGCGGAACACGAGAACCAGGTCGTCTGCATATGCTGTACAGCGAAATGTGACGTCACGTAGGGTAAGACCGGTGAGGCGTTGACGGAGACCACAGAGGAGCGGTTCCAGTGCCAGAGCACACAGTAACGTCGACAAGGGGCAGCCTTGACGGACGGAGCGGAAAATCGGGAGGGACTGCGAGAGACGCCCGTTACCGAGCACTTTGGAAGTCGCTCCTCGGAGTAGGCGCATCACGACGGCTGTGAATTGCTGTGGGTACTGCATGTGCTGGAGAACGGACGTTAGGTATGCGTGATCCACTCGATCAAACGCTTGGCTAAAATCTAGTGATGCCAGCGCTCCCGGGACGCGGCGTGTCCTGGCTAGGGCTATTAAGTCACGGTATCGACACAGTGCTGTGTGGATGTTGTTGATACCCCCTAGGGAAGTCTGATCTGGCGAGATGACGTAAGGTAGGGTCGGTCGTAGACGGTTTGCTAATAGTCTGGTGAATATCTTCATGTCGCAGTTGACGAGTGTTAGCGGGCGGTAATCTTGCATTCGAGCCCCAGCTTTAGGCTTGTGAACCTATGACTAAGTAGGACGGCACATGTTTCTTTAATTCAATTTTCACTTGTCGGACGCCGTTGAGGACTTGGTACGTCTCGAAGGTGTTCCATTTTTCGGCCACGTGGCTAATTACCGTCCCATAAGGACGGAAAGCTGATGTAACGACGTCCGGTGGTACTTCGAAAGGGAGTTCGAAGACTCTTACTGTGCGTAATCCTAGTCCAGCATGGTCAACAGTAACCTCTCCGATGTGACCATCGGAGTGTTTGAACTTGAGAGTGTTCGCGCATCTGTTCACAACTGCGTGACATAACTCGTCATCGACCATCTTGACGTAAACGACGCTGCTCGTGATGGATAGGTGGATACCGATGATGTGCTGTGTTGGTATTTGAACTTCGTCACGGATAAATCGTTCTACTTCAAAGGCTCGTGGTCGTGCGTAGTCGGGCTGGAAGCTGATCTTGATGGTAGCTTTTCTGTACGAATGAGCCATGGCGACTCAGTGTTAACGGACGCGAGTATTAGCTGCGGCGAGGAAGTAAACAAACTACGCGCGCTCGCGACTCTGCCGACGGGACCGCGACACTGCGGACGGGACGTAAACAAGACGTCCTCGCCGCGCACCGGCCGAAAGCAGACTGACACTTAGACCACTGTGTCTCCCTGTTGTCTTTAATATAGCCATGCAAAAAGGAGCTGCATGCGATGATATCCGGAGACTATGGCGGCCAATCCGAGCTCATGACAGTGGCCTCTGGGTACCCTAGGGGCAAAATGTGTCCCCAAATTGCCCTTCCACGACATCAACCACTCTCCTGCTTCGATGGGGACGTGCTACGTCTTTCACGAAACACATCGTGTCGAAATTAGGATCACTTTAGATAATGGGTATGAAATCATCTTTCAAAACCTTCACGTACCGTTCGGTAGTCACCGTTGTACCGATTATTTCGTGACTAGATACTGCACACCACGCAGACACCCGCTGAGGGTGAAGAGACTTCTCTATCGCGAAATGCGAATTCTCAGTCCCCTAAATGCGCCAAATTCGCTTATTGACGAACCCATCCAAATGAGTGTGGGCTTCGTCGCCAAATCAAACCATGCATTCGCATACCAATTCACATCATGCCCAATGGCAAACAGTACAGTTTGAACGTTCTCACGCAATCCGTTCAGAAGTTATGTCGATTTTATTTTATAGAGTTGAATAATTGCTACCCTGTAACTAATGTGTTGTGTGAATATGAATGTCCTTTCTCTAGTCGTTCAATATGTTCTGTTTTCTCTGACCGTGAGTGTACATAATATCCTCCATTTCACTCAGCACATATCGGAAAACAGACATCTGCGAGTTTTCATCAAGTGTCTTCCTGCATGAATTACGGAATCAAAATTCGAAGGAAAACCACACGATTTCAGGTTCACAGAAACTGATGATATCCAAACCGGAAACCTTAAAGCAAACCTGTATTTGCCGTTATTCTGCCTCGAGGTAAATCCATTGAGGCAATATATGACGTCCAGCACATGCTGCACACATGTTTCGTCATTGAGCATTATGAGAACAAAGATGGATCTGCTCAATGGCGGCAGAAGCTCAGCCACGCTGCTAACTACCGCACCATGTCTGCTCGCTGTGTCTGCTGCGAAGACCACCATGAATCTCGTACCTCCGAACGAGACAGCGCCTTACCGCCGATTTGCGCCATCAGCGGCAATCAGGGGCACCCTGCCTCCTATAGAGGCTGTCGCAATTTTCAGGAGGCCATTGAAGCCTGTCATGCTTAATATTGGAAAACACAACTGCAGAAACAACAGAGGTAAAATGGACTCTCGTCTTTGCTTCAACTTCAAAAACTCCGTCGCAGGACAGATTGCTACAACAGCATTGGTCACGTTTCGACCGAAGGCGAGCCCAAACGTTCAGTAAAGCAGTTCAGTAGGAGAGAACTACAACCAGAGATCCATTTCCTCCAAACCTATATGTTGTTGCTGGAATAACGAAGGTATTGGATAACTTGGAAACCTCATCTCGATCTTACAACAACAAAATATCGCAATAGTTATCAAAGAAACGACAAAGTAATTTAACAATTCGCCAACCTTTCAGCCCTAATCGACTGGGTCATGGAACTCTTCGAAGCCTGTCATGGCAACTAAACATCCTTCGCTAACTAACCTCATATTTTAATTGCTACCTCCAGAGCTAAGCGAATTTCCAGTAAACTATAAAGTCCACATCTTATTACTTACGTAATCTCACTTTAGCCCTACACAAACCTTCACAAAAAGAAACATCAAGGGTTACCGTTACGATCGCTTGAACGGAAAAGGAGGCGGAAAGGCAAATTTTGTAAAACACAACATCTCCCACAGCAGAGAAAGCACACCTCCACTTTCAGAACTAGGAGCTAAAGATTGCCAATATTGATACCATCCATAGCTGCAAATGTATGCACTGCCAGTGTTTTGGATGAAGAAGAATTTTTTGAACTATTTGACACACATGGCAAAGTCGCCCTTTGCGGAGACCCAAATGCGAAACATTAACTATGGAATAGTCGAGAATCAAACCAAAGGAGCGAGCAACTCCTTGCGCTCGAATACAGACTTCAAGCTGTCACCGTCGGCGCAGATGAAACTGCCTACCACCCACACGTCGCCCATCGTCGAAAAGATATACTGGATATCGCTATTGTACAAAATTGGGACACAGACTTAAATCTCCAAATGTAGATACTGAAGTACAACTTCAAACAGCCGCGTGAGTCGGCCGGAGTGGCCGAACGGTTCTAGGCGCTACAGTCTGGAACCGCGCGGTCGCTACGGTCGCAGGTTCGAATCCTGCCTCGGGCATGGATGTGTGTGATGTCCTTAGGTTAGTTAGGTTTAAGTAGTTCTAAGTTCTAGGGGACTGATGACCTCAGATGTTAAGTCCCATAGTACTCAGAGCCATTTGAACCATTTCAAACAGCCAAGATCTTTATTGTACAGCATTTATTGTGATGACATCTTTCAGCAAACTACGTTGGCTTCATCAGATCTGTGAAGCATATATCAGCATTTTCAAACACACTAGCACCAGATGTAAACGGGTGTAGTGCAATTTACCGTAAACAGGGACTACACCGTGGAATGTAACACACCTTCTACAGTACATTTCAACGAATCTTCACCAAAAGCATCTTATGTCGTATCATATTATAAGACTGTATTTCATTAATGTGAGAACAATAATATATCAGCGAGTCAGGCATAATATAAATATTACATAAAACAACGAACGTATTGCCCTGATTGTACAAGCTCATATTCGTACATTGGCAGAATGAAGACTGAGATTGTCAGGTAAGCATCATACAGGTTACAACTAGCCACCAGATGGTACCGTGATAGTAGTCGCAAGCAAAAATAGATCGGAGCCACATAATGTACAAAGACAAACCAACTATGCAAGAACGTTACTCTATAGGCATACAATAAATAAATAATCCAAATCATGGTATGTTAGACTTACTTTGTTATATTTCCGACTTATTTTGTTACAATTGTAATTTAAAACCACATCAAGAAATGTAACAGGAGGCACTATACTTTCAATGTATCGTTTAACACACTAGCCCGTGATATGGCGTGTTCGTATTATAAAAACAAATACAATAAAGTACACATGTCATAAAATGCAGGCAGCATAAAGCCTCAACAAGCTGTTTGGAACCTCGGTGTAGTTCAGCAAATATGAAGCAACTACAAAGGGAATATCTAGTGTTCTATTCGTAACTACTGGAAACACGTTATTACAAGTACGAAACCAAACAATGGAATCACTTAGCTGGCTTCATGGAATCACAAATTACGCTGTCAACATGTAGCTCAATGTGTGAGTACTAGCATGGTGCTCGAGGTCTTGGTGTGAAAGACGCAGATGACAAGAGCACAGGAATAATTTAGTAAAAACAAATTACCAAATATCATCAAAAACAGTGAAAAACATTTCTCACTAGATTATAACTGGTTATTAAATAAATTATTCGGAGATATTTTCTTATAACTGTAAGTTCTTATATTTTCTAAGATACCCAATCTTTTCCCTTTTGGTACGTTATACGAGACTGTCATACGACGAATGCCAGTAATGTTATGTTTCCTAACATGACCTCCGAACGTCGTTTTATCACGCGTGCTAGTGTGTTCCTTAAGTCTCGTGAAAAAAGACTACCCCGACTGTCCCACATAAAAACCACTGCATTCATCACGCAGTAATTTGTAAACACCCGCTGTATTATACCACTTCGGTGTTAAAGTTTGTTATTAAATTAGAAATAACTATAACACAGTGATAACTCAAGCAGCTAAATTGTTCAAGCAAAATAATATCGTACAAATCGCTATGAAATTTAATATGGCACACAGAAATAAAATCGGCAGTGAAAAAGGAAAACGATATGTCAAGATGACGAATACGATTATAACAAAGTTATGCTCACAGGTTAAGACACACAAGGCTAGCTAAATGATAAGGGCTAGTGTTGATAACACATCGTCACCTAATTACAGACTAAATAAGCTGTTAAATAAGAAATTAAAAGAGGTGCTTTTTCTGCGAACCCCAAAAATGTAAAAAATAGTAAGGAACTCGCATATTGTTTGAGGGACATTCAGATTCATTGAATAGATAAATCCTTTGATATAACGAACATCAATACGTACATCACATTTGGGGAGTCTCTTGAAATAATAAATAAATGTTTGTTTACTCATTGTAAGGTAAGTCGTTGAGAAATTGTTGAGTTGACTGAGATGCTTGAATTACCACTGTCTTACAATTATTTCCAGTTCAATTATAAATGTTGCCACCAAAATGAGAAATTGGCTTTGGGTAAAAGTCTGGCTGCAACCATGGCAGACATGTTTAACAACAACTTAAAAAGTAACTTTTTTCGTCGGAACAGTAATCTCAAAGTAAAAAAAAAGAACATATATTATAAACGTTACGTAGATGACATTATTGTCCTGATAAAGAATACTGAATTAGATGTTCAGAATTATATAACAACTTTGAAAACAATGTACAAGAAAATTTTTTTCAATAAAAAAATTAGCAGGCCAACACTAACTCTTAAAGCGTCATGCTTCTAAATTTGTGCATTGTTAGGTGGATGCACATATTAATCTCATAACGTGAAATTAAATAAGGAATTTTAATGTACCAAGAATGATTTTTCTTCCTACAGGCTTTGTCTAGCGATACTGAAACATCCTAGAGGTCAAATTTGCGTTATAGAACTGATTCGAACTGAGACTTATGTCGTAATAGGGCTACGCTCTCAACAGCTATACTATCTTAGTACGCCCTGCAGTCTGGCACTAAGCACATTCTGGCAGTATAACCTAATAGCCAAATCACAGGAGAGATACGCGCAAAGTTAAGAATGGTCTGGGTTAGAGCCCAGTTTCGGTAGAAATTGAAATCCGTCAGAAATTTTCGTTATTGTCTACGTTCAGCAGACGACTGTCTGATTCATTCTGGATACGATGAAATCTTTCAGTCCGCTCATATTACATCATAGAAAAAGTATCATCCAACAACAGTATCGTAAAGACCAGCTATACATTGGTCGAATGAATCTTTATGGTTACGTGTTCTCAAGGTATTGACCGCATCATTGTGTCAAGAGCGACGATTGCGTTCTATCAAAATCTTGGAAGGTTTTCTTCTTTTTTACATTCGGGCATGGGATTTAAGTATTGGCGAATGTAAAACAAGTTTGTTTGTGTTTCACACGAGGATGTTATTTCGGGCCGGAGACTGGATTAAGTAAATTTTGTCTGAGGGATCTTCGTTTATCAGGATCAGACTGATCCTTTTTTTTTTCTTTAAAAGAAGAAAGAAAAGGATCTACTTACGTTACTTACTTACTTGCTTCCTTCACTTAAGAAAGTTCACTAGGAAAACAGATGACACTTGTCAACTAGACATAGACCTGATGTAGTAGATATGTTCTTTCCTTCCTCCCACCTTTGAACAAACTTATCCAGTCAGTTATAGGCGAACTCCAAACCATATTTCAACTTTTTTAACAGTATTTATTTACCTTCTTGCTGCCCATTCGTTTAATCAATTACTGTCTTACGTAACATGTTAACAACTTATTTATTCATATAACATGTTTACACTGAAGTTTCTATACATTTCAATCTCTTGATAACTATGTATTGTCACTCAAAGTAACACAAACATACACCATCACCCGAATGAAAAATGCTCCTGTCACAGCACAAAAAAGGCGAATATGTGCTGGGCAGACTCTAGAGGTTGCACAACACTCTCTCACATTAAAAACACCGTCAATCAGATTAATATTCATATTTTAGGTCATGATCTCTATGTTCCCCAGTACTATATTTGGTATGTGTGTTTATGACTTTTTAAATGAGGAAATTGTTGTCAGAATGTTCATGTAACTGCACGTGTAGCCTGCAGAGAACTTGTACTCTTAGGGCCATAGTGGAGGCGACAGAGAATAGTGAGAAAGTGGGATTGCGGACCATAAATGCTGTGTCTATCGGCATGGCTGTGCGAGTGATACAGGGAAGCAGCGCTCTGTGAACTGTACCTACTGAGGGACTTCAGGCAGTGGCAGTGGTTCACAAAATGTTTTACCTGGGTCAGGCGACAGACTGTCGCGAAGATGGTCAGTTGGCGGAAAGTGGATGGAGACAGCCATTTAAGAGATACTGCTGTAATCTGTGTAAACAGTGGGATGGTCATAAAACGCCAAGCACTCTCTTGTAAGAAGCTCAGACGATATGGACAGAGCTGCTGGTGCACATATTTAGTGGAGAACTGTATCTCCCCTGATGCCAGGAAGTTGCCAGGTTCTTTTAGCGCATGGCAAAAACATATATTTCATGGACATGACTGTCTGGGAAGCTTAAGAGCCCTCTTTCAGTAATTGGAAAAGGTCACAATGGAAAGATTAAATGAGGGACTGTGGTCACATCTAAGTAGAGGTTTTTTGCCGAAACATGACCATGCTTACTGTGAGAACGACGCCTCCAAGTGCGTCATCTTCTCGTACATACCGTGTGTCACGAGAGAGAACTTGTCCGTCCTGAGTCGGCCGTCTGACGTTCGTCTAACTCACAATCGTGCCTGTGAGTCAAACTGGTTTCGCCAGAGAAGCGAATGTGTGCACCTCATACTGAAATCTGCTGGGATTTCAGGGTTGTGATAGGGAAATTTCCCGTAGGGTTGTTAAACGCTATTCGCAGCTCCCTGTTCTCCGTGAACCATAGTTTGTGGTTTACTTGGTCGTAGTTGATTCCATTTCAGCAGAATTCGGCCTCACAGTGGATTCAGGTAAAACAAGTCTGGTTGCGTTGTAAAAGGGATTAATTCGGGGGAGAATTTGTTTAGCTTCCACTCCAATGAAAGCTTAGCAAATCTAGTGCCATCCCTTTTTTGATCTGTGTTTGCCATTCTATGAGCTTGTTGTAGTTGTAAAATGATGAATAAAAACTTGTCATTATCTTTGTAAACTTAAATACGCCAGTGATCTCATTCATATTTCCTCAACTATCCACAGATTTCATTTTTCTTTTCTTTTTTTTTAAAAAAATACATCGGTACACCAGGAATTCAAGTTTCAGTCTTGTTAAATTAATTAATTTGACTGTTAATTTGAGTTCTAGAAGTGATTGCAGACATGCGCAACAATAGCGCCGTGAGTAAATTCACTAATTTTCGTGAATAAAAAATTAAGGACGTAGCTCACGATTTGAAGGTTATTGAGAAGATAATACTTTTCTTTATGTAAAAACAATAACATTTAGCATCAGTCGGAGATATATTTATGACTAAAGCAAGCGACGGCTTGCAGACGTAGGGGTGTAAATGAAGGGAACTAACTTTCCGACTGATCTGGCACTGGAAAGATATTTAAATCAAAAACATCTGGACATGATCGCGCCTTTTTTTTGTTCATATTAGTACTCACATCATGTAATAGAATGCATCGTGTCAAGTAAACTAACATGATAAATTTTGTCATGTCATCACGTCTTCCAGAATGGAGTTTTTCATGTCATGCTGCATGACACAACGTCTCATATTTATTTTTACATGCCCACCCTGGAATACATTCTATAAGAGATGCACATTGTCCCCCCCTCTAGGATACTTCCTATTGTAATTGCAACTCCTCTTTTTTTTGTCATCAGCCTTCTGACTGGTTTGATGAGGCCCGATACTAATTCTTCTTCTGCTAACGTTTTCATCTCAGAGCAGCACTTGCAACATACGTCCTCGATTATTTGCTGGATGTAGTCCGATCTCTGTCTCATTCCTCTGCAATTTTTGCTCTCTGCAGCTCCCTCTAGTACCTTGGAAGTCATTCCCTCATGTCTTAACAGATGTTCTATCATTCTGTCCCTTCTCCATATCAGTGTTTTCCACACATTCCTTTCCTCTCCGATTCTACTTATAGTCTCCTCAACCCTTACCTTATCAGTCCGCCTAATTTCCAACATTCGTCTGTAACACCACATCTCACATGGTTCGATTCCCTAGTGTTACGGTTTTCCCACAGTCCATGTTTTACTATCATAGAATGCTGTACTCCAGACGGACAATCTCAGAAATTTCCTCCTCAAGGCCGATATTTGATATTAGTAGACTTCTCTTGGCCAGGAAAACCTTTTTTGCAATAGCTAGTCTGCTTTTGATGTCCTCCTTGTTCCGTCCGTCATGGTTATTTTACTGCCTAGGTAGCAGAAGTCCTTAACGTCATCTACTTCGTGACCATCAATTCCGATGTTAAGTTCTCAACTGCTCTCATTTGTACTCCTCCTCATTACCTTCGCCTTTCTTCAATTTACTTATTAGACTGTCGTTCCGTTCAGTAGATCATGTCACTCTTCTTCACTTTCACTCAAGATAGCAATGTCATCAGCGAATCTTATCATTGACATCCCTTCATTTTGAATTTTAATTCCCACTCCTGAATCATTCTTTTATTTCCGTCATTGCGTCTTCGATGTATACATTGAACATAAGGGGCGAAAGGCTATATCCTTTTCTTACACCCTTTTTAACACGAGCACTTCGTTCTTGGTCCACTCTTATTGTACCCTCTTGGTTGTTGCACATATTGTATGTGACCCATCTCTCCCTATAGCTCTACTTTTTTCAGAATTTGGAACATCTTACACCAGTTTACATTGTCGAACACTTTTTCGAGATCGACAAATCCTATGAACGTGTCTTGATTTTTCTATAGTCATTATTATCCGCAACGTCAGAATTGCCTCTCTCGTCCCTTTACTTTTCCTAAAGCCAAACTGATCGTCATCTAGCGCATCCCCAATTTTCTTTTCAATTCTTCTGTATATTACTCTTGCAATCAACTTAGATGCGTGAGCTGTTAAGCTGATTGTGCTATAATTCTCGCCCTTTTCAGCTCTTGCCGTCTCTGGAACTGTGGGATGATATTTTTCCTAAAGTCATATCGTATGTCTCCAAACTCATACATTCTACACACCAACGTGAATAGTCGTTTTGATGCTACTTCCACCAATGATTTTAGAAATTCTGATGGAACGTTATCTATACCTTACGCCTTATTTGACCGTAAGTGCTCCAAAGCCCTTTTAAATTCTGATTCTAATACCGGATCCCCTATCCCTTCTAAATCGTCTCCTTTTTCTTCACATCAGACAAATCTTCCCCATCATAGATGCTTTTGACGTATTCTTTCCACTTATACGCTCTCTCCTCGGCATTTAACAGTGGAATTCCCGTTGCACTCTTAATGTAACAACCGTTGCTTTTATTGTGAACGAACGTTGTTTTGACTTTCCTGTATGCTGAGTCTGTCCTTCCGACAATCATTTCTTTTTCTATGTCTTCAGATTTTTCCCGCAGCCATTTCGTCTTAGTTTCCCTGCACTTGCTATTTATTTCATTCCTCAGCGACTTACATTTCTGTATTCCTGAGTTTCCCAGATCATTTTCGTACTTGCTCCTTTCATCAATCAAATGAAGTATTTCCTCTGTTACCAACAGTTTCTTCGCAGTTACGTTCTTTGTACCTATGTTTTCCTGCCCAACTTCTGTAAAGGCCCTTTTTATGGATGTCTATTTTTCTTCAACTGTACTGCCTACTGAGCTATTTGTTTTTGTTGTCTCTATAGCTTTAGAGAACTTCAGTCTATCTAATCAATCCTTAGTACTTCCGTATCCCATTTCTTTGCGTATTGATTCTTCTTGACTAATGTCATCACTACTATATTGCGATCTGAGTCTAGATATGCTCCTGCTTACGCCTTACAATCCAGTATCTGATTTCGGAATTTCTGTGATGTAATCTAACTGAAATCTTCCCGACCTTTTCCAGGTATACCTACTCCTCTTGTGATTCTTCAACAGGATTCACTATTACTAGTTGAAACTTGTTACAGAACTCAGTTAGTCTTGCTCCTCTCTCAGTCCTTGTCGCAATTCATATTCTCCTGTAACCTTTTCTTCTACTCCTCACAATTGCATTCCAGTCCCCCATGACTATTACATTTTCATCCCCGTTTACACACTGTATTACCCTTTCAATATCCTCATCCACTTTCTCTATCTCTTCATCTTCAGCTTGCGACGTCTGCATGTATACTTGAACTATAGTTGCCGTTGTTGGTTTGCTGACGATTCTGATGAGAACAGCCGGTCGGGTGGCCGCGCGGTTCTAGGCGCTTCAGTCTGGAACCCCGTGACCGCTACGGTCTCAGGTTCGAATCCTGCCTCGGGCATGGATGTGTGTGATGTCCTTAGGTTAGTTAGGTTTAAGTAGTTCTAAGTTCTAGGGGACTGATGACCACAGATGTTAAGTCACATAGTGCTCAGAGCCATTTGAACCATTTGATAAGAACAACCCTGTCAATGAACTGTTCACAGAAACACATTCTCTGCACTACCTTCCTATTTCTAACGAACCTTACTCCTGATATAGCATTATCTTCTGCTGCTGATACTCATCTGACCAGAAATCCTTATCCTCTTTCCACTTCACTTCACTGACACTACTATATCTTGACTAAGCCTTTGCCTTTCCCTTTTCAGATTTTCTAGTTTCCCTACCACGTTCAAGCTTCTGACATTCCACGCCCCGACTTGTAGATCGTTTTCCTTCCATTGACAGAAAATCTTTTTCTCATGGTAACCTCCCCATTGGCAGTCCCCTCCCCGGGATCCGAATGGGTAACTATTCAGGAATCTTTTGCCAATGGAGAGGTCATCATGACACTTCTTCAATTGCAGGCCACATGTCCTGTGGAAACACGTTATATGCATTTAATGCGGTGGTTTCCATTCCCTTCTGCATCCTCATGCCGTTGATCTTTGTTGATTCTTCCGCCGTTTGGGGTAGTTTCCCACTTGAAGGACAGGGGAGCGCGCTGAACCTCTGTCCACTCCTACGCCCTCTTTGATAAGGCCAATGGCAGAATGAGGGTGATTTCTTATGCCGGAAGTCTTCGGCTGCCAATGTTGATTATTAATCAAAATTTAAGCAGCAGCGGGATTCGAACCCAGGACTGAAGACTTTTGATTATGAATAAAAGACGCTACGCCTAGATCATAAATATTCATCTGTTTGTTCTTCGAACCCACAACATATATATACGCGTAACAGGGGTGTGCGTTTGGGGGAGAAACGGTGGCTTAGGGGAAGAAATCCATCCCTCACCCACGCAGAAACCAAAAAATTGCTTAGCACCACAATAAGAATAAATTCACCTTTACAAATTTTATTGCTTCAGGAAAACTTTATTAGTTATCACACGTAGGCTCTTCAACCTTTGATATTATATATATTTTATTGTGGCTGGCGAATCTTCTGGATTTTGGGCGCAGCATCAAGATGCTTGTGTCCACACACGTTGAAGCAACCAGATAAGTCCAAAAGCTAGTTCTCATCTTTTGCCTCTTTTGTGATATGATGGGAACATTTTTCATTAACATTCATAACTTTTATTCTACTTTAATTGTGACATTAGAACAGCATAGCTCGGCAGACAGTGTAATTTGACACAACGACGACTGAAAAATTGTGTGTGAAATCTCATAGGACATAACTGCTAAGGTCATCAGTCCCTAAGCTTACACACTACGTAACCTAAATTAACCTAAGGACAAACACACACACCCATTCCCGAGGGAGGACTCGAACTTCCGCCGGAACCAGCCGCACAGGCGACGACTGATCCGGTGTAGGTTGCTTATACCGTGGCAACGGATAAGGCTTTCAGGAAACAACAGTACAGTCATTAATTACATGAATCTTTCTACCTTATTACAAAATTTGAACCGATTCGCACAACTCTGAAACACAGAAATTGAGCGCGTAAAAAACACACTCGTAAAATTCGCGGTTTTGTATAGGAGTTTTCAACTTTATCGTAAGAATGCATTTTTGTTTATTTTATTCACTTCAAATCGTTTCCGCGAATTCAATTCACGTAAGAGCGAATTTTACATGTTACATTTAGCCCTAATTTAAACCATTACACCTCGACAACGTATAAAGATTATTGGATAAAATGTTTAATTTTTCCTTTATCCATTTACCTTATAACAATGTTTGAACCGTTTCGTGCATTTTTAAAGTGCAGAAACGGTGCGCTTAAAAATAACCCAAAACAAGTGTTTTTGTTGTTTTCGCACGTATAATCCAATCACTGCAATTACAAATGGTCCATTAGCTGAGCATTAATATGAGCCAAATCAAAATATTTTGCAATAGGAGGAATCGATTCGCAAAATTCACCTGGGTGACAGCTCATGTGTGTCGTTCAAACCTTGCTTAATGCACTGTAACATAGTTACAGTATGACCGACGTTCGAATGGCTATACAAATGGCTGCTAGTCCAGGCTAAACCAAAATTTTTCCACACCAAATTCCTAGTTGAAACATGAATCGAGCATTAGCACAAGCCAAAAACGTGATTCTGCGAGCAGCACTTCCAGACATATTAGTTACTACGCTTCTGTGCTGTACGATTGTTATTTTTGTTATTAATGCAGTACCATTTATGTAAAGTACTTCAATTGGGTAAGTTAATAACTGACATCACTGATATAATTAAAAGGGGCGCGAAGTGGCCGTGCGGTTAGAGGCGCCATGGCACTAATTGCGCGGCCTCTCCCGCCGGAGGTTCGAGTCCTCCCTCGGGCATGGGTGTGTGTGTGCTGTCTTTAGCGTAAGTTAGTTTAAGTAGTGTGTAAGTCTAGGGACCAATGACGCTAGCAGTTTCGTCCCTTAGAAATACACACACATTTGAAATTTTTTTATAATTAAAACTGCACACACACAAACCTTTTTTCCGATAGTCTATACGTTATCGAAAACTAAATAAAAGTCACCACAGTAGTTCCTGATATTAGCCTTAACATACGACCAGTGAAACGCAGCGGTAGACGTTTCATAATATGTATGTATAATTGACGAATCCGTGTTATTGGTCTCTTGTCTGTGAAGAAGAATCGGCCGTGCTGCCCTGGATCACTTCTCGACTATTTTGTTGAACATATGTCACTATGGTTTATTCCGTGTGGTGTTGTGTACGTTTTCACTCCCCTCGTATTCTGAAATGAATAAAGTGCTGAGCAATGTGCTCCGGCATTCCAGTTTCTGCACAGTAATAGTCACCGTCACCGTTAAGTCGATGTCCCATTCCATTCGGCCGGCAGGGGTGGCCGAGCGGTTCTAGGCGCTACAGTCTGGAACCGCGCGACCGCTACGGTCGCAGGTTCGAATCCTGCCTCGGCTATGGATGTTTGTGGTGTCCTTAGGTTAGTTAGATTTAAGTAGTTCTAAGTTCTAGGGGACTGATGACCTCAGAAGTTAAGTCCTATAGTGCTCAGAGCCAGAGCCCATTCCATTCTTTTATGTGGAAAGAAAATGTATCACCTCTTTTGAGGGTATAATGTATTTCATTTTTATTATTTCCCACAAATTGGGAACGAACACACAGACGTATCGTCCTTTCGTTCCTACATCCCAGCCCTCTTGCCATTCTCGTATAATGAATGAAGTGATTTCCTGTTTGTTTGCTCTACCTTCTAACGTCTCCCTCCCTTATTTCTGATTTCTAGGTCTACCGGACGTATTCCTGATATTACTTTGTGTGATCTTCCTTAGCAATGTTTGAAGCTGTAAGTCTAAGTGATACACTCGTCTACATCCTGTGCAGAGGCAGTTAAAATTTACTGATGAAATTCTCTTGAGCTTGCAGCTCCTTCAAATGATTTAAAAACCACTACCTTTTGGTCAAGTGCTCCTCAGCCATTGTCAAGCGGTGGCTGTCTTTTGGTTGCTGCTGCCGTCCTTTAATACCAGCGCTGCCTTCAGAGACGCCAGTGGTACTCGCTCTAGCGCCATGAAGACCGAATCGATTTTATGCCTCATTAGGAGCCGCCTAGTCTTCCCTGTTACTGAACCACAGAAAGTCAAAAATGCCAGCTTCCTCGTGTGTTCCTCTGGCGCCTACTGCATAAGTTTCTTCACAAGATGGTTTGCGAAATCTGGCGATTGTTGTGGCCGTTTTCAAAAATGGTTCGAATGGCTCTGAGCACTATGGGACTTAACTGCTGGGGTTATCAGTCCCCTAGAACTTAGAACTACTTAAACCTACCAAGCCTAAAGACATCACACACATCCATGCCCAAGGCGGGATACGAACCTGCGACCGTAGCGGTCGCACGGTTCCAGACTGTAGTGCCTAGAACCGCTCGGCCACTACGGCCGGCTGGCCGTTTCCCTTCGATACTTTTCGTAAGTGGTTCAGTCCCTTTGGAAGGCTTTCACTGTCCAGAACGGCTTTCGCTCGATGCATCAATGTCCGTTGAACAGAACTTTTCTGTGAAGGATGGTGACAGCTGGTAACATGCAGATATCGGTCAGTGTTCCCGGGTTTCCGGTAAACACTGTGACCGAGACACCCGTTTCTTCACGGCGAACGTCAAGGAAAGGCAAGGCACTAAATGTTGCTACCTCCATCGTGAACTTGACGTTGGCATGGATGCTGCTGATATCGTCCAAGAATTGGTGCATGGTTAAGATTTAGTTACTTTGACCCTATGCACTCGCACACTGGCATGGAAGCAAATGTAGCTGCTTGATAACTCCTGGTGATACTCTGCCGTAGGGTGAACTGACTTTAGACAATCGTAGCTACTTTTATCGTCAGACATAGCGATCTTCGGCAGACAATTTCGATGGGTTTATAAAAACATTGCTTCTCAGCGACATGCAACCGCAAGTACTATGTTACTACGCATTTGTTGGTCCAGTTGTGATTTATATTTGACTTCCAATGTGGACATACATTTTTGCCTGTCGTTAAAAGTTCGTGCCACTTGTGGATAAGGGAATTCCACGTTGCTTTATGGAGTTTGGCCTGTTGACCGACGTATAAGTAATAGCCGTGCACCAGGTAGTTTCGATCTGCCAGTTCTGCGAAATAATCTTTCGGTTCTGTGGATAAATGCAGGGAAACACCCGTGTCAATTTCATATTCTTACTATTGATGTTGTATGTCGTTATGAAATTCCGAAATTTGAATATCTCTGTTTTATAGTAATGACTTATTGAATCCTTGTAAAGTCTCGTCCTCCCGTCTGAGATGCTTCCGAGAATCGGTACCATTCATCAAAGGCCCCGTTTTCGTTAGTGTCGCTACAAGCCTGTATAAATTAAGTGTACAAACTATGGTACCTTGCCCATGATATTTCTTTCTTATGATTAGTGTACTATTTCGTTGTCAATGATTTAGCCTTTTTCACGTGTATAAACACTGCATAGGTCAAGGAAGTGATCCTGAAAAAAGTCTTAGTAGTAAATTAAGACTGAATTCCTACTTGTAATCTGATCCACCAAGTTATCGTGCAATTGTACCTCTCTCTCTCTCTCGCTCTCACACACACACACACACACACACACATATATATATATATATATATATATATATATATATATATATATATATATATATATTCCTGGAAATTGAAATAAGAACACCGTGAATTCATTGTCCCAGGAAGGGGAAACTTTATTGACACATTCCTGGGGTCAGATACATCACATGATCACACTGGCAGACCCACAGGCACATAGACACAGGCAACAGAGCATGCACAATGTCGGCACTAGTACAGTGTATATCCACCTTTCGCAGCAATGCAGGCTGCTATTCTCCCATGGAGACGATCGTAGAGACGCTGGATGTAGTCCTGTGGAACGGCTTGCCATGCCATTTCCACCTGGCGCCTCAGTTGGACCAGCGTTCGTGCTGGACGTGCAGACCGCGTGAGACGACGCTTCATCCAGTCCCAAACATGCTCAATGGGGGACAGATCCGGAGATCTTGCTGGCCAGGGTAGTTGACTTACACCTTCTAGAGCACGTTGGGTGGCACGGGATACATGCGGACGTGCATTGTCCTGTTGGAACAGCAAGTTCCCTTGCCGGTCTAGGAATGGTAGAACGATGGGTTCGATGACGGTTTGGATGTACCGTGCACTATTCAGTGTCCCCTCGACGATCATCAGTGGTGTACGGCCAGTGTAGGAGATCGCTCCCCACACCATGATGCCGGGTGTTGGCCCTGTGTGCCTCGGTCGTATGCAGTCCTGATTGTGGCGCTCACCTGCACGGCGCCAAACACGCATACGACCATCATTGGCACCAAGGCAGAAGCGACTCTCATCGCTGAAGACGACACGTCTCCATTCGTCCCTCCATTCACGCCTGTCGCGACACCACTGGAGGCGGGCTGCACGATGTTGAGGCGTGAGCGGAAGATGGCCTAACGGTGTGCGGGACCGTAGCCCAGCTTCATGGAGACGGTTGCGAATGGTCCTCGCCGATACCCCAGGAGCAACAGTGTCCCTAATTTGCTGGGAAGTGGCGGTGCGGTCCCCTACGGCACTGCGTAGGATCCTATGGTCTTGGCGTGCATCCGTGCGTCGCTGCGGTCCGGTCCCAGGTCGACGGGCACGTGCACCTTTCGCCGACCACTGGCGACAACATCGATGTACTGTGGAGACCTCACGCCCCACGTGTTGAGCAATTCGGCGGTACGTCCACCCGGCCTCCCGCATGCCCACTATACGCCCTCGCTCAAAGGCCGTCAACTGCACATACGGTTCACGTCCACGCTGTCGCGGCATGCTACCAGTGTTAAAGACTGCGATGGAGCTCCGTATGCCACGGCAAACTGGCTGACACTGACGGCGGCGGTGCACAAATGCTGCACAGCTAGCGCCATTCGACGGCCAACACCGCGGTTCCTGGTGTGTCCGCTGTGCCGTGCGTGTGATCATTGCTTGTACAGCCCTCTCGCAGTGTCCGGAGCAAGTATGGTGGGTCTGACACACCGGTGTCAATGTGTTCTTTTTTCCATTTCCAGGAGTATATATATATATATATATATATATATATGTATGTATATATATATATATATATATAGAGAGAGAGAGAGAGAGAGAGAGAGAGAGACAGAGAGTAGCACTGTTATTGCGTAATTGGCTTGTGATTCACCTTCCCTTATATTTCGCAAAGTTGTATTTCCTCTACCATTACCAAAATTTTAAGAATCATTGTGCACAAATATCATTTAACCATTACAATGAAGTTACGGCATATTTACACTGAAGCTCCAAAGAAACTAGTACAGGCATGCGTATTCAAATACAGAGACATGAAGAAAGGCAGACTACGGCACTGCTGTCGCCAACGCCTATATAACATAACAAGTGTGTGGCGCAGTTAGATCGATATCTGATGCTACAATGAATGGCAGGTTACCAAAATTTAAGTGAGTTTTAACGTGGTGCTATACTCGGCACGCGAGCGATGGGACACAGCATCTCCGAGGTAGCGATGAAGTGAGGATTTTCCCATATGACCACTTCACGAGTGCACCGTGAATATAAGGAATCGGTAAAATATCAACTCTAAGACATCACAGCGGCCGGAGAAAGATACTGCAAGAACGGGACCAACGACGACTGCAACGAATCGTTCAACCTGACAGAAGTGCAACCCTTCCGCAAATTGCTGCAAATTTCAATGCTGGGCCATCAACAAGTGTCAGCCAGCAAACCATTCAACGAAACATCATCGATATGGGCTTTTGGAGCCGAAGACTCACTCGCTTCACATTGAAGACTGCACAACAAAAAGCTTTATACCTCGCCTGGGCCCTTCAACGCCAACGTTGGGCTGTTGATGACTAGAAAAATGTTGCCTGGTCAGACGAGTCTCGTTTCAAATTGTATCGAGCGAATGGATGTGTAGGGGTATGGAGACAACATCATGAATCCATGGGGACTTATCAAGCTGGTGGAGGCTCTGTAATAGTGAGGGGCAAGTGCAGTTGAAGTGATGTGGGACTCCCGATACATCTAGATACGACTCGGAAGACAATACGACACCCTATACGTCCGGAATTCCTCAGGAGTAGTTCCAGGTACTCTTTTCTGAGTTTAAACACGCCCTCTGGCCACCTAACTCCCCAGAAATAAGCATTAATGAGCATATCTGGGATGCGCTGTAACGTGCTGTTCAGAAGAGACCTCCACCCCCTCGTACTCTTACGTATTTATGGACAACCATGAAGGTTACGAGGTGTCAATTCCCTCCAGCACTACTTCAGACATCAATCGAGTCCATGCAGCATCGTGTTTCGGCACTTGTGCGTGCTCGCGGAGCCTTACACGATATTAGGCAGGTGTTCCATTTTCTTTGGCTATTCATTGTATGTCCTACCCATTTTCAAGTACAGTTCACATGATATAGCTGATTTTCAAAATTAGTAATTAAATAAGGATGAATGGAAATATGTACTAAACACTGATTCCTGATTTTCTAAATCACTTCATGTCAGTTGAGGTCTGATTTCCTACACAAGGATTTTCTACCTAACTGAAAACCTAAATAGAACCTATATTTAATTATCTTGATATCGATTAGGCGTTAAAACCGTAACGAAGCCATCCATCGATATTCTCAGTCTATTGCACTTGCTGCACCATTCCTGTAATACGTTTCAGAGTGTCAGCCCTCTGTGTAAGCCTGTATTGCCATAAATTCTTCAGAGTGCCTTCTAAATGTGTAATCGGCACGTCATACAATACATTCAGCAACATTTTAAAATAAAGTAACGTATACAATATGGAAAGTGATAAAATTCTGAGCCGTATAACTGAATATACATGAGAGGAACACGCACTCTTTCATTAAAGCGTGTCTGATTTACGTCCAGTAGAAATTTTATTGCATTTCGTGCAGCGGAACTCCAAAAATGTTAGTTGGAATCACAATATGCGCGAGCTTTATTAAATGTTTTATTCAAAGTATAAAATGCGGCGTACAAACATACACTCACTGCAGTGTTGCTATTCCTCCACTGCAAGCCGCTGTCATAAGAAACGTTAAGAGGGCCATGTACAATTCACGTCAATTCACACAATATGAAATTGTGGTTCGTAATGTGTAACTGTTTTGTTAACATGATAATATTGGATAATCCGTGTGCCTGTTTAATTGATGGAATTTAACTCACATAACTGATTTCGAAATTAGGCAATTTCATCTTCAGACAAGTTTGTGGTGGATCAAATTGTATGCTTTCGAAATCGGTCCATTAATTCAGTACCATCAACAAAATGCCTGAATGGATTATTCAATAGCAGTATATTAATGAAACACAGCTGAACGCCTCTAAAATACCATCAATGAGGAATCTCATCAAAATAACAGTTTTGTCCCTTTAGACTGTTTGCTCCTTCCTATTTTTCGTTTCATGTATTTAGGTGTGTTATTAATACAATTTTAAGTCAAGGCACAATCAGCAGACTCCAGTATTCTAGAAAAGTGACCTCTAAATTATTTGTGCATTGTTACCATTTTCAGATCGTGGAAATGAATTAAAATAATTGAACGTAAAGTACTCACTACAATTCTCTCCAGCTTCTGTTTTCTCGCATAATTAATTTTCCTGTAATCTTTCGATCCCTTTTTCGGAAAGTATAACTGAAACATCAGACCTGCAACCAAACAACCAATTCGGCTCTTCTTTTTCTGCCACCCATTCTCAGTCCATCGCCACGAACACTGCACTGAACGCTTGAACTGAGAGAACTGACAATGGAACTGAGGAGATACCCGAATGCAGTATACACACATTCTGTTTAGATACACTATGTGATCAAACGTATTCAGACAGCTGGCCGAAAATGACTTACCAATTCGTGGCGCCGTCCATCGGTAATGCTGGAATTAAATATGGTGTTGGCCCACCCATAGCCTTATTGACAGCTTCCACTCTCGCAAACACACATTCAGTCAGGTGCTGGAAGGTTTCTTGGGGAATTGCATCCCATTCCTCACGGAGTGCTGTACTGAGCGGAGGTATCGATGTCGGTCGGAGAGGTCTGGCACGAAGTCGGATTTCCAAAACGTCCCAAAGGTGTTCTATACGATTCAGGTCAGGACTCTGTGCAGGACAGTCCATTACAGGGATGTTATTATTGTGTAACCACTTTGCCACTGGCCGTACATTATGAACAGGTGCTCGATCGTGTTGAAAGATGCAGTCGCCATCCCGGGATTGCTCTTCAACAGTTGGAAGCAAGAAAGTGCTTAAAACATCAGTGTAGGCCTGTGCTGTGAGAGTGTCACGTAAAAAAACAGGGTAAGCCCCCACCATGAAAAACACGACCACACCGTAACACCACCGAATCCGAATTATACTGTTGGCACTACACACGATGGCAGATGAGGTTCACTATGTATTCTCTATACCCGAATGCTGCCATCGGATCGCCACATTGTGTACCGTGTTTGGCTGCTAGACACAACGTTTTTCCACTGTTCAGTCGTCTAATGTTTACGCTCCTTACACTAAGCGAGGCGTCCTTTGGCATCTACTGGCATAATGTCTGGCTTATGAGCAGCCGCTCGACCATGAAATCCAAGTTTTCTCACCTCCCGCCTAACTGTCATAGTACTTTCAGTGGATCCTGATGCGGTTTGGAATTCCTGTGTGATGGTGTGCCTATTACACATTACGACCCTCTTTAACAGTCGGCGGTCTCTGTCAATCAACAGACGAGGTCGGCCTGTACGGTTTTGTGCTGTACGTGTCCCTTCACGTTTCCATTTCACTATAACATCTGAAAAAGTGGACCTAAGGATATTTAGGAGTGTGGATATCTCGCTTACAGACGTATGACACAAGTGACACCCAACCATCTGAGCACTTTCGAAGCCCGGAGTTCTGCGGTGCGCCCCATTCTGCTCTCTCAAGATGTATAATGACTACTGAGGTCGCTGATACGGAGTACCTGGCAATAGGTGGCAGCACAATGCACCTAATATGAAAAACGTATGTTTTTGGTGGTGTCCAGATACCTTTGATCACAGTGTGGATGTGCAGGTTTTTTACTTCCATGGATAGCTGTACTGCTGAACTGAAAGTATGTTACAGGCTCTTTTGTCCTGATGTATGGTTGATAGTAGTTTGCTTCTGATAATCTAACCGTTATTGATTATTGCGCTTAAAAATAACAGAATTACATCATTTTGTCTACAGAATTACCCCAGTTCTGACGATAAGGAGCTACGCGTTCGTGATTGCGCTGTGTATCACTGATGTCGTATCTGGTCGATAAACTGTACTAATATTGGAGACACCTGCGCAGTTCTGTCACGCTGCACAAGAGCCTCGCGTTTTCGGACGATAAACTGCGTGTTTCACCCGATAGTCGTGTAGTGCACACAGTCACTTCGTCGCTAGTCACCTGGACTAAACGAGTTGCTCACATAAAGAAGGTGTGCTTTTAGATTTACTGAATATTGTTGTTGTTGTTGTTGTTGTTGTGGTCTTCAGTCCTGAGACTGGTTCAGCCCTCCATGCTACTCTATCCTGTGCAAGCTCCTTCATCTTCCAGTACCTACTGCAACCTACATTCTTCTGAATCTGCTTAGTGTATTCATCTCTTGGTCTTCCTCTACGATTTTTACCCTCCACGCTGTTCTCCAGTACTAAACTGGTGATCCCTTCATGCCTCAGAACATGTCCTACCAACCGATCCCTTCTTCTAGTCAAGTTGTGCCACAAACTTCTCTTCTACCCTATCCTATTCAGTACTTCCTCATTATTTGTGTGATCTACCCTTCTAATCTTCAGCATTCTTCTGTAGCACCACATTTCGAAAGCTTCTATTCTCTTCTTGTCCAATTATTATATATTATACAATAATTTATTACGTTCAACATTGCTTAGATTTTAAACTGTTCACACTATCGTTTTCAGCACTTGGTTGCAACCTTCAGATGCGATTAATTTGGTAAGAGACTCATCAAGATAAACATTGCCAGCTAAGCATTCTGAACATCATGAAGCCTTATAATATACGACAGTGAAATAATCATCTTGTCACATGCAGGATCTTCGGAAATTGACCTTACAAACTGGAAAGTGAGAATATAAGACTTTGAACAGGAACACATATCCACAAACGTACCTGAGAGGTGGTTGCTGAGTACATGTTTGCAAGAGTAGGAGGACCAAACCCATTTAAGTACACAGTATAACAATGCCCTTTTTACTTACTTTACTAATCGTGACATAACAGCACAGCACACTAATATTGGCGTAGATATCCAGGCTAAAATAACCGACTGTTAGCCAGTAAACTTTGATACGTGGTACTTACTAGAATTAACGAAAACGTGGAAGGGAGGCCCACCAATATAACTTTCTTTCCACACAATTTGTTTATTTAACAATATATAAACTGTGTTTTACAGATAATTGAAGCATTTAACCATAAAATTCTCCCTAAGAAAATGAACAAATGTGCAAAATGCTTCTGACCTTAAACCTTAACTTGAGTAAGCTTCTAATCATGGCAAAAGAAATCTAAAGCGCTGTTTTGCAAAACAGCAAACAATATGACAATGAATACAACACGGCCAATCTTGCAGCCCGCCTGTTATCGGGTGAAACAGCAGTGTTTACTACCACGCTGGACAGAGTCTCTCTTATAGAGAAACATGAAAACTATATAAGCACCAATGATGAGAAGAGTGATTCAGTTACTCAATACAGATGACTTAACTTTTAATTTGAAAGCTGTAGATCGAAAGTTTCGGGGTTAATATGCTCACCTGTGCTTAAAGATTAAGTAGATTAGCAAAAATTTTGACAATGATAAGGCTTACTTCAAGAAATCAACCCCTTAATATCAATCGGCAAGCAAGGTGCGACTGTATCCCAACCCGTCCCCTCTGACAATTTTATTTAGACTAAAGCCATGGTGACAGTTGGCTGTTAATAGTTTCAGAGTTAAACTGATTATCAGTTATCAAGACCACTCTGAAAAAGTGTGTTAAAGCATTACTTATGAACACTTATTACAAGAGAACTCACTCGGCAGAAACACAAGATCCAGCTAAAATACACCAATAACGACCCAGTCTTACACATAAACAAACAGCGTAGTACGACAGATTATAACTAATGATTGAGAAATACAATTATAATCAAAGAACTGGGCCGGTTAACAGCTAAATCTAACCACAAGGTCCCTTTTTTGTTTACCGGCAACCTGTGCCTTAGTCCAATTGTTCCGGCTGTATTTAAGACCAAGGCTGATTAATTAAAACATCAATTATCGGATACAAACTAGAAAGGAAAAGCAGTATAATAGCAGGACAAATTTTTAAACGGGAGCTAGTGTCCTAGTACAATACTACGGCCTACATTTACGACCAAAGAGCCGACCGAGTAAAACTCTGAGAATCGGGTACAAACCAGAAAATAATAAGGAGGGCAGGTAGACAATGAAACAAATCACCACGAGGGTTGCAGAATGTAACTCCCCTTTATCAACAAGCAGTTCCATGGACCCATGGTGCGTCGCAGCGGTTGCTGAGTGGTACCGATGAAAGCCGGATACCAGTGCGTCGTCTGACACGAATTTGCCAAACAACTGACGGGATGTGGGGCTGCTGCTTGTACTGGATGCTGACCCCGGTGGAGAACTTTGGTATCTTCGATCTGCGCAGGCCCTCCTTGTGCAGAGCATGGCTTCGGTGGCTCGGATCACGTGACCACCTCTTGTCGTGACGCTAACGCCAATCCCCAAACTTCGTGCCTCCCTCTCAGGCGAGCTAAGACCTTCTAAGGACACAGCCCACAGATACCAACTCTTCCTCATATACACTACTGGTCATTAAAATTGCTACACCAAGAAGAAATGTAGATGATAAACGGGTATTCATTGGACAAATATATTATACTAGAACTGACATGTGATGACATTTTCACGCAATTTGGGTGCATAGATACTGAGAAATCAGTACCCAGAACAACCACCTCTGGCCGTAATAACGGCCTTGATGCGCCTGGTCATTGAGTCAAGCTGAGCTTGGATGGCGTGTACAGTTACAGCTGCCCATGCAGCTTCAATACGATACCACAGTTCATCAAGAGTGGCCTATTGTGACGAGCCATTTGCTCGGCCACCATTGACCATACATTTTCAGTTGGTGAGAGATTTGGAGAATGTGCTGGCCAGCGCAGCAGTCGAACATTTTCTGTGTCCAGAAAGGCCCGTACAGGACCTGCAACATTTGGTCGTGCATTATCCTGCTGAAATGTAGGCTTTCGCAGGGATCGAATGAAGGGTAGAATCACGGCTCTTAACACATCTGAAATGTAACGTCCACTGTTCAAAGCACCGTCAATGCGAACAAGAGGTGACCGAGACGTGTAACCAATGGCGCCGGGTGATACGTCAGTGTGGCGATGATGAATACGCGCTTCCAATGTGCGTTCACCGCGATGTCGCCAGACACGGATGCGACCACCATGATGCTGTAAACAGAACCTGGATTCATCCGAAAAAATTACGTTTTGTCATTCGTGCACCCAGGTTCGTCGTTGAGTACACCATCGCAGGCGCTCCTGTCTGTGATGCAGCGTCAAGGGTAACCGCAGCCATGGTCTCCGAGCTGATAGTCCATGCTACTGAAAACGTCGTCGATCTGTTCGTGGAGATGGTTGTTGTCTTGCAGACGTCCCCATCTGTTGACTCAGGGATCGAGAGGTGGCTGCACGATCCGTTACAGCCATGCGGATTAGATGCCTGTCATCTCTACTGCTAGTGATATGAGGCAGTTTGGATCCAGCATGGCGTTCCGTATTACCCTCCCGAAACCACCTATTCCATATTCTGCTAACAGTTATTGGATCTCGACGAACACGAACAGCAATGTCGCTATACGATAAGCCGCAACCGCGATAGTCTACAATCCGACCTTTATCAAAGTCGGAAACGTGATGGTACGCATTTCTCCTCCTTACACGAGGCATCACAACAACGTTTCACCAGGCAACGCCGGTCAACTGCTGTTTGTGTATGAGAAATCTGTTGTAAACTTTCCTCATGTCAGCACGTTGTAGGTGTCGCCACCGGCGCCAACATTGTGTGAATGCTCTGAAAAGCTAATGATTTGCATATCACAGCATCTTCTTCCTGTCGGTTAAATTTCGCGTCTGTAGCACGTCATCTTCGTGGTGTAGCAGTTTTAATGGCCAGTAGTGTATATTGGCAATGGGGCCGCAAGAGCGGTAGTCGATACTACGTCTGAGACAGGGGCGCCATACAGAACAGTCTACTAACTCTATGGCGCCATAGCTCAAACTGTATTTACACAAAATGTAACAATAAAATGAAAATTAAATTTGGCAGTGCACTGAATTTATAGTAGGAGTCACCGGCGATTACCCCGTGAAATACAACACACGATAATCAAAAGCATAAATTCATAAAAAAATGGAATATTAAACAGGAATGCTTCAATGTAAAAACAAAAGATCACTCATGTAACGTGAATAAACAGGCACAGCTAGTGAAATTATACTTCAAATTAATTTTAACTTCAGCTTCAAAAAGCTGCAGTTACATAGAAAAAATTAATCATCACAAGGAAACAACCAATCCTGATGTCTGGAGCTAATGCGTGATGCCACAGGACAGGACACAGCCACGTGCATGCCTAACTGCCCACTGACAGCAACGGCTTCCACTGCGGACGTTGACAGTCCCAGCCCCGCTACGCCAACGCTGCCTCGCAGTGCCAACCCACTCAGCATTGTCACTCCTCCGTGTCACGCCAAACCAACAAAGGCCCCCACTGCTCCAGGACTGACTGGTCGCTGCGGCCGCCGTAGCCGCCCTCTCCCGAACGTGCTCGTAACTTCCTCCAACCTCGCTGGAAAGCAGCCTGTCAGCCCATCTTAGACCGCCCCCTTTAACCCTGTGGCGCATAGTGTCCACTACAGCGGACAGCTGTTAATTGTCGCTTCTTTGGCATTTTAAATCAGCCCTGAGGCTGCAGATGCACACTGTTCACTGCAGTGCGCCCTCCCTACTGGTGTTGTGTCCTGCATGCATCTGCAGTCTCATGACTGATTGAAAACGCCAGAAAATTGACCATTATAAGTTGTCCACTGCAGTGAAATTCATGCACCACAGGGTTAAACTTGACGTGGCCAATCAAGACACGGCAAAGCGTGCTAAGACGAAGAGCCAACACACAGCTAGCGCCAGAGATAAAGAGAAGGCGCCACGGGTCAGTACTGTTTCCGTTGTACGACTTCTTCAATTCAACAATGTAACTCATCCAGGTCTGCTGAGGGAAGGAGAAATGTCTCCTAGTGGTTTGTCCTGGTACGTAATAGGGTAGGCAGGATGACGTGTACTTCGCCAGACCGCCACCTGACGTCACTTACTGTTTGCCTCCAATAGAAAGAGGCAGACCTGCTGGCACGAGTTCTGGCCGCTGCATTAGAAATTAAATGAGACACCAGGTGGCATGAAGAGTATTTGCCACAACATTCTTAGCAGCTATAATCTGGATAACATCGTTAGTGGCCGCCACATCCAGCCGCTGCTGTAAATCATCAGCATTTTTCTGTACTTATAGTAGGCTGGGTTTCTTGTTTTGGAATAGTGTATACACGTAATGTTTGTGTGCTAATACAAACAAATTTGCTTAAGTGTTAATTTATACGTTTCCCGGACCGTTATGAATTTGTCCAAACGTTCGTTATCTGACGATGAGACATCTGTGCTTGCCAAGGGAGGAAATTTTGCTGTTAGTCCGCGTTTTGTGCCCACGGAAGAAATTATAGCCAATGTAGAAGCAGGAATTCGCAGTGTAGATTCTGTAACAGCTGAAGAAATCCATATAGAAACAGTGAGAATATTAGCCAATGCAAAACCGCCGAAAAGTAATATAACTGTGGGTGAGAGAAGAGCTTTAAAACTCCTGAATGACGACGATAGTATTTTGATTCTCCCAGCTGACAAAGGAAGCGCAACGGTGGTTATGGATGTGGCCGACTATCAGCGAAAAATTACGGATCTACTGGATCCGCAAGCATATAGGAAGCTGAATAAGGACCACACTAACAACGTTCTCAGAACTGTGTCGCGGTTAATAAAAAAGTCCTCCATTGAAGAGAGTGTACAGAAAGGTCTCTGCAGTTCGGTTGCGCTACCAACGAGGCTTTATGGATTGCCCAAAATTCATAAAGAAAATGTTCCGTTAAGACCGATACTAAGTGCCATTGGTTCGCCCACCTACTCGTTAGTCAAGATTTTGACTACGCTGTTAAAACCACATGTGGGCCGTTCGGACTCGTATATAAAGAATTCGACACATTTCATCAGCAGATTGAATGGCATAGTGGTCCAGCCGGAGGACATATTGGTCAGCTTCGATGTGGTATGGCTGTTTACCATGGTTCCACTTAATGATGTATTGGAGCAGCTAGATCGAATTTTTCCTGCCGATATTTTAGAGCTGTTTAAGTGTTGTTTGACGACCACATACTTCAAGTGGAATGATCAGTTTTATGAGCAAACGGATGGCGTGGCTATGGGAAGCCCCCTAAGTCTCGTAATTACAAACTTCTTTATGGAGTGTTTTGAAGAACAGGCCTTAGGTACTGGCAGCAAGAAACCAAATGTATGGTTCCGATACGTGGATGACACGTTTGTGTTGTGGAGACATGGTAGGGAGGAACTAAGCCGGTTCCACGAACATCTGAACAGTATAAACTCAAGAATTCAGTTTACTATGGAGGAGGAGGTAGACGGCAAACTACATTTCCTCGATGTGCTTGTGTTTAGAAACGAAAATGGTAGTTTGGGCCACTCAGTGTACCGCAAACCCACGCACACGGACCGTTATTTACACCGGGATTCGAACCACCACCCACAACAGAAGCGAGGTGTTATCAAGACGTTAGCGGACAGAGCTAGAAATATTTGTGAACCTGAGTTGCTCGACGCTGAGATGGAACATCTCCATAATGCACTAACGAAGAACAGATATTCGTCCGCCGAAATAAAACGTGCGTTGAGGCAGCCACGCAGAAATCATACTGACGTACAGGCTACTGCAAAATCTAAGGTTTTCCTGCCGTTTGTTAAAAATGTAACGGAAAGAATAGGGAGGATCTTGACGAAGTGGAATATTACCGTAATTTACAAGCCCACCAGGAAGATACAGGAATACCTTAGGCCTGCCAAGGACGCTCGCAAACCATTGGAAAAATCTGGAGTGTATAGGATCCCATGCAGCTGTGGTGATGTTTATGTGGGTACCACCAAAAGAACTGTTTCTAAACGTTTGGAAGAGCACAAGGGAAATTGTAGAAGAGAAACGGAATGATCAGCTGTTTCGGAGCATGCTTTCCAGCCAGGGAACCACAATATTCGTTTCGAGGAGACGCAAGTACTAGCGGCCACGAGCGGATACTACGAAAGGCTTTACAGGAAGGCAATCGAAATCGCTAAACACCCAAATAATTTCACCCGAAAGGAGGAGGGCGTCAAATTAAACGGTATATGGATGCCGGTGTTAAAGAAGATGTGTACCACTCGTCCACTACTGGGTGATGGCAACGACGATCGACGGCGACGGACAGAGGCCAATTGCACTGACGTTTTCAAAACACGTGACGTCACGCCGCGGCGTGGGGGCGCGCGGACACGGAATTTAGCGGCAGTCAGTAGCGAGCCAGTGTGTGTGTTGGACCTTCCATCAAGCTACGGACCCCCTTGAAGATGTCTCCCGCAGTCGGAGACGAAACGTTGGGAATCACCTCAGAATTCATCAACCGACCACGGCATAACAGCCCGGATAATTATAATGGACACAATTTTACATTAGTAAGGAATAATGTACCATCGCCGTTTTTACAAGTGTCGGCATAGATCCATGTGTCAAAAATAAAATATAGCCCTAGAATTACGGTTTGTCACGTCAATATAAAATAGCTCATGGACGTGAAAAAGACTGATTATATTTACTATTTAAGGATCGCCTAATCTGGACCAAATGTAGGACAATTAGTTTTGGAAATGCAAAGCAAGTATGCGTTAACTATCGTAAATATTATTTCTCGAAGGTGTTCATTTCGCGGTATGCAGTATCTCCCGTGTTACTTAATCAAAATTAGTAAGTCATAATTTTCGAGCTCTCTTTAACCATTAATGATGAAAAAGACACAGGAAAGTAATGGTTGCATCACAAGTAATGCTTGATCTACTTAATCATTAAGCACTGAACTCTTAAATGTAGCTCACAATGTACCTGATTTTCAAATACAGTTCACTACTGGCAATGCATCTCGTCCTGAAGACCCACTGCGCCTACTATCAATATGGTGTCTGATGTTTTTGCCTCTTATGACAGACCGCCAGCATGCGATTTTGATTTGGTCATCTATTCTGAAAGAACTAATGCACGTACTAAAATACGTTTTTTGAACACGCCATTGCTTTTTCCATGTAGTGTTCCAGGATGCACTGCAGGTGAGCCACAGGTGCAGCTTCATGCTGCTGTGTAAAAAGCAGTCACAACGCCACTAGGTACTATTGTCATCGTGTAGCAGGTGGAGAAGGTTTCAGTTTATTTCGTGCTTCAGATAAATTGATTCCAGAAATATATTGCTGACAGTTGATAACACCCCAAATCAACATCACACCTTGTGAATCGACCATACCTTTCCAAATATTAAAAATAAATTCCAATAAAAGTAACCTTCACTATGATCTTTAATAAATTACAAGATCATGGGCTTCAAAGGGAAAGATTTTATTTACCAGAACCAATTTTGTTCTCATGGACAGCTGTAAGTTGCTTTTTCGCGTGTTCGCACATTCATTGATATATATGTTCGTACTAAAGGCACAGATAGCCAAAAATCACATTACAGCTGCTAATATTGTTTTCAAAGAAGTTCTATGAAATAAAAAAAAATTTTTGTACATAAAATTAATATGAGAAGGACAATGCTTTTTGTATGTTTTACAGTTGACCATACTGTACGTAATGATATCAGCTTTATACAACGAGACTAATCCTGATTACTACCATTCAAAATACACTGAGGTGATAAAAGTCATGGGATAGCGATATGTACATGTACAGACTGCGGTAGCTTAGGGTTTTTTTTGTTTTTTTTTTCCTCCGTTCTTCTGACTGGCATTATGCGTCCCGCCACGAATTCCTTTATTGTGCCAAACTCTTCATATAATCCAGTCTCTGTCTTTCTCTACAGTTTCTGCCCTCTACAGCCCCTCGAGTACTGTAAAAGTCATTCCCTCACGTCTAAACAGATGTATTATCTTGTACCTTCCCCTAATCAGTTTTTTCCATACATTACATTCCACTCAGATTCTGCCCAGAACCTCCTCGTTCCTTACCTTTCCTGTCCACCTTATTTTCAACATTCGCCTATAGCACCACATCTCAAAAGTTTTGTTCCGGTTTTCCCACAGCCATGTTTCACTACCACACAGTGCTGTACTCAGAACGTACGTTAACAGAAATAGCTTCCAAAATAGGCCTTGTTTGTTACTGGTAGACTTCTCTTCGCCAGGAATGCCCTCTCTTCTAGTGCCAGTCATCTTTTAATGTCCCCCTTATTCCATCCATCATTAGTTATTTTGCTGCCTAGGTAGCAGAATTCCTTAACTTATCTACTTCGTGACCATCAATACTCATGTGAAATTTCTGACTGTTCTCATTCCTGCGACTTCTCATTACTTCGGCCTTTCCTCGATTTACTCTCAGTCCCTATTCTGTACTCATTAGACCATTCATTCCATTCAGAATAGCAATGTAATCAGTGAATCGTATCATTGATATCCTTTCAGGTTGAATTCCAATCCTGGACCTTTCTTTTATTTCCATCATTGCTTCTTCGATGAAACGATTAAATAGTAGGAATACATCCGTGTCTTACCCCCTTTTTAATCCGAGGACTTCGTTTTTGGTCGTCCAGTTTTATTATTCCTTCTTGGCTCTTGTACATATTGTATATTACCTGTCTCTCGTTATAGCTTAACCCTGTTTTTCTAAGAATTTCGAACATTTTACACTATCGAAAGATTTTTCCGGAACGACAAATACTACGAACGTGTCTTGATTTTACTTTAATCTTGCTTCCATTATGAACCGCAGTGTCTGAATTGACCTTCTGGTGCCTTCATTCTCCTAATGCCAAACTGATCGTTATCTGACACATCCTCAGTTTTGTTTTCCAATCTTCTGGATATTATTCTTGTCAACAACTTACATGCATGATGTGTTAAGCTGATCGTACGATAATTCTCGCACTTGTCAGCTATTTCGGTCTTCAGAATAGTGTGGATGATATTTTTCCGAAAGTCAGTTGGTATGTCTCCAGACTCATACTTTCTACACACCAACGTGAATAGGCGTTCTGTTTCCACTTCCCCCAATGATTTTGGAAATTGTGGTGGAATGTTATCCACCCCTTCGCCTTATTTTATCTTGGATTCCAAAGCTCTCTTAAAAGCTGATTCTAATAGTGGATCCCTATCTCTTCTAAATCGTCTCCTGTTTCGTCTTCTAACACATTAGACAAATCTTTCCCCTCGTAGAAGCCCTCAATGTGCTCTGTCCACCTATCCTCTCCCTCCTCTGCATTTAACAGAAGAATTCCCGTTCCACTGTTAATGTTATCACCCTTGCTTTTAATTTCACAGAAGGTTTTTTGGCTTTCCTATATGCTGTCTAACATTCTGCGTGGTGTCTGTCTGTTCTAAGTCGTGGATCCCTACCACCTTCGCGCAACGACGCTCTGAGCGTGTTTTTTAGGGAATTGACTAGTTTGAACCTGGGACCTGTTGCTGGTAAGGAGACGCCAGACCACACGTGACATGTAGAGTTCAGAAGAGTTCAGTGAGACTAGCGATGATATAACCAAATACTTAATGATTTCAGCGTCAGCTCCACTGCACTCCCTGTAAAAGAATCTTAATACTAACTAAACTTAGTGGAAGAGGTTCAAGGCTTTCCTATTTTTAGTTAGCTGGTAAAATAACGTCGAAAAAGCAGTTGAGTTTACCATTTGATATTTTATTCTGCCCACAAAACATCGTTTATAAATTGCATTATTGATAAAAGGAAATGTTTTAATACAGGATGGTAAAAACCAACTGTGTTCAACAAAAATATGAACGAATATTCCCTGAATGGGTTTTCAAGTTCTGCAATGGATCGAAGGATGACCTATGCCATATCACATCTATAATCTAGGTTTAAATTAAGTTTCACAAAAGAGAAAACTATCAAAATGGTCTACAGTGACCCTCAATTATCTTTAATTACTTATCTAACTTGTCGTAAATTACAGTGGCTGATGCGGCTTCTCAATAATTAAATAACAGAAAAATCATCACGTTTCAGATTTTAACTTACGTAGCAAATGTGAATACCATGAGCTTCAATTGACGATCGACACTAGTATTATGTAAAAAGAGGATGTAACAGATGAGACTTCTGCAGTTCTGAGTGAAGCCTTATGCGCTCAAAAATGCGGCATCGCGTGCGTTCATTACCTTGTCGATGTTCGTCAGGGGGCGGCGGCCGGCGCAGCTCCATACAGCTCGCCATCTCCGAACCAACTCTACCCTAACTTCTCCTTACTGCAATTTACCGAAGTTGGTTTTAAAAAAAAACTATCTGGCTGTGTTTTCATCTGACCAATCAGGGTTTCAATGTTAACCTTAAGCTCGGCCTACAAGAATTCTGTCTATCCAATGAGAAACGTTATACTTTTCGTGATGGGGCAATGTTTTTAATGTTTGCAACGTAACAGAGACGCGAAAAAATCTCACGCTAAAACTTGCAGCTGGTCTGGTCCTTTTAGTATTATCGTAAGATCTATACTGTTCTTCTGGAGGGCTCTATCTTTTAATATGGGCTACAGGGTGGTCCTGACGTTACAGAGACACGAAAAAGTCTCACGCTAAAACTTGCGGCTGGGGTAGTCCTTTTTGTGTTATCGTAAGATCTATACTGTTCTTCTGGAGGGATCTAGCTTTTAACATGGGCTGGGGGGTGGTCCTAGCTGTTAGCTTGAAACGTGGGTGTCCGTCCCTTATCGTAGGGCCTTCCAGCTTAACACGGTTCTGCTCTCAGCTTCTGTTCTCGGCTCTCCCCTCGGAACTGCGTCTGTCTCACGGTGGGAAGGTATGACATGCATTTAGGCATTCCATTTGCTCACTCGTTATTCGTATTACTTTGGTTAATTTAATGTCACAATTTATTCGGCGCTATGTGACATACTACTGGATTTGCTTATCCTGTCAGGGTTTTCATGGAAGGTGTTGGATTTGCCTGACACCTTACAGCTGAGTCAGTCCTTCTGACAATCATTTCTTTTTCGATTTCTTCATATTTCTGAGGCAGCCATTTCGTCTCAGCTTGTTTCATTCCTCAGCAACTTGTATATCTGTATTCCTGAATGTGCATGAATATTATTGTCCTTCTTTCTTTCATCGATCAGCTGAAATATTTCTACTGTTACCCGTGGTTTCTTCACAGTTGCCTTCTTTGTACCTATGTTTTTCTTTCCAACTCCTGTGATTGCCCTTTCTATACATGTCCATTCCTCTTCAACTGTACTACCTACTGAACTATTCCTTATTGCTGTATCTATAGTTTTAGAGAACTTCAGGCGCATATCGTCATTCCTTAGTACTTCCGTATCCCACCTCGTTGTGTATGGATTCTTCCTCGCTAATCTCTCAATCTCTTCATCCTGCTCTTCATCAGTAGTGCTTTGTGATCTAAGTCAATGATCTCCGGTAAGCCTCATAATCCAGTATCTGATTTTGGAATCTCTTTCTTACCATGATGTAGTTTAACTGAAATCTTCCTGTACCACCCGGCCTTTTACAAGTATATCTCTTCCTCTACTGATTCTTGAACAGAGCATTCGCTATTACTAGCTGAAATTTCTTACAGAACTCAATTAGTCGTTCTCCTCACTCATTCCTTGTCCCAAACCAGTATTCTCCTGTAACCTTTTCCTCTACTCCTTCGCTACAACTGCATTCAAGCTCCCCATGAGTATTACATTTTTATCTCCCTTCATGTACTGTATTATTCTCTCAATATCTTCATGTACTTTCTCTAGCTCTTCATCCTTAGCTTGCGATGTCGGCATGTATACCTGGACTGTCGTTGTCGGCGTTGGATTGCTGTCGATTCTGATAAGAACCAACCGTATCACTGAAATGTTCACAGTAACACACAATCTGCCCCACCTTCGTATTCATAACGAATCGTGGTCCCATGATACCATTATCTACTGCTGTTGATAGTACTCTATAATCATCTGACCAGAAATCCTTGGTTTCTTCCCATTTGACTTCACTGACCGGTACCATATCTACATTTAGCCTTTACATTTCCGTTTTCAGATTTTCTAGCTTCGCTATCACGTTCGACCTTCTGACATTTCATGCCCCGCCTCATAGAACGTTATCGTTTCGTTGGTTGTTCAGTCTCTTTCTCGCGGTCACCTCCCACATCGCAGTCCCCTCCCAGTGATTCGAATGGGGGACTACTCCGGAATCTTTCGCCATTGGAGAGATCATCGTGACCCTTTTGCAATTATAGGCCACATCTTTTGCGGATACGCGTTATGTGCCTGTAATGCAGTGGTTTATATTGCCTTCTGCATCTTCGTCCCATTGATCTTAAGTGGCAGTTTCCCACTCCATGGGTTAGAGTTTGCCCTGAACCTCTGTCTGCACCCGCGCCCTCTTTGATAAGGCCATTGACAGAATGACGGTCACTTTTTATGCCGAAATTCTAAGGCCGCTAAACCTGATCATTAATGAAAATTTAGGTGGTGGCGGGTTTCGAACCCAGGATCGAGGCCGTTTAGAACTACGGTTGCAGCTCCGTACACAACGAAGAAGAAAGCATTACATCGACGAGCTGTCATTTGTACCCACGTGACCCGTGTGAAAAGGTGTCAGACGTAATTACGACCGCACGTCTGAAATTAAGACTTTGAACGCAGAGTGGCAGTTGGAGCTAAATGTGGAAGTCATTCAGTTTCGTAAATCGTTAGTGAATTCAATATTTCGCGATCCACCGTGTTAAGACTGTGCGAGAATAATAAATTTCAGGCATTTCCTCTGACCACGGATACGCAGTGCCGTAGAGGTATCAGTGGTAACAGACAAGCAACACTACACGAAATAACATTAGAATCAATGTGGGATGTAGGACGAACGGAGAACACAGCGGCGAAAATTGGCGTAATGGGCTATGGCAGCAGACGACCGACGCGAGTGCCTTTGGTAACAGCATATCACCTGCAGTGCCTCTCGTGGGCTCATGGACATATCGGTTGGACCCTAGACTACTGGAAAACAGTGGCCTGGTCAGATGAGACCCGATTTCAGTTGATAAGAGTTTATGATAGGGTTCGAGTTCGGCGCAGAGCCTTCGAAGCCATGGACCCAACCTGTCAACGAGGCATACCTGGTGCTGTCTCCATAATGGTGTGAGTTGTGTTGACATGGTATGTACTGAGTCCTTTCGTCCAACTGAACGGATTGCTAACTTCGGCTACTTCGAGACCGTTTGAAGCCAATCGTGGACTTCGTTTTCACAAATAGTCATTGGGCCTCAATTACTCTTGATTGCTTTGAAGAACGTTTTGGACGTTTCGAGTAAACGCTTTGGCCTCCCACATCCCCGACATTAATCCCATTGAACATTCATGGGATGTAACTGAGGAGTCATTTTGTACTCAAAATCACGCACCGGCAACGTTTCCCCCAATTACAGACGGCTGTAGATGCAGCACGGTTCAATATCTGCATGGGACTTCTAACAACTTCAGTATCTGCCACGCTGAGTTGCTGCACTACGCCGAGCAATAGGACGTCCGACACGATATTCCGAGGTATCCCATGACTTTTGCTACCTCACTGTATAACACGTTTATTAATAAATAAATTTCTCCATTACCATGTTACCCTTCAGTGACTGATCAGGATGGCGTGTGAATGATTTACAAAGGTCAAGGATTATTGATTTACTGATTCAAAGTTAGACATGAACCACAACTGAATTGGCAGATAAACAGTTATTAGGGAAGCGAACATTAATTCTAATAAACTTGTGCAAAGGCTGCCTCACTAGAAGCTCAAACGCATAATGAATGCACCGCTAACACGGTGGAGGATATCTCAAAACTTCATGGAAGACAGCTTGTGAACTGCGGTAAGCTCTCCTAACGTGTGCAGTTCGCTCTTGCGAAGTAAACGGATTCATGATACGTGAAAGAATACATTTAATGAAGCCATACACATTGCGTAGCAACTCCAGTGAATTGTGAGCTGCTCAAAAAGCGGATAGTGCCTACACAAAGTGCAAAACATACTCGAAAAATTAGGAAGTGCGCCGTGTCGAAGCTGGATCAGACGCCTGTCTCTCTGTGACAGGGCAGCATGCCTCCGTCACACTGAATGTACTGTTCAAAACTTCGCTCCTTTCTCCTCCAAGAAAACTACATGGACGGAACGACTCCCACCTTTACCACAGAAATTGAGAATTTCCCTAAATTCAAGTAAACGCAGGAGAATCCATCCACAGGTTACAGAACGTAACTTAATATAAAGGAGGTTTCTACCAGCTGATACAGTGTCCCACTCACTGGTTGTGCACTTAACACCACGGTGTAGAGGCGAACCGATTTGCTCATTGGATGTCAACGGCTGGAATGAAAGACACCCAATTCCCTCACGATGTACTGCATAGCTGTGGCGGCGCGTTGTTACATCTGCATACAGGAATGTGCCTTTAGTCTTGCACAGTGATTGTCTAGGGACCCGCGGTGACTTAGCACAGGCTATAAAGGCGAACGCCACCGGTGCCGACAAAAGCACACGGCTGTTGTGGCATTGCCAACTTCTGCAAACTTCATTCCCTTGGGGAGCTCTTTCCCACGCACAGACAACCCCGCAACCGCCACAAGTAGGAGAAATGCAGACCGCACAATACCACCGGCAACCAACCAGAGAAATATTGCTTCCAGAATCAAGCAAGGCACCTTAAACAGGTGCCGCAAATAAAGGATAAACATTACTAACGAAGAGACCTTACCTTATTGCAGTCGTTATGCGGCGGCCAAAGACTTAGGGCATAAGAAGTCAGCCTCATTCTGCCAACTACCTTGTCAAAGAGGGCGGAGGAGCGGATAGAGGTTCAGGGCACTCTGTTGTCCTAGGGGTGGGAAATTGCCCCTAAAGGCGGAAGAATCAGCAACGATCAACGACATGAGGATGCAGAAGGCAATGGAAACCACTGCATTAAAGACACGTAACGTGTATCCACAGGACATGTGGCCTTTAATTGAAGAAGTGTCATGATGATCTCTCCATTGGCAAAAGATTCCGGAATAGTCCCCCATTCGGATCTCCGGGAGGGGACTGCCAAGGGGGAGGTTACCATGAGAAAAAGATTGAGTAATCAACGAAAGGATAACGTTCTACGAGTCGGGGCATGGAATGTCAGAAGCTTGAACGTGGTAGGGAAACTAGAAAATCTGAAAAGGGAAATGCAAAGGCTCAATCTAGATATAGTAGGGGTCAGAGAAGTGAAGTGGAAGGAAGACAAGGATTTCTGGTCAGATTAGTATCGGGTAATATCAACAGCAGCAGAAAATGGTATAACAGCTGTAGGACTCGTTATGAATAGAAAGGTAGGGCAGAGGGTGTGTTACTGTGAACAGTTCAGTGACCGGGTTGTTCTAGTCAGAATCGATAGCAGACCAACACCGACAACGATAGTTCAGGTATACATGCCGACGTCGCAAGCTGAAGATGAACAGATAGAGAAAGTGTATGAGGATATTGAAAGGGTAATGCAGTATGTAAAGGGGGAAGAAAATCTAATAGTCATGGGCGGTTGGAATGCAGTTGTAGAGGAAGGAGAAGAAGAAAAGGTTACAGGAGAAAATGAGCTTGGGACAAGGAATGAAAGAGGAGAAAGACTAATTGAGTTCTGTAACAAGTTTCAGCTAGTAATAGCAAATACCCTGTTCAAGAATCACAAGAGGAGGAGATATACTTGGAAAAGGCCGGGAGATATAGGAAGATTTCAATTAGATAACATCATGGTCAGACAGAGATTACGAAATCAGATACTGGGTTGTATGGCGTACCCAGGAGCAGATATAGACTCAGATCACAATGTAGTAGTGATAAAGAGTAGGCTGAAGTTCAAGACATTAGTCAGGAAGAATCAATACGCAAAAAAGTGGGATACGGAAGTACTAAGGAATGACGAGATACGTTTGAAGTTCTCTAACGCTATAGATACAGCAATAAGGAACAGCGCAGTAGGCAGTACAGTTGAAGAGGAATGGACATCTCTAAAAAGAGCCATCACAGAAGTTGGGAAGGATAACATAGATACAAAGAAGATAGCTGCGAAGAAACCATAGGTAACAGAAGAAATACTTCAGTTGATTGATGAAAGGAGGAAGTACAAACGTGTTCCGGGAAAATCAGGAATACAGAAATACAAGTCGCTGAGGAATGAAATAAATAGGAGGTGCAGGGAAGCTATGACGAAATGGCTGCAGGAAAAATGTGAAGACATCGAAAAAGATATGATTGTCGGAAGGACAGACTCAGCATACAGGAAAGTCAAAACAGCCTTTGGTGACATTAAAAGCAAAGGTAGTAACATTAAGAGTGCAACGGGAATTCCACTGTTAAATGCAGACGAGAGAGCAGATAGGTGGAAAGAATACATTGAAAGCCTCTATTAGGGTGAAGATTTGTCTGATGATAGAGAAGAAGAAACAGGAGTCGATTTAGAAGAGATAGGGGATCCAGTATTAGAATCGGAATTTAAAAGAGCTTTGGAGGACTTACGGTCAAATAAGCCAGAAAGGATAGATAACATTCCATCAGAATTTCTAAAATCATTCGGGGAAGTGGCAACAAAACCACTATTCACGTTGGTGTGTAGAATATATGAGTCTGGCGATATACCATCTGACTTTCGGAAAAGCATCCTCCACACAGTTCCGAAGACGGCAAGAGCTGACAAGTGCGAGAATTATCGCACAATCAGCTTAACAGCTCATGCATCGAAGCTGCTTACAAGAATAATATACACAAGAATGGAAAAGAAAATTGAGTATGCGCTAGGTGACGATCAGTTTGGCTTTAGGAAAAGTAAAGGGACGAGAGAGGCAATTCTGACGTTACGGCTAATAATGGAATCAAGGCTAAAGAAAAATCAAGACACTTTCATTGGATTTGTCGACCTGGAAAAAGTGTTCGACAATATAAAATAGTGCAAGCTGTTCGAGATTCTGAAAAAAGTAGGGGTAAGCTATAGGGAGAGACGGAATGGACAGTCTAATGAGTACACAGTGTGGTTTGAGAGTAAATCGGAGAAAGACGAAGGTAATGAGAAGTAGTAGAAATGAGAACAGCGAGAAACTTAACATCAGGATTGATGGTCACGAAGTCAATGAAGTTAAGGAATTCTGCTACCTAGCCAGTAAAATAACCAATGACGGACGGAGCAAGGAGGACATCAAAAGCAGACTCGCTATGGCAAAAAAGGCATTTCTGGCCAAGAGAAGTCTACTAATATCAAATACCGGTTTTAATTTGAGGAAGAAATTTCTGAGGATGTACGTCTGGAGTACAGCATTGTATGGTAGTGAAACATGGACTGTTGGAAAACCGGAACAGAAGAGAATCGAAGCATTTGAGATGTGGTGCTATAGACGAATGTTGAAAATTAGGTGGACTGATAAGGTAAGGAATGAGGAGGTTCTATGCAGAATCGGAGAGGAAAGGAATATGTGGAAAACACTGATAAGGAGAAGGGACAGGATGATAGGACATCTGCTAAGACATGAGGGAATGACTTCCATGGTACTAGAGGGAGCTGTAGAGGACAAAAACTATAGAGGAAGACAGAGATTGGAATACGTCAAGCAAATAGTTGAGGACGTAGGTTGCAAGTGCTACTCTGAGATGAAGAGGTTAGCACAGGAAAGTAATTCGTGGCGGGCCGCATCAAACCAGTCAGTAGACTGATGACCAAAAAAAATGTGACCCACTGTTATTCGTACCCTCAGCTAATGACCGATGGTACCAGATCTTTTTCACGCTGTCTCGCGGTACTGGATAATCGCGCATCCTTTTTTTTTTCTTCTTCTTCTTTTGAGTCATCAGTCTTCTGACTAGTTTGCTGCGGCCTGCCATGAATTCCTCTCCTGTGCCAACCTCTTCATAACAGAGTAGCACTTTCCACCTACGTCCTCCCTTATTTGCTGAATGTATTCCAATCTCTCTCTTCCTGTACAGTTTTTGCACTCTACAGCTCGCTCTAGTATCTTCGAAGTCATTCCCTGACGTGTTAACAGATGTCCTATCATTCTGTCCCTTCTCCTAGTCAGTGTTTTCCACACATTCCTTTATTCTCCAATTCTGCCCAGAATGTCCTCATTCCTTACCTTATCAGTCGACCTAATTTTCAACATTCGTTTGTAGCTCCACAACTAAAATGCTTCGATTCCCTTCTCTTCTGGTTTTCTCGCAGTCCGTGTTTCACTGCCATGTTTCACTGTCTTCGCTTGTTTTTGCTCGCGTAACAACTAATATATTGATAAATGTATGAGATTAATATGTTTCTACGAAAAGAGCCCTGAAATACTTTTTAGGGATGCTGTGCTGTGACTTTCTTTGGATCATTAATTTTCAACAAAACAAAATATATTATGTTGGCATTATTCTGGATCTGGCTTTCTATTAAAGGAACTTTGTATAGTTACTGTAACTCGCTATAAAGTTCAACATATCTTCCTTACTTTACAGTTATTGAAAAGGTTACTGAAAATTATTTCGTTATCAATACTGTTGTTACAGTACGCAATATTTGCTCAACATCAAAATTTTGCAGTCGATTTTTGTTAACAGTAAAACACCAATAAGTACCACGACTAACACGAGAACATGAGACTATTATCAGAGAAAGAGAAGTTTTCACTATAATGTTTGACAGACCAGAACTACGCACAGCAAGATTTCTTTTATGTCGTGAAGGTAAATTATCTTTTTGCACTGTTAATAATATATCATCTGCAGCCCGCGTCCATCTGTAAAACACATCATAAAACCTGCTGCTCTGCCCTGAAATCCCGAAAGCTGAAAGAAATAATTTTAGTTCACTATTGCCTGTCCGCTTCTTTTCGGTATGATTGGTTTCATTTAATGCAGTTTGAATGCGCTGCGGCAGCGGCTCGTTCGTTCGTAGCGCAGCTCTGCACCTCGAATAATATTTAAATAGCTGAAAAGGTCTTAAAAGGATGGGATAAAATACCGGGCAAGCTTATTACAAATCATAATGCAAGTTTTCACTAAGTAACTCTATTCAAAACATTTAGACAGATTAAATTATTACACACCTTTAAAAATGAATTCCTAATGGCGTCCTTCTCTCAATCTTGACAAAAGAATGCTACACAAGCATACAATATAGCGTCACAGGCTCTTCCTACCCACGTAACTTCAATAAGACGACAGAGAAATTAATGCTCGGTCACAACTATTTATACTCGTTGTGATAATGTTTGACATTTAATAAGTATCGTCTGTGGCGGTTTCAGTAGTCACCGACACAGATATTATCTTTAAAAAATCGGTACATAATTCTATATAAATATAAAACATGACACATAACGGTGTCTCTTTATTACATAAAGATCACACAATCATTGTCCATGCAGAAAAAAAATTACAATTATCCAGTTCAGTTATATTTTTCTTTTTTACTACATATAATACGTGTTTTGCCAAGAGGCGTTACACATATATCGCTGTGCTCCAAACGTACATTCTCAGAAATTAGTTCTTCAAATTAAGGCCTATGTTTGTGTCTAGTAGATTTCATTTTGCCAGAAATGCCTTTTCTTCCAGTGCTTGTCTCCTTTTGATGTCCACCTTATTCCATCCGTCATTGGTTGTTTTGCTGCCTGCGTAGCAGGATTCCTTAACTTCATCTACTCCGTTACCATCAATGTTGATGTTAAGTTCCTCGCTATACAGATTTCTGCTACTCCTCAGCACTTTCGTCTTCCTTCGATTTACTCTCAATCCATATTCTGTACACATTAGATTGTTCATTCCATTCAGGAGATCATGTAATTCATCTTGACTTTCACTCGGGATAGCAACGTCATCAGCAAATTCTATCAATGATATCCTTTCGCATTGAATTTCGATTTCACTCCTAAAAGTTTCTTTTATTTTCCTTATTTTCTCTTCAACATACAGATTAACAATAGGGACGAAAGACTACTTCCGTGTCTTACACACTTTTTAATCCGAGCACTTCGTTCTTGGTCATCAATCTTATTATCCACACATGGTTCTTGTACATATTCTATATTATCCGTATCTCCCTTTAATTTACCCCTATTTTACTCGAATTTCGAACATCTTGCTCTATTATACATTGCTGAACGCTTTTCCCGGTCGACAAATCTGATGAACGTGTCTTGACTTTTCTTTAATCTTGCTTCCATTATTGGCCCTAACGTCAGAATACCTTCTCTGGTCCCGTTATTTTTCTTAAAGCCAAAGTGATCGTCATCTAATAAATCCTCAATTTTCTTTTCTATTCTTCAATATTTTATTCTTGTCAGTAACTTGGATGCATGAGCTGTTGCTGATTGTGCGATAATACTCGCACTTGTGAACTCTTGCAGTCTTCGGAATTGTGTGGATGATATTTTTCCGAAGGTCAGATGATATGTTGCCAGACTCATACATTCTACTCCCCCCAATGACTTGAGAAATTCTGATGGAATGTCATTTAGTCTTTGTGCCTTATTTGATCTTAAGTCTTCCAAAGTACTTTTGTATTCTGATCCTAATACTGGGCATCCCCATCTCTTCTAAATTGACCATTGTCTCTTCTTTGATTATATCAGACAAATCTTCCCCCTCATAGAGGTCTTCTGTGTATTTTTGTATCTTTCCACGTATCCGCTCTCTCTTTTTCATTTAACAGTGGAATTCTCTCTTAATGCTACTAACCTTGCGTTTTATTTCAACGAAGGTTGTTATGACTTTTCTATATGCTGAGTCAGTCCTTCCAACAATTATATCTTTTTTATCTCTTCGCATTCTTTATGCAGCCATTTCGTATTACATTCCCTGCACTTCTATTTAATTCATTCCTCAGCGACTTGTATTTTTGTATCCCTGAGCTTCCCTGAACATTTTTGTACTTCTTTCTTTCATCGATCAACTGAAGTATTTCTTCTGTTGTCCATCGTTCCTTCGCAGTTACCTTCTTTATCCCTTTGTTTTTCTTTTCAGTTTCTGCGATTTCCCTTACATTATATTTCAACTGCACTGCCTACTGAACTATCCTTATTGCTATATCTATAGACTTAGAGAATTTCGAGCGCATCTCGTCATTCGTTAGTACTTCCATATCCCACATCTTGTTCATTGATTCTTCGTGAATAATCTCTTAAACTTCAGCCTACTCCTCATCACCATTGCATTGTGATCTGGCTCTATATCTGGTCCTGGGTACACCTCCCTATCCATTATGTCATTTAAAAAATGTCTGTCTGACCATGATGTAATCTGAAATATTCCAGTATTACCAAGCCTTTTCCAAGTATACCTGCTCCTCTTGTGATTCTCATTCCTTGGACCAAGCCCATATTCTTTTGTAACCTTTTCTTTAGTCTCTCCCTACAACTGCATTCCAGTGCCCCGCATGGCTATTACATTTTTATCTCCCTTCATGTACTGTATTACCCTCCCAATACCTTAATATAGTTTCCCCATCACTTCGTCTTCAGCTTGCGACATGGGCATGTATACGAAAACCTATCATAGAACTATTCACAGTAACACGCTCCCTTCCATACCTTCCTATTCAATACGATTCGGACTCCCGTTATACCATTTTCTGCTGCTGTTGGTATTACCCTACACTCATATGACCATAACTCCTTCTGTCCTTTGCATTTCACTTCACTGACCCCTACTATATCTAGATTGAGCGTTTAAATTTTCCTTTTCCGATTTTTTAGCTTCCCTACCACACTGAAGCTTCTGACGCTCCACGCCCCTACTCATGGAACGTCATCCTTTTGTTGTTTATCGAATCTTTTTCTCATGATCACCTCCATCTTGGCAGTCTCCTCCGAACGATCCGAATGGGGGCTGTTCCGGAATCTTTTTCCAATGGGGAGATCAGTTAGAGGCCACATGTCCTTTGGATACGCGTTGTATGTCTTTAGTACAGCTGTTTCCATTGCCTTATGCATACTCACCCCATTGATCATTGCTGATTCTTACGCCCTTAGGGGCAGTTTCCCACCTTCCCACCCAAGGACAAGATTATCCCCTGAACGTCTGACCGCTCCTCCTCCCCCTTTGACAAGGCGGTTGCCAGAATCATGGTGACTTTTTACGCAGTAAGCTTTCGGCCGCCAATACCGATTATTAATAAAAAAAAATAAATCAGTGACGTGTTTCGAACCCGAGACCGAGGACGATTTGGTTACTAAACAAAAACCCTATCCTTAGATATCTTGTAGCAATATGTGACCTGACTGACGGCATCAGAAACACGCTCGACGCTTGGATGCAAAGTGTTTTCTTTTATGATCAGATGATATGTTTTCAACAGAAAGGACCTCAAATTTGCATTCTCGAGAGTCGTGGGTTTCGTCATCAAACCAAATGTTCGCTATGCCTGCGGGTACTTCATCCAGCTTAGCAAAGACATCTGGGATCTCAGCGTACAGTATCGGAGTTCAGCCTTCTCTAGTAAATTAACTGTTAACCACGAAAGTCTATAATCTCATCACTTTTTTCTGTTGACAGCTTATCGATGTTTTGTATTATTGGTAAAAGTGGGTTAGGTTTTTTCCTAAACTGTTTCCATCCCATATCCCCACAAGACCTCTCTATGTGGTTTCAAACCCATCACCATGGGTAGCTGGGTCTGGAGCACAACCACCCACTTTATCCTGACTGGTGGTATCTTGCAAATTCGGTAAACTGGTACCAATCTGCAGCTGAGTGGTTTTATCGTGAAGTTCTTCAATAATAGGATGTCATAATCACCATCCTTGAATCCTGAATACAGAGTTAATAGGGTTGTAAAGATTTGTGAATGCAAAGGTGTTGTCCCTTGTAATAGTTCAATATCTTCCTGCACCCCAGACAGTGCACTACTGCATTTAGAGCAAGTGGCACCTTCCTCATCAATATTTTCAGCTGTAATACAGAGTTGGTGGTCTATAGAACCATGCAGGTAGTGACTTAGTTACGTTGCCTTCTATGGATTGATAACGTATTGGTAGCTCGTACTGGAGTTGGTTTTTAGTCAGGTACGATATCCCTAGTATACGTAGCTATTGCCAATCCCACCCGAAACCAACAAAACGAAGTACACTTTGTCGACACGAAACAACTTTCTGTCTAACAATTATTTTTATTTATATCAACAAGATGTATCAGCAGCATGCTCTGCTGCCAACAAAAACGCAGAGAACGCGGATATGGTAGTGATAAAGTGCTAAACATTTCACATTTTTATTTTGCTTCAGCGGCATGAATAAACACAAAAAAACAACATACAGCTACGTTCCAGAAAACTGCATTACGCTAATAAACACACAGATTTAATTAGTATTTCTAAATTATAGACTTGGAATATTCCACAAAAACTTTCGTTTAACTTTTTCTTGGCGGATCTCAATTTTTAACCATCATAAACATTAAAATCCTTGCCTCGGCAGCATTCAAAAGCATATTAACATTTTTTGCCTTCTTGCAAAACAGGTATTATAATAACTAACATTTGAATGATGCCATAAACATTTAAGGAAAATTTTAAGATTCTGAAAACATTTGACTCGCACAAGTATCTAAATGCTGTAAGAAAATGCAAGTTAGCATAGTTCACAAGTTTTAAAACAGCAAATCACGAAAGCACTAAAAACAAATGCATTTGACTTATTAATTCAAAACAGAATTCAAAGGAAGCTGAAAATAAAGGGATTAGCCCATATGTGTTTACCGGCTTGAGCCCAGCCAATGAATCACGCAGCTGGTTCATTCAGCTCAGACTCTAAAACACCTTCAGGGTACTCACAACAATTACATAACAGAAATAAACTACAGGTTGCCACTCTAACTGACCTTCACATAGCAAAATTAGAGCAACACAGACTGTGCCCACTTAACCAATAAGTGTCCTAGAGTTAACACACAACTGAAGATAGAAATGTTCTATAATACCTTTAACCTGCGCATTAGAATGAAACACACACACAATTTAAAATAATCAATATTTACGCTGAAATTAGCAGTGCAAAAACAGACATAATGTCTGCAGGGGTACCGCAATCACTTTTTATACACTGTTACTTATAATCCGTCTTGATTGCAAAAATGTTTATTCACATGACCGGTTTCGGTTCCTCTAGATCCATCTTCAGATCTGCAATTTTGGTTACAGGAGTAACCCGTCCACACTCAGCAACTTTCACATGCTGCGTCACATTCACATTGTGACGCAGCATGGTTACTCCTGTAACCGAAATAGCAGATCTGAAGATGGTTCTAGAGAAACCGAAACCGGTCATGTGAATAAATATTTTTGCAATCAAGATGGATTATATGTAACAGTGAAATTAGCAGTAACGGAACTAAAACTGGACAATATGTATTACTTTTTGCAATTGTCTCAGTGGATGCTGATCCACACTGAGAACATTGCTCAGACTAACAGAGACTGGCGAACGTTACACAGAGCAATATGCAAGAATCCGAAGACAGATTTCAGTGACAAGGGCTCAGTAAAGGAAACAGGCGTTTTCTGAAACCTTACTCAATACGTATTAACCATATGGAAGACAAGACGCTCAACGCTTTTTCCATGCCGGACCTTGGTGGAACGTAGAATGCTAGCAGAAACACATCCACTAACCAAGGCAGCAGAAATGGGAACTGTGCCGATTTAGAAGACCCAACCAGCGATCACAACGCAGAAGAAAGCAGTGATTCTCCAAATTGCGTAGGCACTCTCTTCAAGGCAAACGATCTTCAACCACAACACAGTGAGGACGCCTCCGTTCTCCGTAGGCGTCCCATATTAGCAGTCCTAACAGCCAGCCAGAAAAGCCTTCAAAAAAGCCGTGTGTACGATTAAATTCGTTCAGATAGTTACACGGCTTCGTCCTCGTGGTATGTCAGGGACACTAACGCCAAGGAACAAAGACCAGAGAAGTTAAACGAGAGGCCGGAACCTCTATGAATACACGTCCCGCTCAGTATGCTTGTGCTACCAGTATATGCTATGAAATATTAATGTTGATCGCATACACAATTTTTACATCTACATCTACTGTCAATTATTATGAATTACATCGTTGCTATAAATTTCGTACTTGTTTGTCGAAAAATCACTTTATTACTTGGCTACCATTCTAAACTTGCGCAGAACGTGGGAAAAATGAACACCTAAATCTTTTTGTGCAAGCTCTGATTTTCTTAGCACTATGGTCATTTCTTCCAGTGTATGTGGGAATCAACGCAATATTTTGACATTCAGAAGAGTGAGTTGGAGATTAAAGTTTCATGATAAGTTGTCGCCGCCACATTAGATGCCATCCAGATTCGCTTATCCTATCGCTGACACACTCTCCCATATTTCGCTATGACACAAAACAAACGTCACTTCTTTGAACATTTCTGATATCCTCCATGAATACGGCATTGTAACAATTTCAAACCGCACAGCAGTATTTGAGAAGAGCGTGGGCAGATATAATGTAAGTAGTCTCTACAACCGATTTCTTACATCGTCTAAGTGTTCTGGCAATAAAAAGCAACTTTTTAGTACACCATCCGCACAAAACTTTCTGTCTGAAGGTTTTCATTTATTCTCACTTCATCTCAGTCGTTAGCACGAATTTATTAGCTTTCGGTACGAAATATTTATTTTTCCATTTTTTAGGTAATGATAACCTGTGTGGTTCATCTGAAATGATACAATCCAGTTTTCTTCGTTTTCTGTGACCTGGGAGGCATGAGTTTGCTGGTAGTATTTTGTAGGATTTTTTGATAACAGATATAACATCTACATCTACATCTACATGATTACTCTGCAATTCACATTTAAGTGCTTGGCAGAGGGTTCATCGAACCACAATCATACTATCTCTCTACCATTCCACTTCCGAACAGCGCGTGGGAAAAACTAACACCCAAACCTTTCTGTTCGAGCTCTGATTTCTCTTATTTTATTCTGATGATCATTCCTACCTATGTAGGTTGGGCTCAACAAAATATTTTCGCATTCGGAAGAGAAAGTTGGTGACTGAAATTTCGTAAATAGATCCCGCCGCGACGAAAAACGTCTTTGCTTTAATGACTTCCATCCCAACTCGCGTATCATATCTGCCACACTCTTTCCCCTATTACGTGATAATACAAAACGAGCTGCCTTTTTTTGCACTCTTTCGATGTCCTCCGTCAAAATGTTCAAATATGTGTGAAAGCTTATGGGACTTAATTGCTAAGGTCATCAGTCCCTAAGCTTACATACTACTTAACCTAAATTATCCTAAGGACAAACACACACACCCACGCCCAAGGGAGGACTCGAACCTCCGCCGGGACCAGCCGCACAGTCCATGACTGCAGCGCCTTAGACCGCTCGGCTAATCGTGCGCGGCTGTCCTCCGTCAATCCCACCTGGTAAGGATCCCTCACCGCGCAGCAATATTGTAGCAGAGGACGAAGGAGTGTAGTGTAAGCTGTCTCTTTAGTGGACTTGTTGCATCTTCTAAGTGTCCTGCCAATGAAACGCAACCTTTGGCGCGCCTTCCCCACAATATTATCTATGTGGTCTTTCCAACCGAAATTGTTCGTAATTTTAACACCCAGGTACTTAGTTGAATTGACAGCCTTGAGAATTGTACTATATATCGAGTAATCGAATTCCAACGGATTTCTTTTGGAACTCATGTGGATCACCTCACACTTTTCGTTATTTAGAGTCAACTGCCACCTGCCACACCATACTGCAATCTTTTCTAAATCGCTTTGCAACTGATACTGGTCTTCGGATGACCTTACTAGACGGTAAATTAAAGCATCATCTGCGAACAACCTAAGAGAACTGCTCAGATTGTCACCCAGGTCATTTATATAGATCAGGGGTCCCAGGACGCTTCCCTGGGGAACACCTTATATCACTTCAGTTTTATTCGATGATTTGCCGTCTATTACTACGAACTGCGACCTTCCTGACAGGAAATCACGAATCCAGTCGCACAACTGAGACGATACCCCATAGGCCCGCAGCTTGATTAGAAGTCGCTTGTGAGGAACGGTGTCAAAAGCTTTCCGGAAATCTAGAAATACGGAATCAATTTGAGATTCCCTGTCGATAGCGGCCGTTACTTCGTCCGAATAAAGAGCTAGCTAGCTACGTTGCACAAGAACGATGTTTTCTGAAAACATGCTGATTACGTATCAATAGATCGTTACCTTCGAGGTGATTCATAATGTTTGAATGCAGTATATGCTCCAAAACCCTACTGCAAACCGACGTCAATGATATAGGTCTGCAGTTCGAAGGATTACTCCTACTACCCTTCTTAAACACTGGTGCGACCTGCGCAGTTTTCCCATCTGTAGGTACAAATCTATCGGTGAGCGAGCGGTTGTATATGATTGCTAAGTAGGGAGCTATTGTATCAGCGTAATCTGAAACGAACCTAATCGGTATACAATCTGGACCTGAAGACTTGCCCGTATCAAGCGATTTGAGTTGCTTCGCAACCCCTAAGGTATCTACTTCTAAGAAACTCATGCTAGCAGCTGTTCGTGTTTCAAATTCTGGAATATTCCATTCATCTTCCCTGGTGAAGGAATTTCGGAAAACTGCGTTCAATAACTCCGCTTTAGCGGCACAGTCGTCGGTAACAGTACCATCGTTACTGCGCAGCAAAGGTATTGCGTCTTGCCGCTTGTGTACGACCAGAATTTCTTCGGATTTTCTACCAAATTTCGAGACAATGTTTCGTTGTGGGACCTATTTAGGCATCTCGCATTGAAGTCCGTGCCAAATTTCGCGTGTCTGGCTAAAATTTACAATCTTCGGGATTTCGCGTTCTTCTGAACTTCGCATGCTCTTTCCGTTGCCTCTGCATCAGCGTTCGGACCTGTTTTGTGTACCATGGGGGATCAGTTCCATCTTTTACCAATTTATGAGGTATGAATCTCTCAATTGCTGTTGCTACTATATCTTTGAATTTGAGCCACATCTCGTCTACATTTGCATTGTCAGTTCGGAAGGAATGGAGATTGTCTCTTAGGAAGGCTTCTAGTGACACTTTATCCGCTTTTTTAAATAAAATTATTTTGCGTTTGTTTCTGGTGGATTTGGAGGAAACGGTATTGAGTCTAGCTACAACGACCATGTGATCACTAATCCCCGTATCAGTCATGATACTTTCCATTAGCTCTGGATTGTTTGTGGCTGAGAGGTCAAGTGTGTTTTCGCAACCATTTACAATTCGCGTGGGTTCGTGGACGAACTGCTCGAAATAATTTTCGGAGAAAGCATTTAGGACAATCTCTGAAGATGTTTTCTGCCCACCACCGGTTTTGAACAAGTATTTTAGCCAAGATATCGAGGGAAGGTTGAAGTCACCACCAACTATAACCGTATGAGTGGGGTATTTATTTGTTACGAGACTCAAATCTTTTCTGAACTGTTCAGCAATTATATCATCGGAGTCTGGGGGTCGGTAGAAGGGGCCAATTATTAACTTAGTTCGGCTGTTAAGCATAACCTCCACCCATACCAATTCGCACAGAGTGTCTACTTCGACTTCACTACAAGATAAACCACTACTGACAGACACACACTCCACCACCAATTCAGCTTAATCTATCTTTCCTGTACACCGTCTGACTTCGTAAAAATTTCTGCAGAACTTTAGCCAGCTTTCTGTACCTATAACGATTTCAGCTTCTGGGCTTTCTATTAGCGCTTGAAGTTCAGGGACTTTCCCAGCACAACTACAACAATTTACAACTACAATTCCGACTGTTCCTTGATCCAAGCACGTCCTGTATTTGCCATGCACCCTTTGGGATTGCAACCCACCCCGTACTTTCCCGAGGCCTTCTAACCTAAAAAACCGCCCAGTCCACGCCACACAGCCTCCGCTGCCCGTGTAGCCGCCAGCTGAGTGTAGTGAACTCCTGACCTATTCAGCGGAACCTGAAACCCCACCACCCTATGGCGCAAGTCAAGGAATCTGCAGCCAACACGGTCGCAAAACCGTCTGAGCCTCTGATTGAATCCCTCCACCCGGCTCTGCCCCAAAGGTCCGCAGTCGGTTCTGTCAAAGATGCTGCAGATGGTGAGCTCTGCCTTCATCTCGTGAGCAAGACCGGCAGCCTTCACCAAACCAGATAGCCGCTGGAATCCAGAGAGAATTTCCTCAGATCCAAAGCGACACACGTCATTAGTGCCGACATGTGCCACCACCGGCAGCTGGCTGCACCCTGTGCTCTTCATGGCATCTGGAAGGACCTTTCCCACATCAGGAATGACTCCACCCGGAATGCACACGGAGTGCACACTGGATTTCTTCCCCTCCTTAGCCGCCACATCCCTAAGGGGCCCCATTACGCGCCTAACATTGGAGCTACCAACTACCAATAAGCCCACCCTCTGCGATTGCCCGGACCTTGAAGGCTGAGAATCATCCTCTGAAACAGGGCAGGCAGCAGCATCTGGCTCAGCCAGAGACAGTACCTGAAACCTGTTTGTCAGACGCACCGGGGAGGCTTTCTGATCAACCTCCGGGGACGTCTTTCGCTGCCTGCCACGCCTTGGAACGACCTCCCAATCAACCACAGGCGAGGACTCAGCCCCACTGCGAGCAGCAAAAGGGACAACCACAGCGGCAGACCGATCTGGAGACAGACGGGACGAGGTTGACATCCCCGTGATACGCAAGTCCGGCTCCCCACAGTGGTGCCCATTGGCAACAGCCTCAAGCTGCGCGACCGAAGTCAGCTGCGAGCGAAGGGATGCCAACTCAGCCCTCATCCGAACACAGCAATAACAGTACCTGTCCATTCTAATCGATGTTGAATAACAGTTACTGAAACACGAGTCCGTTCCTAGATAACACAAGGGAAACACGCAAAGAATGTATCAACTAACCTGTACAAATGCCTAACGACTGCTCTACAATCTGTCTGACTTTACGATTACAGTAACTAAAACTCGAAATTACACCTGCTATACGAAACTCACACGCAATTTAAGTAAGAATCTACGAAGTAAACACAGAAAAGAAGCTATATACGTATCTTACTGCGCTGTCGATGTGCATCAACTGGGAGCTCAGGCCACACTGGTCTCTGAGAGCCTACTGTGTAGACTGGACATTTTTTTTTCCCATTGGGAGGACTGCTTGATCAGCCAGCAGCCGCAGGCGAAGACAGAGCAGCAACAACGAAGTAACCGATTTTGTGACATTTTACGAGTTCTCATCCAGGAGCGAGTTACGTAGTTTCATCTGCGTGCTTTGGTATGCTCTTTTTTAATTTCTATAAATTAATTTAATATTTGTTAGACACAGCTCTCGCGTTTTTGTTTGTGTCGAAATGTAAACCGATTTTGTGAGCTTTTACAAGTTTCTAACCAGGAGAAAATTATTTAGTTTCGCCTGTGTGCTTTGGTAGTTTAGTTTTTGAATCTATCCATGTAAATCTAATTTATCTGCGTCAGTATACATAATCCGCAAGCCGCTATGCAGTAAATGGCGAAGGGTACGTTGAATTATTGCTAGTCATTTTGTTTCCATGCAAAATTTCCTTTCCAGAAGCTGCAGAGCAACAAACATACAAGACATTTCTCAACAGTGTTTCGCGAAAAGAGTGTTCTTTACTCCACGCATTCATATTTGAATTCACCGGTCATTTCCGTGATACATATTGTGCTAAGCTGTCGGTAATAAATCTAGCAGCATGCCTCTGAATTCCAATGTTTACTTCCTTTAATCCGACCTGGTGGCGATCCGAAACTAACTGAAGGAAGGGTCAGCAAGTGTTCTGCACGCGGTATCCTTTGTAGGTGAGCTACAGTTTCATAGAATTCTCTCAGTAGACTGTAGTCAATCACTTAGAACTTACCTTAAGCGCTTGTTCCATTTCCTGTCGCGATTCAACGCTGCGCCTAGGTATTTAATCGAGATTAATGCGTCACGCACCACAGTACTGAGACTTCATACGAACTTTACCAGATTGTTTTGCCGTTTTTCCTCATTTTGTTTACCTTACGCTTTTTCCCATAATAGCGTAGATTGTGGTTACTTGTCTGTAAGATGTGTTCTTTATCAACGATCGGGAGATTGTTTTAAATCTATCGTGTTATGCGAGATGATGAAATTTTTTCGATATATACCCGTTTTACACTGCCTGATCAAAAGTGTCCGGAGACCCACGTATTGGGTGACATTAATATGGGACGTTTCCACTACTCGCCTTAAAGATGGTTCGAAATTTGCCGAGGACACTTTCAACGAGGAGTCGGAATGTCTGTGGAGGAACAGCAGCTCATTCATTCTCAAGGCCAGTACCAGAGATGGAAGTGATTTTGAATGCTGAGTTCCAGAGCGAAGTCGACGTTCTCGCCCAAAAGCTGTTCCTTTGGGTTCAGATCGGCATTCTAGCCAGGCCAGTCCGTTCAAGAAAGTTCTTTATACAAATCCTTGTTTTACAGATTTTGCTTTATGACGGTGTGCATTGTCACGATGGTACAATCAGTCATCGTCTGTGAAATGTTCTTCCGCAGTAATCCAGAACACAATGCTGGAAAATGTGTTCCTATCCTTTAGCATTTATGTTGCTAAGCATAATAACGTAACCATGAATAAGGCCGTGTCCTACGTGAGCGACAGAAGCGACTGACAGAGAGCGACTTCTGAATACGAGACTCTCTAGCAACAAGCAGCAGCATTGGGCGAAAAGCTCGGGTGTCCTGCGTGCAAGCGACCCTGTCGCGATACAAGATGGCTGCTTAGATTCAACCAGCTGTTTGTATAAAACGGCGCCCCTTAACTGTAGAATACGGTAGCTGGAGAGTGAGGCTACAAAATTATGTTTACTTAAGAAAATAAAGCGGAAAAGTAATGCTGTGCTTGAAATTTACATAGGGAGGAATCTCCATGGAGAATTTCATAAATATCATCGACTATAAAGATCACCAAACAAATTCTTCGAACACATGTGAATGAGCAGAGGAGCATTGGGCTGTCTCATCAATAAATTAAATACGAATGTTTTTTACATGATCAAGAACTTTTCACAGCCAATAAATGCAGAAGAATGACTGACTACATGACTAATTATTCTAAATACCCACAATTCGGGTTTCATGTTTAATCTTAACTGACTCAGTTACAGTTCTATGTACTGAGTTTTATACTGTTTACACTGCATCACTAAGTATATTTTTAAGGTCTTGCCAAAGAACTTGATCTTTAAGTGTTAACATCTATCCCAGTATATCACACACATTAAATTCCTAATAAATTACAATGAACCATGAAATTTTACAGATATTTGATGTTGCGAAGATAATTCATCAGCAGTTAGTGTTAAGGCCAAGCATTTAAATTAATCTAAATACTCTGTAAAAGTAAAGCATTCAAAATGTTTGAAAAGAAAATCAAACGTTATGTGTAATGATTTGTCTAAAAGTATGAAATGAGAAGTATTAGGGAATCGTTTCGTGCACCTCATTTTCTGTTCATGATTTCGAGCATCATTCAAAGGTATGTAGAACGTTTCTCTGAGCTACTTACTTTTTTTACAGAAATCATTTCATGAAATATTTGACTGATTTCTTTCATTTCTTATTTTCAAGTGTTGTTCAGAAAGCATGAGCTTACTGACTCTTAGTTTGCCTTCCTAACGTACTTGATTCAAAGGAAGTCTTTTTGACATTTAAATCCCGCACCATTGTATCTTTTTATATGCAAAATAGCTAGGCCTTTAACAGATGAAAATTTTGAGACTTCATTTACATTGCTTGGCAGCAGCTTTTCGTGAAATATTTCAATTTTTCCTCAACTTATTAATTAAGTTTTCGTTAGTTACCCTGATTACTTACAAGCTGTTAAATGTTTTCATGCAAAACTAGACCTCACGTTGGTCACTTTGATACCCCTTTTACCGTTTTCTCTCGCTTTGTTTCGCTATGAAAATTCGGACAAAACTTCATGGTCTAATTTATAGGAAGTCTTGTTTTGCTCTGCTCATGCGTTTACCAAAATGTATCGACTGTTAATCATAGGATAAAATAGTCCTTTCTGCGTGCTGTCATTTACAAAAATTGTCCTTTCGATACCTTGTACCGTTTATGAGATACGACGATTTTTGGACCACTTGATTCCCTAAGCGCAGGAAAGCAACCAATATCTCAAGAATGAAAAGAGATATCATTCCGGTCTCAACTTTAAATACAATTTAGATGTATTAGTTACATTCTAAAAAATTTCGTGCAGCCATGTACTCAGTTTTATGCAGCACAGTAACTATGACGAATAACGAAAATAAATCCAGAGCTTTATCGTTTAAAGATGTCAAGATATAAGATGCGGAAGAATTAAATTTTTGCACCAAATAGTTTTCTTAAAATCGGATGAGAAGTATTTCATTGCTGCCTTCGCGTCCGCTCCACTGCTTTGTCGAGAAGACACTTGGCTGTCGCTGTGTGTCGCGCATGCTGCAGCGAAAAGATTCAAACACGTTTGAATTCAAACGTCGCGAGTTGCAGCAGGAGACAGGCAGCGACACAGATGTCGTTCATGTACGACACTTACGTAGCTATACCTGCGGTTGTCTTTTATCACTTGAAGCTGTCGCGCGCTGTCGGTTGCTTATGTCGCTTACGTACAACGCGACCTAACACCTTCCACACTGAAGATTACTCAGTATTGTAGAACACTCAGTATAACGTCGTTTATTGACATTGAACTACACTTCTCGAACAATCACTATATACACACAAAGAAAACAAATAACTTGTAGACGACTATTCATCAAGAGCATCGGTGAGGTCCGTCAGAGCTGTTCCTAGCTCGGCGAGGGACTGGCTGTACTGCTGCTGCGCTGGCCTTATAAAGCCGGCGGAGGTCGGCGGAGTACTCCAAATTTCACTGTGTCTGTGACGCTACCTCTTCATAAAAAGGTTCGCATTAGTCTCTAGCAAGTTCTGTTTATTTTGAAGAATTGTTTTCCTGTTGCTTGCGCCTGCAAGTGCTTTTGTATATTATATGGCAGGGACCGTCTGTGGCAGATGTAACACATACCGTAATACCGCATCCGAAGTAGTTCGCTGTTGTCATTACACATGATGGAAAGTAACGTCTCCAGGTATTAGTCAAACCCAAACCCTTTCATCTGATTGCCACACGCTATAGAATGATCATAAATCCTAACAACTCGTTGTCGGTAGTTCGTAGTACAGTGGCGTAACATCTCAAGCGTCGCTTAACATTGGCCACAGAAATGTGTGGCTTGTGAGGAGCTGTTCGACTGTCGCACCCTATTCTTTTTTAACTCACTGCTCACAGTCGTTGCGCAAGCTGGACTGCTTTTAGCTGCTGTTTTGGTCCTGACGAGTTGTTCTTTCTGCTAATTTCGTGTGATTTTTTTTTATTACAGCCCTCTGCAATGCTCCCTGTCCGTCAGTATACGAGGTCCATGTAGTCTTGGTTTAGCTGAGGTTGTTCCTTAGTGTTTCTACTTCAGTTTCACAGGCAGTAGTCGGTTTCGGCAGCTTTACAAACGATAAAATGTTCGTGATGGATGGAGTTCTGAGATGACACACAGACCCACGTTTGAAGCTACGGAGCTCTCCGAACCGACCCATTCTGGAGTTACCGTTTATTTACAGTGGCGGGTCCGACTGTCGTGACATCCAGTAGTCAACTCCACATTACATAGGGGTGCCCGAAAACCTTTGATCAGGCAATGTATGTAATGCAGAGACAAATGAAGCTGCTAGAGTGAACAACTCAGTCCTACGCCACAACAGCCTTAAACTCTGCAGCCGAGGGAGACTTAAAAAATATTGCAGCCCTGCAGCGAGAGTCGCGATATCCGCGAGAGCGAACATTAAACAATGGCACTCTAGAGTCAGCCCCTCCAGGGACGAATTTCTTATTCGAGTCGCGGCGCGTTACGGCGCCTAATGTAAAATAATGCGGCCGTCGTAATTCGGAGCGGGAGTGTCTTTACGAGCCGCGCGCCCGCGTCTGCCGACATCGGCGTGGGACGCGCGCCGCTCCTATTAACGGCTGCCGCCGCCACCTGCCCGCGCCTGCGCACATAAAATAGCGACGCACAACCGTAAAAACGGACCGCGGGCCGGCGATTTTACTGCGCGCTGCGCCGCCACGGGCAGGACGCGGCTCAGCTGCTGACGTCGACTTCCGAAAGTCACCGAGTCGGCCGGGGCCGTCTCTCACCGGAAGATCATTCGGCCTCGTTCTCTGGCTCCTCCAGGTCTCAGACATTTCAAACATCCATTTTTGTGAGAGGGTTGGAGGGGGGGGGGGGGGGAGGAGGAGTAGATGTGGAGTCGTGAGGTGATGTTTGATGAGGTTCTCTTCGGTTTCTTCTGCAGTGCCCATCTCGCTTTTCAAGCGGCATAAAGAAATCGACACTGAAAGTTTCTCAAACCTGTTGTACACCCTACGAAAGAGCCGGCTGTCTTGCAGCGCCATTAGCGCGACAGGCTGAACCTACACCTGGATGGTCAATATCAATGCGCAACACTACTAGAGGCCCAATAAGAATGAATGTGACGTTGCACACCAAAAACTTTTGGAATATATTGTGCCATCTGAAATACGGTGCTGTGTATGGGCAGTTTTGACACTAACAGTGGCAGTGTTTTGCATGATACGTTCTCTAGGTAGATATAGTTGTGCTGAGGATGAGTTCAATACAAGAAAAAAGAACGCTGTTATCAACGTGCATTGGGATGTATAACTGGGTGTTACTCAGAATATTAATGGAGAGCTACCCTGCAGCCACGAAGGAAAGCACACTGTCGTCAGGCCACAAGTGGCCCGTCGGGACCATCCGACCGCCGTGTCATCCTCAGTGGAGGATGCGGATAGGAGGGGCGAGTGGTCAGCACACCGCTCTCCCGGTCGTTATGATGGTTTTATTTGACCGGAGCCGCTACTTTTCGGTCGAGTACCACCTCAGTTTGCATCACGAGGCTGAGTGCTCCCCGAAAAAATGGCAACAGCGCATGGCGGCTGGATGGTCACCTATCCAAGTGCCAGCCACGCCCGACAGCGCTTAACTTTGGTGATCTCACGGGAACCGGAGTATCCACTGCGGCAAGGCCGTTGCACGAAGGAAAACGTATTCAAAAAAATGTAATCAATACCAAGTTATAAACAAAAGTATGTATACATGCGTGTGTGTGTGTGTGTGTGTGTGTGTGTGTGTGTGTGTGTGTGTACATTACTTAGCCGATTACAGTGCTTCAGGATACTTATTGTTGCATGATTATGTTTCCAAACTGAAACTGTGAAGGCATCGCCGGCCTGGGTGGCCGAGCGGTTCTAGGCGCTACAGTCTGGAACCTCGCAACCGCTACGGTCGCAGGTTAGAATCCTGTCTCGGGCATGGATGTGTGTGATCTCCTTAGGTTAGTTGCGTTTAAGTAGTTCTAAGTTACAGGGGACTGATGACCTCAGAGGGCAAGTTCCATAGTGCTCAGAGCCATTTGAACCATATGAAGGTATCGTATTATAATATATAACACTGACTTGGCGGAATTCCGTCATTGTAGTATTTTGTTTCTGACCATGGGTATATGGAATTTATCCAAACGGGCGTATTTTTTTTTTTTTTTTTGGGGGGGGGGGGGGGGTGAGGGTCGGTGGAAGAGGGGAGCAACATTTAAAAAATTCTTTCACTTTCGAGACGTGTCCTGCCACTAGAGAAAAATTTTATAGGCGACACAAGAAAGTAATTACATCCCAGATAATTATTGGATATCCACTCAATATTTCTTACACGTAGATTGCTTTGATACTTAAAATCAAAAAGCAAACATAAAGCCAGGCTACTGTCACTGCGATCAAGCTTGTACTGCTACATTTGGCTAAACGAGAGGATTAGCAGAAAATAACTTCCAGAAAAGTATCAGAATTTTTTATTTATTGTTTTTCTGTGCTACTTCAATTCTCTCAACCAGATATCCTAAGTGATCATTTACCCTCTTGAACCAATTTTTCATCTATATTTTTTCTGATTGCATCGTCCAACTTCTCGAACCACAATAATGTTGTACAACATTGTTGGCTTTATTATAGAGTCGTGTAGGGACAACGGCCGTTACTGTGCATTGTTATTGACCGTCTAGAGGGCGCTTAAGTTGGCAGACTTCCTTTGAAAGGAGCAACTGTAATTATGATAACTTGTGGAGAGATATAATCGAGGTATAATGAGGAATCCTGATGAAATAATATATTTATCGAGACATTCTTGTAATTATTGCAGACAAAGTCTGCTGTAATGGGTGTGGGAGGTATTCTCTGGTGGAGGAGGAAGGGTCATGGTGAGCCACAAGTGGTTCACTGTTTTATTTACTTTCCACAAGTTCACATTAATAACTCATGCTCTCAACTGGCAGGCACTGGATTGTCGGCGTCGGCACACCGACCTTAGCAACAGAGCGTTGCTGTGATGGTGTCTGCGGCTGCTACACTTAGCGATACTCCGGCACGTTACTACCTTACGTGGTACACTTTCCAGCTGGCGGCTGAGAAGCGCCAGGAACAGAGTGGTAATACGGCACACTGGTGCGACGGGGACTACAGGTAGTACAGAAAGGCTGCCTCAGCAATGGCAAATCAAGGGTGCGTAGACATCTGGGGTGCGAATCATGGCCCAGGGTCTGGCGCTGGAGGGTCATTTGATCCGTCTATGCCGTGACAAGTCACCTGGCAGATGGTAGAGATGACAATGGAGTGGTAGTGGCCTCCTAGCGGAAGCCAACAGTAACATTCCATTGTTACGCGTTACACCTCACCACGACTGTCTCAGAATATCATTATTTTTATTACAGTCCCGATGACTCGCCGCATCCATAACAATCTGGGCACACGGCCTGTACTTACAAGAGCCAAAGCGGGTTTGTTGTGATATGGTTGCCTCAAATGTCACGTTCGCTACCTGCCGTTGGCCCTGCTTTCAGTAACATGTTGGTGACAGACCAACAGGAGTGCGGCGCAGCCAGCCGAAGTGGCCGTGCGGTTAAAGGCGCTGCAGTCTGGTTGGCTCTGAGCACTATGGCTCTGAGCACTATGGGACTCAACTGCTGAGGTCATTAGTCCCCTAGAACTTAGAACTAGTTAAACCTAACTAACCTAAGGACATCACAAACATCCATGCCGGAGGCAGGATTCGAACCTGCGACCGTAGCGGTCTTGCGGTTCCAGACTGCAGCGCCTTTAACCGCACGGCCACTTCGGCCGGCCGCTGCAGTCTGGAACCACAAGACCGCTACGGTCGCAGGTTCGAATCCTGCCTCGGGCATGGATGTGTGTGATGTCCTTAGGTTAGTTAGGTTTAACTAGTTCTAAGTTCTAGGGGACTAATGACCTCAGCAGTTGAGTCCCATAGTGCCCAGAGCCATTTCCAACAGGAGTGCGGCGGCGCCTAGATGGGTACCGCAGCACAATGCAAGAGGCAACCTCCGTTTAACAGCTCTCTTTCGTTACAATCGCGCCGTTACAGCACATTATTCAAGGCCTAGTATATACGACATCTACGATACCAGCGTATATAGTTTACATTACAGAAGTAAGCAGCCGTGATAAAAAGATTTATTCATGTGGATATCACAAGTACTGTCCTGCTAATTTGACCACCTGTGAAAAACCTGAATAAACAACTTTTGCAGCGCGCACCGCTGCGAGACGTTTAGGAAGAGAATAAGTGAGATTCTAGAAGCTACTGACCGCGTTGTACAGTCGTTCCGTTCCAGTGTCGTGGCCGGCTGCGCTGTGTTTCTCAGTTGAGGATCCATGGTGCGAATAGCCAGATCGAGGTGGCCCACAGATACTTGATCGGATTTAAATCCGGGTAGAGTATTGGCAAGGGCAGTAAGATAACATCATCCTGGTGATCTGCGAACCAAGCATGTGCACTGCCGTCTTACACTTCGCTCTGTTTTGGTAGTCGATGCCATTGTACCGAGGAAGAATAAACTGTACCTGGCGGTGAACATGATACCCGAGGATAGATGCAAAATTATGTTGATCCATTGTGCCATCCAGAATGACTAGATCACTCAGGGACTACCGCGAAAACATTCCCCAGATCATAACGCTCCTTCCGAACATGGCTGGAGGGTGTTTGCTTTCTGTCCGATGTCGCCAGTCAGTGGACGTCCAGTGGCCGATGTACAGCAGTCAGAATGCGTGCACGAACCAGACGCCTGTACGGTTGATCATACGCATCAACGTTCGCTGAACGATAGTTGAGGAGACAGTGTTCGTAGCCACTTGGCTTATCTGGGCCGTCAGTTGCTGTTCCCCCGTCAAATCTCCACAGCCGTCATTCACACTTATCATGGATGGCCCATGGTGCAGCACTGGTGCATAGGCGGTGGTTTAGGATAGCATCATTTTTTTTTCTTTTTGCACGTTATACTTCAACCACGGTGGTGCGCGGATAAACTTTTCGTTTCAGAGATGCTTCCATCCTTGGCCCGAAAACCAGTGATTATTCCCTTTCGGACGTCACAGAGAACGCTCCGTTCACGCCTTGTGACAAGGACTGCATTGTTTATCCATATCCCCCCCCCCCACCCACCCCCCGACATGCCTTATATAAATTCGTCTGCAGGTGTATGACCTGCTAAGACTTCACTGCCATACACCCATAAATGAACGGACGAACACTTTCACCACAATTCCATAACATTCCTTTGTTACGCGTTACACCTCACCACGACTGTCTCAGAATATCATTATTTTTATTACAGTCTGTTTCCGCAGAAACTTTGCTTATTTGTGCCGACACAAGTGGATGGCCCTTTCACGTATGGTATATTCAACAGTCTCGTAAACCACTGAAACTTGATTTCTCGAAACTGCTTGAGAAACTCGTCGCACTACAGCAGAATTTGTCACAGTTAAGGATGTGCTGCAGCAGTGCGAAAGATTGGCAACATCGGTCACCCGATGTGTATATGGCTCTCTTCTCAAAGTAAAATCTACAGTTGACTCCTCCAGTTACTATATATGTAAGTTTTCTACCAATGTATGAGTAATTTGAAGGCTCTATTACCGTTATTTAAAAAATTCCAATTTCTGTCTTCCTTTACAGTTGCTTAGGAAGAGAATAAGTGAGATTCTAGAAGCTACTGACCGCGTTGTACAGTCATTCCGTTCCAGTGTCGTGGCCGGCTGTGCTGTGTTTCTCAGTTGAAGATCCATGGTGCGAATACCCGTTCACCCACACTGTCCCTTCCTATAGTCAATGTTTTCCACATATTCCTTTCATCATCGATTCTACATTCTAGATTACATCGTGTCTTCCATGTTACCGGCAACCAGCAAGAGTAAACACACACTTTCTTTAACAACTGAGTATACTGTAGTGAAATTAATAAATTGTTTCGATAAGTGATGTCTAATGATGGGTCACTTTCAAAAGGCCATGGGTAATTTTTGGTCTATGGTTGTGCCGAAATATGCTAACAGTTGATGTTTATGATCATAGAATGAAGGCTTTCACGACCGGATGACATAGCTGCTAGTAAACCATTCGGGATGTGAGGTTCTGGTCCAAGGTCCTGAAGTTTCGTCCAGCACTGCGCTGGACATCCTCAGAGGCGCTCCTCCGCTGAGTCTTGCCTACTGACCGGTTGTGTGATGTACTTTATATTGGGACTACCAAGAGGAGCGTAAATATACGGCTGAAAGAGCACAAAAGTCTCTGCCGACTAGGTAAAATAGACAAATCAGCTGTAATAGAGCATGCTCTTCAGTAAGGAAACCACGAAGTGAAGTTTGTGAAACAAAAATTTTACCTACAATTTCAAATCATCATCCATGATTATGTAGAGAAGCCCCTGAAATATATAAGCATCACGATAATTTTAATAGGAAAGAGGAGGCAATGAAAACTTAGGACATATGGACAAGAGCTCTACAGAGTCGCTAGACAGTTTTATCTTTGATAAGATGAAAATCGATAGTTTAAGTTTTATCTCTGAGAAGGATTATCTCTGCTCATCACGTGTTACCTTGACCACGGCCCCTTTCCTACAGCATTTATGTCGCTCTCGGACGTCCGACCGGTCAGTCGGCAAGACTCAGCTTAGGAGCACCTCTGAGGACGTCCAGCGCAGTCCTCGACGAAACGTCAGCAATAGAAGAGTTTCTTGGACCACGACCTCACATCCCGAAAAGTTTACCCGCAGTGAATGTTTCTGTGAGTTATACAGAGTGGAAAAATCTCCGCCATCCACATTCTGTGTCGAAGCAGGGACGTCCAACTCCTTGTTACCTACTCGTCGTTTCACCGTCCACCAACCACATTCCAGACTTGATGATGACAGTAGCTCACAGACAGCCGTTTCAGAGGTGCTCATTCCCACGCGCCAAGCAATAACAATTTTCTCTTAGTCTAAATATTTATGTCGATAAGTGCATCAATGCCTTTCCTGTTCTTATATGCTCTCCTTATTGCGTCACCTGCCCACGCCACCCAACGGCACTGAATACGGCCGTGGGCTGTGAACTTTTTGGGTCATCAGTGTTGGTGACTATATTTAATCTTCTCCGTACCCTACAGCTTCTATGTGTCTCGCCACTACAGGGGCTATCCAAATGGGTTACCACTAGTGTAATGGTAATACTAATTTCTACACTCTTCTAATCCAAAAATTAATTGTACATTAATATAGTTAAATTCTTTCAGCTGTGTCAAGAAAATCTATATCATAATATGAATTAAGTGTTTTGCTTTGGATACATGACTGTGGCTTGGCATCGCCTTTCTGCTGTTTGCACGTACACTGTCAGTGATGCATTAGCAACAAGAAGGAGTGAACTTGCAGCAAGAGGTCACGTGATGAATATAAGGAGATGAATTTTCGAGGTTCTACATGCAGGTGTGTGCTCTGAGGACTTCAGTTATGCAAACCTTACTGACATTAAGGAAACACATGCTCCCTAACGTCTACTATAAATGTACAAACCAATGGTAAGTGTTAGAGAGTTCCAACATGTCCATAGTCGCTCATTTGAGATAGTCGTTTCGTAATTTTTGTTATATGGGCCATGGCCACTGATACGATGAGCCATGTCTTGACTGAGATTAATGTGACTTTCACACAGTTTTCTGGGAATGTACTGTTCTCATAGAATAAATCATACATGCTGCCACTTGCATGTTTAGAGTCTTAGGCTGCTTTTAAACTGAAGTGACGGAAGTCATGGGGTAGCGATACGCACATGTATAGATGGCGGTAGTATCACCTACACAAGGTATAAAAGAGCAGTGCATTGGCGGAGCTGTTATTTGTACTGATTGTAAAGGTTTCCGACGTGATTATGTCCGCATGACGGGAATTAACAGACTTACAAAATGCGGAATGGTAATTGGAGCTGATGCATGGGACTTTATATTTCGAAAATCGTAACGGAATTCAGTATTCCCAGATCTACAGTGTGCCGAGAATACCAAATTTCAGGTATTACCTTTCACCACGGACGACGCAGTGGCTTTCACTTAACGACCGAGAGCAGCGGCATTTGCTTGGAGTTGTCATACTAACAGACAAGCAAAACTACACGCAATAACCGCAGAAATCAATGTGTAACGTACGACGAACGTATCCGTTAGGACAGTACGGTGAAAAGTGGTGTTACTGGAATGTAGTAGCAGATGATCGATTCTAATGCCTTTGCTAACAGCACGGCATCGCCTGCAGCTCATCTGCTGGGTTCGTGACCATTTCGGTGACCAACGGATGGACTTCAGACGACTGGAATACCGTGGCATGGTGAGATGAATCCTGATTTCAGTTGTTATGCGCTGGTGGTGGGGTTCGAGTGTGGTGCAGACCCCACGAAACAACAGACCGAAGTTGTCAACAAAGCACTGTGACAGGTGGTGGTCGCTCTAAAATGGTGTGGGCTATGTTTACAAGGAATAGACTGGGTCCTGTGGTCCAACTGAACAGATCATTGACTGTAAACGGTTATGTTCACCTACTTGGAGACTATATGCAGGCATTCAATGGCTTCATTATCATAAACACCGATGGATCTTTCATGAATGACAATGGCTCGTACCACTGGGCGACAATTATTCGCGACTGGTCTGAAGAATATCCTGAACAATTCGAGTGGATGATTTGGCCACCCAGATCGCCCGACATGGGAAATAATCGAAAGGTCAGGTCGTGCATAAAATCTTATATGGCTCGATGTTTCTGCAGGAGTCCTGAAACGAGTTTTGGAGTCCATACCACGCCCGTTGCGGTACTACGCCGGGCAAGGATAAGCCCGACACATCAGAGGGTATCCCATGACTTATCACCTCTGTGTATTGTGGTTCTGGAATTCCACAGACTCTCCTTACGTATTGGCCCTGTAAACCATGCTACGCAACTACGAGTGTTACAGCTGTGTCGACTACTGTCCACTCGCCGTCGATGTTCTCTCTCTCTCTCTCTCTCTCTCTCTCTCTCTCACTCTCTCTCTCTCTCTCACACACACACACACACACACACACACACACACGTCGAATAATTTACTGCCGTCATGAAGTTCCTACAGATTATCTTTACTTTAATTTGAATTACAGGGAAGATGGCAATACTATAACTAATTACAGAACACCTAAACTTTTCATCAGATGCGTAGTTTTTGAGGAGCTGTTTTTAATTTATTAACCAACAACCCAATGAGAATATCAAGATGGGTTCTACCGTAAATTCTCCGAAAATACACTGCAAATATTGAGATCAAACTGTAGGTTACGTATACGAGAACAAAGGTTGGCTTATTGAGCCCTGAGAATGACTTTGGCCCGTTGCAGCGAACCTTCGATTGTTTAGTGATTCTTGCCCATCCCTCCCACGAATGAAAACTTCTTGATATAAAATTCTGGTTTATGTAGCATTCGGGGTCACCCTCGCCACTCAGTTATAAATGTTTGGGCGAGGCTTGGAGGAGATACTATTTCGTTAGTGCAAAGGCTGCAGCTGTCGAGGCTGGGTAATATAGCGAGACGGCTATACGGACGATATACGGCTGTGTGTGAGGACGCAATATCCCGCTGGGCGTTTGTATTTATAGGAATCTACTCTCCAACAGCAACCACAGGATGTGTATGGCAGGGACGCCTGCGGCAGAAACGAAAGAGCATCCTCCGACAAAGGCCTTGCCAAAGCAAACACAGACAATGCTCAGCGAACCCATTCAGGAACCGGCTAATGTATCCTCTAACCACAACAGTCTCTTCCATTAGAGTGAGTCACGTCTTACTTCTCTTGTCGACTGGTAATGTATTGTTAGTATTTTCCACATGTTCTTTTTTTCGACAATTCGCCACAAAACATCCTCATCTCTGATCTTATCAATCCACCCAGTATTCAGCATCCTTTAGCAATAACACATCTCAAGCGGTTCAGTTCTCTTATTTTCCGATTTTCCCACGGTCCATGATTCCCTACCATACACTGCTTTGCTGTAAACGTACACTCTCAGAAATTTACTTCTCAGATGTCACATAATAGCCGACTACTCTTGGCCTGGGTGCCATCCCTGAGTGTGTTCACTTCTTACTTCGTTCGTCATATTATTTTGCTTCCTAGTTAGCAGAATTCCTTCATTTACTTCGTGGTCCCCAGATTTGATGTGAAGTTTATCGCTGATATCATTTCTGCTGCTCCTCATTAATTTCGTTTTCTTTGAGTTATTCTCAGTCCTTATTCTGTGCTCATTAGACACTTCGTCCCACTCCTTAGGTACTGTAATTCTTCTCTACTTTGTTTAAATTTTGTATTTATCTTTTATTATTTGCTTTCTATTGTTTGTGATTCAAATATTGCCTCTCTTCTTATAAGTGTGAATGGAGAAAGAGGAGAAAGAAAAAGGAAATAAATAATAGGTAACGTTGCCCACGCTAGCGCCTCCTGGAGGCTACAGCTTGCAGCTCCATAAAATTTGTGAGCCATGATATTTGTTGACGCCCCGAATAGGTATACATTTTTAATACTGGGACTGAACCCCGTTTTTCATGTACTAAGTTTGTGATGAGCGAGTTTTTATAAATATTTTTTCGCTTTCAATTTTGGCCTTTTTTAACCTGATCTTATATTACAAAACGCCTGTCGCTCTTAAAGTTCCTATAATTTCAATTGAAAATATGTGATAATGCCGTGAGCTCTTGTAATAAAAAACCTTATTAAGCGATCAAGACGGGTTTATTCGCAAAACTGTTCACTGAAGGTTATTTTGGCTTCTCTGTATGCTCAATCAGTCTGAAATCTTCATATTCTTACTGCAGTCCCTTCGCTTTAGCTTTCCTGTTCATCTATTTATTTAATTCCAAAGTCACATTACTGTATTCCTGCCCTTTCCATAATTTTTTACTTCCTCCTTTCGTCGATTGGTTGAGACATTTCTTCTGTTCAGCACAGTTTCTTCGCAAATACTATCTTCATAGGTACGTTTGTCTGTCCAGCGTCTGTGAGTGCCCTTTTAGGCTTCAACTCTTGTGCCAACCTCTTCATATCAGAGTAGCACTTGTCGGACACGTCCTTATCTACTTGTTGGATGTATTCCAATCTCTATCTTCCCCTACAGTTTTTGCCCTCTACAGCTCCCTCTAGAACCATGTTAGTCATTCCCAGATATCCTATCATCCTGTTCCTTCTCGTCGTCATGGTTTTCCACGTATTCCTTCCCTCTCCGATTCTGCGCAGAATCTCCTCATTCCTTACCTTATCAGTCCACCTAATTTTCAACATTCGCCTATAGTGCCACATCCCAAATGCTGTTCCTGTTTTCCCACAGTCCATGTTTCCGTGCCATAAAATTTTGTGCTCCAGACGTACATTCTCAGAAATTTCTTCCTCAAATTAAAGCCTATGTTAGATACTAGTAGACTTCTCCTGGCCAGGAATACCCTTTTTGCCATTACTGGTCTGCTTTTGATGTCCTTGCTCCGTCCGTCATTGGTTATTTTCCTGCCTAGGTAGGAGAATTCCTTAACTTCATCTACTTCGTGACCACCAATCCTGATGCTAATTTTCTCGCTGTTCACATTTTTGCTACTTCTCATTACTTTCGTCTTTCTTCAACTTATTCAATATTCTATACTCATTACACTTCCCATTCCATTCAGCAGAATGCAGAATGCAGAATTCACTTAGGACAGCAATGACATCAGCGAATCGTATCATTGATAGCCTTTCACCTTCAAATTTAATTCCACTCCTAAATCTTCCTTTTACTTCCATTATTGCTTCTTAGATGTACAGATTCAATAATAATGACAAAAGACTGCATCCCTGTCTTACCCCCTTTTTTATCCGAGCATTACGTTCTTGGTCGTTCGTTCTTATTAATCCCTCTTGGTTCTTGTACATTTTGTATATTACCTGTCTCTCCCTATAGCTTACTCCTGTTTTTCTCAGAATTTCGAACATCTTGCACCATTTTACGTCGTCGAAAGCTTTTTCCGGGAAGAGAAATGCTATGAACGTGTCTTTATTTTTCTTCAGTCTTGCTTCCATTATCTACCGCAGCGTCTGAATTGCCTTATCTTTCCTAAAGCCAAACTGATCGTCCTCTAACACATACTTAATTTCCTTTCCCATTTTTTTGCTTCTTGTCTGCAACTTTGGTGCATGAGCTGTTAAGCTGATTATGTGGTAATTCTCGCACTTGTCAATTATTGCAGTCTTCGAATCTGTGGATGATACTTTTCTGGAAGTCTGATGATACACCGCCAGTCCCATATATTCTGCACACTAGCGTGAATAGTCGTTTTGCTGCCACTTCCGCCAATGATATTAGAAATTCTGATGGAATGTTATCTATCCTTCTGCCTTATTATGTATTACGTCTCCAAAGTTCTTTTCAGGTCTGATTCTCGTACTGCGTCCACGATCTCCTCTGTATCTGTTCCTATTTGTTCCTCTATCACCTAACAAGACAAGTCTCCCCTATCATAGAATCCTTCAATATACTCTTTCCGCCTATCCGTTCTCTCCACTGCATTTAACAGTGGAATTCCCGTTGCACCTTTACTTTTAGTTCTTCCGGAGGGTATTTTCACTTTTCTTTATACTGAGTCAGTGCTGCCGACCAGCATTTATTCTGCATTTCGTCACATTTTTCATGAAGCCATTTCGACTTCGCTTCCTTGCACTTCCTACTTATTTCATTCCTAAGTGACTTGTATTTCAGTAGTCTTAAATTTCCCTCAAAATTTTTGTACTCCCTTCTGGCATCTGTCAACTGAAGTATTTCTTCTGTCACCCATGGTTGTTTTTTTTTTTTTTCAATTACCTTCTTTGTACCTTAGTACCGTCCGATTTCTGTGAATGCCCTTTTTAGAGATGTCAATTCGTCTTCAACTGCACTGCCTACTGAACTACTACTTATAGCCTGCTGAAATATTCCTTATAACTTCAAAGAACTTGAAGGGTATCTCTCCATTCTTCAGAATTCCGCAGGCTCTTAAGCTTCAGACTACTCTTTTTCACTACTAAAATGTGATCTAAATCTGTATCTTTTGTTGGGTGCGCATTAGAATCCATCATCCGATTTCGAAATCTCTGCCTGATCATCACATAATCTAACTGAAATCTTCCCTATCCCTTCCACTTGCGATTCTTGAACATATTGTTCGCTATTACAAGCTGAAACTCCTACTTCTTTCTTCTGTTCGTGCTTCGACTGCCGCGTTCTGATCCCCAAGACCATTACGTTATCATCTCTATTAACATACTGATTTAGTCGTTCAGTATTCTGTACATACTACTTATTCTGTTTATGGACGTGGGCATATGCGCCCGAACTATTGTCTTCGGCGTTGGTGTAACGTCGATTCTAATGAGAACGACCCTGTAGCTAAAATCACTGAACTGTTCACAGTGACTCAATAACTCAGCCATCGTTGAGTGTCTGGACCCAAACGTAAAAGCCACCGACGGCTTTAACAGATAACAAGAACTTGTTTGGGTTTTGTGGAAGGCCTTTCAGTGAGATTCTGCTGTGGTATTCGCTTCTCGAATTGCTTTTGTCAATATTTTTTCATTTACCAACACACTGTCTACAACTATATGCGCTGTATTACAGCTACTGTACACCAATCACTGTTTATTTACTTCTTCTTAGCGAAATGTTGGGTTTAGTGTGCTTTTTGAAATCTACTAGAGAGCTCAGGAGAATTCCTTAGCAATACCTAGCCTAGTTTTGGTTACTGCTGTCGTAGAATCTTGCAAAAACCATGCAAATGAAAGGGCTGTGATTTCGTTTAAATTATACCTCCTAGTACATGACAAAGAAGGAAGTAATGAGACGATTCTATCGTATAAATTAATCACTCTTGAATTGAACTGTCCAGTAAGTTGTCTCACTTCCTGCGATTCAGGTTTGTTACAACTAAACTTTTGCTACCTGAGCCAGTTTAGTCAGAACAGAAAACAATTTGCCGTATGGGAGCCCAACTCCAAGGGAACGATGATTAGACAGAGCGCTGCAGTATTTCCGTTGATAGTAGTGTTAGTGGCACGGCTTGCCTCCAGGTGCTGGTACGGCGATGTAAGGCCGAAACATTATCATTGGTGTGCATTACAGTTGCAAACAGTCAACATAGATCTGGACAAGGAGAGCACGAATTTACTTGTAAAGCTATTTTATCAGAACAACAACAGTAGTGCTGCTCTTCGTGAGTATCTATACATTAAACGATTATAGAGAGGCCGTCCTTCCGCACCAGTGTTGAAGAATACGATTAGGAGGCACGCGGGGTGGCCGCGCGGTCGAGCCGCGTCATCCCACTGTTCGCTCCCCTCGTCGGATACTCGAGTAGTCCTCCCGCGGGCATGGGTGTGCATGTTGTCCTCACCGTAAGTTACTTTAAGTAGTGTGTAGGCCTACGGACCCATGACAGAAGCTTAGTGGCATAGTAACTTACCACAAATATCCTATTACGTTAACTATGGTCCTGTTTGGCAGAGTGCTCCATCGCCAGCACTTTTCACCCCAGTGCTCTACCGATTATTAAATGTTGACAGCTTCCTCTTCATGGGGCTGGATTATGTGACAACGAACTTTGGGGTTCTCCGAGTTCTTATCTATGGCTCTGAGCACTATGGGACTCAACTGCTGAGGTCGTTAGTCTCCTAGAACTTAGAACTAGTTAAACATAACTAACCTAAGGACATCACAAACATCCATGCCCGAGGCAGGATTCGAACCTGCGACAGTAGCGGTCTTGCGGTTCCAGACTGCAGCGCCTTTAACCGCACGGCCACTTCGGCCGGCTAGTTCTTATCTATTTGACACTACTGTAAGTAGTTTTATCTAGGTTTATTTTTATTGACTGTTCTTAATCAGTATTTTAATACATAGATTAGAAGGATACTTTCTTTCCCATATAGAACAACCTGAAAATGCTGCTTTGATCCCAGCAGCGAAACCAGTCGTTTATAAACCGTCGTTAATTAAAGTTCAGTTTAACACGAACTCCAATGGCTGTGGCAGCCCATTCATGAACTTGCAACTTAGTGAGGTAAAATACTGTTACAAATAGTTTAACAATACATTATATATTAGTACTGAATTATACAGTTAAATTCTAATACTCCTATTTTGCTACCAAATATTTCAAACATCATGTCATCAGATGCGCGCGCGTGCGCACACACACACACACACACACACACACACACACACACACACACACACACACACACGCGCGCGCGCACACACACACAAATACACACAGAGAGAGAGAGAGAGAGAGAGAGAGAGAGAGAGAGAGAGAGAGAGAGAGAGATCAAACTGAATTATGTAAATCACTAAACGAAAATAACGCTGTAATATTCAAATGACCAAAGAACATTGCGTTTCACGCAAGAAGAAACTGAATCTAGAACTTCACCGCTTCATAAAGCTAGCGTCCAAATTCTTTGCGTTTTCCTTACAGCAAAATATTTCTGTAAACCATTTATTCCTTTCTTACTTACTAGGGCAGATCATTGAGTTGAAATCACTGATTTACTTCCAACTTCGTACACTTTTAGTAGTCCATTAGGGCAAAATGTGCAAGTAGTAAGTTGTATTATTAGGTGATTTCGAAGAAATCGCAAGAGCAGTTTTACGCGTCACTGATGTATCGGTCTATTGCGACATCCCATGTCAGACGGCGGCGGCGATGTGGTTAGCGTTCAAGCCTCATTATCGGTGGGTTACTGGAACGAGCCCCAGTGATTTTTTTTGTTTTTCAACACTAGACATATTGTTTCATACATGTCACATTTGATAGCTAATACACACATAAAAAAACTGCATCACCACGGTTCCCAGAACTCCTGAAGATAGACGTTGACTATATGGGTGTTGTAGTCCGCCCGGTTAGCCGTGCGGTGTAACGCACGGCTTTCCGAGCGGGAAGGAGCGCCTGGTCCCCGACAAGAATCCGCCCGGCGGATTTGTGTCGAGGTCCGGTAAACCGGACAGTCTGTGGATGGTTTTAGGCGGTTTTCCATCTGCCTCGGCGAATTCGGGCTGATTCCTCTTATTCCGCCTCAGTTACACTATGTCGGCGATTGCTGCGCACACAAGTTCTTCACGTACGCGTACACCACCATTACTCTACCACGCAAGAATAGGGGTTACACTCGTCTGGTGTGAGATGTTCCCTGGAGGGTTCACCGGGGGCCGAACCGCACAATAACCCTGGGTTCGACGTGGGGTGGCTGAAGGATGAAGTGGACTGCGGTAGTCGTCGTGGAATTGTGGACCACTGCGGCTGCGGCAGTGACGGAGCCTCTGTGTCGTTTCTAGGTCCCCGGTTAACATACAATACAATACAATACAATGGGTGTTCTAACACAAACACAGTCCCTTTAACTGTTCAGATATGTTACTAAACATGCCCAAAGATGTAAACATCCATGCATGAGCAGCGCCTATTAGCCGGAGAGGGTCCGACAGCTGATCATTTCCAGTCATTCCACAAGGAACAAGGTACACGTCTCGTGTTGTCTATAGTTCAACCATGCGTAGACGGTCAACACCGCGGTTCGATCGCGTCCGCATTGTTGCAATGTACCAGGAAGGGCTCTCAACAAGGGAAATGTCCAGGCGTCTCGGAGTGAACCAAAGCGATGTTGCTCGGACATCGAGGAGATACAGAGAGACACGAATTGTCGATGACATGCCTCGCTCAGGGAGCCCAAGGGCTACTATTGCAGTGGATGACCGCTACCTACGGATTATGGTTCGGAGGAACCCCGACAGCAACGCCACCATGTTGAATAATGCTTTTCGTGCAGCCACAGGACGTAGTGTTAAGATTCAAACTGTGCGCAATAGGCTGCATGATGGGCAACTTCACTCCCTACGTCCATGGCGGAGTCCATCTTTGCAACCATGACACCATGCAGAGCGGTACAGATGGGCCCAAAACATGCCGAATGGACCTCAGGAATGGCATCACGTTCTCTTCACCGATGAGTGTCGCACATGCCTTCAACCAGACAATCCTCATGAACCCTATCGAACATAACTGGGATAGATTGAAAAGGCTGTTTATGGACTACTTGACCCCCCAACCACTCCGAGGGATCTACGCCGAATCGCTGTTCAGGAGTGGGACAATCTGGACCAACAGTGCCTTGATGAACTTGTGGATAGTATGCCACGACGATTACACCCATGCATCAATGCAAGAGGACGTTCTACTGGGTATTACAGATACCGGTGTGTACAGCAATCTGGACCACCACCTCTGAAGCTCTCGCTGTGTGGTGGTACAACATGCAATGTGTGGTTTTCATGAGCAATAAAAAGGGCGGAAATGATGTTTATGTTGATCTCTATTCCAATTATCTGTACAGGTTCCGGAACTCTCGGAACCGAGCTGATGTAAAACCTTTTTGATGTGTGCATGATGAAAAGACACGTTTGTATATGGAAGAACATTTATTAAATTTCAAGTGTTCTTTTTTTTGCTGTTTGTTAGTTTTTATTATAACGAAAAATATTATAACTTTCGAAAAGTAAACGACCAATAGCGTAATGTTTCCCTGGATATGTACGTCTGCCGTGATTTCCGAAACTCCTCATACTTGTAATCGGTTAGGATACCGAGAACTGCTTTGCAGCTGGACGCTTCGATCTACAGCCGAGGGTTTCAAGGACGAGGGACGCGCTTTGAAAGCTCAAGTCAAACTTCATAATACAAGTGTAAATAACTTTATTTAATAATACTGTAGTTTACAACGGGCCACAACATGAGGGTAGTGTACGTTTAATCATAGGATGTGCTTTCAACATTTTAAGTTTCACAATGATATTTTCGTAGAGGGACGGAAGAAATAAATTAAAACGGCATTTAATGCATCGAATGAATGCAATTTTCCCGCATGCACAAGCAATCTTCAGAGATACTGACAAATAACAAAACTCGTTGATATCTTGAAAAATTTCTTTTTTTCACGGCGGTTTGGATGCGAACGGTGTGTGATGCAATATTTTCGTAAATATCGATGCCGAAAATTGGCGACGTCGAGCTGAAAACATTTTTATAGCTATTTCACGAGAAGGAATTTCTCGATCGTTGTCAACCAACGAAGAGTATTACTTAATTTAAAGTTGGAGGGAGAGAAATGAGAGGAACTAATGACATCAACTGCGCTAGGACTTTTAGCGGGATCAGCGGCGACTATTGAAAATGGGCCGGACCAGGACTCTTACCCGGGATCTCCTGCTTCCTAGGCAGTTGCATAAACCACTGCACCATCCAGACACCACACATTCATGTAATAATCTATTAGCCTCGATGGGCAATGAATCCACAACCTTCAGTATCGATGTACAATCATGGATAGGTGGACATAGATGGAAATGGGAGTCGGCAGGGTGTGTGCCGACATAGCTCTCCCATTTGCGGCAAAAACTGTGTCCGTATGGCAAAGCAGTTAACGCAGCTGCCTAGCGAGTGGGAGACCATGGGCTCAAGTCCAGGGGCCCTATTCAGTATCTTTTCGCCATTTTGGCGATCGGTTCTGTAAGCGAGCGCACCGAACGGTCTTGTTTTCGAAGGAGAGCTCCTCTGTAAGCATTTCGGAAGCGATGTCAAACGATCTAGCGAACGGAAACGCTGTTGTCAGTTTTCCTCATGCCAACCAATCAAAAGCAATCTGCCTCAGATCCGCGCATGGGCACTGCAGAGCCGCAGCGGCACGAACTCGAATTGGCTAGCAGCCGACAGTAGCACTTGCAACCTATGTCCTCAGTTATTTGCTGGATGTACTCCAATCTCTGTCTTCATCTACAGTTTTTACCCTATACAGCTCCCTCTAGTACCATTGAAATCATTCTTTGATGTCTTAACAGATGCCCTATTATCCCGCTTCTTTCCTCACTGATTCTACCCAGAACCTCCTCATTCTTGACCTATCAGCCTCAACATTCGTCTGTAGCACCTCATCTGAAGTGCATCGGTTCTCTTCTATTCCGGTTTTCCACAGTCCGTGTTTCACTACAATAAATCAGGGGGCCCCGTGATTTAGGGGTAGTATCTTTCATTAGTAATCAAGTGTCCATGGTCCCGGTTTCAGAAAACGCCACCGCTTAGATTATGATTAATAATCAGCATTGAAGGTAGAATATTTCCGCCATAAGAGGTCTCCCTCATCCTGCCAACGGCCTTATCAAAGAAGGCAGAGGCGTGAACACAGTTTCAGGGCAGATTCTTGTCCTTGGGGTGCGTCTGCTACAAACTTATAAATTATTTGCTGTAGCCTATTTACCATTCCTCCTGAAACAATGCGTGAATTTTGCGTTTGCCTACAGTGAATCGTTATGTTGTACCGAAGAAACAGCTCAGTCCTTAAAACATTACATATTATTTCTCTTTTGTCTAATTTCTTCTTGCTAAGTTAATGAGATAATGTTTAGTAAAAGACGTTTTTTTATTTGTAAGAAACTTAAGCTGTCCAACAAAAGATAATATTAACTCTTTTAAAGGGGGTTCTATTTAAAACGTCAATACTTCCTGAAAATGCAGGTGGTGAGTGTAAAGCCACTGAAAAATTGGGAACTGTATGCTTCATTTGTCATCTTCCTAATATGTCGCTTCATGTTCTTAAACAAAGGAAAATTCAGGATGGAATAATGATAATATTATGAAAAGGATGGGTGCTGTCCACAATATAGTGGAGATGTAGAGTTGCAGACAGGCTCAACAAAAAGATTGCGAAACTGTCATCTTGTGCCTGTCTGTGCTTCTTGTTCTTAGTGGCTCGTGCTGACCAAATGTAAGTATGGTGGCTGTAATATTTTTGATTGGTAAAGATTATTTAAATCTATTTATTGTGTCAGATCCTTCGATGACACAGACCATCACCTTATTTCCCATCATTTATTCCATTTATGTTGTGACTCATAAACTTTACAGAAAAAAAGGCAAAGTTGGCGGAGGATTGTTTGGACAAGGTCGGTCTGAAACTGTTGATGTTCTTTCGTTAAATGTGTTGTGTTGGCAGAGGGGCCAACACCGTGCTACTAGTGAAGGCCGAAATGCACGCGTTTTAGCTCACGCAGGCTGGCGTGAGGAGGGAAGAACTATACTGACGTGAGGTCTGGAACATGACAAGGAATTAGAATTCAGAAAGCGGACGTAATTAGTTTGATACTTAACTTTAATCCATTAATGATGAACGTCGCTCTTGACGGTGCATGATTCACAATATTATTTGTTCAGGATACATAGTAACTGAATATGGCGCCTTGCTAGGTCGTAACAAATGACGTAGTTGAAAGCTATGCTAAACTGTCGTCTCTGAAAATGAGAGCGTGTGTAGACAGTGAACCATCGCTAGCAAAGTCGGCTGTACAACTGGGGCGAGTGCTAGGGAGCCTCTCTAGACTAGACCTGCCGTGTGGCCGCGCTCGGTCTGCAATCACTGATAATGGCGACACGCGGGTCCGATGTACACTAACGGACCGCGGCCGATTTAAAGGCTACCACGTAACAAGTGTGGTGTCTGGCCGTGACACCACAAAATATTTTTCTATTAAGGCACAGAACCGCCAGAGGTATTTAAACCATTTATTCTGCTGTACGAACTACTGTATAGCGAAAATTGCACGAGCCGGATCTGTTTCTGTTTGGCCTGATATGATGGAAAATGGCCGAATAAATATGAGGACGGGCTCCACAAGGTAAACTGAGCGGTAAATATTGCAGACGATTCAACATGCTGTACTGCAACGTTCAATTTACGCACACGATAGCAATCCTCAATGTGGATTGAAACCATGTCGCGACTGTTAATTATAACGAATTGCATCATTTACAGATAATTAAAGTCGCTCCTATGAGAAACGCGCCCTCTTATCATCTCATTATTGAGCCACGACGTAACGCCTCATCCTTGCGGATAAAACCTGGCCTGATAACTATGAGAGGAAACGAACAGAATATGCGCCGGAGACCGTATAGTGTTTCTAGTGATCTGGGCAGACGTCGGGAGGCAAAAAGCAGCCATTAGTCCCTGCCGACAAGTTGTTGACCTAGATCTGGGGTCTGTGATGAGCCAACAACGGCGCTGTGACGCAGAAAGTAAAGGCCATTACGTGCGCTGCAACTGGCCCAGCACAGATTAATGTTTGCTGAAATATGTAGGATGCCAGAGAAAACACTGCCTGTTGCCATTTCCGTTGCGTAAAATTGCATTTGATGGTCGAAGGGTTTGAACTTCATATTAAACACCTCATAGGAAATGAAAATAAAATAAGTATCAAATATTACTTCGTCTGAGACAACCATTATATTTTGTATTTAAATTTGTCTATGCATTGGAAACAACGCCAACTCAAATATAAAATATTTTTTCTCTTACTTACGCCTGCATCACATTAGTATTTTGTGATCTATACATCCGGCAGGCAAAGTCTGACTTTTACAAAGTCTGCATCTGGCATATACCGTGTGGTTATAATTAAAGCGCAGTTACTCACAGAGGTCAAGTGTGGCTCTAATTACAGTGTGGCAGTGAAACGTGTGCTGTTAGTGAAACTGTCTTATGTGAACGGTGGCAACTATAGTGATACATTAAGAGATAATCGCCGACTGAAAGATCTGAGGAGAGGCATGACGTCATTAAATCGTTTACAAAAGATCATAATGATACTAGAAAACACGGGAGAGTTTGTTATGGAATCTGGAAGAGGAAGGCGTCCCATAGCGGTGGAAATTATTGGCGAGGTTGCTGTTGCTGTAACTGACCATATAGCACGTGCCCCGGTTAGTGCTATGGTGCTCGTGCTGTGTCACGAGAACTGTCCATCCCATGGTTTCAGTATGCGGTTTATTCTAGGGTGATACCCATACAAGGTCCAGACGGTGTAGCAGCTGAAACCTAATGATCGGCAGCAACATTCTGGAATTGCTATTCGCTTTCTGAAATGAATCGAAATAGCACGCGGCGAGACAAAACTCTATGGGGTGACGAGGCATATTTTACACTATAGGGTGCAGTAGGGTGCAGTGAGTACATAGAACTGCCGAATTTGGGGTACAGTGAAACAGCGTGTTACGAACAAAGAGCCATTGCTCTCGACTGTGTGCTGTGGATTCACAAGCACCTTTATTCTCGGTCCGTTTTTGATGAAGAGAATGCACCCAAACGGCCTCTCAGGTGTACCGTGACGTCTGCAGGTTATCGAGACGTCCTTGTAAAGCAAGTGATTCCTGCTTTGGAAGAGCGCAGCTCCGTGGAAATTACTGTTTCCATGCAAGCCGGAACAACACGTCATCTCGCTCGCCCAGTGAAAGATATGCTTAATGCACCCATCCACGAACGTGTTATCTTCAGATGTTTTCCAGATGCATGGCCTGCAAGATCACCCGATCTGAATCGATGTGACTGTTGGCTCTCGGGATATCTAAGAGAATGCGTTTACCAGGGAGACTGAAATTCAGTGTACAGGAACATGTTGCTCACATTCCACTGGAAGCGCTGCAAGCAACTATTGATCACGTCGTTTTGCGGATGCAGCATCTCATTGACGTCTCTAGTGCTCATGTTGAACAAATTCTATAAGTGCCGTTTCGTAAGAAAATCAACGTTATGCCTCCTTCATTTGTTTTTGCCCACGTCCTGTTCCCAATCGATTATATATGGAAACATTTCTTTATGTCTTTTTTGCATTTACAGAGGCAGATTTGCACTTGATGACCAAAATTGGAACAATTTTTTTTTTTTTTTTTTTTTTTGCGTAAATCGGTTTCGTATCATTATTTAATCTGCAGTGAAATTGGGATTGTGAGGCCGAAAGTGCAAGAGGTCAGGTCCATATGAGGGGGGATAAGAGTGGAGAAACTTCAGGATAAGGAAATCAGGCACAAGTACATAATAGCGATCTCAGAAAGGTACCAGTTAGTTGAATGTAGTCAATTACAGTCATTGGAAAAGGAGTGGACAAGGTACAGGGACACATTACTAGAAGTGGCTACAGAATGTCTTGGAACAGTAGTGTGTAAAAGTAGGATGAAGCAAACAGCTTGGTGGAATGACACAGTCAAGGCAGCCTGTAAAAGGAAAAAGAAGGCTATCAAAAATGGCTACATACTAGAACTCAGGTAGACAGAGAAAGTTATGTTGAAGAAAGAAACAAAGCCAAACAGATAATTGCAGCGTCCAAGAAGAAATCTTGGGAAGACTTTGGAAGCAGGTTGGAGACTATGGGTCAAGCTGCTGGAAAACCATTCTGGAGTGTAATTAGCAGTCTTCGAAAGGGAAGTAAGAAGGATATGACAAGTATTTTGGACAGGTCAGGAAAACTGCTGGTGAATCCTGTGGATGCCTTGGGTAGATGGAGGGAATATTTTGAAGAGTTGCTCAATGTAGGTGCAAAAGCGATCAGTAATCTTTCAGATTTCGAGGTAGAACGAGATAGGAATGATGATGGAAATAGGATCACATTTGAAGAAGTGGAGAAAATGGTCAATAGATTGCAGTGCAATAAAGCAGCTGCGGTTGATGAAATTAAGTCGGAATTCATCAAATACAGTGGAATGTCAGGTCTTAAATGGCTACACAGGATAATTGAAATGGCCTGGGAGTCGGGAAAGGTTCCATCAGACTGGACAAAAGCAGTAATCACACCAATCTTTAAACATGGAAACAGAAAAGATTGTAACAACTACAGAGGTATCTCTTTAATCAGCGTTGTGGGTAAAATCTTCTCAGGTATTGTTGAAAGGAAAGTATTAGTTGAGGACCAATTGGATGAAAATCAGTGTGGGTTTAGGCTTCTTAGAGGTTGTCAGGACCAGATCTTTAGCTTACGGCAAATAATGGAGAAGTGTTACGAGTGGAACAGGGAATTGTATCTATGCTTTATAGATCTAGAAAAGGCATATGACCGGGTTCTTAGGAGGAAGTTATTGTCTGTTCTACGAGATTATGGAATAGGAGGCAAACTTTTGCAAGCAATTGAAGGTCTTTACATGGATAGTCAGGCAGCAGTTAGAGTTGACGGTAAATTGAGTTCATGGTTCAGAGCAGTTTCAGGGGTAAGACAAGGCTGCAACCTGTCTCCACTGTTGTTCATATTATTTATGGATCATATGTTGAAAACAATAGACTGGCTGGGTGAGATTAAGATATGTGAACACAAAATAAGCAGTCTTGCATATGCGGATGACTTAGTTGTGATGGCAGATTCGATTGAAAGTTTGCAAAGTAATATTTCAGAGCTAGATCAGAAATGTAAGGACTATGGTATGAAGATTAGCATCTCCAAAACGAAAGTAATGTCAGTGGGAAAGAAATATAAACGGATTGAGTGCCAAATAGGAGGAACAAAGTTAGAACAGGTGGACGGTTTCAAGTACTTAGGATGCATATTCTCACAGGATGACAACATAGTGAAAGAACTGGAAGCGAGGTGTAGCAAAGCTAATGCAGTGAGCGCTCAGCTTCGATCTTCTGCAAGAAGGAAGTCAGTACCAAGACTAAGCTATCTGTGCACCGTTCAATCTTTCGACCAACTTTGTTCTATGGGAGCGAAAGCTGGGTGGATTCAGGTTACCTTATCAACAAGGTTGAGGTTACGGATATGAAAGTAGCTAGGATGATTGCAGGTACTAGTAGATGGGAACAATGGCAGGAGGGTGTCCACAATGAGGAAATCAAAGAAAAACTGGGAATGAACTCTATAGATGTAGCAGTCAGGGCGAACAGGCTTAGGTGGTGGGGTCATGTTACACGCATGGGAGAAGCAAGGTTACCCAAGAGACTCATGGGTTCAGCAGTTGAGGGTAGGGGGAGTCGGGGCAGACCAAGGAGAAGGTACCTGGATTCGGTTAAGAATGATTTTGAAGTAATAGGTTTAACATCAGAAGAGGCACCAATGTTAGCACTGAATAGGGGATCATGGAGGAATTTTATAAGGGGGGGCTATGCCCCAGACTGAACGCTGAAAGGCATAATCAGTCTTAAATGATGATGATGATGATGACGATGATGATGATGATGATGATCGGTTTCGTATTAATGCATTAGCATATCTATTAAGTTTCGCTGCCATACAGTAACTACAGGCCACGCTGCACCTCCATGAATAGCTGCACTTTGGTTGTAACCACCTTGTATGTCTATAGGAATACAAACATTTGAATTCAGTAAGACCCGCTAACAGCTTTCTCCCAGAGTTTGTCGCACAGGATGAGGAGGAAAGCTTCGTACCTGAAAGTGCTAAGAATAAAGTTTACAGTTTATTAAAGAATCAACAATGCTATTTACTACAGCTATTTTCTCATTGACACGTGCCGAGGGGCCTCAGGTTTCCGTTCTCGAAAATAACCTGGATTGTAATCTCTGAAATGGGCTGTAGTCGGCTACATGTGGTTAACTTAGAAGCTTTTTGCAGGGTTCAAAAAAATGGTTCAAATGGCTCTGAGCACATTGGGACTTAACATCTGTGGTCATCACTCCCATAGAACTTAGAACTACTTAAACCTAACTAGCCTAAGGACGTCACACAACACCCAGTCATCACAAGGCAGAGAAAATCCCTGACCCCGCCGAGAATCGAACCCGGGAACCCGGGCGCGGGAAGCGAGAACGCTACCGCACGACCACGAGCTGCGGACTTTTTGCAGGGAATCATGGCGAAATGATATGTATCTCCAGAGGTTTTTCAGATGTAATACCTGATAGATTAGATCCAGAAAATTGGTGAGATTAGTATCATTACAGTATTCCACTGAAGCAGTGGTACTCACAAGTCAGTAGGAGAAGTGTTCCAAAATCAGAATGATACTTGTTTAAGCAGGTAGTCAATACGACTTGAAAATGTACTCGGACTGAAAAAAGACGGGACAGTAATTCCTTTGGGATCTTGTAAGGAACTTCTACGGTACATCCCTCAAACGTTTTGGCAAACCCAAGATAAACCTAAGACTGGGGTGCCGTACACAGGTCCGAACACCCTTTCCGGCCTAGGCGGTTCCATTCTTAACCCTTGTGATAAACTGTTCGCTCAAAAGGAAGTGAATACGATAGTCGATTTATTTGGATTTCTTTTGAGGGTCATCAGGTCAACACATCGACCACCGCGTCGTACCACATGTAACTATGTACAAAAGAGTCCATCTAAATCTGCCGTGAAAGTTACGCTTGTCTTTTGAAGTTGCTAGAGTTGCTTTTTCACATTCTCACGCAGCCATTTCGTCTTAGCTTCCCTGCACTACCTATTTATTTCATTCCCCAGCAACTTGTAATTTTTTTAATCCTGTATTTCCCTGATCATTTCTGTACCTCCTTTTTTCATAGCTGAAGTATTTCTTCTCTGACCAATGGCTTCTTCGCAGTTACCTTTTTTGTACCTATGTTTTTCTTTCCAACTTCTGTCATTGCTCTTTTTAGAGATGTTCATGCCTCATCAACTATACCGCCTACTGAACCATTCCTGTTTGCTGTATCTATAGCCTTACAAAACTTCAAGCGATTTCGTCATTACTTACTAGTTCCGTGTCCCACTTCTTTGCATACTGATCTTTCCTGTCTAAACTTTTAAATTTCACCCTACTCATCATCACTACTAGATTGTAATCTCTGTCTATATCTGCTCCTGAGTACGCATTACAACCTAGTGTCTGATATCGGAATCTCTACCTGACCGCAATGTGTGAGACTGATGCAGTACCCAGCACACATGCATGGCAATAGGAGTGTAGGTACAGATACTGTGATAAGTGGTACCTTAATACGCCTCCACTTTAGCATGTTTTGTTGTATGTTCTCTGCAGCTAACACTCTTCCCGCAAACACATCACATAATTTGCTTCCTGATGTTTGCTGCAGTATGGTAACTGGCAACAAAGTGTACTACACCTGCCAGTATAGGTTATGCGTTCTGTACCCATGCGTTGCACTTTAATACCTGACTGGCTGACCAAGGAAAATAAATATTAATGGGTTGCTTGTGCCACGTGGAGTTGGAGGTACTGACCAACCTAAAAACGTATTACTCCTGATAGCTATTAGTCTGCAAATGGTGTAGATACTGACGTAACATTGTTCAGTACCATTTCCTCGGTCACCAATAGAGATACCAGTACTTATACATCTAACACTCTGTGTGTAATCAATAAAATGAATGTGGCTCAAGCAGAAAACTTTATTCAGGTCGTAGAATGTAGTCTTTCAACAAGTCCACTCAGAATTTGCACAGGTGTCAGTGTCACCGTCTGTGGTGGACATCACATGTTCATAGCCGCAGTTCTTATCGTTTACAGTAGTTTTAACACATTCAAGTAGGACATGGATGTAGACTACTGAAATTTGGTTCTTGGGTAACTGCAAATTTCAAAGTGATCACACTCACACTGTTCATTAATAAAGCCACTTTGAGTCTTGACAGAATTCACACCGGTAGTCCAACGAAAATCCGCATACCTTTGTTGAGACACATTTCCAAAAATGCTTTCTTGTTAATGTGTAGTTCTATGTGAAGGACAATCAGGTGGTTAGGCGTGTTATGTTACCTCACCGTCTTACATGGCCCCTGTATCTCGACTTTCATGAAAACGAGCTTGTAGCATTTCTGGGAAAGGTTGTATTTCTACAATGATTCGTATGACCTACTAGCAGACGAAGCTGCGAGCCGTGCTAGATGTGTCAGACATCATCTGAGCCTTACATTCCTCGGATGGTCAATTGGCAGGAATGGTTAGGTTTGTTAGCCATCAGAATCTCCAAACTATACCCGTTCGTCTGTGAGGACGGTGAAAGGCGAAGGATACAAAGAAAAAGGTAAAGAGACGAAGCTACACATGGTGTTTCCTAGATTGTAAGAAAGAGAGCTGGAATCGGAGGTGCAAATTATGAAATCAGAGTTGAACTTAATAATTTGCCTTTGCTTAACACTTCTGTGAGTATTTCTTCGGGTTACAGCCTTTAGTGTTCCTGTTGAAGCATTATCAGTGTATATATGCTATGTGATCAAAAGTATCCGGACACCTGGCTGAAAATAAATTTAAAGTTCGGGGGGGCCTTCCATCGGTAATGCTGGAATTCAATGTGGTGTTGGCCCACACTTAGCTTTGATGACAGCTTCCACTCTCGCGCGCATACGGTCAATCAGGTGCTGGAAGGTTTCTTGGAGAATGGCAGGCCATTTTTCACTGAGTGCTGCACTAAGGACAGGTATCGATGTCGGTCGGTGAGGTCTGGCACAAGTCGGCGTTCCAAAACAACCCAAAGGTGTTCTCTAGTATTCAGGCCAGGCCTCTGTCCAAGCCAGTCCATTACAGGGATGTTACTGTTGTTTAACCACTCCGCTACAGGGCGAACATTATGAACAGGTGCTCCAGCGTGTTGAAAGATGCAATCTCCGACCCCGAATTGCTCTTCAACTGTGGGAAGCAAGAAGGTGCTTAAAACAGCAATTTAGGCCTGTGCTGTGATAGTGATACGCAAAAAAACAAGGGGTGCAAGCTCCCTCCATGATAAACACGACCACGCCATAACACCAGCGCCTCCGAATTTTACTGCTGGCACTACACACGCTGGGAGATGACGTTCACCGGGCATTCACCATACCCACACCCTGCCATCTGATCACCACATTGTGCACCGTGATTCGTCACTCCACACAACGTTTTCCCAGTGCTCAATCCTCCAGTGTTTACGCCCCTTACGCCAAGCGAGACGTCGTTTGGCATTTACCGACGTGACGTGTGGCTTATGAACAGCCGCTCGACCATGAAATCCAAGTTTTCTCACCTCCCTCCTAACTGTCATAGTAATTGAAGTGGATCCTGATGCAGTTCGGAATTCCTGTGTGATGATCTAGATAGATGTCTGCCTATTACACATCACGACCCCTCTTCAACTGTTGGCGGTTTCTGTCATTCAACATACGAGGTCGTCCTGTACGTTGTTGTGCTTCACGTTTCTACTTCACTGTCACATCGGGAAAAGTGGACCAAGGTGTGTTTAGGAGTGTGGAAATCTCGCGTGTAGGCGTATGACATAAGTGACACCCGATCACCTGACCACGTTCGAAGTCCGTGAGTTCCGCTGAGCGCCCCATTCTGATATAACACGGTGTCTAATGACTACTGAGGTCGCTGATATGGAGTACGTGGCAGTAGGTGGAAACACAAAGCACCTATTACTAAAAACTATGTTTTTGGGGGTGTCCGGATACTTAGTGTATAAGCTCTTGGCTTCATACTTTATAGGAAGATTTATTTTACGAGTCGCTTGTCTCTTGACTGGTTCGATGCTACGCTCCATCTGCTATCTATCCTGTGCTTATCCTCTCATCTCTATGTTGCTGCTAAACCCCACATCCTCTGTAATTTGTGTTATGTATTCTAGTTTATATACTCCAGTCTTGGCACGCCTCTAAAATGTATCCGTATATACGACTACCAAAAGTGTGATAATTTCTCAGCAATTTAATCTGTAACCATCTGAATATTAAAAGTGGTAAGATGAGAATAGTTGTGATAAAAGTTTAGAGAAACTGAAAAAGATAAGTTTTCAAGAAGATGGCGTACTCTTTAAGCGAAAATGAAACAAAATGAAAGTCTTAATTCTGTAATCCAAAAAGCATTTAGGTCAAATTTATATCTATATTTCACTTTTATCAAGGATATCGTATTTTACATTTCTGTAAGCAAAGATAATACTGATTTCAGAATCACATTTTATTATAAATTCCAGCACTCTCTTGACCGAACCTTTCGTAATAACCCATCAGCTCTAAGCGTATGAACTGAGACAGAGCTTTAATTCTAACATTGGCTCACCTTTGTGACAACAAATACTCTCAGAGGTATTTTCTTGTTACATCTGAACACTGTGCGGAGATTAGCTTTGCTAAGCATATAACAAGCGCAGTAACATGTCACCACTTTCTGTTGTTACACTGAAATCTGGATTATAACAGTAAACTTAAGTCGTGTATGAATGATGACATAGTGAAGCAAACTGCGTAAAAGTAATTTGGTCACTTATAACTCACTTCGTACAGCATTTCTTCTAGAGCAAAAATGCAATGTATAAATAGTGAAACGATTATTCAGAAACCTGTTGCCATCTACGTATATTTAAATAACCCGAGGAAAATTCTTTCAGGTTTCGTGCTTTCGCTTTCGCAAGTGTATTTTGTAGAACTGTCAACGTATTTATATTTCTTAACAAAATATGTGTAATTAGATTAATATTAATGCACAAATAAGTACCCATTTATATCGACTTCAGTGCTTACGAACTTCACTTAAATCACCGAGAAAGAACGCTATCCTCTGAACAAACGACACATTCCATTTACTACCGCCTTACGCAATGAAACGACTTGTGCCCCCTTGTGTGTTTGTGGGGAATTTCTGAATCAGTGTGTACCTTCCCCGCAGAGAAGATGTTTATTCTTCTGTCTAGTATAGCGCTTCTTAAGGGAATTCAATTTCCTTCGTCCCTCGCCGCTCATTTCTTTTCTCATCTCGTTGCTTAGTTTCGATAACGAGAGGCATTTGAATTCACACCGTCTCATCCGCCGTCGTCTCACGGGTAATGGGAATAGCAATACAGGCCATAAAACATCTGATCAATATTCGATATCCTTTAAAGTAACGCAAGTTGTCTCATCCCCTAAGCCTAGCTCGATGATCCTTCTGGACGATGAGCAAATGTATTCTTGCAGTATATTTCTAGTCCTTGCTATTCATTTCACTCAAAAGTTGTTACTTAGGAGCCGAAAGGTTTTTTCTAGAAGAAAAAACGCAACATTCTTTGTGTAGTACTGAACGGTAAAAAAAAATTACACTAGTTATCTGTAACATCTTTGAAAAACACACGATATTCCTTCTGCAATACGCTTCCCTTTTAACATCTGCAGTTAGATTAGTACTAACTACAGGAAAGATAAGGAAAGCCGATAGTCATGTCATTTTATCCAGAATGATTTTTATTCTAACCGTCATTGAGTAATTTAAGTAAATAACGAACAAAAAGTCCACATTCAGTGAAAACTCATGATTTTAATTGAGACTGAGGACATCTTTAAGTGCGTATCTGCTTTTCATCATTACGTGCAGCAGTTTTCGCTGATGGTATTACATTCGCAGAAGTTAGTTAGAAGATAATCTAATTGTAACTAATTACATCAGGACAAATAATTGGCGTTGCTTAACATAGAGTTTGCACATTATAGCGGATTGATTACGCGCACAGATGTTTTCAATTTTCGTGCACGTTATAAGAACAAAAATTCGCCGAAGAACAGCATTATACAAAGCTTTTACGGTCGGTTCTACATTCGGACGGTTCTGATTTTGAGATTCTAATTAACAAACTTACCGATAACGAGTGGTGTGACAGTATTTATAAGATGCGAGTAAATGAAAAACCAAGGGAAAGAGAAAAGAAGTTTCACGAAACATACGCCTGTGCCTTTCAGATACTCGGGCGTACCGGATGTGAACGTCACTGCCAAGTAACTGAAGAAGGTTCTGATTTAGTTACAGAAGGACTAATGTGTCCAAAAACTGGAAATCGAATGTAGGACCTCCAACTGAGTATCCTGCACTGGGTCGCGGAGATAATTCCGCACTCAATTTAAAAAATGGTACACTCTGACCTAAACCTGCAGAGTGAGTCTAAAACTTAAAGGAGGCAACATCTATTGAAGGGGAGCTACCTATACATTTGTGCAGCATATTTCTCTCTGTGTGGTCAAAATACTGTATTGTATTTAAGAAACTATTTGTAGCATTTTGTAACAGTAGAAAGCACAGTTCTAAGTATTCTCAGTGCAAATAATTAACTTAGGCTCTTTTGCGTTTAACATCGACATCATGCCACAATACAAGACCGAGCTAATCATCTCGTGGAAACCTGTAGGGCACATGTATTTAATCAGAGTATGTCCTCCGTGACACCAAGAATATGATACTCATCGCGAGTATACGCTGGATAACTTTCAGTACTATTGTCCTGTATACTAGGGATGAGCTGAACTATTCATTACGAGTAATAGATCACAACATTCCAGATGCACCCAAGTAATAGGTCACAGAAATCCGCTAAGCATTCAATAACTTCCACGTTGGCTTCGAAGTACACTTAAACCCACCACATAGATCTCATTACCTAGCAACGTTTTCTAACTATTTAGTGTACTTAAGGAAATCATTATTCATTCTGATATGTTTGCAATGTGGCTTGTATCCAAACGAAAAGGATCATGTGACATATCAGATAGTTAGAATATTACACAAGTAAAACAATCGTTCCTTGAGATAGCTTTATTCATTCTCGGGTTATGACTGAAAGCCGATGCTGCTAACACAAGCCCAACGCGTTGAGATTGTCCTGTATCAGGAGACAGGAGTAACCGTATAATCGCAAGAGGTTATAACCAATTCCATCCATCAGACCACAAATTACCCTCAGTGTGGAAGTCAGTGAAACTGGCGCAGACATATCGAAAACTGGACGATGGAAAAGGGCTACGGATGAAGCAGCAACAATCGCTATTCTGGTATTATTTGGCAGTAGTCGCACATCCCTCAGGATATAGGGGTCAGCCGACCATCAATAACGGCGATTTTGGCCATTTTCCATAAATGGCTTTGTTTTAAAGTGCAAATATTGCAATATGTCACCAAGCTCGAACTACATCGTCCGTTTCTGTTTGTAGAATGATTGAGAAGTAAGTTGGACGGAAATCATCGTTCTCCCTAAGACACAGAATTTACAGATGAAGCTTATTTCTGTGTGAACGGAGTGTTAAACAGTGTGACGGTAAATAGACAGGTGTCGACTCTCACTGCATGAATCCATCGAAAATTATGGTTAGGTGACAAATACGTATTGTTCAGCCCTTCTTCATTCAGAATACACAAGTATCAGCGTCATGTGCAGTTGTCAGACGAAGACGTGGCGTGTGGATACGTCGCGACGTACCCAGATTTCTTTCAGTGCTACGGTGCCCCGCCTCATTAAGGACTAGCTGAGGCGGCATACCTGCACGTGCAGCTTCCCAGCAGAGGACAGGTCGTAGATGTGCGGTGGAAGTGCCACCACGTTCCCCGGATTCAGATACATCATATTTCTATTCCTTGGTAGATGTGAAGGCAACTATGTATACGGTGAAGGTCAGAAACCTTGCATACCTCTGGCAGAGGACTGTTGGCGGTTGCGTTCGCTTTCCGGGACAGGTGTTGTCTAAAACCCATGAGGAATGGGTGAAGTGGAGAGCAACAACCTTCTAACATGCAACACAACGAGCACTTGCTTTATCGTACACAAAATGCAATATTCTTCGAGCATAAATAAATTTAAGCTCAAAATTAGACAGAATTATTTTCCTCGTGTAACTCTCTGGTATGTCCCATGATCCCTTTCCATTTGAAAATTACGAGTTGCATCAAAGATGGTAGCTTCTTAACTAACCACCATCGTAGACGTATGTGGTATAATAAATCCATGACCACATAAATTAGCTTAAAATTATCAACTGCAAACTGCTTGTACTTTCTTCGAGTGTTTCGTTTGTAAGGTGTCTTGCTTATTTTTGGTACTCGGTGATACAGATGTGAGTTCTCTTTCTGTTCGATGAGTCATACTTGTACACTATGTATTTTTCGGACAGAAGTCTTTAATAGTCGATTTTTTTACGCCACGGAGGTTCAGAATATAAGCATGTGATCTTTGGTTGTCAGTAATACTGTCGCTGCCAGAACAGCACTCGCTTGTATTAAGTGATATTCTTGTGTCGGTCACGTTGCTGAGCAGTTTGTGAAAATAACTAGTAGAACACAGAGAAGCAGACGCAGAGGACATTGATTTTTGGAAATATTGTTTTGTAAAAATTGGTTTTTTGAGCGTGAAGATACTCGGGTAGTGCTAGAACTGCACTGCATGCTGTGGCGTTACTTATGATGAGGTTGAAAAGGTAAATTTTTTATATAATTTGTCTTTATTGACTCGGGTGGACAAATTTCATACTCGAGACGAGATTAAAAAAAAAAAATTATCTGCTCACATGGTTTGGATACCGAGTCATAGATTTACCACTCGTTTACCATTTAATTAACGAGTTACTTGGCAGAGATATATTTTTTATGAGAAGTGAACTCTGTGAAGATTGTTGCAGTCGCTGAAAGTCCGTTTCATAAGATTTTTTTTAAATTCTAGTCTCTTTTATTTCATTCTGAAGGCTCAGTTTCTTTCACTGTCCCGATACTATTGTTTAGTAATCGAGTGTCATCGCATTGCGCCTAACGGAACTCAGTTACTTAAGGCACAAAATATGACGTGTTTTTCCTTGCACTGGAGCTGGGTAAGGTTTTCTTAGCAGTATTGCTGCTTCACTGCGTTTTAGCATTCACAACCTTCTAACAGTACAGAATTTCCATTACCACAAGCCAAGTCACGGCCACTTCAACTTCACTGTTAGGACACAATAAAATTATTTACAGTCAAGTATTGCATTTCAAAGTATCATCAGGGTTAGTTCAGTTACAGCTGAAGCCAAATCTCACTTCTTTTTCCAGACATAGATACTGCTACAGTGCAGTGCCACATGTTCACGTATGTGTCATCTAATGGTCGGAGATTTAGTTTAGTACGTAAATTGGAGGGGCACTTTAACATAATCACTTTGAAAATTTATTCTTTCTGAACCGTGAATTTACTTTCGAAACCTTTTCTTAAGAATTTACTTTATTTACTAGCGATTGATCAAGAACATTAACACATTTAATCACACTATGTGAGCGTGGAAGTAGTTGCCAGTGGGTAACTGATGAAAACAAATTTCTTTCAACAAATGGAAATTTTATTCCTAAAAAACCTTTTTTTAAACAGATTTAAAATTATAATCAGAAAGCACCCTCTAAATATCAAGTAAGTTACAATTTATTCAGAGGCAGAAAGAACAAATGTTGACAGCATGAGCTTTCCGGCTGAGAACCTTGCCGCTCCCTTTTGACACGGCCATAGTCACAACTGCTCACAACAACCTCTGAATGTCTACACTGGTGCAAATCTGAAACACACTAGATTACCTCAAACTGAACAAATTTAACAACACGCACACGCACATAAACTACGCACCACGTAGGAGCGATGGAAATGGTACAAAACACTAACATTAGAAAAATTAACTTGCTACCGAAAGTGCAACTTGATTAAAAAAAAATTCTTACGGTGGAAGGGTGGCAACTTTATAAACTAAAATGACTATTTAAATAAAAACCCATAAAATGCAGTCTTACATAAAATATACAAACATGCTCTACAATACACATATACCGCCTCTCAAGATGATAGGCAAGATCAAAACATATTACAGGAATTAGGCCGTTACACTCCAAGCAATAAAATCGTTAACACACGAAATCCAACAAACATGACAGAGGCAGCTCCGAGCGATAGACAGACACTAACTGCCTAACAAATGCGGACGAGAGATAAACGAGCAAGCTGGGGGACGAGAGACTGACCAAAAAAACAAGTAGAATTTAACAAGAGTAAATCACACAAAATATTACCAGTCACTTAACTTCTAATAAACTGCGATTTCTCGAGATGACCTGGCGCAGCAGCCCCAAATCGCTCTCCCGAATCGTCCGCTTCAACGGACGCAGGAAGGCGCGCCGGTCTCCCGTCTCACGGTGTCGCAGCTCGCACCGGTCAGACTGATGTCGTGGGTTGACTCCTGTTGCTCTCGTGTCGACCGCGAAGCCACTACCCCTCGCTATACGGCGCTGCCCACTGGACTCACGTGGCGACCTCACATGCGCCGACGCTCAAGGCGGACAAGTCATCTTATGTCTCAGTGCGCGACCGACCAACCGATCGATCCAACCACCAAGGACCATTGCCTGAACAAAGTCGAGCAGACTGGCGGCCTATAACACATACTAGCACTCCGGACGACAGACAGACACTGACTGCCCCACACTGACCCGGCTGAGCAACTCACCAGACTCGCCGCCTAGCGAGCTCATAGCCCCTTAAATGCACGTGAACATGCTACCTTTCCGCTTTCCCACCTGAGGGAGACACCAAAGCTGCGAATGCCACAGCGGCGCCACCGCCAGAAACGGAGGACGACTGCTTTATACTGCGCGCTGCGGCGCGCTCTTCAGAACAGCAATTTCTACCAAGGCTCACTTTCGAAGTTCAGTTTCAGATTTTATTCAGAATTTTTATTCTTTGTGTGTTACAGTTGAAAGACATCTACCGTGACGTGAAGTATCATAGAACTTTCACTGGACTCCACGTTACAGTTTCAGACGATAGCTTCTTTAGTATACAGTTTAAGGTTTACTAACTTAATTTTAGTAAAAGTTAATTGAAATACAGTAACCAATTATAGTTCGATTTGGCGGCTCCTTTTATCAGGTAGGGTTTACGTAGGGATACCACTTGCATTGTTCAATTGAAAGAATATGACATTATGACGCCTACTGAGCCATGGAGGCTTCTGTCTTTCAAATCTCCCGCCGTGCGCACCAGAGAACTACAGATTCCTTGCCACAGAGGGCGCTTACCAACTAGGGGGCTACCACGAGTGGACCGGCGGTTGCTGTCAGAGGCAATGTGGTTCGTGGCATCAGGTCGGACTCGGCTCCTCTAGGAGCGATGGACTGTGTGGGGCCTGGAGTTGGTAACGTCGGCCGTTAGTATTTCGTTTGAGACCTGTTGACACGGTGGTTCTCTGGCGTTATTCCCTAGAGCGTACTGCTGTAAGAGACCTCGTCCCTGTGTGGTCCTTGAGCGCCAAAATTTATTTCAGTTATACGTTCAAGTCTTTTCCTCTCATTTGGAGATTCAGTTTGTACAAACAAATGTACAGAGAGTTTCCTGATTCATTAGGTTGTTTGGCCTTTAGGATTATGGGATTAAGCCAGGCGAAAGCGATATAGATGGTGTCTGGGTTTGTTTCCTGTCCCGGCCTCTTGACTCCCGGTACTGGACAGAATCATAGAGCTACAACGCTTGAGATGTGGTTCCAGTAATCGTATTGTTGGTTTTTACGTTGAGCAGGAAATCTGGCAGTGTTGAAATATTTCAAATTGTCGAAATGACAACTGACTCCTTGTGCTGAGAAATGTCGACTTCTGAGGAGGTGGTGCCTGCTAAAGGAATCTTTCCCTGACTGGACATTCAGTTACCGAAGATGGTGGTAACACATCTAAAATGTAACGTTCACTGTTCAAAGTGCCGTCAATGCGAACAAGAGGTGACCGAGACCTGTAACCAATGGCACTACATACCATCACGCCGGGTGATACGCCAGTATGGCAATGACGAATACACGCTTTGCGTTCACCGCGATGTCGCCAAACACGGATGCGACCATCATGATGCTGTAAACAAACCTGGATTCATGCGAAAAAATGACGTTTTGCCATTCGTGCACCCAGGTTCGTCGTTGAGTACACCATCGCAGGCGCTCCTGTTCGTGATGCAGCGTCAAGGGTGGCCGCAGCCATGGCCTCCGAGCTGATAGTCCATGCTGCTGCAATCGTCGTCGAACTGTTTGTGCAGATGGTTGTTGTCTTGCAAACGTCTCCATCTGTTGACTCAGGCTGCACGATCCGTTACAGCCATGCGGATAAGATGCCTGTCATCTCGACTGGTAGTGATACGAGGCCGTTGGGATCCAACACGGCGTTCCGTATTACCCTCCTGAACCAACCGATACCATATTCTGCTAAAAGTCATTGTATCTCGACCAACGCGAGTAGCAATGTCGCGATACGATAAACCGCAATCGCGATAGGCTACAATGCGACCTTTATCAAAGTGGGAAACGTGATGGTATGCATTTCTCCTCCTTAGACGAGGCATCACAACAACGTTTCACCAGGCACCACCGGTCAACTGCTGTTTGTGTATGAAAATCGGTTGGAAAGTTTCCTCATGTCAGCACGTTGTAGGTGTCGCCACCTCCGCCAACCTTGTGTGAAAGCTCTGAAAAGCTAATCATCTGTATATCACAGCATCTTCTTCCTGTCGGTTAAATTTCGCATCTGTAGCACGTCATCTTCGTGGTACAGTAATTTTAATGGCCAGTAGTGTAATTAACGAGTAACTTGTTTAAGTTATATTTTTTATGAGAAGTGAACTCTAGGAAGATCGTTGCAGTCGTTAAAAGTCCGTTTCATAAGATAGTTTTTTTTTAAATTCTAGTCTCTTGTATTTCATTGAGAGGTTTCAGTGTCTTTCACTGTCCCCCTGCTATTGTTTAGTAATCGACTGCCAGCGCATTGCAGTTAACGGAACCCAGTTACTTAAGGCATAAAATATGATGTGCTTTTCCTGGAATTGGCGTTGGGCAAGGTTTTCTTTAGCAGTATTGCTGCTCCACTGCGTTCTAACATTCACAACCTTCGAGCAGTACAGAGTTTCCATTACCACAAACCAAGTCACGACCACTTTAACTTCACTGTTACGACACAATGAGAATATTTACAGTCATGCATTGCATTTCCGAGTATTATCAGGGATAGTTCAGTTACAGTTGAAGCCAGATCTCACTTCCTTTTTCAGACATAGATACTGCTACAGTGCAGTGTTACACGTTCACGTATGTGTCATCTAATGGTCGGAATTTTAATTTAGGTACGTAAATTGGCGAGGCGTTTTAACAAAATCATTTTGTAAACTTATTCTTTCAAAGTTCAATTTCGAATGTTATGCAGAAATTTTACTCTTTAAGTTACGTGTGTTACAGTTGAAAGACACCTACTCTGACGTGACGTACCTTAGAACTGTTCACTGCACTGCACGTTACCAAGTTCCACACGATAGCTTCTTTAGTATACAGTTTTAGGTTTACTAAATTATTTTTAGTAAAAGTTAATTGGAATACAGTAACCAATTATATATGGATTTGGTGACTCCTTCCATCAGATATGGTTTACGAAAGCATACCACTTGCATTGTTCAATTGAAAGAATATTCACATTATGACGCGTACTGAGAAATAGAGGCTTCTTTCTTTCAAATCTCCCGCGATGCGCACCAGAGAACTAGCGATTCCTCGTCACAGAGGGCGCTTACCAAGTAGGGGGCGCGGCCGTGCCACCGCAAGAGGACCGGCGGTTGCTGTCAGAAGCAATGCGGTTCGCGCCATCATGTTGGACTCGGCTGCTATGGGAGCGATACATTGTATGGGGCGCGGAGTTGGTAACGTTGGTAGTTAGTATTTCGTTTGAGACCTGTTGACATGGCGGTTTTGGCGTTAGTCTGGTATTACACTATCGGATTTCTTTGTCCAATATCTTTGTCAAAGAAATGTGATGGTGTAATAGGGAACTTTGTCGCTTGTCTTCTGTTCACTGCAATGTGACATGTTGGCACGTGGAGCGCAAGCATTGCTGCTGCGTTCTGTCATCTGTAGTGTTTTTATAATTGCCAGTAAATACAATTGGTTCGTACCGAAAACTACGAAATTAATACAGATGTATGAAGCTGATGAAGCCCTTTACAACGTGGGGCACCCTGAATACAGAAATAGATTAAGAAGATTGGAGACCAGACCTAACCAAACCTAACTCTCTTCTGTAGCAAGGTTTCGGAGTGTTACAATGAGCCTGTCTTCTGCAGATATAGCAGTTCTTAAGTGAGTATTGTGTTTTGTGATATGAGGATACACTTAAGTGAGCACATACAGAAATGTATGCTCATCCATCAGTTAACAAGTTTAGTTCAATGCTTTTATCGTGTCATCGTAAAACAAAGGTACGGTTCCCTTTTTTTCCCCGCTTCTCTTCCGCATATGCACACAGTGCAGTTGTGGTACAGGCAACTGCTGCAATTAATAACAAGTTGTTGTCGTCAGCCATCTTGAACTTTCTCGAAAAATATGAGCGGGTAGTGCCCCTTTTTAGCGCCACGTCAAAGACGTTCGTCAAATATATTTGACGAATATTTGATCACATCATTTATCAAATCTTTGACAAAGAAATACGATAGTGCGATACCGGCCTTATTCCCTACATCGCACTGTTATAAGAGACATCGGCCCTGTGTGTTCCTTGAGCGCCAAAATTTATTTCATTTATACGTTCTTTTCCTTTCATTTGGAGATTGTTTGTATGAACAAATGTATGGAGAGTTTTCCGACTCATTAGGTGGTTTGTCCTCTTGGATTATGGGATTACCGTGCTGTCCGTCGGCCCAGTAAGCACGTTAACTTGTTAAGTCAGGATAAAGCGATGTAAGTGGTGCCTTGGTTTGTTTCCTGTCCCGGTATCTTGCCACCTGGTGCTGGGCAGAACCATGGAGCAACAACGCTTGAGATGTGGCTCCAGTAATCGTATTGTTTGTTCTTATGTTCAGAAGTAAACCTGGCAGTGTAGAAATATTTCAGATTGTAGAAATGATTAGTAAGTCCGTGTGCGGAGAAAAAAATGGTTTAAATGGCTCGGAGCACTATGGGACTTAACATCTGAGGTCATCAGTCCCCTAGAACTTAGAACTACTTAAACCTAACTAACCTAAGGACATCAAACACATCCATGCCCGAGGCAGGATTCGAACCTGCGACCGGAGCGATCGCACGGTTCCAGAATGAAGCTCCTAGAACCGCTGGGCCACAACGGCCAGACTTGTGCGGAGAAATGTCGGCTTTTGAGGAGGTGGTGCCTGCTAAGGGAATCTTTCCTGACTGAACACTTAGTTACGGGAGATGGTGATAGGAGCTACTGTTGCCACAACTTAAGGGGCTCCGGAACGCCCTATACTTGCAATGTTAAAATAACGGTTATAAATTACATCTTTGCTCACAAAGTATTTGAGGTAGGAAGTTGAACTTTTTACAGATTATTTATTGGAATATGGGCTACAACTTAACACAGGGATTTTACAAAATTTTAGTTCAGTTATTAAAGATGATTTTTTTTCAATTGTAATGAAAATTCACAACATTTTTTTGCAATTTTTTATTTATATATTCAAAAATATACAGTTTTTTGGAAAAAGGCTGTGTTAAATTATGCAGAAAGTTTGAAACAAATATGTTTGGAAGATCCTTAGAAAACATGTAATTAGTATGAGAAAATAAAAGTTTTGGGAATCGAGCGACAAAGATTGGATTAACTTTTTAGTGCATTCCAGGTCCATAGGCTGGATTATCTTCATCCTCTGCAAACTCCTCCTCCAGCTTCCTCTTGTTCCTCCTCCTGTTTACTCTTGCTTGTATTTCTAGACTCTTTACAGCCCTGTCTGCAGCCCGAAGGCGTTCCTTGTCTAAAGCAAGCATCGCTCGTTGTTGTGTTCGTAGATTTTGCTACCATTTTCTTCAGTTGCAGTTACTGCAACACTGTTCCAAAAGGTGGTCATGTATGAACACTTATCACATTTCAGTTGTATTTCACTAGCAAGTCCTACGTGCTTTATTATGAAAAGTTCCAGACCAACTTCACTACAATGAATACATCTTACACAGTTTGAAAAAATTCCTTTGAGAACCGACATATCAAATATTTCATTCACATCCGATTCGCCCATAAAACATTGATAGTTTTCACTCATTGAACCAAGCTTCTTCTGTGAAGTATTTTCTTTCCCACTTTGACTGCTATGGGCAGGTGTACTTGAGAGGTTAGGTTCACTCACTTGGTTATCGTCTTTATTGTTTACAGTAATAACACATACCTTTGGCTTTCCAACATTTCTCCTTTTCTTAAAAGCCTTCAGAGGATTTCTAATAACTTTACTTTTACTCACTATTATACTTCAACAAAACAGAGACTCAAGAAACAGAATTAATTACGAATATTTTCGAGATAACGACAGAGTAAATAAACATGAAACAATCGACAATCACACCAGCGATATATATTGAACCATCACAGGTTAGCCACAACACATACTTTATCTCACATCACTAAAATGTACCTGATGAACACGGACGTTAATAATAACACCATTTGACAGCAGTTGAACAGCGCCACAGTGGGTCACGCCCATGTAGAACACATTTCAAAAAAAATTTAAAAATAGTTGTAGTCTTCGGAATTGAATAAATTATATATCTATTAAAAGGTAATAGTCTGCAGATTCAGAAAACGCAAAAAAGTAAAAATTGAACTTTTCATGATTTTGAGCCTTTCCGGAGCCCCTTAAGCGGCCTCTTAGTTTGCTCCTGTGTTACGTCTTTTATGACACACGCAGCGGATACACAACCTGTTGGCCCCATTATTCTCTTGTGGATCGGCCGCCTGCGTGCATCGGCTGCCGACATCATCGCTCCTGTCGCCTCTTGCATCACGTCGGCCCGTAGCGAATTGATGTACATAATCTTCTTACGGGCTTCTGGCACAGTAATTGTAATAGTTTTATTTTTCTTCTCAACACGAGGAATTATCCTATTTCGTGTTCTAATTCATGTGAAGTTAAGAGTTAAACTAGGCTGGGTTAATGTTTTTGCAGGCTCATGAACGGCCATAACCGTTCAATTTCTTTATATTTTGTTGTCAGGCGCTGGTCAGGTTTAAATTTCCCGTGATTGATCGCTTCTTTATTTGTTTAATCGTATGGCACTGGCCAAGTTTTCTTAATTAGAGGGGCTTATAGAGAAGAGGCAAAATGTTAATGGGCTGCATTGAAAAGCAATTATCCTTTTACTTGTCAAGTTGCAGGTTTCATATTATTCGGGATCCCATTTGCAGATACGAATTGTGGTATGATATTCTAGACAGACAGTGCGACGTTTATCAGAATAATTACGCTGCTTGTTGGCATTGATATTTCTTTTTCTGTTTTTTTTCCGAAATTTTTAAACTCAATATTGCATTAAATCCCGTTATTTCTTGTTCAAGAGCCCTGTGGGCGTGCTCTTAAATTGATAAAATAGTTGTTTCGGTTCAGTCTACTTTAAATTTACTAAGCGGAAATAGCCATTGCATACATTCAAATAGTTTTCGTATTGTAAAATTGGATGTGATGTTTGCACTTTATGATCAAGTACAACAAATATTTCACAAATGGTGAATGATGTTGACCTGAATCCCAGTCAAGTCCAGCCGGCCGCGGTGGTCTCGCGGTTCTAGGCGCGCAGTCCGGAACCGCGCGACTGCTACGGTTGCAGGTTCGAATCCTGCCTCGGGCATGGATGTGTGTGATGTCCTTAGGTTCGTTAGGTTTAAGTAGTTCTCAGTTCTAGGGGACTGATGACCACAGCTGTTAAGTCCCATAGTGCTCAGAGCCAACCCAGTCAAGTCCTTCCACGTAGTTTATTCGGAGTGCCAGCGTGCCATTTGACGTGCTTCCACGTAAATTAAGAATTTCAGCCTTTATAGGAAACAAAACAAATGAAGCAGTTACACGTTAAATGAACGCCACAGGCGGAGGTTTTAACCTCGTCCACGGGAGACGGATACGGGTGCCTGCCTGTGCGAGTGTGGTACGCGGCGCCAGTGTGGTACGCGGCGCCAGCGGGAACCCCGTCGCCGTTGTCAGCAGGCGGCGCTCCTCCAGAGACGCCTGCCTGTTAGCGACGCCTGGCGCCGCCGACGCCGCCTCCCGTCTCGAGAGCGCCCCTCACTCGGAACGACGCCACCGCCACGTTTCTCTCCTCAAATACGGCCTCCTCCGTGGCTCCGAGAGCGGCTCGTGACGTGCGCCTCCAGTGTTACAAGCACGAAAGGCTCAGTTCGCACCACATGAAACCTGTCACGATAGCGCAGCAAGTTCTACTTGAGGTACTCGACACTGACTCGACGGATACTGATTTACAGTCTGTTAAGTAACATCGTGGTTGGGTTAATTAATTGAAAAATGTACTTGGCCACAAATTTGAACACACACATACATCATATGTAAACGAAATAAATACGCATTTACAATTAATAACACACTGACGGAAAAATGTCCCAACACCAAAACATAATGTAACAAAGCGAAATTTTGGGAATACATGTGACTAGGTAACATGTTTAAGTGATTAACATTGCATGATAACAGGTCAGTGATAGCGCAAGGTAAGCTGCTGCAAATCTGAAGTACTAATACATTAATAACTGGTGTAACCGCCCGATCGTTGAATGCCAGCATGCGAACGTGCATGCACTGTACTGTACAGATGCCGGGTGTCGGTTTGTGGGATGCCGTTCCATGCCTGTTGGACTTGGTCTGTCAATACAGAGACAGTTTGCGGATGACGCTGGAGTTCTCGTCCGCTGATGTCCCATTTATCCTCGATAGGAGATAGACCTGAGGGTCGAGCAGGCCAAGTCAATACGTCGACAGTCTGTAGAGCATGTTTGGTTTCAACAGCAGTATGTGGGTAAGCGTTATCCTGTTGGAAAACACTCCTTGGCATGCTGTTCATGAATGAGAGTACCAGACTGATGTGCAACTTTGTATGCACGGTGCTTGGGATAACCAGGGGAGTGCTCCTGCTCTCATACGAAATCGCACCTCAGACAATAACTCCAGGCGTAGATGGAACCTGTCTAGTACGCAGACAGGTCGTTGCAGCCCCTCAGCTGGCCTCCTCCTAACCAACACACGGCCATCACTGGTGCCGAGGCAGAACCAACTTCCATCTGAAAACAACAGATCTCTATCCTGTCGTCCAATGAGCTATCGCTTGACACCACTGAAGTCGATGGCGGTGGTTTCTGGTCAGCGGAACGCACTCGACAGGCCATCTTTCTCGGAACTGTCCTCAACGTAAACGACTTGTTCGTTGTGTCACTGTGATGCCAACTGTTGCTGAAATTGCTTCTGCAGTTGCAGTGCGATAGGCCAGACCCATATGCCCAACACGATGGTCTTCACCCTCGCTAGCGCAGTCTACGGTGGCTACATCCCGGCCAAGTCTTTCCGCATAACCGGAGAAGGAACATCCAGCTTCTCGTAGTCCTCGTTAAAACTCAGTGGGGTGTTGATAACGCCGTCTTTGTCGCCTTAAAGGCAATCTTGACTAACACAAACCATGACGAATCTCAAAGGTAACTAGCGTTCATGACCGTTACAGCGTGTACTTAAAACAAACCTGATATGCATTATCATAGCCGGCCGCGGTGGTCTAGCGGTTCAGGCGCTCAGTCCGGAACCGCGCGACTGCTACGGTCGCGGGTTCGAATCCTGCCTCGGGCATGGATGTGTGTGATGTCCTTAGGTTAGTTAGGTTTAAGTAGTTCTAAGTTCTAGGGGACTGATGACCACAGATGTTAAGTCCCATAGTGCTCAGAACCATTTGAACCATTTTTTGCATTATCATAGTTGCGCTACTAGTGCCACCCGTATGCGACTGGTGTGAAAATTGAATAGGCGTAATCTTTCAGATGAAGAAAGACGCCTACCACCTTTTGTTTCTATCGCACAATTATTTCTTAGTGCTGTAATTTTTTTCCGCCAGTATACATCCAATCACTCGCAGCGTCGATAACTGCTTGGCATCTCCGTGGCAGGCTTCAAAGAAAGTTTCCAGCGTATTCACGTGGGAAAGGCCTCCAAACACGCCGAATTTGCGTTGACAGCTGTTTCAAAGTGAATTTCCTTGCACTTGAAGCATTGTTAAGAATGGGTAACCCGAAAAAAAAGGCACTTGGGTGTTTATGTGACCTTCACAAGCAGAAGACAGGTGCGCCGGTTAACACTGCAGGATGTTATTCAGTATCTCAATCGACTCTGGCTCTACACCATCTAAATGGTAAACGATACATAAGAACTGGAGAACTTAACCTAGATTCCAATTATCAGTACCAAATGTTTCGAAGAGATTGCCTTTAGCTATAGTTGTATAGCTTGGAGGTTCTGGCGTACTTTTTTTACATTGAATTTTCTAATCACACTGTATACATCACAAGACCGATGTCATTGATCGGTCCATGGGCCATGCTCCCTTATCTATTACCTCTCCCCCTCCTCTCGAACTAGTCACAGTATGAGACAACGTATCAAAAGTCCAAGATTGTGGAACTAGCCCCAATGTGCTAGTGTGAAAATTAAAAAAAGTCACAATCCCTCTCCCTCTGTCAGAGCGCAGTACTAAAATGATACAAGGAATGATTAATCCAGGGTAATGGATCGTAATAGTTGGAAAATTTAAGGAAAACAAACAAGGCACCACCTCTTCTCCAGCCAATCATAATGTAGTATTAAAATCATGAGTAAGAAACGCTCATATAAAATACCAAAGATACTATGAAAGACCACTCTCACACGCTCACACTCTCCATAAAGTGTCACTTCTGTCTCCTGTCCTCCAATCAGAGCCTAGTAGTCTAATCACAGATAAAATGAAACGGCCGATTGCAATGTACACATCATAACTGGGCTGTTCTCAAATTTATCTGAACGACGTGAACTGTTTATCAAAAACACATAATGCACAATTCTCTCCTCTCCTCCCATCGCAGTCTACAATTTTAGCCAGCAAGAAAATAAAGAAAACTCCAATGCAGCCCCATCTGGACTGTGCTGGAAAATCGCAGCAACACAAATTATTTGACAAAAACCATATCTCACACTCAAAAAATTATAAGAATTGCATAAAATGACGGATGTGTAGCCGACTGTATTTTCATTGCTGACTTCAAAAAAATTGTTTACGGATTGGCTCACCAGTTGCATCGGCAAATTTCATTGAAAACTATATTTTATTAGCCGTGGAAAATTACAACAAGCACATAACATACGCTCCTTAAATAGTTACAAACATTTGGTTAATGTAATTAACTAATAATTATTTATGAATACATTATTTTATGTGCTCTTCTAAAATCTGTAATTACGATTTAGAAACTAATATTTACATTTATTTAAACAATGAGGAACATTCCTTAAGCTTCACAGCCACAATAATAAAAAAAACACAAATAATGTTGCAACTGCTGTAAAACGTGTCTGGGACAAAAAACAAAATTGTTTTGCTAAAGGCGAGCCCCACCCAAAAACATATTAAAAAACAACTTCTGATTATGCAATGTAATAAGAGTATAAAACATACTCACCATAAATATTTGAATACCATCATTTGATTATGCAACATAAGTAACGAATTAGTGATATGTAATTGTTAGAGGTAAGTTTTACTTTAAATACTATTCCACAAAACTTCAAAAACGTGAAATTAAATCAAAAGGTTGTCACCACCTGTGACTGGTGGCGTACCTGGTTCGATCTGAGTATCAAGCTTGGAGTAAGGCGCAAAAGATTATCAGGGCAAGTATCTTTTATTGTATGCCGCTTGTCAAATGTCACACTGTCCTTCCCAAGTTGGAAACATGTGAAAAAGAAAGACAGCATTGCAAAAGGAATGCAAAGTTTGCAACACGTATCACCATGTTATTTTCCACATACACATGTATTCGTCAACTTAGCGCCTAAAACAGGTACTCCATTGCTATTTTCATATCTAAATAGCTACAAATAACATCATAAACTAACAGTTGACATGAGAATTTTGCGCTTAGCTTTTCACACATAACACAACCAAAGAAGACGACAGAGTGGAGACCGCTCCAAGAAAATTGTTCAACAAAACAGTCGATATCTTGAAAATGAACTCTTTTAAAAATTATTTATTGTTTATTGCGTACAAGAACACTCACATGCAGACTGCATTTTGTCGTAAAAGGCGTATAATTACAGATCTCTGCAATAATTTGAAGAAAAAATAAAAATTGTATTGTTTCTCGAAATTTGTAAGATTTTGCACACTTTGAAAGCATATTGATTCTTCAAGTTAAATACTGCCCCATGTAAATTGTCTTCATTAGTTGTTGAAACACACACACAGCTCACTTATTGATTCTAGTTAAATAATAACTGCCACAACCTGAAGCTCATAACCCATTTCATAATCAGTTGTCAAAGATGAACTGGTCAGTGATGTAGTCATTGATGATGGTCAGTGATCAGTGATGAGAGATGATCATTGGATTGGTCAGTGATGACCAGTGGTCAGTGACTCTAAGCGGTCATTGCTGGTGATTAGTGGCCAGTAATGATCGCTGGATCATTCAATGATGATCACTGACCAGTGGTGATGATCACAGGTTGCTGATAGTCACTGCATTGACCAGTGATGGTCAGTGCTCAATACTAATCACTAGACTGGCCAATTAAGGTCAGTTATCAATGTTGATTAATGGTGTATAATAATGTTTAGTGGTCAGTAATAATTACTGGATTGGTCAGTAATGGTCGGTGTTCAATGAAAAAATATCAGTGCTCGTGAAACGTCACTGGGTTTGTCAGTGATCAGTGGTCGGTGATGATTAGTGGTCGGTGATGATTAGTGGTCGGCGACGATTAGTGGTCGGTGATGATCACTAAATTGATCAGTGGTCAGTGATGATCAGTAATCAATGATGGTCAGTCATCAGATGGTATTCAGCCCATTCAGCTTGCTCTGTCTTCTTTACACACTCTAACCATTTGGAACGTAGAGATAATTACTATTCATAAAGCAGTGATGTGGTCACAGGTTGCTGATAGTCACTGCATTGACCAGTGATGGTCAGTGCTCAATACTAATCACTAGATTGGCCAATTAAGGTCAGTTATCAATGTTGATTAATGGTGTATAATAATGTTTAGTGGTCAGTAATAATTACTGGATTGGTCAGTAATGGTCGGTGTTCAATGAAAAAATATCAGTGCTCGTGAAACGTCACTGGGTTTGTCAGTGATCAGTGGTCGGTGATGATTAGTGGTCGGTGATGATTAGTGGTCGGCGACGATTAGTGGTCGGTGATGATCACTAAATTGATCAGTGGTCAGTGATGATCAGTAATCAATGATGGTCAGTCATCAGATGGTATTCAGCCCATTCAGCTTGCTCTGTCTTCTTTACACACTCTAACCATTTGGAACGTAGAGATAATTACTATTCATAAAGCAGTGATGTGGTCACAGGTTGCTGATAGTCACTGCATTGACCAGTGATGGTCAGTGCTCAATACTAATCACTAGATTGGCCAATTAAGGTCAGTTATCAATGTTGATTAATGGTGTATAATAATGTTTAGTGGTCAGTAATAATTACTGGATTGGTCAGTAATGGTCGGTGTTCAATGAAAAAATATCAGTGCTCGTGAAACGTCACTGGGTTTGTCAGTGATCAGTGGTCGGTGATGATTAGTGGTCGGTGATGATTAGTGGTCGGCGACGATTAGTGGTCAGTGATGATCACTAAATTGATCAGTGGTCAGTGATGATCAGTAATCAATGATGGTCAGTCATCAGATGGTATTCAGCCCATTCAGCTTGCTCTGTCTTCTTTACACACTCTAACCATTTGGAACGTAGAGATAATTACTATTCATAAAGCAGTGATGTGGTCACAGGTTGCTGATAGTCACTGCATTGACCAGTGATGGTCAGTGCTCAATACTAATCACTAGATTGGCCAATTAAGGTCAGTTATCAATGTTGATTAATGGTGTATAATAATGTTTAGTGGTCAGTAATAATTACTGTATTGGTCAGTAATGGTCGGTGTTCAATGAAAAAATATCAGTGCTCGTGAAACGTCACTGGGTTTGTCAGTGATCAGTGGTCGGTGATGATTAGTGGTCGGTGATGATTAGTGGTCGGCGACGATTAGTGGTCGGTGATGATCACTAAATTGATCAGTGGTCAGTGATGATCAGTAATCAATGATGGTCAGTCATCAGATGGTATTCAGCCCATTCAGCTTGCTCTGTCTTCTTTACACACTCTAACCATTTGGAACGTAGAGATAATTACTATTCATAAAGCAGTGATGTGGTCACAGGTTGCTGATAGTCACTGCATTGACCAGTGATGGTCAGTGCTCAATACTAATCACTAGATTGGCCAATTAAGGTCAGTTATCAATGTTGATTAATGGTGTATAATAATGTTTAGTGGTCAGTAATAATTACTGGATTGGTCAGTAATGGTCGGTGTTCAATGAAAAAATATCAGTGCTCGTGAAACGTCACTGGGTTTGTCAGTGATCAGTGGTCGGTGATGATTAGTGGTCGGTGATGATTAGTGGTCGGCGACGATTAGTGGTCAGTGATGATCACTAAATTGATCAGTGGTCAGTGATGATCAGTAATCAATGATGGTCAGTCATCAGATGGTATTCAGCCCATTCAGCTTGCTCTGTCTTCTTTACACACTCTAACCATTTGGAACGTAGAGATAATTACTATTCATAAAGCAGTGATGTGGTCACAGGTTGCTGATAGTCACTGCATTGACCAGTGATGGTCAGTGCTCAATACTAATCACTAGATTGGCCAATTAAGGTCAGTTATCAATGTTGATTAATGGTGTATAATAATGTTTAGTGGTCAGTAATAATTACTGGATTGGTCAGTAATGGTCGGTGTTCAATGAAAAAATATCAGTGCTCGTGAAACGTCACTGGGTTTGTCAGTGATCAGTGGTCGGTGATGATTAGTGGTCGGTGATGATTAGTGGTCGGCGACGATTAGTGGTCGGTGATGATCACTAAATTGATCAGTGGTCAGTGATGATCAGTAATCAATGATGGTCAGTCATCAGATGGTATTCAGCCCATTCAGCTTGCTCTGTCTTCTTTACACACTCTAACCATTTGGAACGTAGAGATAATTACTATTCATAAAGCAGTGATGTGGTCACAGGTTGCTGATAGTCACTGCATTGACCAGTGATGGTCAGTGCTCAATACTAATCACTAGATTGGCCAATTAAGGTCAGTTATCAATGTTGATTAATGGTGTATAATAATGTTTAGTGGTCAGTAATAATTACTGGATTGGTCAGTAATGGTCGGTGTTCAATGAAAAAATATCAGTGCTCGTGAAACGTCACTGGGTTTGTCAGTGATCAGTGGTCGGTGATGATTAGTGGTCGGTGATGATTAGTGGTCGGCGACGATTAGTGGTCGGTGATGATCACTAAATTGATCAGTGGTCAGTGATGATCAGTAATCAATGATGGTCAGTCATCAGATGGTATTCAGCCCATTCAGCTTGCTCTGTCTTCTTTACACACTCTAACCATTTGGAACGTAGAGATAATTACTATTCATAAAGCAGTGATGTGGTCACAGGTTGCTGATAGTCACTGCATTGACCAGTGATGGTCAGTGCTCAATACTAATCACTAGATTGGCCAATTAAGGTCAGTTATCAATGTTGATTAATGGTGCATAATAATGTTTAGTGGTCAGTAATAATTACTGGATTGGTCAGTAATGGTCGGTGTTCAATGAAAAAATATCAGTGCTCGTGAAACGTCACTGGGTTTGTCAGTGATCAGTGGTCGGTGATGATTAGTGGTCGGTGATGATTAGTGGTCGGCGACGATTAGTGGTCGGTGATGATCACTAAATTGATCAGTGGTCAGTGATGATCAGTAATCAATGATGGTCAGTCATCAGATGGTATTCAGCCCATTCAGCTTGCTCTGTCTTCTTTACACACTCTAACCATTTGGAACGTAGAGATAATTACTATTCATAAAGCAGTGATGTGGTGAATGCTATTACCCAAAAAACGTTGTTTCATTCAGCAGCAGTGTTTTGCAGTGTAGGACATTCCTTGTTGTGTAATCAAATCTGTGAGGCAGTTAAGTATGGGTGACAATTATTGAACTATAAAAAATGAAAATGTCATAACTTCGGAACGGTTGACGTTAGGACGTTCAAACTGCGCGGTTGTAGCGGGGCATGATGGACATTGTATGGTGAGGTTTACGAAGGAGTCCACTTACATTTGGACGGATTAGTCAATAAGCAAAATTGGCGCATTTGGGGGACTGAGAATCCGCATTTCGCGATCGAGAAGTCTCTTCACCCTCAACAGGGAACTGTCTGGTGTACAATGTCCAGTCACGCAATAGTCGGTGTGATATTCCTTTATGGCACAGTGACTACTGAACTGTACGTGAAGATTTTGGAAGATAATTTCAGCCCCATTATCCGAAGTGACCTTGATTTAGACAAGATGTGGTTCATACGTGATGGAGCTCGACGCCAACGAAGCAGTAGAGTAATGTCCTACAGGATCACTTAGGAGACAGCATTCTGGCTCTGGGGAACCCAGAAGCTACCGGCATGAGCCTCGATTGCCCGCCATATTCTTCGGATCTGAATACACATGACCTCTTTCTGTGGCGCTACATTAAAGATAAGATGTACAGCAATAGCCCCAAAAATCATTGTTGAGCTGAAATCAGCCATTCAGGAGTTTATCGACAGCATCGATGTTGCGACACTTCAGCGGGTCATGCAGAATTACGCTATTCTTCTACGCCACTCTATCGCCAATGATGGCAGGCAGGTCGAACATGCCATAATCTAAATCCGAAGATCTGTAGCAACGTTAGTTGTCGAATAAAGTGTATGCACCCTGTAGTTTGTAACCAGTTTACGTTTCTTTTTGTATGCTTCAATACCTGTCACCCTGTATAATCTCTCTTACGGCTTCGAATGCTCTTACTCATTTGACATGCAAACAAACGGTAGATCCATAGAATGGAATAGCAGCAGAACCTTGGAACATTGAATGTGAATGGTAAATGCTGTTTGGTAAATAGCAGTCTCCACACTTACATCTGCTGTCGAAGTGTTCTGAATTACAGTTTAGGATCTCTGCGTTACATGCTATAGCGTCAGTTACAGTTTATGGTTTGTGGATTATTGGTTACAGGTTACGGGTCAGTGGTTAGGGGTTGCGAAACAAGGGTTATGGGTTAGGAGGATATTACTGAAGTAGTGCCAATAAGTGAACTGTGTGTGATTTAATAATTAATACAGACAATTTAGAAATGGAAATGTTTATATTGAAATTACTGATGTCTTGAATAGTGTGTGAAATCGTACTTATTTCTGGAAATAAGTGTCTCGGATATATTTTTCTACAGTATAATGTGATGCAGTACCTAAAATTGTGCTTGGGAACAATTTAAGTATGGAAATATAAATTTGAGTTGAGTTGTGGCTTACAACAAGTGTAGGCCTAATTAATTACGTTTTAGCAGTAAAGTAGACTTTCTGTTTTTATGTGCTTGCCTGCTTAGCGTAGTATTTGTGCCAACACTTATTTTCAACAGTATTAAGTCTCGTCACGTTAATTTCACAGTATCGGCCCCTTAGCCTTAACTTCTAATGTCAACCAGGTTTATCACGTTATTTGCATTTAGTCATTAAATACCGTTAGATAACTTGGTTCAGAGTAGATAATCATGTTTTAGGCACTTACGTGACAAATACGTGCCTACGTGGAAATAGCATTGTGTCACTTGATGTAAAAAGGGCACGTCTTTTACATTGCCGACGTCCTTTTGCAAACGCTTTAGACTTGAAAGAACAATGTGACACTTGACAAGCATCATACATGCGGATAATAGTTGCTTTGAGGCTTTTTTGTGTCCTAAACCAAGCGTAGCACTCACATCGAACTAGAAAGGCCGCCACCCGTTGGTGATGACAAGTTATACTATCAGCTGGTATTATTTTATGGTTTCGACATTTCATGGAATAGTATTTCAAGTAAAACTTGTCTTTGACAATTATATGTCACTAAATTGTCAACTACATTGCAAAACCAAATTCTGGTTTGTAACGATTTATGGAAACTATGTTTTATAGTCGTTCTCATATTACACTACATAATCGAACGTTACTTCCTAATTACGAAGAATATGTTTTACACTCATTCTTATATTCCGTAAAAAGCTTTAACCTACCCCTGTTCAATTGGCCACATGTGTCTAGGTATGAAAATAGGAGTGGAATTCTTACTTTCCAGTTTGAAACCCTGTTCTCAGCAATACTTTGGCTAAAACAGGATATTTTTTTCTGTCGTTGGGGGGGGGGGGGGGTCTTTGATACATTATTGCAAGCTGCAAAAGAATACTGTGTGATACTTGACAAACATCAGAGATGTGATAAATAACTGATTAAAGACGGTGTTATGTCCTACAATATGGTACGCAATTTCGAAGTTTGAACGTTTTACCAGGGCAGCCTTGAGTCCACAAAGACAAGCTTCACGATTATAAAAGCAGCAGTTGATTTTGCTTCGCAGTTTCAAATCTTTATTGAATATTATTTAAGGTGAAATTCATTTTCATCACCTATGTATTAATAATTTGTTAATTATATTGGACAAAGAAATTTTGGCTTTTAACTAGTTATGGACAGTATTTTGTAAACCTGTTGTCATAGAGAACGATATACAGTTTTCAATTAAATTTACCGACGTCACTGATGAGCTAGTCGACAAACGATTCTTTTTAAGTCAGTAATGAAAACACAACTAACAATATTTTCATCATTTTACGCAATCAGATACTTTTTCAGTGTGAGACATCGTTTTGGGTAAAAAATTCAGGTTGTTTTTATACTTTTGAGAACAGCTATATGGGGCTACATCGTAACTGGCTACTTTAATGATTCCTAAAATACTAAGCTGTGACAATTAGAGGAGAGCAAGGTGGTATCTTATGTAGTGTGTGTGTTTGTGTGTGTGTGTGTGTGTGTGTGTGTGTGTGTGTGTGTGTATGTGTGTCAATGAATGGGCTTGTATAATATCTTTGCCATTTTACGTGCACTTGTTATTTTTATCATTTTAATAGTGCGATGTGATTGGCCAAAGATAAGTTTGGGGTGGGAGGAAACGGCTTATTTCTTCTTCAAACTTTCCCACTAGCGTAACTAGATACCTCATCTTGAGTTTTTTAGTGGTTCCTTCACTTTAGCATTATGCTCTGATTAGCTGGAGACACAGGGGGGACGTGTAATGATCCGGCTTAATAACGTCATAGATAAAGGTATGATTCAAGGAGATGTCGATGACCTGGATCTCGTGATGTAACCAAAGTGGGTCAAAATACACGATGTAAACGTGTCCCGGATTGTCCATAGTTATACTGCTAGACACGTGCCATGTTCTAGCTGTTCGCCAATCAAATTATCCTAAGATTACCACATGCTTTTATCCTTCTTGCCACACTGTTGTCCTCGGTCCATTTCTTCACCACTTCTCCTGCAATCATTGCTGTATAGTTATGTCTGTGTCGACAATACGATGCTGCCATGTCCGTCATGCCAATGATTCGAGATTTCTAAGTGTCTGACAAATGATAAGTTGAACATACCCCCGCTTTGGGCAAGCTGTGTTGCAGTCTACACGTGACAAGTTCCATTAACGATAGACTCACATCATAGTCAGCATGTACAGACACTCTTCATCATCGTTTCGTTTTTCTGTGCTGAAAATAAACTATCACAAGGACGAAATTTTAATCAACATCCTCGTATCTCACACACATGGAAATACTAGCTAGTGGTCGTTCAATGTTCTCGTGGTGTAATTCTTCTCATTTTCGCTATCGTATCAAGAATAATGTGAAACAAAGAGATAAAAGATACACTCAGCGAGAAACCTGAAGCGACAAAATATTCCAAATATTTGTCTTCGTGGTATACTCTGATCGACCTTCTAGGCGCTTCAGTCAGGAACCAAATGGCTCAAATGGCTCTGAGCACTATGGGACTTAACTTCAGAGGTCATCAGTCCCCAGAACTTAGAACTACTTAAACCTAACTAATCTAAGGACATCACACACATCCATGCCCGAGGCAGGATTCGAACCTGCGACCGTAGCGGTCGCGTGGTTCCTGACTGAAGCGCCTAGAACCGCTCGGCCGCAACTGTCAGGAACCGCGCAGCTGCTACGATCGCAGGTTCTAATGCTGCCTCGGGCATGGATGTGTGTGATGTCCTTAGGGTAGTTAGGTTTAAATAGTTCTAAGTCTAGAGGCCTGATATCAGTTGTTAAGTCCCATAGTACTCAGAGCCATTTGAATCAGATTGACCATCTGATAAATCGAGTATATGGAGACTGACCAAAATCGTGAAGCACTCTGTGGCGGACGAGGAAACGAAGTGAAAATGTGTGGGTAGTGTGTGTGTAACATTATTTCAGTGCCCCAAAACCGAGTCAGTTTTGCAAAGATCTACCAGTATGAGCCCATTTAACGTTATGACGTTCAACCCACTCTGGTCTGGAAATATGCACTGAACAGGTGGGAAATGTGTAATTTTTTTATTTTATTTATTTATTTTTTCTCACTATGCTGTCATTCATTGCATTGAATTCTTCTTCTGTGCCAAACTCATCTCAGATTAGTTGTTGCAACATACGTCCTCAGTTATTTCTGGATGAATTCCAATCTCCGTCTTCCCCTATAGTTTTTACCTCTAAAGCTCTCTAGTACCATAGAAGTTATTCGCTGATGTCTTAACAGATGTCTTATCACTCTGTGCCTTCTTCTTGTCAGTGTTTTACAAACATTTCTTTCGTTGCTGATTCTACGGAGAATCTCCTCATTACTTATTTGATCAGTCTATCTAATTTTCAACATTATTATGTGGTACCATATCTCAAATGATTCGATTCCCTTTTATTCTGGCTTTCCCATAGTCCCGATTGCCTACCATAGTTTTCTGTTCTCCGAACGCAAATGCTCAGAAATTTCTTTAAGTCAAAGCCTGTGTTTGATATTAGTAAAACTCTTTTGGCCAAGAATACCACCTTTGCCGGTGTTAGTCGCTGTTCAGGTCATCCTTGCGTCGTTCGTCATGTGTTATTTTCCTTCCAAGGTAGCGGGATACCTTAATTTTGTATACTTCATGATTACTAATATTGATGTTAAGCTGCTTCTTTTTTCATTCCACTACTTCTCATTAAGTTCATCTTAATTAGAAGAGATTCACTGATAGATCTATGAGAACGATTTTCGCTTATAGCTTTCGACTCGATCGTTTCCGGACTGGGGTCTCGTACCTTGGATTGTTACTTTCACCACTCCCCCTTATCTCTGAAAGTTTGTAACATCATCACGAGTCACCCCACATATCATTTTTGTCAAAACGTGGATGCATGAGCTGTCTAGTTAACTGTGCGATGTTCTCGCACTTGTCTGCTCTTGGTATCTTCGGTAGTGTGTTGACTAAATTTTACCGAAAGGCTGATGGTATATAGACACTGTCATGAATTCTACACACCAACTTCAACAGTCGGATAGATACTTCCCCGAATCATTTCAGAAATTCAGATAGAATGTTATCTATAGTTTCTGCCGTATTTGATCTCAATTCTTCCATTATCACTAGTGTTTTCCCTTAGGGCAGGTTTTTCCTAGTTCTGCATGACGTCCCGTCATTTGTTACCCTCTTAGTTTTCTTATAATTGTTTGTTGTTAAAAATGGTTCAAATGTCTCTGAGCACTATGGGACTTAACAGCTGTGGTCATCAGTCCCCTAGAACTTAGAACTACTTAAACCTACTAACCTAAGGACAGCACACACATCCATGCCCGAGGCAGGATTCGAACCTGCGACCGTAGCAGTCGCGCGGTTCCGGACTGCGCGCCCAGAACCGCGAGACCACCGCGGCCGGCTGTTTGCTGTCCTTCTACTATAAACTATCCGGTATCCTCTGCTTCCTTTTATTATTTTCCTCCCATTCACCGTTCCTTCCATAGCAGCCATCAATAAACCTTCTCTTCTGATCCAGTGTCAAAACCAATTGTGTTTCCTCTTCTTAATTACCTTCAAAAATTTCTCTCTCTTTCCCCACCCTTCTCACCCTATACTCATTTCTCACTTTACCCAGTTTATTCCTTCCATTCCCTCCAATCCAAATGCTTGTGTTCTCTGTTCTTCCTCTTTCTTCAGTGTCCATGTCTCAGCTCCGTATACTGCCACGCCCCATGTAGAGCACTTTGTCAGTCTCTTTCTCGGGTCCCAGTCCATGAACTGACATAGAAGCCTCTTCTTATCAAATGCCTCTTTGGCAATTGCTGTACGCGTTTTCCTATCCTTAGCGCATCTCATGTCCTGCGTAATTGTGCTTCCCAGGTACTTAAGGCACTAACGTGTTCCATATCTTCTGTCCTATCTTTATAGTTGCTCTTACTTTTCTTGCCCTCCATCACCACACGTTTTGTCTTTTCCTTATTAATTCTCATTCCGAATTATTTAATTCTTATAACATACCCGTCATCGTTCATTCGTTCTGTGTCAATAACACCACATGACGCGCAAATCGAACACATTCCATCCTCCTACCACCAATCCACACATCTCTTCGTTTCATATCTCTGTATAATATGCTTAAAACATACGTTAAAACAGAATTGGGGGCACACAATAGATTTGACTCACTCCCATTCCAATTCTGCTCTCTTCTGTTTTACTATTTAAAAAACAGTAGTAGGTTGCAAAATGTTCTTTATTAACTTAAGAAAGACGCGTTTCGCTCGGATAAGGTATCATCAGGTTATCTAAAAACATGAGGGAACGACGATATAACAATAGAAGCAAAATAAGCTTCAAAAACCGACCGGATAAAGAAACGGATAGAGAAACGAAATGTAACTCGCGTTAGAAATAAAAAAAAAAAAAATTCTGCATAAAGCATCTTTCAAGAAGGCATGACACCGCATAAAATGTACTTAAAGGCAGCCTATACGGAAAAAAATATTTAAAAAATCACATGGATCAGGTATCAGTAAAGAACGAAGGAGAAACGGAAAATTGCATATTACCTCACGAAGACGACTACAGTCGTAGAAGCGCAGGACAGGACTTCGCACGCAAACTGTATGCAGCCGTGCACTACAATAGTCGCACAAGGTCGTCAGTAAGTCTAGGACATACCAGAGCGAATGCTATTCACAGAGACATAGGGAATCCTTAGGCTTAAAAGTAGTGTGAAAGAATAATGAAATAAAATACGTAGAGCACTCAAATAAAGATTAGATTACAAATATATTGATTAAAGGTAACAGTATAAAAATGATAAAATACAACAGCATGTACGTGACAGGGGACCATGGCCCTGGTAATAAAAAGCTAAAAACTAATAAATATTTAAAAATGGGAAACATGAAATCATAGGAAATCTGATTATTGCTTGATAACTGATCGTTAATAACATATCCTTCTCGAAGTTTGAATGTTCAACGATTTCGAGCTCTTCAAGCATATTGAGTCTCTTACGTTTGAAAGCAAAACCGTTACGTTTCTGCGCGTAGGTGGCTGATAGCCACTGGCCAATGGATTTAAGGTCCTCAGCGAAGGCGGAATTATGCTTAACGTACCCCTTCTTAATGAATAAATGCTGTTGAAACTTAATTTTAAACCGTTCCCGTATGATCAATAGAATCTGTTCGATATTTACCATACTCGCGCATATATATACGCCAGAGGCAAAATATTTATCTTCCTGGGGACGCTCATTGTAAATGTACTAATTTTGGAGTTTGCTGGAGGTGGAATACATTATTCTAATATTTTCACCACGAAAGAGTTTATCTATGGCATAGGACACATTACATAAACATGGAAGCTTAGCAAACCTGTAATTTCGAGGTGCAGGACTGAGAATGCTTTCTCGGTTGCTTAGCGCTGATCTTTGGGTGTGTACTCTGTCAGTAGTGGAGTAGCTGTAGCCACTACAGAAAGCGACACGTTTTAAATTTCCTTTTGAACATATTCAGCGCCAAGTGGAATCTCAGTGACACGCAGTATCAGAGATCTAATGTAGCTCATCTCGTACTCATAGGGATGACAAGACGTGGAGTGTATAAGTGAATCGACTCCTTTCTTACATTAATCTATTCCACTGAACTCTGTCAAAGGCTTCCTCAAAGACGACGAAAATACTCGTAGCACAAATTTCTCTTCCTCTTTCAATGTGTCTCTCACCTACACTTCTCAAGAGCCCCACTGCATCTCTTGTAACTTACTCCCTCGAAAGAAATTCTTACTCTGTGTTGGATTCCCTATCTCTTCCACATCGGCTTCAAACACCTCTATCACGTCGACATTTCTTGCCCGTCATACAGGTCTTCAACGTACACTTCCCACGTGTCCACTCTCTCCTACACACTCGTCGGTGAAATTCTCATTTTGCTCTTAATGTAGCAACTCTAGCTTTTAACTTCATCGAAGACTCTTCTATCTCTCCTACATGTTGAGTCAGTCTTTCCAACGTTCATTCCTTTATCGAATTCTTCACATTTTTCATGAATTTGAGACTGGCTCTCCTTCTTTTGTTGCTATATAACGGTATTTCGTTAGTTAGGTAGTTAGTTAGTTATATGATTCATAAATTATTTGAACGATTCTGTTAGTTAAATGATGTGGAATGAATCAGTTTACCAAATATATATACATGATTTTTGTTAACATTAATGAACACATTATTTTGTAATCCTGCTCATGCTCTTGCAACTGTACTTAAAACCAAGGATTTTGCCTAAATATGTTTATACTTCCTTCTTTAGTCAATCAGTTGCAGTAGTTCTTCTGTTACCGAAAGTTCCTCCGCAGTTACCGTCCTTGTACCTATGTTCATCTGAACATAATTTGTGATTGCTCTTATTAGAGCCACAATAAACCCTCATTCACACACTGCCTCGTCCTGATAACCGTGTCTAACACAAATACAAGGTATCTCCTTGTTATTCACGGTTACTAACTGCCATCTGACGTTTTACATGCCCATAGTGTACCTTACCAGGCTTGGTAACAAAACTAAAACTGGCCAACACTGGTGTACCATGGTGGATGTTTTACCCGTCACAGAAACATGCCCGCCATTGACGTGTACGTGCACGAAGTTACATTGACGTTCGGTCGTGTCTTCTGAATGTTTCATTCCGTTTGTCAGTTAGTATATTTTTATACGATTTACGCTAGGTGCAAGAAGTAATAATGAAGGGATGTGCTTCAACTATAGATGATTGGTGTCAATAGCGAAAGCTCTATTTGTAGGACTTTCATTATTGGTAGATACAGCTCATTTTGGCCATTTGTATGGCTGATTTATAGTAGCGGTATGTAAATTTTGAGGAAGGTCAGCATCATTAAATTCACAAAACCGTTGACATGATGAACCAAAAACATTTAATCATTTTTTCTAACTTTCGAGAGGGGGAAAATTTTTCTCGAGGATTAGCTGTTTTTCCCAACCACTATCATTAATTTGAAGGGAAGTGTATATAAAGAACAGAATTACAGTGTTCGATTTCGTCATCCGATACATTATACTCTACAGACGTTTCGGTAGTCGACAAAATTCTATCGCCCTTTTTATATCAGCATCTCTGAGCAATAAAGCTCTTCATGAGTTGTGTCAACATAATTGATCGGAGAATCACAATCCCTCTTCGTATCTGCAGGGCCGAGGGCAGACGGATTCCACCCAATGAAGTTATTGGTTTCGGATTGGGAATGGAAAATCAGTTATCCGCGGCAAATTGTGATTGAAATATTTCATTGGAATTTAATTTGTAGCTGTTTATTTCCATCTGACCAATATGTGAAGGCATTTCCATTTCCGTTCCGACTGGAAGGGTGTTCAGACATTTTACGTCGCTCCTTCCATTTTCTTCGTTCAGTTGTAGTACTGACATCAAAAAAATGGTTCAAATGGCTCTGAGCACCATGGTACTTAACATCTGAGGTCATCAGTCCCCTAGAACTTTGAACTACTTAAACCTAACTAACCTACGGACAGCACACACATCATGCCCGAGGCAGGACTCCAAACTGAAGCGCCTAGAACCGCTCGGCCACACCGGCCGGCTGTACTGACATCCATACCAAGGAAAGGTATTTACTTCCGTGCATTAAAGAACAGATTTCTACATATGACTATGCCGTTCGATATTAATTGATCTAATACTTACAGTATCACTTTGTTGATAGTTCTGAACAATTTTATGTTTTACGGTAAATACGGTGTAATATTGCAGTTTTCTCCAAAGTGTACTTGTCAAAAATTCTCTCCTCCTCTTACGCAGTGCCAGGTTCTGTCTCTTGGATTTTTGCTTGCATTTAATCCGCGATGTCGTGCTGTATCAAAAACCTGTTTAGTTATTTTATTTCTACAGCTCAGGTTCATGTAGTATACTCATAACTATTGCGTGATCCAGTCTACATTAATCTTCAGTTCTCAGAAATTTCATTTAAGCAAACAGCACTCAGAAGTAACGCTTTTTTCACTTTTTACTGCGTTTCAGGTGTACTGAAGAATATTTTTTTCTAATAGTTTTCACTCCTTTGTTTTATCTTATTTGGGTACTTGTTGCACATTTCTCTTTATGGACAAAGTCTTTATCTGTACGCGTTCTGTCGCGTGCACACCTAATAAGCTCCAAAATGCTACACATAAAAACGGGATTTTCCGGTGCTCATGCCTCGCGATCTGTTTGTGATAAAAAGGTAGGAGCAAGTGTTGTGGATAGTCCTTAGGCTACATTTGTATACCCAAGAGAAGAATGCTCTTAGTGTCACTATCCCACAGTACAGAGTCTGAATATGAATATTACGAACTTCATATTCCATCAGCAATTGGAGCTAATCGGTTAGTCCTTTTTGAATTTGATTTGGTCTACAATGGGCTTGATGAGATTTATGGAGGCACCATTAGTTCATTGGTGGTTCCTCTGAAAACACACAAAAAGTTTTTTATTATATTTTCGACGTCACCAGCCCATGAAAATTCAACCGAGGACTCCAAGATGGATATGCACAACCAATGGCTGAAATTTTAACGATCGTAATCTTAACAGCTTTGAAAATTTTCCTGATATCTTTATCCGTTTCGAAGAAACTGAGCTTCAAAGTTACCCCACTTCTACACGTAAAATCCAGTATGAGGCGAAATCTTAATAACAAATAACCGCAGAAAATAGCTCATATTTTAAAGGCATATACTCTAGGCAATTATCTAGAACAGCGGTATCCCCGTTTTAAAAAATCTGTGCCTGTTTTTAGGAAAAACTCGAAAACGTCTTGTTGGATATAAAAGCCCAGCCACGAATTCCGAGACTGCTATTCCCAGTAAATGGCTGTATTTTTAACGATGTATTCCTAAGATCCCGGTCTCGAAGAACTTAAAAAAATGTTCTGGATATATTTATCTGTTGTCGAAATACGGAGCCTCAAAGTAGCCCTACCTTTACACGTAAAATATGCAAGTAAAATACGGTGTGAGGCGAAAACGTAGTTTATAAAGTAACGTAGCACGGAGAAATATGATGTAAGGGAACCAAACGCCGTAGTACCGAAGCACATGCAAAAATTTTTCACACGTAAAATCAGGTCCGAGGTGTAACATTAGCTTTTAGTTATTTCAGGGGCACATAAGTAAACTATCTAAATTTCCTTTCATATGAATTACATGCCCTCCTGCAGAAAGGAAAAGAAGGGAATCAGCGGAAAAATGCTCCTATCGAAGCACAAAAAATGCGAATACGTCCTGATTATTTAAAAGACTGACTGAAAAGTAGGGTACCAACTGCCCCATTCTACTTCCAAAGCACCTTTAAAAATTTTCACAAAAGTTTGGGATGTGAACACATTCACACTTTTTATAGTGAGGTAGAAGAAAACAGCAGCGGTCGTAAAGAGACAGAATAGCAAGAAATAGCGGAAGGTAGTAGATAGTAGTTTTCTGGCAGTGGATCATAGTTGACAGTGACAGAATGGTGCTAGGAAAAGTGTTATGGAAGCAGTTCCGAGGGAGGAGAGATAGGTATAAAGAGGAAGAGAAAATGAAAATGGGTGAGAGCCAGTGGTAAAGGAAGACATAATATATGGTATTGAGAAGAGGACGCTGGCAGTGAGGAGAGACAGGAGAACTGCGAAGAAATTAATGTTACAGTATCAGTAAAGAGATCAAAAAGGGAGATAGTAGTATTAGGTCAGAAGGAAAGAGACTGTGACCGTGACACAAGAGATAATGACAGACAGACACAAACAGATAATGAGTTGGTCTCAATGAGTGAGTGAGAAAGGCCAACTGGCAGTGGATGGGTATGAGGGATTTTCAGTGATGGACTAGTGAGGTAAGTGAGATACAGTTAGCGGAGCTTGTGGGAGTGAAAGGTGAGTTGCATGTTAGCAATACACGAATACAAGCCAAAATTTTCGGATTACATTTAAAGCTGCTGAGGAAGGTCGAGGCAGCTGGTACCCCACTTTCCTGAGTTTTTTAAACCCAGGCGTTTCCTCCCTTTCTACTCCAATTAGAGCATTTCTGCACTGGTTACTTTCTTTTTCCATTTGAGAAAGTAAACGCGTCACAAGAGACTGTTTTAGTATATGTAATATCTACAGTTGAGATGACTGTTTAAATTTGTCTTAACTTATAAAACTGCAATATCCTTTTGTGAAAATTAAATCCTAGCGTAAGTAGTCGAAAAGTCACTATATCTTTTGACTACATGATCGCCGACTGGTCACTGGAATTAGTTACGTCTAGGTGCGGATTTAGACAAGATAGTGTTGAGAGAAACTGGATAGCTAATATTTTCAGACAGTTCATCGAAGTGGATTCAAAGATACTTTAGCCTTTAAGGACTTTTTTTCTGCAGAAATGTAAAGTCGGCGTGAATCCAATGCCACAGGAAACAGTTATGAGCCTATTATTGTTCTCGTTGTATGTAACTGACATCTCTTTAATTCTCTCTTCCTGTAAATATCAATCCTACGCCGATGAAATATGGCTTTACCTAAATGTGTGGACCGATTATATCAATACTATCATAACCTCTACGTAATTATGTCCATAGATCTTCACTGATTGGAGCAAAGCTTTGTACTTAAACTAAATGCGAAGAAATCCAACGCAATTTGAGTATTCAGTCTGAAATTTATTAGTCTGAAATCCACAAAGGGCTGTCTCATAATGATGTTTCCAGGACGCCAACACGGTATAACAAAAGCATGCAGAACTTTGGTGTATCTGTCAAGAGTAGTGAAATCTCCAGACGGTTTGGACTAACCATGAACGCCTCTATGTTTTACTTCAGAAACATACGTCTTTTTGATCATGTGAATGCTTCATACGCAATGTTAGGTTATATACGTTGCGTCAACTTCATGGTTCTTCAACGAGTGTAAACCTCAGAAACTGCAGAACATAGTGAAGAACCTCTCACTTATCTAGTACTCTAGCTGTGCCCATCCATTAGAGGGAAACGTTCGCAATCTGCTCCGTAACTGCTGAACACCTCTGGAACAGTCTACCTCGCACACTGCACGCAATTCAGTGCCATACTGCATTCAATAAAAGCTTTGAGTACATCCACCCCATATCGTTATAACTTATTACTGAATATTAACATATATACTGACAGTACTCTCCATCACACAGGAAAGCAAATGTTCATATCTTCGCCATGACGCTTCTTTTTCACACTTACAAAGGAGCGTGATGTCAATGAAAATGGGTCGTGGTTTGTGATGTCACAAATGTAAACAAAGTTATCCAAAGCCCCACAGATATACACTCCCCACAAAACAGGATACTGTACGATTCGAGCAATCAGCCAGTTGGAGACACATAATGAGGCCATTTGCAAACTCTGTCACGTGCTGTCATGTACTCACACCAGTACGCAGTATCGCTATGTCCCTCACTGTGGTCACTCAATATGTGAAACTTGTGACGCCCCTTATATACCCTCCTACGCCTTGTAACAACACGAAATACGAATAACAATAATACTCTCAGGCGGCTGTTCTATGTGACAGAGAATTGCAGTTCTAATCATTTACATTCCTGTCGACGGTTTGTGCGTGTAAAAAGTTACATTGATATCCGACTACGTCTTCTGGGTGCTCCTTTTTTTTTGTCGGGCAGTTTTTGTCGAAATTAACGCACTTTCAGCTATTAAAAATGCCTCGTTCAATGTAATAAGTAGCTGAATGCCTTTTACATAGCATAATTTGTAAACAGCACATAAGACAAAGTAAAACCAACTTAAACTATACGGTAGATTCTAGACTTTTAGCACAAGACTCCAAAGAAAATACAAGCAAAGGAGGCAGATAGCAAAACACTATTTCTACCAGTACCTGAGTATTGTTCGTCACTCACAGACTCTTAGAGAATAGGATTAATGAAAGAGATATAGAGAAACAGTTTTGAGTTGCGTGTTTCATCGTGAACTCGCTTAGCCAGCGCAAGATCGTCACAAAAACCAGTGAACAAATCCAGCGCAATACTTCACAAGAAAAATACTACGCATTTCGTATAACGCATGACTGTAGTGACACCCCATGTTGCGAGAAAAGTAGACATACTAATTGGTACTACCCGTAATTCGCGTAGTGACACAAAAGGGAAACCTAGATATTCTGATGTATACGGAGCAATAAACATTTCTTCCCAAATGCCACTCGCGAAAGTTAGAAAAAATGATTAAATGTTTTTGGTTCATCATGTAATGTTATGCCGTTCGATGGCATGTAGAGTGCAGACATAAGCAAAGATGCAAACGAATTTAATGACTGTTGCCTGTTGCGTTTACTAGAACATTATGATAGACTCGTTATGCAGTAAAGTAGTTTGACTCTGTCTTTTGATATATCGATAGTCCCATGTTTGAAATGAATGTTTTTTCGGATTATTTAACTTAAATAACAATATTACGAAAGTCGCTATTTGATGTTCTTCTTCATTATCGATTTATTTTAAATAGCCTTTTAGTCTTTGTAGCTGCTTCTTACAGTGTTTATGAATTTGTTGTCATGTCCATTACTTCCTTTATCGATCAAAACATTCCAATATAACAGTTTCTGGCCAATTTACATTTGTATACATATTGCCTTGTTTATAAAATTTATTTAAGACTTTTACTTCTTCTGAATCTATTATTTCTTACAGTTTGACTCCGAGTTCTAACTGTTCTACAAGCATATTCCTTGTCAGAACGTTACTAGTCACGCAATTACAAATTGAACCTGTAAAACTGTACTATGCGGAACTGAAATTTTATGCAACTGCCCCATTCTGATGCAAGACATGAAAATGTACACAACTTATAAACCACACTCCTTTCTCCGACTTTCACTTCACTTTTCGATATGTCGAAGTTGTTGAATCCTCGAAAACTTGCACCCTTGAAATTACGGTTATAGAAAGGTTCACTGTTATTGTGGGTCAAAAGGCGACTCATTAAATTCTTTCCACATAAGTTTATAACTGTCAATCGTAACTTCCCGAATACCGTGATTTACGTTACAGATGTTACACTGTAAAGATGATAAATTACAGCTGTGTAATGTGCACACCAACCAGAAAATTGTGTAATACGTAAGAATATTTGAATAATATACCAGTGGAGATTGAACAAATGAAAACTGTGGTAGGGTTAATTTCACAACATTAGTTACACCCAATAACAAAAAAGTATATGTTTGTGTCTACAGCCGTAGTTCCTTTACTTTGTCTACTGCCTACCGGTTTCGGTACACAGCACTACCCTCAGAGCATCACCTGACACACAGTCGTCACCCTTGCTTCTCAAGTAAGTGCATCAGATACTCCTATTTGACACACCTACTTGGGAAGCAAGTGTGACGACTGCGTGCCAGGGGATGTTCTGAGGGTAGTACTGTGTATGGAAACCGGTAGGCAGTAGACAAAGTAAATGAGCTGTGACTGTACACACACACACACACACACACACACACACACAGTTTTTCAGTACTGTACTGCTCTCTGTCCACCCATAATACGCTGGAAATACGCGCATAGTACGTGATTTATAGACGTGTATTCTGCATGTTACACTACCTAGTTTCACCTGCTTCGGATAAATGCTTTCTTATATGACGCCTGTCATACGTAAGACATTTAAAAAAAATGGGTCATGGATAGTAAAAAGTAATTAAGAACGTAAGAATGCGATGTTTTCTGTGGTTACTTCAGCAGCTCTGTCTGAGTCTTTGAAATCATTTATCCCTCATTAGCAACATCCCCCTCAGATTCAGTGTACAGCGTTCCGGTGGATTGCCCGTCAAAAGCTGAGCAAACATCAAACAAGAAAACAGGAAGGTATGGTTCACTGTTAAAAAAGAAGAAAAATAGAAACAGTGAACGGTGGAAGTTCAAGATGTGTAATATCGCGCTGCCACGTTCACGGCGTCGTGGGTGGTCATGGTGTTGGACGGCGAAGCGGAAAATCAAATTTCTGCCGTTCCTCATTTTTTCAAAAAATTATGAACTTACCCTCCGATCACGAACATGTCTGTTCTCCTTCTGCAATATTGGCAATTGTCATACTGTACATTGGTTATAGAATATATTCACGTGCTAAGAAAATATTACCATAGCATGTTAATGTGATGAATGGTAAGAGCAGACGAGATGTCGCATAGATCTCTCACCTAATGAAAACAACAAATAATCGTTACACCATGACTCGGAAATTTAAATATAGGGAGCATACAAGTCAGTAGTTTTGTGAAAAAATTGGGCTGAGGGAGATCTGAACACGGATCTCCCAATTCGTAGTCCAACACCGCAACCTTATAACCACGACACCGCAGCTAGTCCCAACCACTCGAGGTTGGATATCTTGAGCTTGTGCCGTTCACTGTTTAGAGATTTCATCTTTTTTTACGGTTCAGTATACCTCCTTCCTATTTTCATGCTTGATCTGCGTTCAGTTTCCTACGGGCTATCCACTGGGTCATTTTCCCAGTAAATCTGAATGGGGTGTGACAGGGAGTTTCCCTTGTCCGTTGCTTAACCGAAAATCATTCCCACGAAGAAGTGGCAAAGTGATGGCGGAAGGCTACCGTTAGGGGTATAGACTATTGTTGTCAAACTGTGATTCCTTATGCGGGTTCCATTACCTGAGGAAACTATCATCCGATATGTGCTTTGTACTGCTCAAACACATTTGACCCCCAACTTTTACCTGCATCACTGTACCCAGTTGGGCAACGGGCTTTGCGTCGAGCATGTAGAACAACATCAACAGGAACTAACAAAACCGCCAACGTCGCCATCAGATTCACAACCCGGCATAAAGAGGATGACACCGCTGTTATTACAACTGTCACACCCCATCCACAATATATTTCCATTAACTTTGCTTAACTGCGATTTGTGTGTTACACTACCATTATATGCACTAAAACGGCTGGACAGTGACTTATTCCTGGCCAACACCAATGAAGCAAGGTAACTGATACAACGTTTCACCAACGTTGAGCATTACTTTACACAAACCTGTCCATGCAACTTTAGATTTGAATGCAATTTTATGTTAACTGCGGCTGCGAAAAAAAAAATTACTCTTTGCAGATGACTTGGTATGAACCCGCCTCTCTTTGTTTTACATGTCTCGAATTTAGGAAACAGTCTTTATATAAAGTGAAACGTACACAATTTAAATGCGGGGCTCACGTCCCAGGGCTATCACCGATTCTACGTGGACCCAGTCCTTCGACTGTCTCCTCCTTGGCAGCATTCCACCAAGCCACGTACAAAGAGCTATTCTGCCTCTCCAAATCTGTTGCGTCTGGAAATCTTCCTGTCAGGTACTTCACACTTATGCACACGCACTGTTTCTGAGTGTCACGACAACACCTGACATTATACTATTGTCTCCATAGACAAGTGTACCTTTCCACTACAAGCGTTGGAAAATGCAGAAATTAGCTCTGCACTCGTTTCCGTAAATTAATAAATAATTGTAGAAATTATGGGACAGGTAATTTTTGTCTTCAACTTCATGAAAAGTCACCAAAAGAATTCTTATTCTGAACTGCAACTCGTTTATAGTGCGCGGTCAGAGAGACCGTGAAAAAATTGGCTCTGAATTCTATGATGCACAATATCGGCTAGTGGAAGGTAGAATCATTTGACCTTTGTCACACAGCCAATAGGTAATGGTTATGCTTTCTCTTGTTTCAGGTAAGCCATCATAGATGATAATCAACTATACAGTGAGGTTAACGTGCGTTGGCCGAACATCTTCTGGTGTACCTCAGCAGCACGCTGTAATCTTGTATCCTGTGGAGTCAACGTAGTAAAGTGAAGTAATGTGCTTCAGTGGATGCAGAGGCATCAGCAAGGAGTTTGCACCACACAGGATCAACCGTCTCCAGGTAGGCAATAATTTCAGACTCTACGCAAACACCTTCGTTAATCCACCTGTACTCATCAAAAAGGGCCGATGCATCCTCACGTATAAAGCGTTCAACACATTGGTACGTCAACAGTATGTGTACTTTTTGTTAGTGAAATTCTAGTTGCAGCATTTGTTGTTGATATGTAACCTATTACGATTTTCGTTAAGGGTAATAAAAGCTGAAAAAGGAAACTGGATACTAGGAATATAGTAATAAGAATTCCATTTGAATAAAATACTTTGTTGCTTTCCAACGCAATATGTTCCTTAAAATGGCACGTCCAAAATTATTTGAAGTGTTTGTGTTAACACAGCTTTTGAGAATCCAAATGCTACAAACTGGGAAGAATGATGAAACATCCGACTTTACTAAATTTGATACCTTATCGTACATGCTACATTTGTAAGTAGGCTGTTTAGGTTTTTATGTTGGTAACGCCACGTAGCGCTCTATATGAATATCACTGACTGTGCTGTGTGAAGTCTGTGGCTGGTTGGCATTGTTGGAATAGTCACTATTGTAGTGTTGGCAGTTGGATGTGAACAGCGCGTAGTGTTGCGCAGTTGGAGGTGAGCCGCCAGCAGTGGTGGATGTGGGGAGTGAGATGGCGGAGTTTTGAGAGCGGATGATCTGGACGTGTGTCCGCCAGAAAGAGCAAACTTGTAAGACTGGATATCATGAACTGATATATATATATATATATATATATATATATATATATATATATATATATAATGACTTTTGAATATTGTTCAGGTAAATACATTGTTTGTTCTCTGTCAAAATCTTTCATTTGCTCACTATGCCTATCAGTAGTTAGTGCCTTTCGTTGTTAGAATCTTTTATTTAGCTAGCAGTATTGGCGCTCGCTGTATTGCAGTAGTTCGAGTAACTAAGATTTTTGTCAGGTAAGTGATTCATGAAAGGTATAGGTTATTGTTAGTTAGGGCCATTCTTTTGTAGGGATTTTTGGAAGTCAGATTGCGTTGCGCTAAAAATATTGTGTGTCAGTTTAGTGTTGATCAGAATAAGTAAAGAGAAATGTCTGAGTACGTTCAGTTCTGCTCAGCTGTTTGAAAATCAAATAACGTAAGAGGTTTATGAGCACAGTAATTCATTAATTTTTCTAATGGGACGTTTCACATTTTACCAGCTATGACGAATGTTTTAATTCCAGAGAACCATCCAGATCTCTTAGTGTGACACTAACTCAAACATTTCCTAGCCATTTACCAGTCGCTGTTAGCTTCGTTGCTTTTGGCAGTTTAGTTATTCAAGTAAAAGAAACAGAGATTAGGTTTTTTTATTGATGCAGCTACATTGTAATATAAAATTGTATTTACAGAAGATCATATTTATCCGGAACCACATCACATGTAAGGTCCTATAAAAGATAAAACACTAAAGGGAACATTCTGTCTACAATGTGTGAATCCAAAACATAATTAATTTAGAGTGTAATGAAACCTGACACTATAACAAATGCCGGCCGGAGTGGCCGCGCGGTTAAAGGCGCTTCAGTCTGGAACTGCACGACCGCTACGGTCGCAGGTTCGAATCCTGCCTCGGGCATGGATGTGTGTGATGTCCTTAGGTTAGTTAGGTTTAAGTAGTTCTAAGTTCTAGGGGACTTATGACCACAGCAGTTGAGTCCCATAGTGCTCAGAGCCATTTGAACCATTTGAACTATAACAAATGACTCCTTACTGAGCTACACACACACAGCTTCGCTTCTACAATGATTCGCGAGTATGCTACCATGCAAATCCTAACGATTCTTATCACTGTCAGAATCGTTATGCCCGCTTCTCTTAATGATGATAGTACTTCAGACTTTTAATAAGAGTTCACATATTAAGGGCACGTTCGGGTCAGATCGATTCATGCCATGACCTTCAATCGTTTCCGTTAACAGTGGTTACTAATGTTCGCATGTTATTGTGACGTGAGAAGTAAGTCAATAATTTCCTGAGATCCTTATATTCAACACACTGTTGACCTCTATAACTGCAACACCATGAAGATGGCATGCCAATAAATAATACTTTAATAACGCATTTGTTGTGGTCATTTGTCTTGATGATTTTCAGATGTTGTTCTATCACAGGGTGAGAGAAAGCGCACATATCAACAGCAGCTCTTTGTTAAATTTTCGGAAACTTGTGTAAGTACTATGGGACCAAACTGCTGAGGTCATCGGTCCTTAAGCCTACACACTACTTAATCTAACCTAAACTAACTTACGCTAAGTACAACGCACACACCCATGCCCGAGGGTGGACTCGAACTTCCGAAGCGAGGAGCAGTGCGAACCGTGACAAGGAGCCCAAGACTACGCGGCTATCCCGCGTGGCTTTCTGTTAAACCTAATAAAGGCTATGGTAACATAAAACAAGTGAAATAAAATAGTAATGTATCTGTATATACACTTCAACACACAAAAACAGCCGGCCGATGTGGCCGATAGGTTCTAGGCGCTTCAGTCTGGAACCGCGCGACCGCTACGGTCGCAGGTTCGAATCCTGCCTCGGGCATGGATGTGAGTGATGTCCTTAGCTTAGTTAGGTTTAAGTAGTTCTAAGTTGTAGGGGACTGATGACGTCATATGTTAAGTCCAATAGTGCTCAGAGCCATTTGAACCATTTTTCATCGGTCCCTAGGCTTACACACTACTTAATCTAACTTAAAACTATCTCACTCTAGGAACAACACACGTGGCCACGCCGCACGGCGCGGAACGATGTTTTGAACATCAGGTCCTCCCGATTAAATGTGCTAAGATCGAGCTGTTCTATTTAGCTCTAAGGAGCAAAAGACGATGAATGGAGTAGACTTATATTCGGAAGCTGCGAATCATCACGTCATGCGACAAATTGGCTGTGGCGTGATTTCGTGATTACAGGGCATTGTTCGACGTGGATCTAATATTACAGAAATTAACACTCTGTGCAAGTTGCTGTTTATTTGACGCTCAAAGAGGATTGAGTTGCATGCAAGGAACAGATAGTTGTATCATCAAAAGAGCACTCTAGAGCGTTGCGTTCACTTAATCCAAGATCTTCTCGTGCTTCCCACAACCAGAGACATTAAAATTTAAATGACTCTCCCCTTCACCATATTATTTTGTTTACTCACAATTTGAATTTTTGGCCATTGCTTCAGTTTCAAGCGGCAATGAAATGATTCAGCGTATTCCCCACTTATTTCTGACGCGTGCCGATACACGACTAGTTATGAATGACCGACGGCCGTAACTGCAGTTATGAATAAACCAAATCATAACTTCAGTGACACCATCACGTTATTTAAATATTGAAATATTGGCTAGCCACGACAGGCATTCACGACAAAACTACAGCGCTGTCGGAAATACATTGGGACTTTTGGTAGTCCGTCTATTAGGAAAAAAAAGTCGGAGACAGCCACCAGCTCGTTGCTTGTAGCCGGCCGAAGTGGCCGTGCGGTTAAAGGCGCTGCAGTCTGGAACCGCAAGACCGCTACGGTCGCAGGTTCGAATCCTGCCTCGGGTATGGATGTTTGTGATGTCCTTAGGTTAGTTAGGTTTAACTAGTTCTAAAGTTCTAGGGGACTAATGACCTCAGCAGTTGAGTCCCATAGTGCTCAGAGCCATTTGAACCATTTGAACGTTGCTTGTACGAAAACATGCTGTAATAATTATCAACGATAGTTTGCTGGACATATAGTCAAGTCATGAAGAAACAGATATATTGAATCAATATGATTTAATTACGTAAATTGAAAGTGGGTGGGAGAGAAAGGAAAGGGAAGGAACTACACTCCTGGAAATGGAAAAAAGAACACATTGACACCGGTGTGTCAGACCCACCATACTTGCTCCGGACACTGCGAGAGGGCTGTACAAGCAATGTTCACACGCACGGCACAGCGGACACACCAGGAGCCGCGGTGTTGGCCGTCGAATGGCGCTAGCTGCGCAGCATTTCTGCACCGCCGCCGTCAGTGTCAGCCAGTTTGCCGTGGCATACGGAGCTCCATCGCAGTCTTTAACACTGGTAGCATGCCGCGACAGCGTGGACGTGAACCGTATGTGCAGTTGACGGACTTTGAGCGAGGGCGTATAGTGGGCATGCGGGAGGCCGGGTGGACGTACCGCCGAATTGCTCAACACGTGGGGCGTGAGGTCTCCACAGTACATCGATGTTGTCGCCAGTGGTCGGCGGAAGGTGCACGTGCCCGTCGACCTGGGACCGGACCGCAGCGACGCACGGATGCACGCCAAGACCGTGGGATCCTACGCAGTGCCGTAGGGGAGCGCACCGCCACTTCCCAGCAAATTAGGGACACTGTTGCTCCTGGGGTATCGGCGAGGACCATTCGCAAGCGTCTCCATGAAGCTGGGCTACGGTCCCGCACACCGTTAGGCCGTCTTCCGCTCACGCCCCAACATCGTGCAGCCCGCCTCCAGTGGTGTCGCGACAGGCGTGAATGGAGGGACGAATGGAGACGTGTCGTCTTCAGCGATGAGAGTCGCTTCTGTCTTGGTGCCAATGATGGTCGTATGCGTGTTTGGCGCCGTGCAGGTGAGCGCCACAATCAGGACTGCATACGACCGAGGCACACAGGGCCAACACCCGGCATCATGGTGTGGGGAGCGATCTCCTACACTGGCCGTACACCACTGGTGATCGTCGAGGGGACACTGAATAGTGCACGGTACATCCAAACCGTCATCGAACCCATCGTTCTACCATTCCTAGACGGGCAAGGGAACTTGCTGTTCCAACAGGACAATGCACGTCCGCATGTATCCCGTGCCACCCAACGTGCTCTAGAAGGTGTAAGTCAACTACCCTGGCCAGCAAGATCTCCGGATCTGTCCCCCATTGAGCATGTTTTGGACTGGATGAAGCGTCGTCTCACGCGGTCTGCACGTCCAGCACGAACGCTGGTCCAACTGAAGCGCCAGGTGGAAATGGCATGGCAAGCCGTTCCACAGGACTACATCCAGCATCTCTACGATCGTCTCCATGGGAGAATAGCAGCCTGCATTGCTGCGAAAGGTGGATATACACTGTACTAGTCCCGACATTGTGCATGCTCTGTTGCCTGTGTCTATGTACCTGTGGTTCTGTCAGTGTGATCATGTGATGTATCTGACCCCAGGAATGTGTCAATAAAGTTTCCCCTTCCTGGGACAATGAATTCACGGTGTTCTTATTTCAATTTCCAGGAGTGTAATACTATCACCTGTATCTGTACTTTATACAGAATCGGCTGCGACGCGTGAAAATAGTTGCCGGAATGGGACTCGAACCCTGGATCTTCTGCTTACTAGGCAGTTGTGTTAACCGCTGCGCCATCCAGGCACAGTGGTTATCGCAAATGCATGGACTATCTCACCGTGCTCCCCGGTCCCGTGCCGGCAGTCTACGTCCATATCCTCCACGATCGTTCCTGCTTGGAGGCCGAACGATATTGTGCATCAGCACTGAAAGTCTGCAGCTCGTGGTCTAGTGGCTAGCGTTGCTGCCTCTGGATCACGGGGTCCCGAGCTCTGTTCCCGGCCGGGTTGGGGATTTTCTCAGCCCCGGGACCGGATGTTTCTGTTCTCCTCATCATTTCATCAACAACATCATTCGTGACAGTGGCTAGAGTGGACTGTGCAAAAATTAGTAGTTTGTACGGACGCTGATGACCACGCAGTTTAGCGCCCCACAAACCGAACATAATAATCAAACAGCGGAGGGATAGTTGTTGAGAGGCCAGACAAACGTGCTCATCGTGAAGAAGACCAGCAGATTTTTCAGTATGTTATGTCCTGTTAGCGTAGTTCTTTGAGTTGGAATGATTCGAATGGTCCTGAACACTACTGTACATAACTGCTGAGGTCATCAGCCCCCTAGAACTTAGAACTACTTAAACCTAACTAACCTAAGAACATCACACACAGCCATGCCCGAGGCAGGATTCGAACCTGTGACCCTAGCGGTCGCGCAGTTCCAGACTGTATGGACTCGCATTCGGAAGGACGACGGTTCAATCCCGCGTCCGACCATCCTGATTTAGGTTTTCCGTGATTTCCCTAAATCAATCCAGGCAAATGCCGGGATGGTTCCTCTGAAAGGGCACGGCCGACTTCCTTCCCCATCCTTCCCTAATCCGATGAGACCGATGACCACGCTGTCTGGTCTCCTTCCCCCAACCAACCAACCAACCAACCAACCAGACTGTAGCGCCTAGAACCGCACGGCCACTCCGGCCGGCGTTCTTTGAGTTACTCGCGTTTATGATGTGCCCTGTGAATGCGGTAGACTATTGCTGAGCGTTATGCAGAGCACTCACGGCACACCAAGTGACATGAAATACAATATGAAAAGGAGGGAGTCTTGGCTCGAATCTCACCATATTGTGCTTCTGTTACAAAAGAAGGATCTGAAATTGTTATTATACATTTTTGCCCTTAACACAGTGAATGAACTTGAGTGTTACATCATATTCAATTTTCCCTTTTTTTCAAGTTTTCTTCTCCTTTTCCTCTTCCTAAAACCTGTCTATATTTTCTCTGGTCTCGTCCTTCCTTTTACTTCAGATAATTTTGTCCAGAACTATGTTGAATAAAAGTGGTGAGATACCATCTCCTTGTCTGACCCCTAGATGTAGGTCTATCTGAAATGGCTCTGAGATTTCTCCCATAAATTTTATTTGGGATGCGGTGTTTGTGAGTGTCCATTCTATCAGTGCCCTAGTTTTTTGTCTATTCCATATTCTCCTAGTGTGTCAAAGAGTGTCTACCTGTCAATTGAGTCCAAGACCTTCTTTAAGTCCAAAAATGTAGCTACAATGTTGCTCGTCTGCCTGACCTTAAAGAGCGTTCACAGGCTCATAATTTATTCAATACAGGATCTTCCCTTTCTGAACCCTGCCTAGTATTCACCTATCTCTGTATCCACTTGTCTGTTCAGCAACACTTAGGACAGAATTTTGTAAGCAACCGGTAATAATGGGTTCCCTCTGTAATTATTCAAAAATGGTTCAAATGGCTCTGAGCACTATGGGACTTAACAGCTGCGGTCATCAGTCCCCTAGAACTTAGAACTACTTAAACCTAACTAACCTAAGGACATCACACACATCCATGCCCGAGGCAGGATTCGAAACTGCGACCGTAGCAGTCGCGCGGTTCCGGACTGAACTCCCAGAACTGCGAGACCACCGCGGCCGGCCTCTGTAATTATTAGGGTCTGTCCTGTCTCCCTTTTTGTGGAGTGGGTGAATCAGTGCGCATTTCCATTGCTGTGGAATTTTCTCTGTACTCAATACTTCCAAGAGTATTTATGAATTTTCTTTGTAATATTGTGGTCTGAGTTTCCAGATAGGTGATAATGCCATCTTCCCCTGGGGCTATGTTGTTCTTGAGTCGTTTATAGCTCTTCTACCTTTGTGATTGTAGGCGGCTTCGAGTCTGGGTTTGGTAGTCCTTTCGTGAAGTGTAATAATTGTTTGGGCTTCTCACAGTTGAGGAGTTTATCAAAGTATCCTTTAAGAATATTTCAATTTTGTTTAGTGTTGTTTCGAGAGATGCATTTGTTCTTGTGAAGCAGATATTTGGAGGCTGAATAGTCTGTAGAAATTTCTCGTGTTATTGTTGTTGAAGTCTTCCTCGAATTCATTTAGTCTATTTTTGTCATATGCCCTTTTCATTGCTCTAATATCTTTCTAGGATTGTATTTGGACTTTGTAGAAATCCTGCCTTGTTTCTGTTTTTCTCTTGCTGCTAAACTTCTTCCATGCCTTAACTCTTCGTTCAACTATCTAATCACAAATTGCATTCCACCATCTATGTTTGCGTTTTCTGGGAGGCTGACTCCAATGCATTACTTTCTGAATTGTCTTCGTCAGGTCCGTCCAATTATCTGTTGTATCCTGATTAATATCTTCAGTAATTTTGTCTTTTTTTACCTGTATGTATTCTGGATCTGGTCTTACAATTTTGTTCTATGTTGTCTTTCTATTCCTTGGAATTGGCCTAATCTTTATGTGTATCAAGTGATGGTCGGACTCGAAGAATCCTTTGCAAGTTCTCACATTTAGAATTTCACTTGTATTTTTACTTTTTATGGCTACGTAGCCTATTTGGAATACTCCCCATGTGGTTTTGGGCGTTTTACACGTTCTGAGTTTTCGACATGGCTTCTGAAATTGCGCTGACATAACTTTTAAGTTAAAATTTCGACACTACTTTATGAAATGCTCTCCATTCTTGTTTGTGCGTTTGTGTGCTGAATGTGGGCCCGTGATTTGCTCGTACATCTCCTCTTTGCCTAGCAGTGCATTGAATTCTCCTAGTATAATTTTGACGTCTTTTCCTGGTATTATGTTTGTCATTTCTTCCATGTCTTCCCAAAAGTCTTCGACTTCTTATGGTCTCTTCCTGTTGTGATCATTGTAGGTGCATGTGCGTTGATGATTTTTGAAGGTGGTTGTGGAGATTCTTTCTCTTACTGAAGTGAAATCTATGATGGCTTTGACAGATTTACGTACTGCAGATCTTGTGCCAAACATTGTTGGTTTCCTCCTCCCAAGACAGCAGGTTTCCCTTTGTATAACCTGTAGTTTTCCGTGTTGAAATGGTTCTCGTCAGTAAAGCGCGTCTCCTTTATTGCTAGGACTTTGATGTGAAATTTTTCTAGTACATCAGTAAGCTGTTAATTTTGCCTATCTTAACCAGAGCATTGGTGTTGATTGTCCCAATAAAACGTCTGCGAAGAGGTTTCAGGAAGCTCTGACTTTCATGAGGTTCCTGGTCAGAATCCGACGACCAGGAAAATCCAGTAAATTCACTGGGTAGTGGATATCTTTCCAGTTGTTCCATAATGATTTTTTTAAGTTGAAAGTGTTGTGGTGACCTCTGTTGGAGGTCGCAATTGGTAAGGACTTGATTGTTGAGATCAAGACGTATTTGTAGCAGCCGCACCAACTAGGTGAACAGACGCTGGCCACTAGCAGTTGGATGCCAGAACAGACACTAATGGGTTTAGACCTGTGTTAGTATTTAGTCCACCCTGGGCATTTTATTTCCCAAGTACTACCCGTATCTGGGAGGCTTTCCTCTATCCGGCACCTGGGGAGGTGCCCGATGGGGGATCTAACAACCCCACTCGGGTCTGAAATTAGAATAAATAACAATTTTGACAGAGAGCGGGGGGTACACACTTAGCAGGGCATCGAGGTGGGCTTTGGACAAGGATCGAAAGCAAAGTCGGAAGACTGACTCTTGCGGGGAGACGGGAGAGATTGTTTCGAACGTGGGTGAACTTCGGCCGCACTATTCTTTGGTGACAATGGAAATTTGTGCAGTTACAGGACTCGAATCTAGATGTTCCGCTTGACGCCAACAGTCATCTCGTCCACCAGAGTACACTCCGCGGGCCGACTCAAACATCCGTACGTCACCACTTGCGCCTACATCCTAAACTCGCAAGAGTACCGTACAGGAAGAGATAATTAAAGTCGGAGCGCAGTTACTAAGCTTGATATTGTACACTGAAGTGCCTGTATTGTTCTGATGTACTTTGCAATGTCCTTCAGGCGTGCATGCGTGTCTGAATGACGTTGCAAAGTACATTAAACAAGCACAAGCACAACAGTTTAGTAGAGTTTCGAACGTGGCGCCAGCCCCTCTTGCCGAGGCCCACAAGAAAGACAGCCCCTAGCACGTACATCACAACGCTTGGAGAGGGAAACTATTTCAGATGATGCGTGTTTAAAGTCATGCTAGTTGTCGATAGCAAACCACAAAATTAAGACCTTCTGGTGGATAATTTTTCAGTTAAATATTGTTTTCTCGTGGGCCCTGCACAGAGCCGAGCATTGGTGAAGTGTGGCGGACAGGAGGACTAGTGACGTCACAAGTTCGTTGCAAGGCCCGTATATTTCGTTCGCCCCGCCACGCGTCATGTGACGTCACTCGGTCCTGCGGAGGGAGGAGCTGCTATGAGCCTCCCAACTTGCCTTCGGACCCCTCTGGAAGGTTCCAGATTCTGCCATTACATGTATATAAAAAGGACACTGTGGTAGCCTCGGTAGTTAGTGATCTTAACTCCTGATGACGGAGACATTGAAAGCTCGAGAGTTTTACTCGATGTGACGCAGATTATAAACCGACAAGATTTTATTGAAATGAAACAGACGTTTGCAGAAAATAAAAGCAGCTGTATGAATATCAAGAGCTCATACGGAAAACCAAGTGTAAGCAAGGAAGAGAAAAATGGAAGGTGAAAGGAGTATTACGCGGCCTTGCTGAAAAGTGATACCTTCGAATTGTTTTTTGTGAAACTTACAGCTTTTTGAGAAAACAAACGTTAGTACGATTCTACATCTTTATTATTCATATCTACGTCTTTGCAGCCATCTGCCGCTAGAGGGCTCCTAGCTGTATCGTGTAACATGGCGGTGCGCAACCTAACTATATCGATGTGTGCTGTAATCGAGTTTAGAGTTCGTCCGCCCATGGAGCACCTCCTTCAGCATGACAATGCTAGACCACATATGGACGCTGCAACATCTGCAACACACCGACGGCCTTGGGTCCACCGTCATTGATTATCCTCCTTACACTCCCAACTTAGTCCCTTCAGATTTGCATCTGTTTCCAAACCTTAAAGGACACAGTCCAGAAATTGACTTTGACAGTGATGGAGCGGTGTAAGCAGAGGCGAGGCTGTGGCTTATAACGAAACGCACATTGATTATGCTGACTGATTTCATACCAGTACAACAAAGCGAAGATACGCCTTGAAACCAGTTGCATTTTAATTAGGTAATTAAATGTTCAATATTAATTTTGTACACTTACAGAACGTTGTGAAGTGTCTTACATAGTTTAAAAGGTCAATGTGTTATTAAGTGTAGACACGGCCAAGTGATTTTACTATGTTGTTCTATGGGTTATGCTAAGGTTGCTCGAAACAGTTAACAGCCATACTACCATTTCCTCCTCTGCACAACCAACATTCAGATTAATCATATTTATTTGTGTGGTAGCTTGCGTGCACAATCGTTTAACGAAGTTCGCTTTGGTAAAAGTATTACCGAGCAACTACTGCATGCAATCGTTGTCGTTCCGCAGTACAATGCAGCATGGTCAAACGCAGGCCATTCCTGACCAGGAAATAACTAATTAAAGAAACGGAACGGTAGCATTGAAGGCTCCCTCAACAAAGTGAAGTTACGTTCTGCGGAAAACGTTCCAACAAATTGGTCTCCTGCGGGAAGAAATGTGTTCAGTTCCAGGGCGATTATGTTGAGAAATAAATATGTAGGCTTGAAGAATAAAGATTTAGATGTGTTTGTATTTAAAAAGCCTTCAGAGTTATCAGAAAGTCCTCAAGAGGAGGAAATAAACTAGAAGGTAAAGGAAGAGGACATAGATGCGGATGAGCAAATCAGTCTTCGAACTGAAGACCAAAACAAAACAACAACAAGTACTCATTATTGCAATTTCCATTTTTTGTCACACGCTTTCAAGATAGAGGCGATGCATGTAAAATTATATTACGTGTTTGAGCACATTTGTAATCTGCACTTCGAGCTAAGTGTTTTTGATCACTGACGTCTACCTGGAACTTTGATTTTGCTTAAATTGTTTAATACACAACTCGCACACAACGGAAGGGAAAGGTACAAATGTGTGCAAACTTTCCTGTTCTGCAGTCAAATGTACACCATGAGGTATTTCACCTATAGTTTAAGGCAACATTACTTATCTTACATCTAGGACTCATGAGGTTACGACGAATGTAAATACTGAGTCTTGAATACCGCAGCCGGCCGAAGTGGCCGTGCGGTTAAAGGCGCTGCAGTCTGGAACCGCAAGACCGCTACGGTCGCAGGTTCGAATCCTGCCTCGGGCATGGATGTTTGTGATGTCCTTGGGTTAGTTAGGTTTAACTAGTTCTAAGTTCTAGGGGACTAATGACCTCAGCAGTTGAGTCCCATAGTGCTCAGAGCCATTTGAACCATTTTTTTTTTAATACCGCAAAGTGGGCCGGGAGGATTCCTCTTTTCTGGAGCTAAAGGTACGATCATTCATTGCTTCTGTTTCAGTGCTTGCATTTTATAAATTTAGTAGCTGGTGCAGTGGTAAATTCGACCATTAGTGGATCGGTATGAATCTTCCGGCAGTCGAAGTATATCCCTCAGGTTATGAAATTAAGTTCCCCCATTACTCACTCTATTTTACGGTACACACCTAGAGGAAACATATTGTCATACATCCCATTTCTTGAATGAAAGGTATCACATCCATATATACGTGTCAGAGAAAAGATGTTCGTCACTGAGAGAAGTAAAGTAGTGAGAACCCTACTATTGGGAGGTATTATAAATCATAGGTGCCGATACGAGAGCTAACGATCCAGTGACTATACGGACGTTGGTAGCAGTCAGACGATCCTACCTGCTGAGGTGGAGATAGGAATTCCAGGGTGCTCCATGAAATCTAAGAACACGAAATTTCAAAGGTAATAAATGTATCGTAATTGTTAGTTATCAAGTTGAATACAGATATTTTATGTACGTAGCACTTGGAGGCAGGATACGATTTCGTAGCTGTCCTCGTTTATCATGTGTTGAGTTATAATTTTGGAAATAATATAAGAAGGTGAATAGAATCGCACTTCTTTTTTATGCGGTGGAGCGAATGAGAACGAGACGTTAATTTTCAGCACGTTTGTCTGCAGCCTGTAAGGAGGCGACGTCTGAGCTTAGCTGGAGGAAGAAGGCATACGGATTCAGGGCACAGACAGATGGACCACGATTAATAATACTCAAAGGCGACCTAACATTCAGTAAGCAACATTCACTGTATATAAAGGAGGGTTCAGGTAGCAATTTATGTAACTGTTTGGTGAGTGAGGTGAAATACAATAAACCACCACGCAGCTCAGGGATATCTGAAACATTTCAAACTGTCTCTTTCCAAATACTGACACTACATCAACGATTACATATTGTACCTCGGTGCTAGAAAATTGTACTGATATTTCGTCGCAATTCGACGATCTTGGAATAAGTGAGAGAGAGGCGGCTTTTCCACGGAAATGTGTCCCGTCGCACTGGAGTAGCTAGGTACCACGCTTTTAACTGGTATATTTCGTCGTCGAGGAAAGACTAACAGGAACATCTTTGAGCGCTTTATTTTTGCGCTGATAGCAGTGCACGCAATTTACCCATCACAAACAGGGGTAGGCGTGCTTCTGACGTCGACCTGCCAGAAAAACACAAGATAACAGGGAAATGTTCCCTGGAAACACAGAAGTCAAAGCGCTCTATTACTCTTTGAGTGCAGTTGCAGTTACGAGGTTGTAAAGGACCAGTCTGCGACACACGCAGCTGCTGGTAGAATGAACATAGCTGCACGTGAAAAGCAAAGTATATTAAAACAGAGTTCATTTGTTTGCTGTACAGGGCAGATGGTAAATGCAATACACGTAACCAAATTAAGTAGCAATCATTCATGTAGCAGGTAATACGCTATATTCATTTTTAAGGAAAACGTAGGAAGTTGGTTTAATGTTCCGGAAACTACTAGGTTCACATGCGCGGACTGTAGAAATGTGGGAAAGCTAATCAGACGTGTGGTTCTCGGGAACGAATTAGGAAACGCATGTGTTTAACATCCCGTTGACATAGAGGTGGTTTGAGGAGGAGCACACATTCGGAATTTTTCAAGGATGGGGAAGGAAATCGGTCTTCGAAAGGAATCACTGCGGCATTTGCCTTAAGTGATTTACGGAAATAGCGAAAATGTGAATCGGCATGGCTTCAGTGGAACTGAACCGCTGTCTTGGCGAGTGTAGATTAATTCTTGACTTTCTAACTACACCAGCGTCATAGTAGATTCATTCGTAATGAATGCCGGAATGATTACTAAGATAGAAAGACGACCATTTGTACGTCTCAAGTAACTGTGAAGAGGTCTCGTCTTCGGTCAGGAATTTTTCATCATTAGACAAAAAACCTTTCTAAACTACGTTTTTTCTTCCACAACAAACTTCTTTTGGAAGTCATCTGGACTACATTGATGTGATTTTTTGTAGGTGTTTTGTAATAATTGTCTTCATTAATTGCATCTTTGTTAATTTTTGCTATGTTGTCTCGTTTCATAGCTAAAGCTCCTTTCTTAACGAATGCAGTCTTCTTTTCAACAGTTCAACTTAACTGAGAACAAAGCGATACATACAGTGCAGATGTAATTATAACCATGAATGTATGAGAATTACCTTAGTTCATCCGCTTGTGCCATTAAAATTGACAGCTGTCAAAGTTTGAATGAGTGTAGGTCTCATGTTCCGATGGGCAGGACATGATGGGACTCTCAAGACAGTGAGTGACAATTGGTCAACGAGGTGGAGCCATGACGCATGCCACATTGCACAGAATGGACTGAGTTTGCCGGTTTCGCTGAGAAACGTGGAAACAGATAAAACTCAACAGTGGGTCCATCGGAAAACATTTATATGGTCTTCCTTAAGTGTAGTGTTGCTTCTGAGCATTGAGCGAAGTGATTAGCACACTATACTCCAATTCTGGAAGACAGCGGATCTAATTCGCAACCGGCCATCCTGATTTACGTTTTCATTGATTTCTCTAAGACGCTTGAGGCAAATGCCTGGAGGGTTTCCTTGAAAGGGCACGGCCGATTTCACTGCACATCCTTCCCTAATCCGCTTGTGCTCTGACCTCATTGTTGAAGGGACGTTAAACACTAATCTCCTCTTTTTCCAGTAAATTTATATGCGTCTTGTAGTACAGGAAGAAAGGATGGAGATGCATTCCATTCGACTCATTGAGACAAACTGAGTCTTTGAGACAATTTGTGTAACCATTAATAACGAAGATAGGGTTCAAATAGACCGATCATTTTGTACGATCTACAAAAATCACAATTTCTGAAGAACTCCCATAGCTGTAGAGAAATATGATGCCTCAAATGAAATATAATGCATATAATTATTTGATTAAAAGTCTTAGCCGGTACTGCTGGTAGTTCTATACTGTTGTAATAACGTGTGTCAAATATCTAAATGTGGTTATACGGCTGTGTACATGCAAACTAGATAGGGAGAGGCGATAGAGCCATTCATTTCCTTATTCCATAGATGTAGTACAATTGGTATTGATATATATATTTTTTGTGAAAACACACATGTCCATTGAGACAATGATAGCAACTATTTTGTGTTTCGAAATGAATGTGCCATAAGTATTTTGTGAAGAGACCGTTACAATCGGCGACTGAATATTGTCTAGTTACTTATGCTATTTATGTAGACGTTTCTTCATGTGGTGCAAATGTGTTATGAGGTCGTTCCTAAAGGTATTTGTCTGGCGTAAAGTCTTGTACCGAGCTGAAACACAGACGAAAAGCAATTCAAACAGGAAGGGAGTAGAACCTTTTGAAATGTGGTGCTATAGAAGAATCTAAGGATCAGATGACCAGATTGAGTAACTATATGTACTCAGTCAAATTGGGTGGGGGGGGCGGGGGGGGGGGGGAAATACATGACACAACTTGACTAAAAAGAAGGGGTCGGTTGATAGGACACATTTTAATGCTTCAAGGAATCGTCAATTGGACAATGACAAGAAGAATGGGAGGCAAAAATTGTAGAGGGTGAGCCAGTGTTTGAATATAGAAGCAGATTTAAATATATATACAGGGTTATTACAAATGATTGAAGCGATTTCACAGCTCTACAATAACTTTATTATTTGAGATATTTTCACAATGCTTTGCACACACATACAAAAACTCAAAAAGTTTTTTTAGGCATTCAAAAATGTTCGATATGTGCCCCTTTAGTGATTCGGCAGACATCAAGCCGATAATCAAGTTCCTCCCACACTCGGCGCAGCATGTCCCCATCAATGAGTTCGAAAGCATCGTTGACGCGAGCCCGCAGTTCTGGCACGTTTCTTGGTAGAGGAGGTTTAAAAACTGAATCTTTCACATAACCCCACAGAAAGAAATCGCATGGGGTTAAGTCGGGAGAGCGTGGAGGCCATGACATGAATTGCTGATCGTGATCTCCACCACGACCGATCCATCGGTTTTCCAATCTCCTGTTTAAGAAATGCCGAACATCATGATGGAAGTGCGGTGGAGCACCATCCTGTTGAAAGATGAAGTCGGCGCTGTCGGTCTCCAGTTGTGGCATGAGACAATTTTCCAGCATGTCCAGATACACGTGTCCTGTAACGTTTTTTTCGCAGAAGAAAAAGGGGCTGTAAACTTTAAACCGTGAGATTGCACAAAAAAAGGTTAACTTTTGGTGAATTGCGAATTTGCTGAACGAATGCGTGAGGATTCTCTACTGCCCAGATTCGCACATTGTGTCTATTCACTTCACCATTAAGAAAAAATGTTGCTTCATCACTGAAAACAAGTTTCACACTGAACGCATCCTCTTCCATGAGCTGTTGCAACCGCGCCGAAAATTCAATGCGTTTGACTTTGTCATCAGGTGTCAGGGCTTGTAGCAATTGTAAACGGTAAGGCTTCTGCTTTAGCCTTTTCCGTAAGATTTTCCAAACCGTCGGCTGTGGTACGTTTAGCTCCCTGCTTGCTTTATTCGTCGACGTCCGCGGGCTACGCGTGAAACTTGCCCGCACGCGTTCAACCGTTTCTTTGCTCACTGCAGGCCGACCCGTTGATTTCCCCTTACAGAGGCATCCAGAAGCTTTAAACTGCGCATACCATCGCCGAATGGAGTTAGCAGTTGGTGGATCTTTGTTGAACTTCGTCCTGAAGTGTCGTTGCACTGTTATGACTGACTGATGTGCGGGCATTTCAAGCACGACATACGCTTTCTCGGCTCCTGTCGCCATTTTGTCTCACTGTGCTCTCGAGCGCTCTGGCGGCAGAAACCTGAAGTGCGGCTTTAGCCGAACAAAACTTCATGAGTTTTTCTACGTATCTGTAGTGCGTCGTGACCATATGCCAACGAATGGAGCTACAGTGAATTTATGAAATCGCTTCAATCATTTGTAATAGCCCTGTACTTCGCAAGAGTTAATCGCAGACAGACGTTGGGCAGCATCAAATCAGTGTTCGAACGACTACCACAACAAGAAAAACAGTAATATATTTCCGTTCTGGAAAGTGTCTCATATTTTTGCCAGCAATGTATGCAACAGAAGCCCTCATGCACCTGTTTGATATTACATCAATTTGAAATCATGCACCATTCTTTTTTTGTATAGTGGACTGGATGGAATTAATGGTAGGGAGATTCTTCAGAGTCGGTCAAGCCCGCACACACACACACACACACACACACACACACACACACACACATATGTGTGTTTCCCTCTCAAGCAGGTAAGCAGGTATATTTCAAATGCTTGCAATCTACTGTATATGTGACTTCACACACACACACACACACACACACACACACACACATATATATATATATATATATATGTGTGTGTGTGTGTGTGAAGTCACATATACAGTAGATTGCAAGCATTTGAAATATACCTGCTTACCTGCTTGAGAGGGAAACGTAAATTTTCAGGTACAAAAATTTCGCTGTGATGTAACATATCACTTTCGGTACTACACAAAATTTCTTGAAATTTCCAGTATCTTTTCATATCGATCGTTTTGTTATATTTGACTTATCCACACGTTCTTGTAACTCAGGTTTTCGTGTTTGGTTTCTGCTTGGGAATCGTCCCGAGAATTACACACTCATCGAAAATTTAGAACCTCCCCTCATTCGGCTGCCATAATCGGTTTGTTTTGTAGGCTACAGCTTCCGTGAACTAATGCGGCAAAACATCATGTGAGAGCAATGCTGAAGTTATCCGAAATTTCGTTTAAAAAAATATTCTGAAGCCGTTGAAGTACCACGGTCGTAGTGTATTTAAATGATTATCATGGTTTTATATATATATATATATATATATATATATATCAAGCCGATAATCAAGTTCCTCCCACACTCATGCACCTGTTTGATATTACATCAATTTGAAATCATGCACCATTCTTTTTTTGTATAGTGGACTGGATGGAATTAGTGGTAGGGAGATTCTTCAGAGTCGGACAAAATGACCGGTATATTTGAAACGGCAATAAAAACTAAACGAGCAGCGATAGATATACACCGTTTGTTGCAATATGCTTGGGACAAAAGTACATTTTCAGGCAGACAAACTTTCGAAATTACAGTAGTTACAATTTTCAACAACAGATGGCGCTGCGGTCTGGGAAACTCTGTAGTACGATATTTTCCACATATCCACCATGCGTAGCAATAATATGGCGTAGTCTCTGAATGAAATTACCCGAAACCTTTGACAACGTGTCTGGCGGAATGGCTTCACATGCAGATGAGATGTACTGCTTCAGCTGTTCAATTGTTTCTGGATTCTGGCGGTACACCTGGTCTTTCAAGTGTCCCCACAGAAAGAAGTCACAGGAGTTCATGTCTGGCGAATAGGGAGGCCAATCCACGCCGCCTCCTGTATGTTTCGGATAGCCCAAAGCAATCACACTATCATCGAAATATTCATTCAGGAAATTAAAGACGTCGGCCGTGCGATGTGGCCGGGCACCATCTTGCATAAACCACGAGGTGTTCGCAGTGTCGTCTAAGGCAGTTTGTACCGCCACAAATTTACGAAGAATGTCCAGATAGCGTGATGCAGTAATCGTTTCGGATCTGAAAAATGGGCCAATGATTCCTTTGGAAGAAATGGCGGCCCAGACCAGTACTTTTTGAGGATGCAGGGACGATGGGACTGCAACATGGGGCTTTTCGGTTCCCCATATGCGCCAGTTCTGTTTATTGACGAAGCCGTCCAGGCAAAAATAAGCTTCGTCAGTAAACCAAATGCTGCCCACATGCATATCGCCGTCATCAATCCTGTGTACTATATCGTCAGCGAATGTCTCTCGTGCAGCAATGGTAGCGGCGCTGAGGGGTTGCCGCGTTTGAATTTTGTATGGATAGAGGTGTAAACTCTGGCGCATGAGACGATACGTGGACGTTGGCGTCATTTGGACTGCAGCTGCAACACGGCGAACGGAAACCCGAGGCCGCTGTTGGATCACCTGCGCGTTGGCCTCTGTGGTTGCCGTACGCGGTCGCCCTACATTTCCAGCACGTTCATCAGTCACGTTCCCAGGCCGTTGAAATTTTTCAAACAGATCCTTTATTGTATCGCTTTTCGGTCCTTTGGTTACATTAAACCTCCGTTGAAAACTTCGTCTTGTTGCAACAACACTGTGTTCTAGGCGGTGGAATTCCAACACCAGAAAAATCCTCTGTTCTAAGGAATAAACCATGTTGTCTACAGCACACTTGCACGTTGTGAACAGCACACGCTTACAGCAGAAAGACCTGAAGTGCGGCTTTAGCCGAACAAAACTTCATGAGTTTTTCTACGTATCTGTAGTGCGTCGTGACCATATGCCAACGAATGGAGCTACAGTGAATTTATGAAAGCGCTTCAATCATTTGTAATAGCCCTGTTGCAACAACACTGTGTTCTAGGCGGTGGAATTCCAACACCAGAAAAATCCTCTGTTCTAAGGAATAAACCATGTTGTCTACAGCACACTTGCACGTTGTGAACAGCACACGCTTACAGCAGAAAGACGACGTACAGAATGGCGCACCCACAGACTGCCTAGTCTTCTATATCTTTCACATCACTTGCAGCGCCATCTGTTGTTGAAAATTGTAACTACTGTAATTTCGAAAGTTTGTCCGCCTGAAAATGTACTGTTGTCCCAAGCATATTGCAACAAACGGTGTATTTCTATCGCTGCTCGTTTAGTTTTTATTGCCGTTTCAAATATACCGGTCATTTTTGAAACACCCTGTATATATATATATATATATATATATATATATATATATATATATATATATATATATATCGTGGCTTTAACGCTTTATAATATTTATTACATTAAACTTACAGTTATAAATGATATTTCAAATGAAAGAGCAACTCAAACGGTTTTACCAAGAACCTTATAAATGTTCAATGTGAGCACTGGCATATTGAAGTACGCGGCAGGTTGAACTTCACTGTACCCAAGCGCTGGATAGGCCGCAAAGGGCCCAATGACACGGCTTGCTTTGCATGGCCTCCACGTTCACACGACCTAACACCATGCGGTTTTTTCCTTTGTGGCTTCATCAAGGATCGTGTGTATGTGCCCCCGCTACCAGCAGAACTCCCGGAATTAAGAAACCCGATTGAAGCCGTTGTTGCTACAATCAGTGAAGACACACTTACAACGTTTGGGAAGAACTCTGCTATAGGCTTGATGTGTGGCGTGTGACAAATGGTGCTCACATCGAAGATTTATAATGATCTTGGTAAAACTGTGTGCGTTGCTCTTTCATTTGACATATCATTTATAACTGTAAGTTTAATATAATAAATATTATAAGGCGTTAAAATCCCTATATCCATTTATAAACATTCCGTTTTTTTATATTTTTAGCCCATTCACCTCTCGAACAGATTCAATCAAAATACTCGGACGGAATAAAATCACAACAGCAAGACGTTGTGCGACATAAACGAAAGCTAGTAGGCGTGACTCTACATCCGGAAGATGGTGTCTATTCATGTCTCAAGTCAATCGCATAAGAGAAGCGCTAGTAGCGCCACTTTCAGGATGCATCTCAGGTTCGCTTTACACACACGCTGTAACTGTCGTGTTCGCTAGTTACCTTTCAGATTGGACGTCGCGAGTTGATATTATTGAAGAATGCCTCTAAGGCCCGAAAAGAGCCATTATCAACACCTCATTGTGCTTCAACCAGGTTGTATAATAGTGCTACGAGCAGCTGGATGTTCCTTCCACGATACTGCAGAAAGACTTCAAGGGAATGTAGCTACGTACCTGATTGCAGGCAGCGGTCGTCATGAAAAATGTGCTCTCGAAAGAGGACCGGACTTCGGACGGCCATGTGGCACTACTGGGAGGGAAGCCCTTCGTGTTCGGCGTATGACTCTGTCGCAATTTGAGCAGCAGTTGGCATCACAGTGGCAGAACGAACTGTTAAAAATCAGTTACTTAGAGGACAGGTCCGAGCCAGATGCCCAGTAGCATCTATACCATTGATAAGAAATCCCCAGCATTTGCTGTGGTGTCACCGCCAGACACCCCACTTGCTAGGTGGTAGCCTTTAAATCGGCCGCGATCCATTAGTATACGTCGGACCCGCGTGTCGCTACTATCAGTGATTGCAGACCGAGCGCCACCACACGGCAGGTCTAGAGAGACGTCCTAGCACTCGCCCCATTTGTACAGCCGACTTTGCTAGGAAAGGTTCACTGACAAATACGCTCTCATTTGTCGAGACGATAGTTAGCATAGCCTTCAGCTACGTCATTTGCTACGACCTAGCAAGGCGCCATTACCAGTTTGTATCGAGATTATTATTGATGTATCAACAAGAGCGATGTACACCAATTATGGATTAAAGTTAAGTGTTCCAGCAACAGCGTACCTTATTTGCTACTATTAATTCCCTTAACTGTTCCAGACCTCGCGCCAGCCTGCGTGAGCTTAAGCGCGTGCCTTTCGGCTTCACCTCATAGTGACTTGGCTGTCTTGCCAAGTCACAACATTTGCGACTTCAGTGGTGTCAACGGACAGCTCACTGGTGTGCACAATGGCGATCTTTTGTGTTTTCTGCCTTGGTGCCAGTTGTTGCTGACTGTTGCTTAGGACGCGAGTTGAGGACCAGCAACCGACCTGACTGCGTGCTAAATACACTGGACCTACACCTGGAGTTATGGTCTGGAGTGTTATTTCGTATGACAGCAGAAGCAATCTGTTGGTTACCTCATGCACGCTGACTGCAAACTCGTACGTCAGTGTCGTGACTCGATCAATTGTACTGCCATTCACGAACAGCTTTCCAGGGAGTGTTTACCAACAGGATAACGCAAGCCCACATACCACTATTGTAACCCAACGTGCTGTTCCTTTGGTCTGTTCGATCACCAGATCTGTCTCTAGTTGAGGAGATACGGGACATCATCGGATGACAACTCCAGCGTTATCCTCAAACAGCATTGTATGGAGTGACTAACTGCAACAGGCATGGAACTCAATCCCACAAACTAATTTCCGGCACCTGTACAATAAAGTGCAAAGCAGGTATGCGTGCATGTATTCAGAATTTTGGCGGTTACACTGGTTATTAATGTACAAGCAAATCACATTTGCTAACTTTTACCTGTAATCTTGCGATGTTAATCACTTAAATATGTTCCTAGAGAAATACATTCCCGAAATTACCTTACTTCACATTTATTGATTTTTGGTTCTACGACTTTTTTCGGTCGGTATATTATAACGATGTTTTTCTTGTGGACAGAACTGAATTTTATTTTGATCCATTGAATTACACTGAAAATCGACCTTCGCTATCAGTGGACATAGCATAAATTCTTTAACGGGAGAACATTTTTAATGCTCTCCGTGCCAAAAAGGACATGAAAATTAGAATTTACAGTGTTATGTAAATTGCTTTATGAGACCCAGAGACAGACCTGAATGAACCCTACACTCATTTGAATCATTGGTTGGCGCCATAGGTACGAGTCTCAAGCCACCATAATAGAAGAAGACGCTTCAACCGAGAGTGTGTAGTTACGGGCACGTCTGGAGAGTTTTCAGAAAGTAAGGCCTCTCACTAACAAACTGATGAGTATAATAGTTTCAGGTGATTCGATCCTAGTAAATGATGTGACGGCAACACTAAGGACGGCTTGTCAAAGTGAAGCTCATGTTTTAATGCTCCAAATAAATTTACATGTTTTGTGCCAGGCCATCGTAAGCTTGCTAAAAATATTAACTTTAAATCGACCTGAATACAGTATCCTCCATGCCAAAAGATTTCTTTTTGTAAAACTCAAGTAGTGCAAGATGAGCGTCAACATCGATATATCTTGGCGGCTGCCGTCACCGTGGACATGGTTGCATTGGCAAGTGCCCAATGAGTTCTCCAAACTTACAGTATCGGTGCTGAGGTATTGTACTCTTACACGACAACTTGATAAGGATTTTTGTATACACGCCTTTTCTTCCTCACTTTATATACCAATCAAGTCACAGAATTTTTATTTAAGATTCTTCTGACACTACTGTGAACGAAAATATCGTTTTCTATTATCGTTGCTGTCCATGTTTAGTAACAACATATTGCCTCACTGAAGCGAGCTACATTCGCTTGGGTCGACCTACTCGTTGTGGCTCTTCTGTAGTCGTCTCCGTTCTGCGAGTCTAGACTTCTCCCCGAGTTTTGATGGTCAGTCTACAGCGCGTCTCTCCTCAGTGTTGTTAGACGCAGTTTCTCTGGTGTTTCGGTAAATATTTTGAGTTAAGTTTTTGCAATGTGTAGATGGAGCTGACCCCACAAATACTGCCTGTCACATTGTAACATGACATGCAGATCACTTCACGGGCCAGTTCAGTTCTTCCATCAATGAATGTACAAACTGTTGGGAGATATTTGAAAGGTTCTCACGTAAGGAAGCGGTTTATAGAACATCCGCTCTTTACTGTCGAGTTGCATCAGAAATGCTTGCCAAAAGTCAGGTAACAGACTGGCAAAGTTCCAATGATCTGCTCGCCGTAGTCGTAAGTACCGATTTCGGGGCATTGATTACTTTTGCAGGACCGTAAGGATGCCTTAGCCCCCAAATGCCCACCTGAGATGTCGTCAGTACCTATTCAGCATGGATATCAACAAGAATAGCATCTTTTTTGCTTCTCGTGAAACTTGACACATTTCCTGCCATCTGAACAGAATTTTTGTCAGTCCAATATTGCGTACTGGATCTCCTTGTAGGCACTGTTGGTATCACATCAATCAACGGTAAAAGACTGTTCAGATTCGGTACCAACGTAATAAAATGTTTATGTGCCTTTGTATATCACATCAGAGAAACATTTCCTCACCACGAGATTATGAGCGTGCAGCGTCGAAACGTAAAGGAGGAAAGCGTGAAACGATGGTGATGAATTACCAGTCAACTACTTAAATACCTTCCGAGGAAGACAACTGTGCTCTTCTTAACGCAATTACTGTATTCGGCAAGGATATTTTCCGACTGCATGGAAGATTGCCCGGGTGGTTGCAGTACCCAAGCCAAGAGGGCTTAACACGCTGGAAAACAACCGTCCAAAAAGTTTATTCTCAATTCTCTCCAAGATCCTCTAAAGGCTATGAATGAAAAGAATTCGGCAACCCATCCTCGACAACTATATTACATATCCAGACCAATTTGCCTTTCAGTATCAATGAAATTTTCCAAACAGCTGTGTAACTGAGATGTTATTTTATTTCGGAGGCTGCCTGTTTCGGCATTCAACTGTTCGATCTTCAGGGCCCTGAAGACGGCAGAAGTGAAATGCCGAAACTGGTAGCCTTCAAAATAAAATAAAATAACATCTCAGTTATACGGCTGTTCGGAAAATTTCATTGATATTGATAATTACTTAGCCAGCCGATATCTCATGTCCATGATGGATCAAAAGAGAATCTGCCCTTCAACCTTCACTGTCTGGAGAACTGAAACTCATCCGGTGCTAACAGTTGCGACCAGGCAAGTAAGTGTGGCGTTTGCTACCGAACTCATCGTAATGCTTCGTCCTAGTTAAGTTTACGACAGGCGCGAGGCGGTGTGATGCCGAAGTGTATTCCAGCTACACACTGAAAGAATGAAACTGAACATATCTGTCGGAACAGCAGAGAAAAAGTATCTGACAGCCCTTAGGAGAGTCTGCCTGTACATCAGTTCCGGTCTTTGCTCATGTCTTTGATTCGTTTGGAATTAACCTTAACAGAGAGTTACGTTCTTCTAAGTCTTCCTTAAACTGAGATAGTGTAAACCTTGCAGCACATGTTATTAACACTATTCATTTCTTTCATTATGATTTAGATTGCAGAGTGGAGAAAAAATTTGATTAGCTTGGAATTCAGACGGCGGTACACGTCATAAGTGAATATCTGCTTCATTTTTGTCTGTGAGAGAGCCGACAAAAGACTGAATGGTGAATATTAATATTTTCGTGAGATAAAAAGAAAAATGAGACTCCATCTTTCACGCAGCACTATTTTTAACCAATTTCGTAAACAACGCACTTGCTTACCGAAAACAATTTTGCAAAGTGTTTCTTTTTGTTTGCGAGAGATTTCATTCTCAGCTGAAAGCATGCAAAATGTGCGTTATTTCACCCTATCTGCTCGTAAATTAAGTCAATCCGCTAAGGGAACGGATGCCACAAGATTAATTTCCCTCGAGGTGGTTAAGTACCGGCCAGTGCGTAATAACAATAAACTGTGCTTCCACCCCGCGTCCCTGCCTCCCACTCTCTCTCTCTCTCTCTCTCTCTCTCTCTCTCTCTCTCTCTCTCTAGCAGAACGTATTGTGCAGTCTACAAAGTTTACAGCCTTCAACAGGGCAGTGTGCAATCTTACTATAAGCTATTTTCAGCTACATTCGAGAGGTTTGCTGTAAAAAAGATCTCTAAAAAATTATTATAAAATAATTTACCACGCTTAGTGCCGTGACTACCACAACTAGATTCCGCCTTTCAATAAGACACGCTACTTCCACGCTATTGAACACTGTTTCTCAATAGCGTAGAAGTTGCGACTCCTATTTCGAATTTCTCTCCGGTACCACTGCAGCTATCCATAAGACGTTATTGGTGACACATCACACAACGGCCAATCAAATTAAAATGAGTCAGATGGAAAAAAGTAAGTTATATTGTTCATTATTTCAAAAGGAATTCCCGTATCTGTTAATGCATTTACCCCACCGTGGTAAAAGACGTCAGTGCCTTCATGGAAAAATGTTTCCGGTCGCCAACGTAACCATGATTGTACCCAGGCGTATATCTCATCGTCCAAAGTAGAACGGTGGCCACAAAAATCTTTTTATATGAAACTGTATGGGAAATTTGTAAGGGCTTCCAGCAAAACTTCTTCAGCATAGTCGAAACAACATCAGAAAGTTGTGGGTCTAATGGAAAGCCCTTACACATCTTCCATTCAGTCCCCACGTGACTTCCGTATTTTTGATGCCCTGAAGAAAGAAATTCGTGGCAGCTGATCTGCATGCCTGGGTACAGCCATAGTTCCGTAGGTAACAGCTAACACTTTTCCATGATGGCTTTGACCGTCTTGTCACGCAGTGGAATAAATGTATTCACAGTTACAGCGTTTACTTTTGAAATAATAATCAGCTAAGTTACTATATTTTTCATCTGTCTCGTTTTCATTTGACTACCGCTTACCGTGTTTAAGTAGCATTCAAGGAAGCATCCAGATGACACTAACTGAACTCAATAATCTGTTAAATACGGCAACAAGTGTGACTCGATCGTTCAGTGGACAAGTAATAGATTACAAATCCAAACACAGACACCCAATGGATTATAAGTTTTACACTGAGGTGACAAAAGTCATTGTATAGCGATGTGCAAATACAGAGTCTTTCACTAAATGTCTTTGCCTCTGTAAATTACGAAGTAATAGGCGACGGAAGTATTTATTGCGGTAGGTCACCATAAGAAACGTTACACTGTCTGCGGAGCTATGATCATAGTTCATTGTGTTATTATCCAAAGAGTTACAGCAAAAAGATACAGTTTTTTAAATGGAAAAATAGTTGTTTCTATCATGCACTGGAATCAGTAACAACAGCTGTGTATACATCAATTTAAATTAAAAAATGGTTCAAATGGCTCTGAGCACTATGGGACTTAACTGCTGAGGTCATCAGTCCCCTAGAACTTAGAACTACTTAAACCTAACTAACCTAAGGACATCACACACATCCATGCCCGAGGTAGGATTCGAACCTGCGACCGTAGCGGTCACGCGGTTCCAAACTGAAGGGCCTGGAAACGAATTTAAATTACATTCCTATCACTTTTAGTTTGGGAGCTGCAATCCTTCAAAGTTTCAGGGGCAGATACCACACGCTGTTCATAATACATGGCTGTGTAGTGGGTGATGGATGTTCTGGCGGTGGGAAATTGATTTAAATGAGATTTTCAAATGTGTGTCCATGTTCCTGAATACACAATGCAATGCATCTTCTAAAGGATGTGCGGACGAGATGTAACATCACCGGTGTCACGGAGCCTCGATGCGCCAGTTTTAGATCATCTGGGGATGTGGGCTCACTGACTTAAACACAATCCTTCAGATATCCCCACAAAAAGAAATCTAATGATGTTAAATAGGGCGACCTTGCGGGCCATAAATAGGACCATGGCGCCCCAACCACCTTCCTGCAAACATGTTGTTTAGTTCTTCCACAACAGCACGCGCAGAATGGGCTGGGTGACCATTGCGCTGCATCCACGAATGGACTCTCGTGAGTAGACACACATGTTCGAGGAGACCACCCAAACTGTCGACTATAAACGCACGATATAATTCATCTGTCAGTGTACCTGGGAAGTAGTGTGCACCGATGATTTCATCCCCAAGGATTCGACACCATACGTTACTAGACCACCTACGTGGTTGGTCGACAGGTCGTACCCACCGAGGATTGTCTGCGGCCCAGTAGTGCACGTTACGGCGATTCACTGTACCATAATTTGTGAACGTGGACTCATCAGAGAACAACACCTTGTAAAGACTCCAGCGTGAAATTAGCCATGGACCATTCACAGAATGTAATTCTCGCACGGAAATCGTTCCCATGCTGCTCCTGGGTCAGTGACGGTATGGGTGAAACCTGTGGCCGTGTGCTATACGCCACACATATGTGAGACTCACACCAGCGACTGCAGCAACGACTCGTAAGCTGACATGGGGATTGTGGTGTACTGCAGCTAAAACAAACACCTCAGTCTCCTCACTTCTTGCAGTTCTTCGTCTGTTACTGCGGCGCATTACCAAGCTGCCTGTTTCCCGAAGTCGTTGCTCGGCACGTAAGAAAGTAATGGCTGCCGGAGCTCTTCGCGTAGGATATCTCACGGCGTACGCCATGGCTGCTTCAGTGTCATTTTATCTTTTGCTGTCTCTCTTTGGATAATAACACAATAAACTATGATCATAGCTCCGCAGACAGTGTAACGTTTCTTATGGTGACCACCACAATAAATATTTCCGTCGCCCATTACTTCGTAACTTACAGATGCAAACAAATTTAGTGAAACACCCTATATACACATGGCGGCAGTATCGCGCACACAGAATATGAAAGGGTAGTGCTTTGGCCGAGCTGTCTTATGCACTCGGGTCATAAATGTGAAACAGTTTCCGACGTGATTTTGAAAACAATGGCCGACGACATTCACTTAACGACCGAGAGCAGCGGTGTTTGCGTTGAGTTGTCAGTGCTAACAGACAGACGACGAACGTATCCTTTAGGACAGTGCGGTGAAATTTGACGTTAATAGGCTATGGAAGCTGACGAAAGACGCGAGAGTCTTGACTAACAGCACGACATAGCCTCCAGCGGCTGTCGTGGGCTCGTGTTGTAGCCGCCTCCGTCGATCTGCTATCGTCGACTTCTCTGACATAAGCTATTCATGTTGTTTTCTACTGTATATGCCCTACTTTTCGTTGTAATTACACATCAGATGTAGCAGCCAGAAACATCTTCACTGTAATGGCGATTAGATGTAGGCTTTCCATGATAATAATAATTAATGTTGACTTTTCGCACAGTCGATCACCCTTCATTTGTTGCTGCTTTACCGAAAACAAGATAGTTAATAACGTCTTTGGATGTTAGTTATTATTTCAACTTCCTATTTCCGACGTTACTACTTATCCGCACTGTTTCTGATTTTATATTATTTCTGTCCGATTGGAAATGAATTGTGAAATAGCCTTCAAGTCACAATTTACGCTCCGTAATATTTCATAATTGACTCTTCATTCAGAGAGATACAGTTCGCAGCTTGCGTATGATTATCGTTGACGCTATTGTGAAAATTATTTTAGTTTATTATTAACAACATTTATTAATAATTAACTGATAATGAACGACTGCGTTGTGTGTATAGAGAACAGGATGGTTGATCCTACAATTACTCACAGCAATTACGGCAACTAGACTGTCCTTGATTGTTTATAGTTCGTCACTCAAAGATATTACAACAAGAACTATGGTCCATTACTATACTTTCATACAGTCATTCAAACTTCGTACGCTTTAACTTTCACGAAGCTAAGGGTCCAATCCCGTTCTTATACTCCGTTTAATGTCCCTTCGTATAGTTCACAGATCCCACTATCGGTTATTCGGCATGTTATAGAGTATAATACTGAGCGCTACTTTCTCTCTCGCACGCAATTACTCAGATATTCTTAGTCCGTGACCTTACGGCAACAATCCACCTACACTTTAGCTATATAGCACGCCGCAGCTGCATAGACTTGCTCAGGGAGCAGATAACTAACAATTCCCGCACATGGTTTATATAATAGAATTTGGAAACAAAAGTAGTCACATTGAACCCTCTTTGGTTTCCTTGAGTCACGACTTTGCTGTGGGCGTTATTCTGATGAGAGATTATATATTGATAATTTAAAGAAAATTTTTTCAATGCTATTAATTGTTTCCGATACTACCGATCACCTCCCCCTATATGAGAACAAGCCTGATAATATTGTTCACAGTTAAAAGAACGATTATAGTGTCCATATTGATGGGAGCCTAGACGACTGGAAAACACTGGCCTGGTCAGGTGAGTCCCGATCTCAGTAGGTAAGAGCTCATGATGGCCTTCGAGTGTGGCGTAGACACCACGAAACCATGGACCAAAGTTGCCAACAAGGCAATGTGCAAGGTAGGGTAGGGTGAGCTGCGTTTATATGCCACAGACTGGGTCTTCCAGTCCAACAAAACCGGTCATTGGCAGGAAATGGTTGTGTTTGGCTACCTGTAGACCATTTGCCGCGATTTATGGACTTAAGTTTTATAGATAACAATGCGCCATGTCACTGGACCACAACTGCTAGCGATTGGTTTGAAAAACATTCTGGACAATTCCAGGGAGTTATTTGGCCACCCAGACAGCCCGGCATGAATCATGTCTAACATTTATGAGACATAATAGATCAGTTCAATCTGTACATCAAAGAAGTAATGATGGAAATAAAAACAAGATTCAGGAGTGGAAGGTGTGAAAGGACATCAATGATTGGCCGATGACATTGCTATCCTGAGGGAAAGTCATGAAGAATTACATGATCTGCTGAATGGAATGAACAGTCTAATGAGCACAGAGTATAGAGCGACGGAAAATCCCAGAAAGACGAAGGTAGAAGTAGCAGAAATGCGAACGGAGGGAGTCGTAACATCAGGATTGATGGTGACAGAGTAGATGAAGTTCACTAATTCTACTATCTAGGCAATAAAATAACAATAACGGACGGAGCAAGGAGGAGTTAAAAGTAGACCTACACTCGCCACATCTCAGAACTGTATTTAGTTGGAACAGCTGAAGTGCCGGACTTATTTTCTTGTTACCTTTAATGTAACGTCCAGCTTATTAGTGAGCTAATAAAGGGAACTGTTTTTATCATCTACCGGGCCTCTCCTCAAATAATAAGGAGAAGTAGGATTTATTACTAAGAAATATGAATTAATATGTTACGAGAGCCCAAGAGACTAGTTACAATGAGTGTGGGATAAGTGGGCCTCCATCCTCCGACAGTTGTGACACTACAGTTGCGTGGTGAAAAGTGTCGTTTTTACTGTGTGCGCGAATGATTAACAATAATATTTGAACTTTTATTTAGATGCACTATTGAATACGGGACACACGAAAGTTTGATAAATGATATAAATACCAGTTTTCTTCTACTAACAACATTTTATTACAACAGTCTTAATTTAACTTTGCAATAAATAAACACTGCACCTGAAGATGATAGTATCTGTAATCGGTATTCACAAACACATTTTACTTCCGTGTCAAAATTTATTCCACAGCAGATCGGAAGGAGTGGGGATTATTGGCGACAGATTTGTGGGACCGCCATCCTTCCACAGTGCCTCACAAGCAGGGCATATCTGCATTTCTTGTAGACGGCCGTGCCGCCATTGCTGGAAGACGTGCCTTGGGTGATACGAAGCGTAGTGTGGCTACTATGTGATGGTGCTCCAGTTCACTGCCCTTTAGATCGTGAAGCTAAAACGAATAGTACAACTAGAACATTTTCACTTGCCTGATGTCTCTTAGTACGTTACCTGCAGTTTTTCCCTACTTAGCAAAGTCACCATGGGTGGAGCAGATTTTCGTTCTCCAAGAAATCTAATATGTGAGTGCAACACATATCCAGAAGGGGAAAATGTATACCATTTGTCTCCAATTGGCCCTGTAACGTAGACAGGTGGAATAAATTTGTCAACTAAATAAATAATGTGTTCAATCAACATTGGACACAACACCCCGAAGAAAATCCCAGCAGAGGGGTCGAAACGTCAATCGCTTGGAATAAATATGGCGCAGCTTCACAACCCAGAAGATTTCTCGTTCAATGTAATTACAGCTACGAAGTTTTTGGATGTCAGAGCTCCAAAACATCCGACTCTGATATCACTTCATAGTTACTCACACATTATCATCGTCATCGTTGTCCACACATATAGCTGCTCACACATCATCATCGTCATCTTCAGCGTCCACTCATATAGCTGAGCGGTCATGGATTTTTACTTGCTGGGAGGACTGTAATGCTGTGAACTTAACCTCTTGAGACCAAAGGACAAGTAGTCTAGATGAGAAGTAGCGGGTTCAGAGTCTGGGAAGGCAGGGCATGATGCTGCAGTAGATCGGTATAACACAGTCATATGGGCCAGCCAAGTCACAGAGTGTCATCACATTCACCACCCACCGCACTTTCACTGATGGACGAAGGTTGCTCTCAGGCACTGTGATGCCTTCAGTTTTGTAACATCAAATTAAATGCGACCGGTTTGTAGCACACACCCTCACTGTAAGAATCTTTCTCACGCGCTTCAATCGTCAGACACCATCTCTCCGTTCCGTTCTGGAGTCTGTTCTCAAAAGCTAGCCAGTCCTAGGCCAGAAATGGCAATTTTTCCTTTAACATACTGCTCTGGACAGCCAATGGCAGACGAAAAACGTATTTCTCACTAGATTTACATGTTCCACCACGCAGCCAATGGCTGATTATGACGCGACCTGTCAACTAATTGAATTTATCCCATATAGTGGAACATTACGGTTCCCATTACTGCATTATCTGTTTCCCAATAAACAAACATTTTTCACATTTGGCTGGTATCTGCATGGAGCCAGTTACACACAATCGATATGTATCCTTATTGGATCTGCTTGTTATTTAACTTGAAGAGACTTCCATTTGGTGATTTTCTCGGTATTTGCTTACGAAAACCATTGCAGCAAAAATATTCGTTGCTCCATACGCACGTCCCGTTCAACTATAGTTCCTTTTCATGACAGAGACGACTAGCCCACTACATCTCTTGGAAGAAGCAAAACATCGCACTGGCAGACCACAGGGCGCCTAACTCCCGGCCCTTCCTAGTGGACACTGGCTACACTACGCGGACCTTACGTTTTGATTGCATTATACAACAAAACTGAGACCGAGTGATCAGGCTGGGTCCCTTCAAAAGGATCAACCCGAGAGAGAACGTAGCATACTGTTGTGGTTGGAGTTCTCTGCAGGCACTCTAAGTGCTAAATTTCTTCTAGAAGCATATGCTGACGGAATTCTACTTGAGTGCCCTTACCTGGATGGTCTTAATCGCCATCTATTTGTACCCGCCCCCCCCCCCCCTCTCCCACCCAGCAGAGAGATTCTTGCGTCATGGCGTCCCACCTGCACGTAAGAAAATCTGTCTAATAGCATTGCGGAAATCAATAATTAAAATTGAAAAGATTTTTATCAAAATTGCTACCTGCACATCATCAACATGACCTAATTTCAATCTCTATCTTCTTAGAAACTGATAGAAAATTGTTACGTAAATTATGCCACCGAATAATTAATAACTTACTCTCTGAACCATGTATCACACCTCAGTGTAATCAGTTGAACTTAAATTTTGGCCATACACTTGACATTAGAGTCTCCACCCGTCTCTGGGTGCGAGAATACGAACAGAAGCCCTAATCTGAAAATCTTCTACTGCACTTCAGGTATTATGCGTTTGCCTGTTACAGTGGCCATCTGTATCTTTATCTTCCCACTCTGCTTCTGCCTACAGTATTATTATCTCACTTTGTAAGGCCGTCTGTCGCAGTTCACTCTCAGGAGACGTTCATTTCCTTATGTTGTCTTCCGATATGTTTCTTACGTTAAACATCTCGCTGTCTCTTTCTCTTAATTTATCTGCTTTCATTGAGTCCTTTATAGCCCTAAGAAATCTTATTTCAGTTGCCTGGATCTTACTTTCTACTCATTTCTAACTGACCGACGACTCACTTCCCTAGAGTGAAGTGGGGACAGCCTTCACTTTATAAAACTTTATTGGGATTATTCTTTTGTGTCTTTTTCCCAAATTGCCTTTTTATTGTTCCTTGTAAGTTTCCAAATTTCACTGCGTTCTTGTTTATATATTTATCATACTTGTATACGACATCACGTCCCATATACACAAAGTCACTGACCTACCACAGTATTGTTCATCGCTATTTGTGTTGTTTCTTCCTGTAAAGGCCGTTGTTATAGGTTTATTTGTGAATAGAGACTTCCGTAGACTTAGGTTATTTAGCTTAGAATGTAAATTCCTTTTTACGTTTTTTTAACGACAATACCATCACGATCAATAACTTGCACGTCGTGTCGTGCAGAAACATTCTAGCTGCATCATGCATCTGAGACAATACAGCCAACCAGACTGCACTGCGCCTGGTATCCTACAGTGTATTGGCGGTTTGGGGGGGGGGGGGGGGGGTCAGAGGGTGGAGAGCGGCTTTGGGATTGCTTAGCCCTGCCCCCGATGCGTTACCGTTTCCCGATTAGTGCTGCCACTGCATGGCAGGCTTCCTTACCTACTTCCTGATTTCTGATACATGCTGGTAACTTGCCTACGGGTCCTTTGGCTAAAAAGTCGTTTTAAGACATTCGCATCAAAGGTTATGTTAATTATGCTTGCAACGACTATTTCTCAATTGCTACTGTAATGCTGTGTAATTTAGAGACAACTTTTAATCGTCGTTGTCACAAATATTTTACTAACTTGTTACTCAAATATGCTCCACCTAATTGTATTGTGGATGTTCAGTGGTCTACAAAGAAATAAAACGTACTTATTTGTTAAGCAATAGACCTCGGGTGGTCACTTAGCTTACCTCTCGGAGACTCAAACTTACGAAACTGTTTCGGGGGAGGAGGGGAGTTGCATTTTTCAGAGACTAATTGTCAACATCAACGAGGAAACACTGTTTTTAAAAACAACGTTACTGAACTATTTAGTTACACAAGAATCTGGAAATTAAATTTGTGATGTGCGTTTCAGAGTGTATACTTTTTTGTGGGCTGTTTGGAATCCGGCTGATAATTGGTGAGTACGGTTCCCTCAATTGCACTTAAATTTTCATCAGACAGTAGAGACCGACATTTAGATCTGATAAACTTGAGTGTAGGCCGCATTGACTTAGACATATAAATGATCCCAAAAATGAAGATTGATCTCTTGGCAAAGTTTTCTATGGGATCCTTCTTACAAAATTCAGTAGTTGAACAACCGCAATGTTTCAGATCCTTTAGTCTTTCGTCCTCTTGAAGCTCCAATAGCTCGAAGTCTACAACTGCTGAATTCTTAATAATTGACAGTGAAAGGGGATAGTCACCCTCCGCAATATCTACAAGGAAAGGATTTTCCAGGAATGAAAATGTAGGTTTAAACGTGCTCAAACCACCAAAACTAAAATTTATTTCTTCAGCATGGGCAGACATTCTTCTTAAACAGCTGGGCGAAATGGGGCAAATCTCATGCGACGAAAATTTCAGACCCTGAGGAATACGAGGGTCCACGTGGAGGACTCGACAGAAAAAAGAGCTAACAATTCTCGAATAGTAGCTGTCGACGTCTTGAAAAACAGTTCGACAATATAAGGTCATTGGACAATGCGTCTACCAACAAGCACATGCTTTGCAAAAAACGGCCCACAATGCCGACATGTGCTCTGCCTTGATAGTCCCAAGGGTGCTGCAGGACTGGCCGAGGAGAAAACCGATGCAGTGATACAGCCTGCTTCTGTGCGCAGGTGCACAAGCCCAAATGAGATATGCCGCGAACCTTCGCCGTCCCTTAGACTTTCCGCCATGCAAAAGCCTACGTACGAGACACACACACCAGCGCAACACATTAGCAGCTGGAGTATGAGAGAATGCAACGACAGGGGAACGATGACTCGACAGCAGTGCTTCTCCATGGCAGGCCTGAGGACCCCATGGACAACAGCGACTAGGTCGCATGTTACGAAAAATTTACGCCTTGTCAATTCTTCTCCTGATGTAATATGCTTGGGCCATACTGTGCGGACTGATGGAAGACTTGACTTACAACCTACGTTCTGAATTATTTACTGGATGTATTCCAATCTCTCTCTTCCTCTAAAGTTTTACCCTCTACAACTCCTTCTAGTACCATGCAAGTAATTCCCTAATGTCTTAAAAGATGTCCTATCATCCTGTACCTTCTTCCTGTTAGTGATTTCCATATATTCCTTCAATCATCGATTCTCCAGAGAACCTCTTCATTCCTTACCATATCACTCCATCTAATGTTCAACATTCAACTTTAGCACATCTCAAATACTTCGATTCCCTTCTTTTGCGGTATACCCACACTTCATGTCTCACTTCCATACAATGCTATGCTCCAAACGAACATTGTCAGAAATTTCTTCTTCAAATTAAGGCCTGTATTTGACACTAGCAAACTTATTTTGTCTATGAATTCTCTTTTTGCCAGTGATAGTCTTCTTTTTATGGTCTCCCTGCTGTGTCCGTCATGAATTATTTTGCTGCCTAGATAGTAGAAATCTGAACATAAACTTTACGGTTTTCAAGCCGCGTCAATTCGAATAAAATCCTCGTCCTTTTGATGGCTAGTTGCCACATCGTCGTCAGGAGTAAAAACGAAGATTATATTCAGAGATGACGCCGCAAAAGACTTTGAGGACACACAGCAAAAATCCTTAACTTCATCCACTTCGTGACCATCAATCCTGATGTCAAGTTTCACACTGTTCTCATTTCTCCCACTTCACATTACTTTAGTCTTCCTTCCATTTACTCTCAACCCATATTTTATGCTCATGAGACGGTTCATTCCATTCAGCAGATCATGTAATACTTCTTCACATTCACTGAGGATCATCAGCGAATTTCATCATTGGTATCCTTTCACCTTGAATTTTAATTTCACTCTTCAAACTTTCTTTTATTTCCATCATTTCTTCTTCGTTGTGTAGATTGAACACTAGGGTTGTAAGATTACATTCCTCTCTTACACCCTTTATAATCGGAGCACTTCGTTCTAGATCTTCCGCTCTTACTGTTCCTACTTGTTTGTTGTACATATTATTATTACCGGTCTTTCCTTTCGCCTTACACCTATTTTTCTCGTTATTTCACATTGTAGAACGCTTTTTCTAGGTCGACAAATCCTATGATTTTTCTTTAGTTTTGCTTCCATTATCAATCGCAACGTCACAACTGCCTCTTTGTGCCTTTTCGTTTCCTAAAGCCAAACTGATTGTCATCTAACGCATTCTCAGTTTTGTTTTCCATTCTCATGTATAATATTCCTGTCAGAAATTTGGATGTAGGAGCTATTCGGTTAATTGTGATAATTCTCGCACTTATCTGCTCTAGATATCTTTGAAATTATGTGGATGATTTTCTTCCGAACGTCAGATGGTATATCGCCAGACTCATGTATTCCACACACCAATGCGAATAGTTTTGTTGCCACGATTTTAGAAATTCTGACTGAATGCTATATATCCTTTTTGCCCTGTTCGACCTTACGAGCTCTTTTCAACTCTGATTCTAACTTTGGGTACCCTACCTGTTCTATATCGTCTCATGTTTCTACATCTGTCAAGTTATTAGACAAATCTTCCCCGTCATATAATCCTTCAATAGACTCTTTACACATATCTGTTCTCTCCTTTTCATTTAACAGTGTAATCCGCATGCACATTCCAGTTTCTTTGGCGCTTCAGTGTAGAGCAATCAGAAAATTATCAGTAATGTCCCCAAAGGACTCTAGAAGGGATAGACGTTTATGTACATCACTGAAATAAGCCTATATCTTTACTTTCAGCTTTTTTTCCATCAGTCTTCTGCCTGTTTTGATGCGGCCCACCACGAAGTTCTCTCCTGGACCAACCTTTTCATATCAGAGTAACAACTGTAACCTACGTCCTCAACTATTTACTGGATGTATTCCATTTTCTGTCTTCCTCTGCACTTTTTACCATCGATTGCTCTCTCTAGTATTAGGAAGTTATTCGGTGATGTCTTCATCCTGTCCATTCTTCCCATCAGTGTTTTCCATGTAAATGTACTCAGAAATTGCTTCCTCAAAATAAGACATATGTTTGACACTAGTAGACTTATCTTGGCTAGGAATGTACTTTTTGCCAGTGCTAGTCTGCTTTTTATGTCGTCCTTGCTCCGTCCATCATGGGTTATTTTGCTGCCGAGGTAGCAACATTCCTTAACTTCATCTAATTTGTGGTCACCAATCCTGATGTTCAGTTTCTCGCTGTTCTCATTTCTGCTACTTCTCATTACTTTCGTTTTTCTTCGATTTACTCTCAGTCCATATACTGTACTCGTTAGGCCGTCCTCTTCATTCAGCAGGTCCTGTAATTCTTCTTGACTTTCACTGAGGATAGCAGTAACATAAGCTCTTGAACCTTTTATTTCCGTCATTGCATCTTTGACGTATAGACTGAACAGCAGAAGTGAGAGACTACGTCCCTATCACACAACCTTTTTAATTCCTGCACTTCGGTTTTGGTCTTCCATTTTTGCTGTTCCCTCTTGGTTCTTGTAGATATTGGACAGTACCTATTTTTCCCTATAGCTACCTCCAATCCCTAGGCCTTTCGAACACCATTTTGCATTGTCAAACGCTTTTTCCAGGTCGACAAATCCTATGAACGTGTTTTGATTCATTTTTTTTTCAGTCTTGGTTCCATTATGAACTGCAACTTCAGAACTGCCTCTCTTGTGCCTTTACGTTTCATAAATCCAAACGGAAGGTCGTCTAACTGACGCTTAATTTTATTTTCAATTTTGTGTATGTTATTCTTGTCAGCCCTTACCCTTAAAGGAAAAGTATTTTACGATCTTTTTGATGACTCCTTATGTCAATTCTTTCAATATTTTTGTCATATTTTTATGTATTTTTTCACAGATCTTCAATTATTTCATCCAGTGGTGGTCCATTAAGCAGTAATAGGAGTTACAACTATAAGTGTGGTTTTTGTGTGTGTATGTGTACCAAGTTTGAGGTCTGTTATTTTGTAACCAACACCTATGGGCAACTTTCTTTAGCCTCCATGTCCCCATGGTGCCCAATGACGGTTTACTGGTTGTCACATCAAAATCCGACACAAAATTTTTGTCACTGTAGCCGCGTTTATGGTTAGATTTACCTTGTTGTGCTGAGTCTTGCCGATATGTCTGCGATTCATCATGATGTACACATCGCTATGATTACCAGTGGCGTCTTCGTGTCTGATGTTACTTGTCAACACGTGGCAGAAGCCAATGATTGCGTGAGGCGATTCATATCCATACGATACGTCTTCTGCGTAGCAAACAAAGATGTCTCCATAGTTTATCTTTGTTGTGTTTATTCTCTATGTATAGATGTCGAGTTCACAAACTGCTGATAAAGGACAGTTGCATGCACAGAGCCCACTGATATAAGGTTACAACATACAGTTGTACTTAATGTACTTTGATAAACTATTTCCACTAGCAGTTGCTCTAGCAGTTACGTTTTGTTGTTTCTTTGCTTAGCTTTCACATTTTGTTTGGTATTTCGTGCTACTACTTTCTATGTACATTATTTTTGTAGCGTTTTTACCTATTGTGGCTGCTATTGAAGTTACGTGGTAGGCTGTGTACGCAGCCTCTCCTACTTAGCCTATGGCGCTCTAATATCCATCAGCTGACGGTCGTGTCTGACGAGGCGCTACCTACTTCGTTCATCATCCGCGCCTGCCACCATTCCATACATTTTCTCTTAGTTATTCTGAAGTCTATAAGTTAGAATTTCTGTCTTATCTTATTCTATGTCCCTTTAAGTCTGGAAATGTACCCATAATTATGAGAATGGTCTAAAGATGTTCTAGAAATACACTAAGCCGGTCACCATTCTGATAAGTTTTATGTTTGGAGTAGATAATTTCGTAGGTGCCTTGCATCATACTCCCGGTGCTTTGGTGTTACCACTCACCGGGTTTTTGTTGATGTATTCAATATCTCAAGTAGTGGTACGAAAAGAAAACTTTTCGGAGGTATAACTCTGTTAAAGATTAACATTACAGAGACTAGAGATCACGTAATAGCAATGGCAGTCGAAATGAATAAAATTTTATACAATTGCTTTGAGACTTAAGTTTAAGTAGGTATGCTGTAAAAAGGCAATTCGTCCAAATGAAGGTGGTGGATATTTCATATTACACCTACAGTGAATATGTACTTAAAGTCTTAACAACGGAAATCACTGAATTCAAAAATTCCATTGTGAATTTGAAGTTGGATCGACAGTCTTCCCTGCGCATACGTCGCGCTTCAAACATGTAGAAGTTTACAGATTAATGTACATATAATTATGAAAGCAACCCTGGAATTAACGCATAATGAAGAAAATTATGTGTTATAATGAAAGTGAATGGTATGAATGAAACATATAACGAAATAATATACGGTCTTCCATAATGCAGAGTTGAGATTCAGCACGTTTGATATTAAAAAAGCACATGCCACTGTTACTTGTGTTTCTGTTCTGTTGTGCCGTTTTGGTTACTCTGACATTCTTGTACCAATATGCTGCACCTTTACGGTTGTTAATTTCTGCTAGCTTTCCAATGCAATTCTTTCAGCTTGTACCCAGAAAGAGTGGACTGATTAATCAGATATTTGACCTTATTTGTATTGATGTTGTGCACTTAATATTACGATCGGTTTCACAGACGTAAGTTATTCACTTTCAATCGAAGACTACATTCTACTGCTATGTGTGCTAGGTTAAAGCATCACTTGTTGGCATATGCTGAAGAATTTTTATATTTAACATGGCATTATCTTTGCTTGTTTTGCACGTACAGCTTGACCTGTATCGGTTTTTAGTTTGTTATCGGCTTTCGATGTGAATAAGTCTTCTGGTGACAAATGCTCTGTGCAATTATTATACTATTGACGAATTTACTGCTACTATTGGCCTGTAACAGCATCCAATAGTCGTCTGCACCGTGGTGTAATATTCCTGTAATTTTTGCCTGTGAGTACGATGTTTATAACCTTACACAAACTTGTCAATCTCTACTGTTTTTCATTCCCTCGTTTAAGCTAAGCTTGAAACTGATCTATGTCCGAAACCATTAGATCCTTGGAAAGTAAAAGACAACTGAAGGTTTTCACCATGAATTTCAACGATTATTTAGCATCTGATTTTCCCTATCTGTATGCATGCATAAACCCTACATCATTTAGAAGTTCTTTCGTGTGGTACCACAAGGAACATAAGAATAGCAATGAAACAATATTTCATTGAGGGAACTTGTAAAGTAAAGCTAAAAGGTTGGGTTCGCTTCGCAATTACGAAAAAAAATTCTAACAGTAAATTCTCCAGCTGAGAGATTTTATCTTAACAGCAGCCTTTCCTGACTTCGAAATGTTAACTGTAATTAAATCTTTCCCTCTGTGCTCTTAATCATTCAGTCACCTAACCCATAAAATGTCAGGGAACAATTGGTCGTAGAATATCGGAGCGGAGAGACCCTTTCTTTGTTGAAGGGCGCTGAACACTCGGCTATAGAAATACTTTTCAATGTCGAAAGCAGGGAGAGAGAGAGAGAGTTGCTCCGCCCGTGAATGGTAGGGCGTGCTCGGCATTTGCATCGACCTCGTTTCCGTCCGCCGTTGTTAGTGTGGCCGCACATGCGGAAAACTACTTTGCGACCGCTCCATTTCCCTCAAATCACCGCTCGGCGCAGCGCAGGCCAGCTACGCAAGAGCAATTCCTGCCTCCGAGCAACGAGGCGAAAGCTTTAAGAGAACTCTTCAGAAGTCGCAGTGCACGGCGTATAGCAGACCTCGGTGCCGTCAAGCGATTCACTTTTTGTTTGCCAGTAACTGAAAGAGCCTAGGCGGTAAACCAACACACGGCAGCTACTTGACCCACAGTTTGCTTATCGCAACGTACATTTCAAAACCAAGCAGTCACAACTTAATGCGTTAATTTTGTACAAAGCATTACTACGACTGATCTACGCCTATGTATTTATACCGTAAGATGCTCTGTAGAGCGCAGGGTCTTTCGATGTTGTGTCCGGCTTCAAGTGTTTACTGACCAGGAGAATAGAAACTGTCTGCTTGCAAGTATAGGTCCCCTAGTATCTCTCACCTTTTTCTCATGGTTCCTAACCAAAATGTTCATAAAAACGTCGTCTCCCTTCCCAGGACCCTCATTTAAATCATCCTAGCGTTTGTTTCTTCCGTGGGCCGCAACGACCTCTTGCGATACCCACAGCGCGGCTCTGAATTCCCATTCAATGTCTATTTTCACGCCCGCTTAATAAGATATTCAAACGCTGTAATAACAGATTTCCTCCAACTAGGGTCTTCCCTGAATTTTTATTTTAGTCTGCCGTTCTAAAAAATGGTTCAAATGGCTCTGAGCACTATGGGACTTAACTTCTGAGGTCATCAGTCCCCTAGAACTTAGGACTACTTAAACCTAACCTAACCTAAGTACATCACACACATCCATGCCCGAGGCAGGATTCGAACCTGCGACCGTAGCGGTCGCTCGGTTCCAGACTGTAGCGCCTAGAACCGCTCGACCACTCCGGCCGGCTCTGCCGTTCTTCCATAAAACTTATTCGTTGCCGTCCCAATAGTTATCAACAGTTAGTTTTGCCCTAAATTTATATCGTCATGCAGTACACCCCAGCCGGCCGGTGTGGCCGTGCGGTTAAAGGCGCTTCAGTCTGGAACCGCGTGACCGCTACGGTCGCAGGTTCGAATCCTGCCTCGGGCATGGATGTGTGTGATGTCCTTAGGTTAGTTAGGTTTAAGTAGTTCTAAGTTCTAGGGGACTGATGACCACAGATGTTAAGTACCATAGTGCTCAGAGCCATTTTTTAGTACACCCTAAACCTTGTCGAATGCTAAACTTATCTACTTTGTGCTGGTTCCCCTCAAGTTTCGTATTTGCCGTTGGGCCCAAGTCTTAGGGAATTTTAAAATTCTTCCCGGAAAATTTAAGTTAACAGACTTCGGGTTTGCAGCCAGTTATCGTTTAATACACCACACGCTATTTCAAGTGGGAACCTGCTAAGGAAGACTGACGAAGACTTACTCGGTTCCACAATATACATTGAGGTGCCAAAAGTCATGGGATGACTCCTAATATCGAGTCGGAGTTCGTTTTTCCCTGCCTAGAGCAGCAATTCGAGGTGTCATGGACACAAGAAGACGTTAAAAGGCCCCTGCACAAATATTGAGACATGCTGAGGCTATAGTCTTCCTTAAGTGAGCGTTTTGTGCACTGACTGACCTCTCGATTGTGTCCCATGAATCTCCGTTGGGTGGCCCAATCTTTTTCTCGAATTGTCCAGAACGTCTTCAACCCAAACACAAGCAGTAGCCCATAAGTCAATCGCTCTTTGGGAACGTGAAGTTCCCGTCGTGCGGCCATAATCACGTCGAAAACGTTCCCACATTAATAATCTGATTTTAAATGACATCTCCGCCAAAATAAAGCCTTTCATTCGTTGTGAACGCGATATTAACGCCATCTGTGTATGTGCATATCGCTGTCCCATCACTTTTGCCACCTCGGTGTATAGTCCTCTGCGAGTATTCTGCGCACTCGCTAAAATAAAGTTGACAGACGGACGACACTTCCTGTCAGCAGCACCCCCGCTGGTGGAACCGTTGACCTCTGCTGTTGTGTGCATTACCGCTGGTCGCGGCAGTCAGCGCAATCTGTCGTCTTCGATTAGATTAAATCTTGGAGATGATGCGATTCCATTCACTGTCCACCTGTAGCCACTATCACCGTTGATCAAATTTTCCGCCAAGCGTATTTCCACCGATTGTTTAATAAGGGAGTTCCAAATGATGTTGTTGTTGTCAGTATCATAGTTTTATCATACCCCTTTGAATGCCCTGTGGAAATTCAGTGTTCTACCTTAGCAAACTTGCTTGGTTCCAAGAGGCGAGTGCAAAGTTGATGTTCAGTGCAGCGTTCTTTCACACTGCATGTGTTCTCTCCTACGTGAACCATGTAACGTTGGTCCTTTTGGGATAGGTGAAGGACGACTTGTTATTACGGAAGGCCGTAATTTGCAAGATTCCTTGTCGTTGTGGTATGGCTTACATAGGACTGAACACACGCACTGTAAGAGCTGCACTGAACATCATTCACTCGCCTTTTCCAACCAGGCAAGTCCGCTTTTGCCGAACACTGTATTTCCGTTTGATATTTAATGGAGTGAGGCAGAACTGTGATTCTGACCAAAGCAACATCTTTTTGGGACTCCATTATTAAAGAATCCTTTGAAATGCGCATGGATGAAAATATGATAAACAGCGATAGTGGCTGCCAGTAAGACACCGCATGGAACCCACCATCTCCACGATTTGTTCTAATCGAAGTCGACACAGTGCGCCGACGGGCGCGGCGAGTGGTAATGAAGAGGACAGCTGAGTTCCGCGGTTTCAGCAGTGTTATCCGTCTGTCAACTTCATCCCGACGAATGTGCGGGATACAGGCAGCGCGATATATATTGCGGAACGGACCAACTCTACAGAGGCGGGTAGACAAGTCACCTGGTGTCGTTCAGACAAAATTGCTCTAAATGTCCCAAAACCACAGCAGTCTAATTCACCAAACGGTGCCCTCTCCTCCGCTACACCACTATTGCAGGCGTCCGGGACCACGGTCCCCGGATGCCAAATATCTCGCAGTCCGGGTGGGTAACAAAATGTTCTTCCACTGACACGTGGATTATGTCATGTGAAAGGGGCCAAAGCTGATAAAAGCATTGTACCCAGTCTTCAACAGCAGGGAACTGAAACACCAAGCTCCGACGGTTCCGCATTTTGTCCACCCTTCCCTCACTACTACTAGTGCCTCCCGGATGCAGAGCCACCAGCGCCTGCAGAATAAAGTGCTTCAGTGGAGCCTGCGTACTCTTCCACTCACGAGGATTGTTTCCCTACACGAGGAGACAATCATGGTTCGTCTAAAGCAGTCCATTCGAGAGAAGGCAAGACGACTCTACGACAAAGCGGACCCCCAGCGTGACAGAGACAGTTGGCGCAACCACCCTGTTCCCCCTGCCATTCTCAAGGCCCATAGCTGACGACAGCCCTGGTATGGCCACTAACAGTGGGTCAGTTTTGATACAGCCGTTCGTTATGTGAAACCCATGGTCCGACCACCATCATTCCAACCTACAGGTTGTCCCAACTGTTACCGGCAACCTTGAACTTCCGCCACTGGAGGGTGCTACAGGACTTCAGTACCCACCGCCACACCATCAGTGTGTAATGAAGTGCGGTCATTGCGATGATGTCACTGTAAGATACGAAAATTTTACTACTACACCAAGACAGCTCTATGCCAATGATGCTGTATCACAACCTACCACAAACCAAAGCTTTATTAGTCTTTCATGGCTCACCTGAAGATGGCTGACAGGTGCCTAGTCGAAATAACTTGGGATGTATTAAATAACGACCGGCTGTAAGCCCGAGATTTGTCTGAACAGCCTCAAGGAAGTGCTTACCGCGCCATCTAACGACAGTTGTCCATACGCACAGGGAACAGAACACTCGCAGGCTGAGGTGGAAATATTCGATGGCGTCTCTGGTCAGTATACTGTGGGCTGATATAGTGGTCATCGGTCAGAGTAGAGACATTGCAGCTGGAGCCTCTATGCAACTTCATTTTCAGCATGGCAATTGGAACTTCGTGTGGCCATAACCCAATGGATGGAGTCGGAGTAAGATTTTGTAAAGTCCCATGATGAGTATGGCTTTTTTCTTAAGGACTGGAGGAAGGCTGTGTTGTGAGTGGCTATAAATTGCAAGGTACTGAACTTTGATTGTACTCCGCTGGAGCTCTGTGTTTGGAACTATGTTCTGAAGTGCAGATGTTGACAGCAGTCGTTCGAATCTTGATGCGTTTATAGTACCAATAGTGAAGTATTACATGCTTTGTTTAGTTCGACTTTTCTGGTTGACTTTCTTTCTGGGACGTATCATGGGCCTCAGAAGTGATTTTCCGAGGTTATTAAGGGGCTCCGGAACGGCCTATACTTGCAAAGTTTAAAATAACGCTTATAAATTACATCTTTCCTCACAAAGTATTTGAGGTAGGAAGTTGAACTTTTTAAAGATTATTAATTGGAATATGGGCTACAACTTAACACAGGGATTTTACAAAATTTTAGTTCAGTTATTAAAGATGATTTTTTCAATTGTAATGAAAATTCACAACACTTTTTTGCAATTTTTTATTTATATATTCAAAAATATACAGTTGTTTGGAAAAAGGCTGTGTTAAATTATGCAGAAGGTACTGTGTAACATTTACTGAAAGTTTGAAACAAATATGTTTGGAAGATCCTTAGAAAACATGTAATTAGTATGAGAAAATAAAAGTTTTGGGAATCGAGCGACAAAGATTGGATTAACTTTTTAGTGCATTCCAGGTCCATAGGATGGATTATCTTCATCCTCTGCAAACTTCTCCTCCAGCTTCCTCTTGTTCCTCCTCCTGTTTACTCTTGCTTGTATTTCTAGACTCTTTACAGCCCTGTCTGCAGCCCGAAGGCGTTCCTTGTCTAAAGCAAGCATCGCTCGTACCATGTTAGAACCTATCTTCATTCCCATATTTCTAAATACCTTGCACCTTACAATGTTGCCATCATTGAAAGTCGCAACAGCATCATACACACCAAAGTGAAGTGCTTCTATTCCAACAAATACAGTCATGGGGATTCTCGACCATATAACACTATTTACACTTTCATTGGGGTTTTGAGTTTTTTCCGTGAATACACTTTTTCAACAGTTCAGGTGCTGCTAAGTCTCTGAAAATAGGTTTTATCACCTCCATTATTGCATGAGGCAGACTATGCTTATGAGTGTACACTTCACCAGTTAGCAATCCTTTGTTATATTTACACCAACTGTCTTCTTCTTTGGGACACAAGCTATGTTGGGGATTTTCATCGGTTGAAGAAGTATGAAAAAAAAGAGCCCAAACAGCATTCTTCATTTCGTCGACACTTTGTGTATTTTGCCTAATAGCCATTCCATAACAGTTCTGTATTTTGTCAATTACACAGTCAGTTAACCTTCCCTTCCCATCCAACCCTTTACCATCACTGAGTTTTTGTTTTTTGTACGAAGCTTCAGTCGCCGAAGTCTTGTTCCCATTCGATTCTGTACGTGTCCAATACACTCAAATTTCTGCACTACAACATCATCACCATAGGGCTTCAGTCCTTGAACATGTTTGAAACTTTTAGAATCACCGTCACCAAGGTAATTAACATATCGCACTTTATCACACGCCTCAGAACGCTGGAATATACTGGCAACACCAGCCTCTTCCATTCCTCCACTACTGCCTTTGCAATTATTTTCATGTGTCCCTTTATATTTTTGTGGACATCTTTGATATTACTGCTACATCTAAAACTTTCCCTGTATACATACTGGTGACAGATACTACACCATGAAGAGATGTGTGTCCCCGTTTATGCCAGGTACCATCGAACGCTGCAGTCAAATCTCTGTTCCCGTTATTTTCCATTACTGCCTCTTCCACAGCGTTCTTCATAGATTCTATACAGACATCTTCTACTTTAGACCCTATTAATTTATTATAGGTCGTAAACTTGGTTGGGGGATTTGGAAGATTCATGATGCCACAGAAAATTGCACCTGCAGTAGCACCCTTACCAACTGAACGCAAGGAATAAACAAATCTAATGTTGTGTTCGTAGATTTTGTTACCATTTTCTTCAGTTGCAGTTACTGCAACACTGTTCCAAAGGGTGGTCATGTATGAACACTTATCACATTTCAATTGTATTTCACTAGGAAGTCCTACGTGCTTTATTATGGAGAGTTCCAGACCAACTTCACTACAATGAATACATCTTACACAGTTTGAAAAAATTCCTTTGAGAACCGACATATTAAATATTCCATTCACATCCGATTCGCCCATAAAACATTGATAGTTTTCACTCATTGAACCAAGCTTCTTCTGTGAAGTATTTTCTTTCCCACTTTGACTGCTGTGGGCAGGTGTACTTGAGAGGTTAGGTTCACTCACTTGGTTATCGTCTTTATTGTTTACAGTAATAACACATACCTTTGGCTTTCCAACATTTCTCCTTTTCTTAAAAGCCTTCAGAGGATTTCTAATAACATTACTTTTACTCATTATTATACTTCAACAAAACAGAGACTCAAGAAACAGAATTAATTACGAATATTTTCGAGATAACGACAGAGTAAATAAACATGAAACAATCGACAATCACACCAGCGATATATATTGAACCATCACAGGTTAGCCACAACACATACTTTATCTCACATCACTAAAATGTACCTGATGAACACGGACGTTAATAATAACACCATTTGACAGCAGTTTAACAGCGCCACAGTGGGTCACGCCCATGTAGAACACATTTCAAAAAAAATTTAAAAATAGTTGTAGTCTTCAGAATTGAATAAATTATATAGCTATTAAAAGGTAATAGTCTGCAGATTCAGAAAACGCAAAAAAGTAAAAATTGAACTTTTCATGATTTTGAGCCTTTCCGGAGCACCTTAAGTTCTCTCCAAATTTCTGAATGCATTTTCCCTTGACCAGATCATGAGATTCTGATACCACTGAGCAGCATTCACAGCATGTGAGTGAGCTGGTTACTTAACAACAAAGACGTCATCCCTGAGGTAGTAGTAGGGATATTTTTAAGTACAGTTCAAAAATGGCTCTGAGCACTATGGGACTTAACTGCTGAGGTCATTAGTCCCCTAGAACTTAGAACTAGTTAAACCTAACTAACCTAAGGACATCACAAACATCCATGCCCGAGGCAGGATTCGAACCTGCGACCGTAGCGGTCTTGCGGTTCCAGACTGCAGCGCCCTTTAAGTACAGTTCCTGTGTACTTGAGTTTGTAAGTTAAGTAGGGTTTAGTTAATAGTCCCTAGTGGTTTAAATGTTAATGCATGTACGTGGTATCAGCTTTATACACCACAAATTGCTTCCTGTGAGGAATAATAGCAATTGCAGATTTATACTTCCACTGTATGGTATTAATACCAGTTGTTTTCCAGACGGCTGTCTGAATGTAACTTGCCTTGTCTTTGTGGAGACGCGGATTCGACTTTTATCCACGTCTCTGACAGTGGTGAGAATCTGTTCGTACTGGCACATATGGATGTCACAGTGGAGAAGTTGAAACATGTCTGAGATGTAATTTTTAATTGGGTCTCCTAAACATTTTAATTAGCGTATTCAACTTGATGTTCTACAGGATTATTAGTTATTGTGTGTGTGTGTGTGTGTGTGTGTGTGTGTGTGTGAAATCTTATGGGACTTAACTGCTAAGGTCATCAGTCCCTAAGCTTACACACTACTAAACCTAAATTATCCTAAGGACAAACACACACACCCATGCCCGAGGGAGGACTCGAACCTCCGCCGGGATCAGCCGCACACTCCATGACTGCAGCGCCTTAGACCACTCGTCTAATCCCGCGCGGCTATTAGGTTATTACTTTCAAATAGGTCTGTGTTTTAATGACCTTTCCTTTATTGGTAGTGGATTTCAAATGTAAGATTGTTTACCATTTATATTAATGCATCGTGACGTTACTGTAAAATAAATATGTAATGTAAAGTGCAAATTTTATGTAAATTAGCCCCACCCACCACATCATTTCTCCCTAGAAAGTTTGATATTTTGATTTGTTGTTTTGTTGTCCTACCCTTGGGGACTGGGCATTTAAAAATGCAGCACGTTACCATAACTAATACGATGTATGAAAACCTTTGACATTCAAAACACCTTCCACTCGACCCAGAATGGGTAAATGCAGGTGCTGTATGGATTTCAAGGGAATCTTATACCATTATTATTGCAAAATAGTGCCAAGTTCAGGCAATGATTGTCGGCCGTTGTGGCTGAACGGATCTAGGCGCTTCAGTCCGGAATCGCGCTGCTGCTATGGTCACAGGTTCGAATCCTGCCTCTGGCATGGATGTGTGTGATGTCCTTAGGTTAGTTAGATTTAAGTAGTTCTAAGTCTAGTGGACTGATGACCTCAGATGTTAAGTCCCGTAGTGCTCAGAGCCATTTGAACCGTTTTCAGGCACTGATTATGGAGATAGATTGATAGAAGTCACGCCCCTCCTCTCCAAATTAGCCCACAAAGACTGAATAATACTGAGATCTTGTGACTGTGGTGGTCAGAGAACGTGCGAAAATTCATCCTCGTGGTCACAATACTAGTGCTGCACGATGCGAGCTTTGTGATTAGGGGTCCTGTTATCTCGGAACGCAGCATCACCACTGGGGTACATTGTACTAGGGGGATGGGCCTCATCAGCCAAAATGGTCTCAAAGTCGTTGGTTGTAATGTGACGTTGCAAAATAATCACGGGGCCATTGGAATACCATGATAAGGCAGCCCAAATCGTCACCGAACCCCCACTGACTCATTCTTGGGACGCAGACTGGGCCAGAAGTTGGAAACGATATGAAACGAGACTCATCCGGCCAAATGGCATTCTTCCATTGCTCCTCAGTCCAGTTCTTATGTCTTCTGAACCAAACTTACCTGTTACGGCATTTGCATCACTGTTGAGTGGTTTTGTGATTCCAGCCCGTTCACCAATTCCCTATTTACGGTGCTCGCTTCGCGTTGTTCTAGTGCTGATAGGGTTATTGAGTGCCACATTCAGCTCTGCAGTGACTTTTGTAGCTTATAATTAAATGTTACTCTGAGACATTTAAGTCTCTTCATTAATGATCGAACCAGAAGAAATGAATTAAATTTTGCACTGTAGCCGGGACTCGAACCCCGGTCTTCTTGCTTGCTAGGCAAAAATGCTAACCATTACACCACCACAGCACGATGGCCAACATTGCTGCACGAAATACTCAAGTTGATTGCCCTCCCCAACACAAACGTCAATTAATATCTTCTGGTTATTTTTCCGTACACTGTCACTACCGCCAGGGCTCTCCGACATTGGAATAGCAATCCAGAGTTAGACGTAATGGAAAAGTCCTGTACCACAGGTTATCTTATATAGGATTTTAAGATTTGTAAGATCACCTATGGTACAGGACCTTCGCATTACGTCCAACGCTGAGGTGCTGTTCCAATATCGGAGAGCCCTGGCAGTAGTGACAATGTAAGTGAAAATAAGTAGAAGATATGAATTGAAGTTTGTTAGGGAGGACACTCAGCTTGGGTAGCTCGTGCAGCAACGTTGACCACCGTGCTGTGGTGGTGTAATGGTTAGCATTTTTGCCTAGCAAGCAAGAAGACCTGGGTTCCAGTCCCGGCCGCAGCACAAATTATAAATCATTTCTTCTGCTTCGACCACTATCGTACTTTTGCAGCTGTCGTTCTCTTATGCTTCGTCACAGTCCTCTTCAATGAGCGTCTGTCATGATCGCTCAACATACACTTTCGTCTGCATTGTCACTTACTCTTCCCAGAATATCTTGTAAATGTTCTATATGATGCCTCTTGTATCAGCAAACACCTCGCGTATCATTGTTATGGGTCCCCCGCCGTTAGCCTGCTCATGCCGCGGAGCGGACGCATTACTTAGTGGGTCAGTACGGACACCCTCGCCACCAACTGTTGCGCTGCCTCGGAGTTCTACTGGGGCAACACCTGGCCCGGCCAGGACCATCTCTTAGGTTGTCATCGTAGAAGTGCTGTCATAATAAAGAACCAGTAAACCTTATCCATCGTCTATAAAGAATCAAACTTCCAAGTATAAAACCTTTCAGTGGTGTGTGGGGATATTGTCGGCGAAATGCGTTGCGAGTAGATTTTGTAGTAAAGAAGTAATATGTTAAAAAGTCATGCCTCAGGCTGCAATTTTACTGCATCAACAGCGATCAACTTTTTTCCTTTCTTCATTCCTTGGGTACGGGGGGGGGGGGGGGTGTAGGCAGCCGGCAAGAAAAAGATACGAAAAGGTCCTAAGTTAGTCAATGAGTGTCCTCATTATCATATATCTGATGCATACAAGTTTGGTAATTTGTGTGCTGTGAGCTACGCTGCCTCAGCATGCAGGTTGTTTGGTTTAGCTTGGCAATTAAAATCTCTAAAACGTCACACCATACGAAAAAAATATTTGCTAATTGTAAAGTTAATAACAGTAAAGGGGACATTTGTCTGTGCTGCAAATTGCACCACATTTTTCTCTTATTTGTGTCATATTGAACATACAGTCCGAACATAATCTGCCTTTTCCAAAACCAAGTTGGGCTCTAACGCGTCTGAGGCTGGTTCTGATCTATCTTCCTACCAGGGTTGAGCAAGGAGGTACGGCCTATAGGTAGGACGACATCATCCCACACGAGCAGAGTTCAGAAGAATGCAGCAGTACGGGCAGAGTTGTAATCAGACAATGATCTCAATGTCGGTTCCAGTACACGCACTGTAAAGGAAACGTTATCGCTAACAGAAATTAGTGTATGGGTTCAGGCGTAACTATATGTTAGCAAAAATGAAAATCGTAGATTTCCGTTATTAAGGTTTATATTTTTACTGTAAGTATAACTTCAAGACACAGCAATGTTAGCAAAATTATGTACAGGATGCTAAAATATTGATACTGGGTGTTCACAATTGTGAAGTAAATTTGTAACTATTATAAGATTCCTTAATGGTAAGATGGTTCATGGCCATATCTGGGAGCCGATAAAAATACAAACGCCGGCCGCGGTGACCGAGCGGTTCTAGGCGTTTCAGTCCGGAACCGCAAGACTGCTACGGTCGCAGGTTCGAATCCTGCCTTGAGCATGGATGTGTGTGGTGTCCTTAGGTAAGTTAGATTTAATTAGTTCTAAGTTCTAGGGGACTGATGACCTCAGATGTTAAGTCCCATAGTACACAGAGCCATTTGAACCATTTTTTGAAAAATACAAACAAAGTAAATACAATTGGGTTCAGAGGCATTAATTACGCTAAAATGCACAATGAAAATATCCAAAATTGGAAGGAGGTCGGTAAAGAGCAATAGAAAAGAAGTACACAGTTAAAACAATTCATAATTCTACAGTGCAGAGTGGTCAGCGCGAAGGACCGTCAATCCTAAGGGCCCGGATTCGATTCCCAGCTGGGTCGGAGATTTTCTCCGCTAACGGACTGGGTGTTGTGTTGTCCTAATCATCATTTCATCCCTATCGACGCGCAAGTCGCCGAAGTCTACCTTCGTCACACTTAAGGGGGAAAAAACTGGCTGATGAGTCTTTTTCGTCAGATCGGACATCTCTCGTTTCTGCGTCAGTTAGGCCCAACAATCGTGAATATGTTTAGCTACAGGTCATGGCTGAATGATTAAAAAAAAAAATTAGGAGAGACGGAGACGACCGCAGTTCTGAGTGACAATTGAATATCACTTGCTGGCGCGTGTGTTTACGTTAGGTCGGCGACGGCAGTGGCGGTTGTCGGAGCGAGCTGTAACCCTGAGAATCCATTATAAATCTCTCTCGACTGGTAAACACCAGTCGGATACATTTCCTTCGTCTTCAGTGAAGCCGAGAGTCGTAGTTATTCCCTAGTTAAGTTAGTTGGCATGGTACATGATATTTGAGTGGAATAGCATGTACGTCGTTGCCCTCAAATCGCTCGCAAGCTCGGTGCGATTCTCCGTACTAGGAGACTTTGCAGTTTAACTTCTTTTGAGTTTTATACGATCCTGTTAACAAGTGTTCACATAATGAGTCTCTAAATCGTCTCAGTGCGGCGCGAGTCGCCTTCTTCAAACACGCAACGATTTCTGCAAGAGAAAAGCCAATTACTCTGTCTGCAATTTGCCTATATTAAAGCTGGTGGCCATGTGTTTTCTTTCTGGCCAATCAGAGTGTTCTTACTTCGTTATAGCTCCACCCACTAGAATTTTTGTAGCCGATTTCAGGCGTCGTTTCTTTTGTAGGTCAGAGTTTAACTTTTACGATGCAGTACTGCGATAAACAGCTTTTCCTTTCATGCGAGTTTTTAACGCAGGTGGCTACAGTGAGGTACCTATGTTTTGAGTTGGGTTTCTCCAGACTTTTTATAGTTGGACGTTTTATCTGGCATCTCCCACCGTGTTCCTGTAGAAACGCTTTCCGAAGGGTTGTCGTTAAAAACAGGGACAAGGGGCAGCTTTTGCCAACGGCCTACGCAGTGGCGGCGGGTGTCTCATTGTGTCCGCTAGATGCCCCGTGGTGAATGGTGTCCGCCTACGTGGGACAGGCACAGCCGTCGTAAAATTCTCCTTCCCTCAAACTGCGTCTCGTGGCTCGGATCCGGGAAACTACTTGCGAGCAGTTACTAGTGTGAGTGTTAGTGGTTTATATTCCGAAATACTAGCTTGTTTATTACATCAGCATTTTAATAACATTCGTTAAATTTCACTTAACTATGTCATGTGACATATCGAGTTAACCGGAACTGTTCCAGAAACTCAATGTAAGGTGTGTTATTTGTTTGAAACCTTACAGGGAAACAAATAATAAAGTTTCAGTGATTGGTGACAGTCGTTTTGTTAAAATTATAACTTCTAATTGATAACATGAATTCAGAATTATAATTCCACTGTATCTCTGACTTTCATATCTGTTTTATTTCTCATAAATTTTCCATATCTGGGCAGAATGGCATTTTTATATTTAGACAACTTTGTCTGTAGAACGCCGGGATCTGGTGCTACAGAGGTTAAAATCAACAGTCAAGATCGCAATAACATTTGTTTAACGCCCGGTTTTGCTTATGTCAAAGCCATCCACAGGAATGGCAAAGTTACAAACAATACTGTTAGACATGACTGAGCCGTGATAAGATTTGCTGTTTTGAAGAGCGCGCCGCAGCGCGTTGTGTGAAGCAGTCGCCCTCCGTTTCTGGCGGTGGCGCTGCTGTTGCAATCGCAGCTTTGGTGTCTCCCTCTGGTGGGAAAGGGAATGGTTGCCTGTTTTTTAAGGGGCGCTATGAGCTCGTCAGTGAGCACTCCTTCTGGCTCCTGGACTTCTCCCTTACTGTCTGTGCCCGTCCTGTCCGCCTCACCCCCACCCTCACCTACCTTGGCCTCACCATTGACCATCACCTCACCTGGATCCCTCATCTCCGCTCCATCCAATCCAAAGCCCACAACCACCTCTGACTCCTCAACCTCCTCTCTGGCCGGACATGGGGGTTGCAGCCCTCTACCATCCTCCACACCTACAAATCCTTAATCCATCCCATCCTCTGTTATGCCAGTCCTGCCTGGATATCTGCCCCCCCCCCCAAATTCTATGTCCCTCCAGATCCTTGAGCGTCATGCACTCCGCCTCGCCTTCCGTATACGCCTCCCGTCCCCCACATGGATCCTCTATGATCTCATTCCTTTCCCCCATCTGCTCCTATTCCTCGAACGTATCCGCATTCTCTACACCTCCCGCCGCCTTGAACCCCTTCACCCCCTGGTTGCTCCTCTCCTCTCCCATCCCCACCCCCTGCCACGTCTTCACTGTTGTGTCCCCCCTACCCTCCATCTCTACACCCTACATCTCCTTTCCCAAGGTGGCTTCCACCAACTCCCACTCCCGGATGATGCCCTCTCTCCCTCCATTTATCCCCCCTATCAACTCTGATCCTCACTCCCCCCTCCTTTCATCTGTCCTTTTCCCGGGCTCCCTGTCCCCCCCCCTTCCATCCTCTTTCTTCCCCACCTCCCCTCTCTTTGCCCCCTTCTCTCCCCTGAGTCATTTTACATTTCCCTCCTCTGCCTCCTCTCATTCCCTCTCGCATCTGCCATTCTCCCCCTTTATTAGCCCTCTCCCTCCTTGGTTCCCCTCCCCCTTTTTCGTTTTTTTTCCTTCCTCTCTCCTTGTTCTTCCCCCTCCTCCAGGTCCCCACTCCCCCCACCCATCTGCCTTTGGCTTGGGAGTGTCATCTTTGTGCCGCCACTTTCGTGAAGTGTTCTATAGTGAGTGCTCTACAGTGAGTGTTCTGTGTTGTGTTTTTTGGGAAGTGTTGCGAATGGCCATCATACTGTCGCTGGGTGTGCCTTTTATCTCTTGCAAACAGAAACCAGACTGTCGCCATGTTTTTTAATTGTGTGTGTACTATGTTACTTGTCTGATTCCTGTGTCTTTTATTAACATTGCCAACCCCTTTTGCTTTCTGTTTTTCCGCCATTTTACACTTTACGTCACCGTTTCATCGCCTGTTTTTCTTGTTTCTTTTCTTCTTCTGTTTTTAAAATAAAAGTCTGTAGGCTATAGAGCAGCGTACTAGGCTGCTGCCAGCCCGCCCCCTTCGGGGGGAATTGAAAATCAATAAAGGAAAAAAAAAATTCGTCAGTGAGGTTAGTTGGAGACGGACCAGCAGAGAAGTCGGAGTGAGGCTGGATCAATCTGTCAGTCTCAGCGAGTCTGGGCAGTTGGTCAGTCGGAGTGAGTCTGGGTCAGTCTGGGTCTGTCTCTCGTCCGCATTGGTGAGGCGGTTAGTGTCTGTCTGTCGTCCGGAGTGCCGGTATGTGTTAGGCCGCCAGTCTGCTGGAGTTTGCTCAGGCAATGGACATTGGCAGTTGGATCGATCGGTTGGTCGGTCGCGCACTGGGACACAAGACGACTGGTCCGCTTTGAGCGTCGGTGCATGTGAGGTCGCCACGTGAGTCCAGTGGGCCGCGCCGTATATCGAGGGGTAGTGGCTTCGCGGCCGACACGAGAGCAACAGGAGTCAACCCACGACATAGGTCTGGCCGGCGCGAGCTGCGACGCCGTGAGACGGGAGATCGGCGCGCCTTCCTGCGTCCGTTGAAGAGGCTGGCAGCGGACGGTTCGTGAGAGCGTTTTGGGGGTACTGCGCCAGGTCTTCGCCAGACATCGCAGCTTTTGTTATCAAAAGTTAAGTGATTCGTGATATGTTGTTTCATTTACTTGTCAAATTCTACTTGTGTTCTTTGTCAGTCTCTCATCCCCAGCTTGCTCGTCTGTCTCTCGTCAGCATTTGTTAGGCAGTTAGTGTCAGTCTGTTTGTCTGTCAGTCTGCCGTACGTTAATAGCTGCCTCTGTCACGTTTGTCGGATTCGTTGCTAACGAATTTATTGCTTAAGGTGTAAAGGCCGAATTCCTGAAATATGTCTTTATCTTGCCTATGATCTTGCGAGGTGGTATATGTGTAATGTAGAGCATGTCGGTACATTTAGTGTAAAACTGCATTTCATGGATTTTATTTAACTGATCTTTTTAGTATATAAAGTTGCCATCCTTCCTTTTTTTAAAAAATAAGTTGCACTTTTTGTGGCAAATAAATTTCATGAGAGTGTTTTGTACCATCTCCATCCCTCTTACGGGGTGCATAAAAAAATGGCTCTGAGCACTATGCGACTTAACTTCTGAGGTCATCAGTCGCCTGGAACTAATTAAACCTAACTAACCTAAGGACATCACACACATCCATGCCCGAGGCAGGATTCGAACCTGCTACCGTAGGGTCCCTCGGTTCCAGATTGTAGCGCCCAGAACCGCACGGCCACTCCGGCCGGCCCGGGGTTGCATAGTTTGTGTGTTTGTGTGAGTTGTTAAAATTTTTAGTTTAAAGTAATCTGGTGTGTTGCAGATTTGCACCAGTGTAGTCTTTCAGAGGTTGTTGTGAGCGGTCGTGACGACGGCCGTGTTAAAAGGGAGCGGCAAGATTCTCAGTTCGAAAGCTCATACTATGAAAAAAATCTTATTTCTGCCTCTTAATAAATTGTAACTTGGTATTTACAGAGTGCTTTCTGATTATAATTTTAAATCTGCTTCAAAAAAGGGGCGGGGGGCTTTTAGGAATAAAATTTCCATTTATTGAAAAAAAGAAAGTTTTAATTTGTTTCATCAGTTACCAATTGGCAACTACTTCCACGCTCACATAGTGTGAATAGATGTGTTAATGTTCTTGACGAATCGCTAGAAAATAAATTCTTAAGGAAGGGGTTTGAAAGTAAATTCACGGTTCAATGGCGTTAAAAGAAAACATAGAAGGGCTGTAGCGTTTAGCCCTGAATGTTCCTCGGTTTTTCACATGATACCACAATCGTACACTGTGACTGATTTCTGTGGAGCCACAGATTAAACACTGTGCAATTCCTGAGCACACTATAGATTATCAGCACCAGCCAGAGGCAAACGCTTCACAATAATTAAAATATCGTTGCTGTATGAAATTTGCAAAGTAATTTGAGCACCTAATTAAAATTTCCGATCACGAGGTGCGTGGAGTCATAAGGTAGCAATGCTTTTTATTTTTCCCAGCAGATTATGAGTTGTCTACACAAACATTTTTCCAGATATTCACCAGGGTCGATATCTTGATAGCAATCGGCATCCCTGTGCGACTTCTTTGGTTTCTTGGCTGCCACATCGGTCCTTACGTTACCATGACAATGGCGTCCATTACAGTACCCACTTCTATGATCTCATGGCAAGCACCATGGCCTTTACATCGCTTACAGAATGGCGTCGTTTTGAATTTTTACCAGAGGGCACTGCCTGGTGAATATAAAACGACATGTATATATTTTAATGGTTGTATCTTTTAATGTTATTTTACCTGCTATTATGTCTTTGTGTAATACCTGTTTGTGCATATAATTACTACTCTCTAGTTCATTCGTTTATCTACAAAACAATAATAACAATGTGTTTCTCATTCACACCAGTATCAGTAGGTGACACTGCCTCTTCTCTCATTTTGTAAGTTTTTTTATTTTATTTTAACATAAATAACTACTTTCCTGAGGCTTATAATGTTTTAACTTCTTATGTACTCGTACTTGGTCTACAAGAATTTACGTTAATTTCATACAGCAACAATATTTTAATTCTTGTGACGCCTTTGCCATTGGCTGGCGCTGGCGTAATACATATTCGGCGCCGGAACTGGACACTGTTTAACCCGTGATTCCATAGCCATCAGTCATAGTGTACGATCGCCAGCACCAGCCACATGGGTAAACACTACAGGTCTCCTCTATTTTATTTTAATGCCTTATGTACTGTTTGTAACTTTGCAGCTTTTCTCTATTTTAGCCGGCCGCGGTGGTCTAGCGGTTCTAGGCGCTCAGTCCGGAACCGCGCGACTGCTACGGTCGCAGGTTCGAATCCTGCCTCGGGCATGGATGTATGTGATGTCCTTAGGTTAGTTAGGTTTAAGTAGTTCTACGTTCTAGGGGACTGATGACCACAGATGTTAAGTCCCATAGTGCTCAGAGCCATTTGAACCATTTTTTCTCTATTTTATTTTAACACCATATGTAATAGTACGGTATGTAACTTTGCTACTCCTAGCCTTGCAGAGCACAAAATACCTGAGGATGGCTCTAACATAAGCCGAAACCAATCAATAAAAAAATGTTGTTGCGATCTCGGCTGTTGATGTTAACCTAAGTATTCCATTCTTCAGGCATGTAACTACCTTGGCAGCATATATTCGAGTACTGATATTTTTGCAATATTTCGTGCGTGTCTTATTAGTTCCAAATTGATTTTGGAACCCTAGAGTCTTCCTGTGCTTGCTAGTCATTATTGCATCCTGTAGTTATTAGGTCTACGTTTCTGCCTCGTTCAGACAAACCACCTTTGTATCTTGCATGTCTGTCCAGAGTGCTTTACAGTATTGTAACAGGTTAGATTCAGATACTGTAATTATTTTCAGATTGTCCTTGTCTTCTTTGTTTTTGTATGCTTTGTCTTGTCTTTCTCTTACATCATGATCAGTATCTGTAATATACTTTTCCCAACTGAGGTTTTCAACTTGCCTGGCTTTGCTTTTGACTAGGGCTGATTTGTTTTTATAATCTAGTTCCAAATCTTGATCGTCTGGGGAATTCAACATTATTAAGTAAACATATGTCTTACCTCTAATTAGAGTACGTATTTTGTTATCCCATTGTCACAGGCACTCTTTGGGAAAAAAAGCTTTTATTTTTCGAAGTGCTTCTGTTGCTGCATTAATCAGTGTTTCATTAATCAGTACTTCATTTATAATGCTCCATTTCCTTCTATGATCACAAGATTTGTGATCTGACTAAATTTCACGTAGTGGTGACCATTTGCAGATCAGTTTAAGACGTACCCTAATGCAGTAGTCAGGATGGTACTGTTATGACACAGTGTCTTTATTAAGATTTATTTTAAACATATCCGAAAATGGCCACACTGACGGAAATCGATACTCCGAGGACAATTTTTTGTGAGCAGCTTGTAAGACATTTTGATGATGATGCAGACTCCCTGAGCGATTTCCACAGAAGTGGAATAGGGGTCAGAGGCAGGGATCGGGCGAGAGAGCAGGGGAGCCAACTGCCCGGCCAATAAATCAACGGCGGAGCAGGTGCAGCTTTCGAGTTCCGTCAGCAGGCTGCTCCGGAGAAAAATGGTTCCGCCCGCTGCCGCGGCGTGGCGCTGACGGCGGATAAACGCCGGGCAGCCCGGGTCAGCTGCTGAGGCCCTGGTTCTGGGGCTGCTGGCGATGGGAGGAGCGCCCGGAGAAAAATTGCCTTTACACTCGACCTGACGTACCTACAGCACCACTCGCTCGTGAAGATCAGAATCAACCTGCATTTTGATATTGAAGCCAATCTGCTTTTGTAACGTGTGGTGTAACTGAAACTGACGTCTTACAAATGATAAATTATATACGTGTAGGAAAATAGATGCTGCTGAAATGCAGTATTGTAGACTTATTATATGGATGCCACTGAAGGATCCTTCCCATAAATATAGCAGTAAGCATATGTTTTCCAATGAATGAATTAAAATCGAAACAATCCCTTTTTTTATATAAACTTCACAAACACATGTGTGATCCTGAAGACAGATTAAAGCCGAAACGCGTGAAACTGATAAGTTCATACAGTAAGAAATGCTATCGAGAAGCAGTACTACATTTTCTGAGCTTATATTTAATTCTAAACAATAGCCAATTATAATCTGATAAATTGTTGGGGTCCCGTAGCATTGTAAATGCAAGCATAAGCTGGCCCTTCCTTACAACGATTGCACATGCATTAATGTAAGTTGTGGTGGCAGCAGCTACATGAAAATTCAGAATTGGTTTCATTTAACTGAAGAATCATTTATTCTAAAGGAATTTATTTGTACTGATCACACCTGAGCTTGAAAGTGTTCTGTTGTGGTCGGGTTCGTCAGTGAAAAGCGTTTGCTTACTTTCACTCGTTACATGTCACATTCTGTGGATTCACTTCCCATAAATTATCATATTTGTCATCTCTGAGAGATTTCACTTAGGCATATATATTAGCAGTGCCTGTATTGTTCAGTGTCTGTACAATCGAATGTAATGTCTTTCACAAAGGCACGTATGTCTAAGAAGACAGGCACTGCCGACAATCACCGGCCGAACGAGCATGAGTTTTTGTTTGTCACTAATCATTTTCACAGCTGGTGTATAATCGTATTCACAATTTAGTTAGGGAAACACATGCTTGTGCTATAGGAGTTGGCAACGGATAACACAGGATGCCAATTGAAGTTGGAACGTGAAGTCATAGATAGGAGCACATCGCCGAAGCTCCTGTCTTTCCTTTAATTGGCACACTTTCCTCACGAACAAACTGTAAACTGGAATTGGTTCAAATGGCTCTGAGCGTTATGGGACTCAACTGCTGAGGTCATTAGTCCCCTAGAACTTAGAACTAGTTAAACCTAACTAACCTAAGGACATCACAAACATCCATGCCCGAGGCAGGATTCGAACCTGCGACCGTAGCGGTCTGGCGGTTCCAGACTGCAGCGCCTTTAACCGCACGGCCACTTCGGCCGGCTAAACTGGAATTCCTGGTAAGGTCTTATAGGACCAAACTGCTGAGGTCATCGGTCCCTAAGCCTACACATACTTAATCTAACTGAAACTAACTTACGCTATGGACAACACACACACCCAAGCCCGAGGAAGGACTCGAACCTCCGACGGGGGGGAATCGCTCGAACCGTGACAAGGCGCCTCAGACCGCATGACAAACAGTCTCTGAAGAATTATAACTGATAATCAGCTAAGAATCTCCTGGAATGGGACAGGATCTGATATGTTATCTCAATTGAAAAAGTAGTATGTTGACCTTTTAAATGTAATGTTACTTCAATGATTTTGCATGTAATATTTACTTGAAATACACAAACAAAACATGTTGTCAACAGTATTTCTTTGTTGGCTTCTCCTGCCATGCTCATTAAGCCGTGTCAATAGTAATGCCACTTCGTAACTATACGAACGTATGGAGAACACAACTCTCAGTTCCTTAGCGGAGAAAATCTCCGAGCCGTCAGGGATTGCCATCGGTAAAAGAGAACGCACGGCCGAACAAATCGTACCAAGTCGTAATAATTCTTCTTTCACGTGCCATTTTGAAACAAAGTATTGGCACACGAATACAGCTTCGGGCCACATCTGGGAAGAGATATGGTGAGAGAAAATCTGGAGGAATAAAGGGACAGAAAACAACGAAAGAATTACTCACGCGCCAATTTTCATGCTAAATTTCACTCTCTCCGATAGTCATAAAAACAGAGTGAGAATATGTCATTCAACTAAACAAAAAACTGAAAAAGAACTAAACCAGGATTTTAAGTAAACTTGAGAAAATTAGAGAGACATATGAGCATATGTATTTGCTCGGCGTGGATATCCGCATACTGTAAACCATTTGAGCCACCCACTGTCGAGGTAGAAACATCTGCACTTCTCTTCACGTGGATTCCACACAAGGAGAGAGGAGATTTGCTGTCAAAATTCACTATAGAGCCTCGTTAACTTTATTTCTAATACTTTCAGAGGATTGGAAAACATTTGGAAATTCAACCTTACAGGAAAAACGAATCTGACGTACCTGTGAAAAACTGCGGTGGTCGTAAGTGCGATAATTTCACCTATTCAGATATTTACAAGACTAGAGAGACGGGTCTTTAAATAAGCTCTGAAAGCCCATGCTTCTGATATTTAAAGTGCAAGTGAAAGGCTCGGATCCCATTTCATACCACATGGGAAGCAAGTGAACAAAGGCCCAAGTCTCTTCCATAAGACAACTAGAATCAGTTTCAATGGAGTCAAAAAAGGGGGCAATAAATATTACGTCAATTCAATACTTAGAGAGAATGACCGTAAGAACAGGTCACCACTAACTGCCTTGAACGGTCGCAGCAGAGCGCCTGATCGCGAGAAATAGATTGCGGGGCCAGCCAAGAAACCTAACAGTCCGAACGCGAAATCTAGTTTGAAATAACGGTGTGAACAAGCCTCTCTGCTCTGTTCCTACACTATCTGAATTGGCGGGAGCACACAATACGCTACAGTTTCCCGTTGTCCTTGAAAATTTCAAGCAAAATCACTCAACTTTGCACCCTGGTGTCATGCAGTAGGACGATAGGTACACAAAATATAAACGCTGTAGGTGTGGCTAAGAACTGCTCTCCTTTCCAAAGCCATGTTACTATCATGCAACTGTGCCTGTTTGCTCGCGACTTTCACCGGACCTTAGGATATTATAACCCCTCCCCCCCCCCCCCCCCCCCAAGGGATCCCCACCTCTCAGTCTTGCGCCCCACAACAGAATTCCGGAATCCTTCCACGCCGTTCCCTCTCGTCGATTGCCTTCCAAATAGGGCATTCTTCGTATTACCTCTTCCAACTGGTGAAGGCAGCTTTTGATGTGACCAGATTATGATTCCATATTAGGCAATACACCGTTTAGGTGCGTATACAGGGGCCACATGTGGCCACTGTAATATTGCCTTCAACACTACTGTGATGTAGCTGCAGTACTTGGCAATATTGCGGCACGAGGTGGAGGGGTCAGGGGTTTCAGTGTTACTGAAGGGGCAGGCATTTCTAGTTGTCGATGTGTGATCGAAGTGTTGTCGGAGGCGTCCACCGAGGATGCAGGATATTTTGAATGACTGGGCCATATCTACCTCTGCTCTTGCTTGTAAATACATCCTTCTCACCGACACCTTGCTTCATCTTTCTCAAGCCCCAGCTTCTTTCTCATGTTGACAAGTCACATAATGTGACAGGAGAAAGAATGTTGTGCCGGCCGAAGTGGCCGTGCGGTTCTAGGCGCTGCAGTCTGGATCAGCGAGACCACTACGGTCGCAGGTTCGAATCCTGCCTCGGGCATGGATGTGTGTGATGTCCTTAGGTTAGTTAGGTTTAACTAGTTTTAAGTTCTAGGGGACTAATGACCTCAGAAGTTGAGTCCCATGGTGCTCAGAGCGATTTAGAAAGAACGTCGCTAGCTGCAGTTTGGAAGATGGCACACCCACCTAGAGAAACCAAATTTATTGTCTCCAGTAACGGAGAAGAGTGTAAAAGAGAGAAGCATGAATTTTATGATTGTGATACGTACACCTGCGATCATAGCTATGGAACACAGATAGTAATATATACGAAGACCGAAATTTGAGAAAAGATGTTCTTGCTACTATCGTTGTAGTTTTGTACACAATTGTATTCTGCGTAAATTCCTTTCTAAACATTTCTGAAGGTTTAGCACTTTGTTTCCACATTGAAAGAAGACAAAATTGGAAACGTTTCTTTCGTTTTGCGGTCTATCTCTACATCAGTTTTCACCTTCGGTGGGTAGCAGATAAATCGCAATTATGAAATTCATATTTCTATTTTGCAAAAACAGACATAATGTCTTATGGGATAACAGCAATCAGTAATTTTAAAATGTTACTTAAAATCCGTCTTGATTGCAAATTATTTTATTATTCATATGACCGGTTTCGGTTCATTCAGAACCATCTTCAGATCTGTAAAAATTAATTATACTAATTTACTATTTCACGAAAGCAAATCTTTTTCATCCTATCTAATCAACATCAAATGTACCAGAACGAACCTATTACATTCCATTTGCACATACTGTATTCAGTAGATCTTTTTTATATCAAAAATATTTAATTAAGATATGTAGACGTCATAGCTAAAATCTGTGCTTGTCAGGATTAAAAAACAGTAAAATTATCATCTTTATACGATCTAAAAGGCATAGGGTGATTTATGTATCTATGGTGCTTGTGTGAACTTGTTTTCTTCTACAGTCTGCTTCCGTGGTTCCCGCCATTTTGCTGCTGTGCCGCGGTCTGCTCAGTCGTCTGCTGTCCATCGCCGCGGGCAAGAGGGCCGCACAGGAGGGCCCCGTCAACGACGCCAGGCGTTGCACGCGTCTTCCGGCTTCTCCACCGCGCACCATCTCTCATCCCTCGGCCTGGATCTCCATACGCAACAGTTGTCACCTTAGTAGGTCGTCATAAATGCTAAAATAGGTGTTATGATTGAATTCGCTGTGTTCGTTGAGAATTAAATCCGGATCTTTATTTTTGTGGGTGTATATTTCGATCTCTTCTAAAATGTTAAGAAACCGTCCCTTATGAGCTCTATGCAGGATGTCTAAGTTGTTTTCAATATTCGTGACTGAGTGCTTTGTCGCAGCCATATGCGCCCCAAAAGCTGTTTTGTTTTGAGAGTAGGTGTGCTCCCTGAATCTAGTTTCAAAGTTCCTACCAGTCTGCCCTATATATTGTTTACAGCAGTCATTACATTTGATTTTATATACACCTGAATCCTGAAATTTATTCCTACTATTACATATTCTATGCCGCAGCTTCAATTTTAACGTGTTATTTGTTCGGAACCCTATTTTAACGTCGGATTTACGAAAGCATCTTTCAATTTTGTCTGCAATTCTTCCATTGTAAGTGAGAGCTACCTATTTTTTCTTGTTGTTCCTCTTAACTGCTACTTGACTTCCTTCTGTTTGTTCCATTTGCCTCTTCTTTATCTTCCTATAAATATTCATCACCTGCTTGTGCGTATATCCGTTCGCTACGGCCACTTGTTTTAAAATACTTAACTCCTTTTCTACTTCGTGTTGGCTTAGTGGCAATCTTAGTAGCCTGTATACCATCGAAGTAAAATATGCCCATTTGTATCGCGGTGGGTGACAAGAGCGCTCATTGATAACTAGATCTGTACACGTAGGTTTTCTGAATATGCTAAATTCATGCTTCCCATTTTTCTTTATTAGTGTTAAATCTAAGTAATCTATACGGTTGTTTTCTTCAAATTCCATGGTGAATCTAATTTTCGGGCGTTGAGAGCTCATTTTTTGTGCCAAGTTTTCGATATCATTTTTATCTCCTTTGTATAATAAAATGGAGTCGTCCACATATCTCCTGTAATATACAATTTTCTCAGCGATATTACGATTTTCATCAAAGAATTTGTTTTCTAAGTGATTTACAAAAATGTCAGCCAGCATCCCAGCTAAACTGTTCCCCATTGCCAGCCCGTCTTTCTGTTGATAAATTTTACCATTGAAAGTAAAGTAATTGAGCGACAAGACTTGTTCCAACATTTCCACTAGTTCAATCACTTCCCCCAGTGCCAATTTACCATGAGTGAGGAGATTGTTCTTAATGATCTCAATCGTTTCTTTTACGGGAATGTTTGTGTACAGATTGGTGACATCCAATGAAGCTAGTGACGCATTCTGAGGTATAAGTACGTCTTTAATTTGCTCGGCAAATTCGTAGCTGTTGCTGGGATGCTGGCTGACATTTTTGTAAATCACTTAGAAAACAAATTCTTTGATGAAAGTCGTAATATCGCTGAGAAAATTGTATATTACAGGAGATATGTGGACGACTCCATTTTATTATACAAAGGAGATAAAAATGATATCGAAAAAATGAGCTCTCAACACCCGAAAATTAGATTCACCATGGAATTTGAAGAAAACAACCGTATAGATTACTTAGATTTAACACTAATAAAGAAAAATGGGAAGCATGAATTTAGCATATTCGGAAAACCTACGTGTACAGATCTAGTTATCAATGAGCGCTCTTGTCACCCACCGCGATACAAATGGGCATATTTTACTTCGATGGTATACAGGCTACTAAGATTGCCACTAAGCCAAAACGAAGTAGAAAAGGAGTTAAGTATTTTAAAACAAGTGGCCGTAGCGAACGGATATACGTGCAAGCAGGTGATGAATATTTATAGGAAGATAAAGAAGAGGCAAATGGAACAAACAGAAGGAAGTCAAGTAGCAGTTAAGAGGAACAACAAGAAAAAATAGGTAGCTCTCTTAAAATAGGGTTCCGAACAAATAACACGTTAAAATTGAAGCTGCGGCATAGAATATGTAATAGTAGGAATAAATTTCAGGATTCAGGAGTATATAAAATCAAATGTAATGACTGCTGTAAACAATATATAGGGCAGACTGGTAGGAATTTTGAAACCAGATTCAGGGCGCACACCTACTCTCAAAACAAAACAGCTTTTGGGGCGCATATGGCTGCGACAAAGCACTCAGTCACGAATATTGAAAACAACTTAGACATCCTGCATAGAGCTCATAAGGGACGGTTTCTTAACATTTTAGGAGAGATCGAAATATACACCCACAAAAATAAAGATCCGGATTTAATCCTCAACGAACTAAGCGAATTCAATCATATCGCCTATTTTAGCATTTATGACGACCTACTAAGATGTCAACTGTTGCGTATGGAGATCCAGGCCGAGGGATGAGAGATGGTGCGCGGTGGAGAAGCCGGAAGACGCGTGCAACGCCTGGCGTCGTTGACGGGGCCCTCCTGTGCGGCCCTCTTGCCCGCGGCGATGGACAGCAGACGACTGAGCAGACCGCGGCACAACAGCAAAATGGCGGGAACCACGGAAGCAGACCGTAGAAGAAAACAAGTTCACACCAGCACCATAGATACATAAATCGCCCTATGCCTTTTAGATCGTATTAAAATAATAATTTTACTGTTTTTTAATCCTGACAAGTACAGATTTTAGCTCTGACGTCTACATATCTTAATTAAATATTTTTAATATAAAAAAGATCTACTGAATACAGTATGTGCAAATGGAATGTAACAAATGTACCAGACGCCACCTGTCGGTAATAGTGTAATAATTAATATAAATGACGGGCACTCTGCCAACCAATTTTATGTGACGTAGCATGTGAAAGTTGCTGGATTTGGACGGGTTACTCCTGTAACTGAAATATCAGGTACGTTCTGGTACATTTGATGTTGATTAGATAGGATGAAAACGATTTGCTTTCGTGAAATAGTAAATTAGTATAATTAATTTTTACAGATCTGAAGATGTTTCTGAATGAACCGAAACCGGTCATATGAATAATAAAATAATTTGCAATCAAGACGGATTTTAAGTAACATCATATTTCTATGACTGCACACTTGAATCACAATAAGACATTAAGAAAATATTTCATTTTTAATTCATAATACTTTAATTAACTGAGACCATCCATCTAAATGTCTCGCACGTTGAAATAGCTACATCAGACTTTCGTATGACTCACCATTAGCTACAAACTGAAGGGCTATCAATAGTATGTCTGTGATATAGAATGTTCCATATTGACATTGGTTTTAATAATTCTAGGATGAAACTCTTCTCAACATTCTGGAAGAGGTACCGTGAGTATCCGCTTCAGTTTACGAGTTAAAGTTTCTAATCCAGTTCGTTTACAATTTTATTTAGAAAAGAACGCATCTGCAAACATCGATTTCGGTTTTCTTACTAACGTTTTTGCTTGTCGAATACAAAAGCAGGAGAGCCGCGCTCCCATCCACTAGCTGGCTTTCGTCAATTTCGTAGCTATTCTGAGGAGCGTGTATTGCCACAAACATTACCGGGCAATAGTGACCGTCAACTTTATCGAACGCTTGGCTGCAATTCATGTGGTTCATAGTTGCACCACGTAATATTGCCGGACAACGTTGTCGGCAATATGTAACCTATATGGCTCGAGTAAATGTACCTCAACATTGTAGACGGTGGAGGCTTCCTTCCTTGGTCTCTGATGGAAACTGAAGGTGGGTGTCATTACTTTTCACTTCTTCCCACCGGAGAACAGAGACTTCCGAGGGTCACCTCCACCCTCTGACAAATGCGGCAACAAGAACCTAAGTTGGCTGCCGTGGGTGCTTGAGATACAGAGATGTGTGTTCCTCAGGGAACCCATCACTACACGAGCCCACAATGGGAACCCTCGCTGGTAGCGCGTCCTCTCGTTAACCTTGTAGCTGCGCAACTGAAGCAAACAATCGTTTATATCTGTTCACTCTTGACATCTATCCTTCTCAGATTACCACTACGCTGTTTATTGTCATCTTTTCTGTTTTTTCAGCTGTATTTGCGGTTTTCAAACATAATTGTATTTGCCATAATCATATTGTCCACCATCACCTCCTGCAGAGAACGTTCGTTATCCCTACAAATATGAATTGTCATCAGGAATAGGAAGAGACATGGTGGATGTATAAGTAACGCCATCGTACATAACGTCAAAATACGAAACTTGCACTTCGTATATAAATTTAAATACTTTCAAAAAAATCAGTCTGTACTATAAAAGTACCTGTGTGTTATAAGAGCAACTAAACGTCAGTAGTAACGTTATATATATACCTGTGGTCTAGGGGTCGCCGGCACGGTAGCTCAGCGTGTTCGGTCAGAGAGCTGCTTGCCCACTGTAATAAAAAAATAAAAAAATTTAAAAAAAAAAAGAGTACAGGCATCAACTTAAACAGCTGTCACGTGACGTGCGCCCAGACCAAACGAAACGAACAATAATGAACAAAATGGAAGAAAGGGGTAGCGTCTTCGATTTGCAATCCAAATGTCCTCGGTCTCTGGTTCGAAACATGTCACCACTTGAATTTTGGCGGTCGAAGACTTCTATAGCACCTATTTCTGCCAGCGGCCTTTTCAAAGAAGGCAGAGAAGCGAACAGGGGTTCAGGACACTCTCTTGTCCTTGGAGGTGGGAAACTGCCCCTAAAGGTGGAAGAATCAGGAAAGATCAATGGCGTGAGGATACAGATGGCAGTGGGAACCACTGCATTAAAGACACATAATGGGTATCCACAGGAGATGTGGCCCGTAATTGAAAAAATGTCAGCTGACCTCTCCATTGGCAAAACATTCCGGAATAGGCCCCCCTTCAGACCTCTGGGAGACGACTTCCAGTGGAGGTGACCATGGGAAAAAGATTGACAACCAACGAAAGGATAACGTTCTACAAGTTGGGGCGTGGAATGTCAGAAGCCTGAATGTGGTAGGGAAGCTAGAAACTCTGAAAAGGAAAATGGAAAGGCTCTATCTACATGCGAGGGATCATTGAAGCCAAATGATAAGAAGACAAGCATTTCTGGACATATGAGTATAGGATAATATCAACAGCAACAGATAATGTTATAACGGGAGTCGAACAGGAAAGTAGGGCAGACAGTGTGTTACTGTGAACAGTTCAGTGATAGGTTGTTCTTATCATAATCTACAGCAAACTGATACCGACAACGATAGTTCACATATACGTACCGTCGTCGCACGCTGAATATGAAGAGATAGAGAAAGTATGTGAGGATGTTGAAACTGAAATACAGTATGTAAAGAGAGATGAAAATCTAATAGTCAAGGAGAGCTAGAACCCATTTGTAGGGAAAGGTGTAGAAGGAAAGGTTACAGGAGAAATGGGCTTAAGGCAAGGAATGAGAGAGAAAACAGGCTAATTGAGTTCCGTAATAAATTTCAGCTAGTAAGAGCGAGTACTCTGTTCGAGAATCACAAGACGAGGAATTATACTTGGAAAAGGTCAGTTGGTACAGAAATGTTTCAGTTGGATTACATCATGGTCAGACAGAGATTCCGAAATCAAGTACTGGATTGTAAGGCGTACCCAGGAACAGATATAGACTCTGATCACAATGTAATAGTGATGAAAAGTAGGTTGAAGGTAAAGAGATTGGTCAGAAAGCATCAATACGCAAAGAAGTGGGTTACAGAAGTACTGAGAAATGACGACATAAGCTTGAAGTTCTCTGAGGATATAGACATAGAAATAAGGAATAGTTCAGTAGGCAGTACAGTTGAAGAGGAATGGACATCTCTAAAAAGGCAATCACAAAACTAGGGAAGAAAAACAGGTAACTGCGAAGAATCCATGGGTAACAGGAGAAGTACTTCACTTGATCGATGAAAGCAAGAAGTACAAAAATATTCAGTAAAATTCAGGAACAGAAATACAAGTCGCTGAGGAATGAAATAAAAAGGAAGTGCAGGGAAGCTAAGGTGAAATGGCTGCATGAAAAATGTGAAGAAATAGAAAAAGAAATTATTGTCAGAAGAACTGACTCAGCACACAGGGAAGTCAAAACGACCGTTAGTGACATTAAAAGCAAAGGTGATTAAGAGTCCAACGAGAATTCTTCTATTAAATGCAATGGAGAGAGTGGATAGGTAGAAAGAGTACATTGAACGCTACTATGAGGTGGAAGATTTGTCCGATATGCTGTAAGAAAAAAGAGGAGTTGGTTTAGAAGAGGTACATGATCCAGTATTAGAATCAGTAGTTAAGAGAGCTTTGGAGGACTTAAGATCAAGTAAGACAGAAGGGATAGACAAGATTTTATCAGAATTTCTAAAATCATTGGGGGACGTTGCAACAAAATGATTATTCACGTTGGTGTGTAGAATGTGAGTCTGGCGACCTTCGACTATGTAAAAGGTTGCAAGATGTTCGAAATTCTCAGAAAAATAGGAATAACATAGGTAATATGCAGTATGTACAAGAGCCAAGAGGGAATAATAAGAGCGGACGACGAGGAGTGAAGAGCTCAGGTTAAAAAGGGTGTAAGGCAATGTTGTAGTCTTTCGCCCCTACTGTTCAATCTGAGCATCGAAGAAGCCATGATGGAAATAAAAGGAAAGTTCAGGAGTGGAATTAAAATTCAAGGTGAAAAAATGATCCGAATCGCTAGTAGTGTGGAAGTGATGTCATGATTTCATGGACAGAAGTGACATAAAATCGATAAATTTACAAAGAATGACAGAAAATACATATAAATTGAGGGAAAATACGCCAAAATGCTGGGAAATTGAGGGAGTACTTGCAAGTCTTCTGTTCGCTGCGGAACAATTCTTGTAAATGGCGACGAGTATACGACAGCAATAGGAATATGGGAAAACGTCGAGATTGAAGAACTGGGAACTGGGGAAAAAACCTTTTTTTTTCGTAGAGGCAACATTCTACTGTATGTCTATTCAGGTAATAGTGATACACAGCAGTTGACTGCTGTCTCTGATGCTTTCCTGGAAAAAAGAGAACCATCTGCCTCTGAACTTACTTGCATATGCATTAAAGGATGACAGAGTGTGGATGGAGGGTTCGGTTGAGATGGAGTTGCAACGAGGTAGAATTTAATGGTAGACTGATGCATTCTAGAGAAAGAGGGACATGTCACTGTAGATAATTTGACCATTTTTTCCACTGTTCGGTTGGGACGCATCAGTTGTGTGACATAACCTGCGTTCGACTCGTGTACAACTATGTGTTGTTTGTGTGAATTACAGCACTGTCTACTTGCAATCGTTAACAGCAAACCTCTCAGTCATAAGAGGACTTCCATCTTGTTTCGACAGATTCCTCTAGACGAACAAAGATTTATGCTACATATTCCATTCCCCTGCCGCATCTTCAGCATAGAATCGAGACTTCATAAGTACAGTGATTCTAAATAAGATACAGGTGTTTGTGAGGTACTACAATCCCATGTACACATCTGCTTGACAGATGTCATGTTTACAGAGTTAGTGGCGAAATAATGTGTAATTTCACATGTCAAACAACTCTGCTGTGGGTTTGTCTCTTTCGTTGTAGCTCCATTACTAATTATTATTTTACATAGGGCTGATACGAGCATAGTATAATTTCTGAACCATGATTCGATGTGAACAATGGGGGCTACACGCCTCTGGAAAGTTATATTGTACATGTATCATAAGGAATCGAAGGAATTACTTTTTCATTTTACAGTTTGT